>NC_064922.1:726513325-727138325 GCF_023897955.1 Schistocerca gregaria | reverse complement strand
ACGTACATTTCTCCGCAATTTTCACAAGAAGCTATGTAGGCAAAAACCTTACTGACATCTATCTTACTAGTCCTTGCATACTATTTTAACGGAATACTGTGCACTTTTACGCACTCACTCGCTCTTTCAACAGATTTTTCTTCTAGTCTGTAAAACACGATTCAGCTTCGAAATGATATTTCCCCCTCCTTCAACCCTAATTTCTCCTTCGTAAGTCAAAGCTGCAAGTATTTCGGTGGTGATCATTCCACATTGTGTTAATGGTCTGTTATAACATGCTGGAAACATATTTTAAATCTGTGTGATCTTTCCAACTCACAGATACCGACAATAGCAGTTTCTATTTTATCGCGGTCAAAATAATGAACGCTAATTCCCAGAAAACTTCAGTGTGAGTGTCTAAATACCTGTTGCGGATGATATCTGTCTTCGATCTGAATTTTATTTTTGAAGAAACTTGCCGATTATTCCCGTCAGTTTTCCGGATTCCACGTGAAAATATATCTCGATGGCACTTTAAACGCTTTAGCAATGACTTTCAGCAGATTTAAAATCTCTTCGTGTTCAACGATTTGGAAAGGTTGTGCACGTTTACAAATAGTGTGCGAAATTGCTATAGGCAGGGGGGCATCTTCGTTTGAGTTTCTGAAGCATAATTTGGGATATTGCCAAAACATATCTCAATTACGACAAAAAAGGGGTTTTGAGAGTGAAACACATTTGCTATCACTATCAAAATAATTCTCCCCTGTTCTCAATGATCTCTTTTGAGAAGCTGAAAATCTACTTCACTGTTGCCGTCATGTTCAGAAAAAGATATGTTTAAAGTTAAAAAATTATTGACACTCGTAAGAAGTAACTTTGTTCTTTGATTCCTACATCGAAGGTCCATATTTTGTCTTTAACTTCGATCAGTACGAAGATTATTACGCTCCAGTTGCCGATAACGTGTATTTTATTTAACACAGGAGCTACATTATACCATTATCAAGCTCTATAAAAAGAAAACACATATTATTGCTTCCCATTATACTAACACTCATGTGATGTAAAGCATCTACCGGGTGATCAAAAGTCAGTATAAATTTGAAAACTTAATAAAGCACGGAATAATGTAGACAGAGAGGTAAAAATTGACACGGGGTTTCATTAGAACCAAAAAGAAAAACAAAGTTCACAAAATGTCGGACAGATGGCGCTGGACAGCAAAACGTCAGTGACTGCGCAAGACAATCGTGTGTAAAAGGAGCTCTAATGAAAGAGAGAATCAGATGCGTCAGCAGTCGCAGCATGTTGACGTTTCCTGAAAAGGCGCTTTTAGTGAAGCTGTATTATCAGACTGGGGAATGTGCCAGTTAGCGTTACGGTACTATCGCCATAGGAAGCGGATTCGAACAAGTAAAGGTCCGTTGACAAATGCAGCTGTGGCGAGAATGATTTCGAAATTCGAAGCCACAGGTTGTTTAGTCGATAGACCCCATAGTGGCCGACCGAGCACAAGGCGTAATGCTGCTGAGACAGTTCAAGAAGAAATGAAGGCTGTAGCTGGTTCGTCTATGCACGGGGAAGTCAGCGGCATTCGACCGCATTCCATACACTACTATTTGGTTGGCACTTACGCGTACGCTCCGATGCTATCGGTACAAAATCCTGGCGATTTAGTGAAGCGGAGGGCATTTGCGGTGAAGGCGTTTCAAAAGATGGCGGAAGATGACGATTGGTTGAGTAACGTGTTGTGGACCGACGAAACTCATTTCACGTTCCGAGGGTCTGTCAACGCCCATAACTGCAGAATTTTGGCTACCGAAAACCCTAGAACTCTCGTGGAAACTCCATTGCACGACGAGGAAGTCACGGTATGGGTTGGATTTACCATATCTACCGTTATCGAGCCTTTTTCCTGTGACTCTTACCGTGACAGGTGAGAGATACGCCGATATGTTACAGAATCGCATCACCCCAGCCTGGCTGATAAACACCTGCTGGAACGTACGATGTTTATGCAAGATGGGGCTCCACTCCATATTGCTAGACGCGTGAAAGATCTCTTGCGCGCGTCGTTTGGTGATGATCGTGTGCTCAGACGCCACATTCGTCACGCATGGCTTCCCAGGTCCCAAGACCTCATCCGTGCGATTATTGGCTTTGGGGCTACCCGAAGTTGCAAGTGTATCGTGATCGACCGACATCTCTAGGGATGCTGAAAGACAACGTCCGACGCCAACGCCTCACCATAACTCCGGACATGCTTTACAGAGCTGTTCACAACATTATTCCTGGACTACAGCTATTGTTGAGGAATGATGACGGACATATTATGCATTTCCGGTAAAGAACATCGTCTTAGCTTTGTCTTACTTTGTTACGCTAATTATTGCTATTCTCATCAGATGAAGCGCCATCTGTCGGAAATTTTTTGAACTTTTGTATTTCTTTGGTTCTAATAAAACCCCATGTCATTCCAAGCATATGTGTCAATCTGTACCTCTCTATCTACATTATTCCATGATTTATTAAGGTTTCAAATTTATACTGACTTTTTGATCACATACCTTAAAACTAATATGCCGTTATGCATAGTCAAAAACTGTAAGCAATCAACTATCGTCTTTTGCGCAGCTTGTAAGACACCTCTTTGTAGTGCACACCATACTCAAACTGTTCATTTATTAAGCAATCCACTGCTCTCACCGATCAAAGATTTTACTATCTTGTTGGATACGGTATACATCACAGCCACCAAAGATGCTGCTGTCGAGAGAAACGTCTTTGAATATTTATGTTTTAAGTCATAGCAAATGTTCAAAATAAATCCTGCGTATTTGTTGCACGGTTTGCGTTCATTGAGAATATCCATCAGGAAATGTTGTAACTTAACGACTAGTGAGGAGATTATGTTGGTGGCTGGTTTTCGCTTAATCGGCCAAGAACTGCCCCATAGACACTTATTTCTATTCATTTACCACGTTGACAAACTCCTTTTTTGAAGTTCTATATATATTTTCACAATATATATTTCCTCAACAT
This sequence comes from Schistocerca gregaria, assembly GCF_023897955.1. Classification (NCBI taxonomy): domain Eukaryota; kingdom Metazoa; phylum Arthropoda; class Insecta; order Orthoptera; family Acrididae; genus Schistocerca; species Schistocerca gregaria. The sequence goes on along the minus strand of NC_064922.1, from coordinate 727,135,298 downwards.
CTTACAACAACCAACGTTTTTCTTTGAGATGCAACGCATTCAAGCTGTCCGCGGTGGTTTCTAACGAGTGCTGTTCATTTTTAAGGTGTTTTGCTACAACCTACGAACCATTCTTCTTATTATTACGCTCCTTAAACCACTCTTTAAAGTTTTTTCTTGTCTGTTCAACATACTTCATGTCACACTCCTGACATTTTATTTCATAAACTCTCAGCTTTCTCCATACCTTAACGTCTATGTCCCCCATACTTATACATCCATGTTCAAAATCACATCGATAATTTGTAAATATCTATGATAATTGTACATCACTTCTTGAGCATAAGCGAGCGTATGCCGCTACAAGAGATGTGTGAGAAAGGTAATGAGACTGTTATTTTTCTCTTTCAAACAACAACACTGTCCAGTTCAGCGTCGTTCCATTGGGCAGCTATTCACCGACGGAGTGATTTTTCCCAGTAGCAACGCTGGAAGGCTTCAACTAGTAGGGGATCTAAAAGTCACAATCAATTGAATGTTCTCCACAGTCCCAAAATGACGTCCTTATGAGACATTTTTCAATTTCTGGAAAAGATATAAGACACATAGACTGAGATCAGGTGGATAGGGGGCTTTGGGACACCATGCCCAGCTGGTGTGCCGAGCGGTTCTAGGCGCTACGGTTGCAGGTTCGAATCCTGCCTCGGGCATTGTTGTATGTGATGGCCTTACGTTAGTTAGGTTTAAGTAGTTCTAAATTCTAGGCGACTGAAGACCTCAGATATTAAGTCCCACAGTGCTCAGAGCCTTTTTGGACACCAGTCAACATTTCTGTGATGGGAGTGGCTGTGTGACATGGGGTAATATCATGGTGAAGCATCCACTTGTCTGCAGTAAACACTTGGTTGACTATATGGCTTGGAGGAAAAAATTCTTTATGCACGGTACTCCCACTGTCAAAAGAGTAAATCAGTATTGTATTGATCTCTGATTTGCTCATTCGAGCTTTTTTCTGTCTAGGAGATTTAACAGTATGCCACCCTTCACTTTGCCTCTTTGTCTCAGGATTGTACTGGAAATCAAAGATTCAACACGACTAAACGATTCGTGGTCACTGGCAATCCTTCAAAGGAGATCAAAGAACACTTTCTTTGATTGTCATTTAGCTCAGTTGTGAGGTTTTTCAGTGCCATCTTGGCACAAATTTTTTGCAAGTCCAAATCTTCATTCAAAATTTGATGCGCAGTGGAACTGTTTAAGAGTTAACGTATACTTGCTCACAAGAGCAAATACACCTTCAACGTTATCGTCGGCTTCTTTAAGTTGAATTTCTCCCTGAGCGGGCTTCATCTTTAGCGTGTTCTCTGTCTTCCAACAAATATATGTGCCAGCAAAAAACTTATGTCTTGATTTGGAATGATCCCCAATGGCCTGTTTCACTTTAGCAAAGGTTATACTCACAGATTTTCTAAATTTAACACAAAACTTTAATGCATATTTTTGCTCCAAATTCCCCAGTTTCATTTTAGTAAAACACAACATCGCTGATTGTGTTCGCAAAAATGACCCACTGGCTGTACGGAGCTGAGAGCTTAAACTCGGTCTAAGCATCTGGAATAAACACATGGTCTATAAAGTAGAACAACACAGCATTGCCAGATCGCTCGCATTGTTGTCAGTTTTCCTACTTTTCTCACGCACCTCATATTTTTATTTAAGAGCAAGAATGCAGGAATCCCTTACAACGAAGAACAAACTAGATGCAGCAACGTTTTCCGAGAATGGTCCAGCCAATCATCCTCTCTAGGCGAAAGGTCGAGTGTCTATTTCATAATCTTCTTACACACTCAACATAGAAATCACACAGCCAACCGGTTGCAGGTAAGTGTGTCACACATTGTCCTAGATTTCGACGCATCTGACGATGTCTTCATAAGAGTGAAACGTTAAGAAACCCTGTGAAATAAAAAATACAAAATTAAGTTTGACAAAAACATTTACCAAATTGACAATTTGCACGACATACAATGGTTACTTACGTAAAGTTACATTTCGACAAGCCAATAGCAAAAGTCTAGAGATATATTCTCAACTCAAAAATTAAACACGTTCCAGCCTTTGGAATGTATGCCTTGTTAAGAACAACATCAGATGATCGACCCAGTGGCTTACATTGCTGCTATGGAAACAATTATGCTCCGTCTATCGTGGGTGGACAATGACATATGCCAATTTGATACGTTACAACAGAAATAACTGAAATAAAGAAATATAAATTTAAAAAAAATACAATGGAAGAGAGCTTAATGTATTTTAGAAAATACGAAGTAGTCAAGCAAATTAAGTATAGCTAAGCTCCATCCATTAGACTTTATAGAAATTACCAAGACGTACAGCACAGAATATTACAGAAAATTTATAAAAACATCTACACAATTCAAAAAATATCAGCATGGAGATAACTTTAGCAGCACACATCTATGAGAGTCGAAGAAAACAATGTTTCAGAACTAGAGGCAGAAAAACGTATTAAAAAATTAAAAAATAAAAATTTGCCAGTAGTGGATTAATGTCGTTGAGAATCTTTTTGTTATGTAAATGTAACTGTTCTTTGAAGATAAGGCCATCGTTCTTCGAAATATATTAGATAATTTGCAGTTCTTCGAGAACGTCGAGTCTATGACCTTCTTTTTACCTGTGTAAAACGGGAATTTCTTCAACACACCTCAGCTTGTGACCTGAAATTCACAGATGATCAGCAAAAGTGGAATTATGTACGTTAGTGCCCTTTTTCCAATAACTGTTTCTTATAGTGACACGAGAAGATCTTCCAGTTTGTACTTTGTAACAAACGGGACGCAGATCACAAGCTATTTTTTTAAACTTTCGATTGCGAACAAGACTTTTCTGCAAGTTACTGCTAGTAAGAAATACAACATTTCATTTTTTGACTAGAAGACGCGGAATTATATAAGAAATAGAGCCTCAAAATTGAATCGAAGAAACTTCTTTATACTAGTTATCATCACAAACACCACTGATGACTATAGTGGTCACTTTAGCATCAGTTTCACTTTTGAAGATCTTTTCAACTAACGAGAGATCATAGATATATAGAAACTGCACGGTGATTGGCTAAATGGAAGAAAACAGATTTTTTGTGGGAATGAGGATACACTGAATTGGCGGGCACAATCTGATGTGTATTAGTGGTTTTTCGGTATTTTTAGAAACATGTTTTTCTTCCAATCTCATATGTGTAATGCTAAATTTACCTTCATCCAGACATTTTTAGGATTGTACTGTCATCTATAATATTATGAGCTCTGCCCAATGGTAATTTCTGTAAAGCCTAATAGAACGCTCTTAGTTGTACTTCATCTGCTTAAATACTTTGTTTTTTCAAAAATACCTTAAGCTTTCTTCCTTTGTATTTCGTTTTTGTATTTAACTATGGTTTATTTCAATTATTTGTGTTGTAATGTCGCAAATGGTGCACGTCACTGTCCGCGCCAGACAGAAGACGCAACTTGTGTTGTTGTTGTGACAGCAATTTAAGCCACTGGGTGGCTGATGTTGTTCCTAGCAAGGCGTATGTGCCAAAGGCTGGAACGTGTTACATTTTTGACTTGATCATATCTGCTCTAAATGGTAACCATTGCCTTCACGCAAGTAACGTTACATAAGTAACCTTTGTACGTCATGACAGTTGTCACCTTGCTTAATGTTATTGTCAAACTTAATTTTCTACGTATTATTTTCTTTGACTACTGAAAATTTCATTCTTATGAAGACATCCCTACAGGTGTCGAAATTTAGGCCAGTTTACCAAAACGTTAGTTGTAAGCGGTTGGCTGTGTGATTCCTAGGCTGAAACTTATACACTGTTGCAGAAAGACAGCCATGTTTAGAAGTAAAGAATATCCACCGGCCCAATTTTCTAAGACTGTATCAAAATACAAAGGCAAAAGAAGAAAATCAATAATTTTAGTAAGCATTGCGAAGAAAACGGATTTTTGGTAATTTATGTTAACTCGTATCTTAACATCAGATAGTATGAAGGGTCCAAAAACTTTTCGGTGCCTATGTAAACGTAGGCTCCCGCGGCCATTGTCACAGTCAATAAAATTCTTCTGGGTTTGAGGCCGCTTTGTCTTCTGTAAAATTCCGACGTTTCGGCAACTGGTGCAAGGCGCCTTCCTCAGGGTGTATTGCTAACCAGCGCCTTCCAACAGTTGCCAAAACGTCGGAATTTACAAATGACAATGTGGCCTCAAATCCACAAGAATTTTATTTACTGTTTTCAGTGCCTAGTTCTAAAAATTATTTCCGATAAAATTAGTGCTTTATATAGGAAAAAGGACAGATTAAATGACGAGGTCTATCTTTCGTATCTTGAACTCACTAAAATTTTTCACGTACAATTTAATTTTCATATTGATGCATTTTGGGATTTTATTAATGGTCCAAATGGCTCTGAGCACTATGGGACTTAACTACTCTGGTCATCAGTCCCCTAGAACTTAGAACTACTTAAACCTAACTAACCGAAGGACATCACACACATCCATGCCCGAGGCAGGATTCGAACCTGCGACCGTAGCAGTCCCGCGGTTCCGGACTGCGGGATTTTATTAATGACCCGATGGGTAAGTATACGAATTTTATTGCAACGCGACTTGAAAAGAAACTGGCTAATCTTAGAGGCACCTGTAACAAGGCCTGTTTTAGTTTTCAAAGGTCTGAGCATTCATTTTTCAAGAGAATTCTGAACAACGAAATAGTTTTTATACCAGAAGAGAATGGCTTGATGGAAAAAGTTCTTAAATACAATGTAATGCTTAACCTGCCAGATAAAAATGTTTTAGAAAGTATGATTATAGATCTGAAAATAGGTCGCGATGGCGTCAAAATACACACTTCTCGACAAACGAGGGTAGCTCATAGTGTAGGAGTAGCAGTTTTGAGAAAAGTGATGTTAAAAACTCCCTCCAATATATCTGCGAGAAAAATTTATTAAAATATTAATGTCAAGCTGAAACAAAACAGTTCCCTTATAATGAAGTCTGACAAACGGAATGCTGTATTCGTAGCTACTCAGAACGATTATTTGTCTAGGACATTAACATTTTTTTGAAGAGAATAATGTTTCGGAGGTAGATGAAAATGCGACGACCACAACCCAAAAGGAGATTAGACTTATCATTAATAGCGCTACGAATTTGCTTAAACAGTTTAATTAAAAACCGATTATTAATATGAGTACACAGGTCCCAAAATTGCGTTCCCGGTTTAAAGCAGATAAGGGTCACCATTCCGTACGTCCGATTGTGAACAGTATGATCGGTGTATATTATGAGTTAGCAAATTTCCTTCACGAATAAATTAAAAAGTTCTTTGTTCTCCGAAAGAATTACTCTATCGTCTACTGTCAAAATCTGGTAAGTAAAATAAAAAAATTGCTATGTGATGAAGATACTAAATTGTTTTCACTAGATATAATGAACCTATATACTAACGTACCTGTTCAAAAATCTATGGGTATCGTTGGAAAAAAAATCTACCTATTTCCAGAAAAGGCATTTCTGATGAGGCAATCACTGACCTAATTAGTTCTCTAAGAACAATAGTAAGATACAACTGTTTTGTTTTCAATGACAAAATGCTCCATCGGCCTGGCGGCCTGGCAATGGGTAATCCACTGCCAGGCATCTTGGCCTATATTTTCATTAATCCAATGGAAAAAAAAAAATTCCAGAACTTTTTCAGCTGCTGATCTGGGTATTTTGTCGTATTCGCGCTACGTAGACGACATTTTTATCATATACTGTAGTTCCAGGGAAGCAATTGAAAGTTTGTTTGAAATTTGTAATAGTTCTTCACGAAAAAATCTGCTTGTGAGTTAGAAAATAATTATCGTCACCCTCATTACTTGGATGTTAGTATTGCTACTGACAACGATAGTTTTTCTTCGGTATTTTTCGAAAAGCCACTAATACATATCAGATTGTGCTTCCTAGTTCAGTGAATTCCTCATTCCCATAAAAAAGCGTTTCTCCATTCAGCTATTCATCGTGCAGTTTCTGTAGCTTTGTCACCTGACAAGCTTAATGTTATGATCCCATCCATGTCAGCTGAAAAGATCTTCAAAGCTAAAACTAAAGCTAAACTGATCACTTCAGGCATCAGTGTGGTTTCTGATAGTAACGAGCATAAAAAAGTTTCTTCGATTCCATTATTAGGCACAATTTCTTATAGAACTCGTCGTCTTCTAGTTAAAAAAACACGGATGAGAACTGCATTTAGTACTGGCAGTGACTTGGACAAAATATTGTTCACAATCACAAGTTCACGGTTGCTCCTATACACATTCAGGAGCTTATAAAATCACTTGTGATCCGTGTCCCGTTTATTATAAAGGACAAATTGGAAAATCTTTTAGTGTCAGGTACCAATAACATTTATTGGGAAAAAGAGGCAGGTAAGTAAATAATTCCACTGTTACTGATCGCCTGTTAATTTCCGGTCACAAACTGAAAAGTGTTGAAGAAATTTCTATTGTACATAGGGAAAAGAATGGTCATAGGCTCGATTTACTGGAAGAGCCGGAGATTTTAAAGCATTTTTACTAAGAACAATGGCTTCATCCTCAATGAACAGTTATAATTAGGTGACAAAAACTGTTTCAATGGCTTTAATCCACTACTCGAGCAATTTTTTATTTATTTTTTGCTATGTTTTCCAGCCTCTAGTTCTGAAACATGTTCTTCTTCGGATCTCATAGATGTATACTAATAAAGTTACATCCACGCAGACAGTTCTTAGATTGAACAGCTGTTTGTATTAATTTTCTATAATATTCTGTGCTTTACGTTGTGGTAATTTCTGTAAAATGTATTAGATGGCACTTAGTTAAACTTCATTTGCTTGAGTACGTTGCATTTTCAAAAAGACATGAAGCTTTCTTCCTCTGTATTTTTTTTTTTTTTTTAGTATAGTGTCGTTTACTTCAGGTATTTCTGTTGGATTGCCTCAAATTGAAACACGTAACTGTCCGCGTCCGATTGACGACGCAACTTGTATTGTTTTCGTGGCAGCAATGTAAGCCACTGGACCGATTAGTTTGATGTTGTTCCTATGAAGGCATACACGCCGAAGGCTGGAACGTGTTTAATTTTCGACACGAGCGTATCTGTTCTAAACTTTTAGCATTGCCTTTTCGCAATGTAGCTTTAGGTAAGTAATCTTTCTATGTTATGATAATTGTCACCTTGGTTAAAGTTTTTGACAAAATTACTTTTTTTGCATTATTTTAAAGAATTTCTTAGCATTTCACTCTGTTGACGACAGCGGCGGCGAAATCCAGGTCAGTGTACCAAAGAGTTATTTGTAACCAGTTGGCTGTGTGATTCCAATGTTGACATATAGGGTTACTGCAAGACATCCACTCTTCAAACTGTAATTCTTACGAACTGTTGTTCTTGGCTGCTTACTTGCTGATAAAAACCAGCACTGTACCGCAGCTTTCCTGGTCGGAGCTCAGCAGGGTGGCCGTCCATTTTCCAGCAAATGGCGCGGTCGGGATACCCTTCTCGTGGTCTGTCCTGTGCTGCCGGGTTATCGGCGGTGCGCGCCTGGATCAGCGTCTAAAGTGGGCGCATTCATTCCCCGCCGCAGCGCCGTTTACGCTCCACCGCTGAACTATCGCTCCCTCAGCTTCCAGAGGCGACGCAAATGGCCGAACGTGACCGCATGCAGTCACCTTACAGACGTTCGAGGCCTCTGGCGCAGTTACAAAGCATGGATATCGTGCCAATCGAGATTTCTAGCCTCAAAAAAAAATCACTCAGAAAGGCACGTATCCAATCTTCTCAGTACCATTATTGTAATCGTTGGCATTTCCATATCAATTTATTTGGAGCGATATTTCGACTTACAGAGACAGTCAAAAGACGTGCAGGTTTTCGTGAAACGAATCGAAAAGTTTCCCGTAAACCAGTATTTACCGAGCTATCGTTCCTTCTTCATTAGCTCACATCAAACCAACTCATGCCTAAAACGAGCACGTTATGAAGATCTTATGGAGGCGCTTACTTTTAACAAAACAAGGTGATCGGGTGATCGCAAAAAGCACAAATATTTCCATTAGTGTACGGAGCACAAGAGTGTCGTGTCTTTAAAAACATCGAACTTTCTCTGGTATTGACTGGAAGCTCTTGTGGTCTTCCAGTGAGTGTGACATATGTGCTTATCAGTTTGAACCACAAGGTCCACCACGCACCTGCTTATTCCAACACGCTAATCCTGCTGCCTGATTTGACCTGACACAGTTTTCAATAACTGTACCAATAGAGAAAAACAGACATTAATTACTCATTAACTACTGAGCAAAGAGGAAAAGGATTGATAATTATAGTCTTCTAAGTTTCTGTACATTCCTCAGGCCAACCATACACAGTGAAATTTCACTTCGCGTACGCGACAAAAACTCAGTAATATTAGCGACTTTCTCTCCTATTACATTTGGAGCTAGAAGGGTATGTCTCCCTCATCTCACCTTTTCATGGGCCCTATGCGAGATACTCAACCGAGGAAGTTTGTCTTCAGAATCACTTCCACGTCGTGAAGAAATGGAGACAAAGGAATACGGCATACATAGAGGACAGCTTCAAGAGGAAGAAATTTTATCAAAGCTCTTCTGTTTTACTTAACTATGCTATAAACAACAGAGAAATCTCATGGTTGTAAAATTAATTTTATATTTTACTTCATTAGTTTCTAGCCTCCGTTCATTACGCAGTCATCCTAAAAAACAGATCCATAGAGTAATATTGCACGTTACAAAACTGTGTCACAGCACAGGGAGTTGGTGCCCACCAATTAGACATGCAATAACATACATTATGACAGCCTCATGCATATTTATTACAGTTACACACACCTTTAGTATTAAGCAATACAGGGCAGAGCTTAATTCACTTACAAGAAACATCAGAGTGTGGAAGACATCAGGAAGACTAGGGTAGGAGGTGCTTGTTCGAACGGTACCGTCTAGGACCAACTCTATTTTACATGAACTGTTCCTCTTTTCCTAGTCTTGTACAAAGTAGTTGACCACATGTGCGGCACAAAGCATTACAAGATACACATTTAAAACACAAACAGAAATCTTTACACTAAGATATTTACGTTACAATATGTAACGGAAACAAAAAGACGTCACACTATATGCCACACTCCTCAAATCAATGAAACAAATTTTGGATGCCTCGACGAAGCTAGTGATACAAAAACAAATTTTCAGAACACCAACAAATAGAATCATAGACAAAATTGACAGACAACTCAGTACGGTGTGCAAGACAGGAAAGTCCGAACTGAGTAAAACTACATAGTGAGCAATAAAATAATTACATGAAAATCAGACATAAAATACTGATGAAGACACTCAACCAGGTATGAAACCATTACATAGAATCCGACATATAATACAGGTAAATCTGCCTTTAATGTCACGGTAACGAAGTCCTATAATACCAAAAACCATAAATTTATAGGGGTTGTAAATTATCGTTCGTAAAGTGTAATATTTTTTCAAACTGTAAAACTGCATTCTTTTATCTCTTAAAAAGTGAATGAAGAGCAGAAATCAATAATAAAACATTTAAATACTAATGTAGCAGCATACGTCTTGTAGAAACTTAACACTGTATTTCCTCCTTAAAACGTAGCTTCATGGAAATAAAAACTGAGGACGTCAAATGTGGTAAAACGAAAATTATTTATACTGAGCATGAATCCAAAATACACCAACCACAAGAGCTTCAGAAAAAACTTATAATTTTTGTCCTGTGGCAAGCTTAGTATTTGGCAAGCAAACTAAAACAACCGACGGCACTAATAGACCTCAGGAATGGGTAACATTGAACATTAGCAATATAAATTACAATAAAATATAATCCTACGTCCGGTACCTGGGTGTACGGAGAGTGGGGAGAGGGGGTAGCGATGGAGGCATAGAACGGAGGGGAAGAAGATAGTGCAGGTGGAATAGGAGCCTCGAATTTACAGCCGAGGTTATGAATGTAATGATAGCTACGCAAATAAGTAAAAGTAACCAACGCATTGTCTCACAGAAGGATAGGGCAACACAAACAATTATGTTCACTTTGTCGGCTAACCGATCTCTAACCAATAGAGACCGGGGGAGGGGGAGGGGGAGGTGGCTGTGCGGAGAGTGGAAGTAAGGGGGAGAGGGGAATGAGACGCGAAAGAAGGCGTAGAAGGAAGGTTCTCAATTTAAAGCCAAATATAGGAAACTGTTTCTATCCACGAGAATAGGCCAAAGTAGCCAACATACTGGGTCAAAGACGAACAGAGAAGAAGACATACAATTACATTCACTAACTTGGTCTAGGAGCAACAACTTATAATCAAGAGAATTCTAAGCGGAACGAGATCCGTGTAACTCATCTCTAAACAAATATAAGAACCTGTCAAAACGTAATTCCATATTTTATCAGGTTCCTTAATTTTGAACGGTAAATCTACAATTCTTCCAAACTGTTAAGTTGCAATCCATTATATATGTGATGTACAATTTCGAATGACTCTTTGATATCTTCTACTACATGACCAGCATCCCTCAAAAGTTGGCCACAGGTAATTTCATTTCCAAGTCTTCCTTACATGAGTGAGGTATGTCCTCCACGTCTTATTTACATAAGAAACATCGCATTATCCACTTTCCATTTCACACAATCTGAAAAATTGTACTTTCTATTATTAGTTCCAGTTAATTATTTTCCGAGTCTTTATCTGACCAGAATCTGTAACGACGTAGTTGATAAGGAATTAGGGATACTGAGAAAAATAACTATTTCAAATATTGTAATTACAAAGGTATGGTTGTCTCTCGAATTTATGATAAATTTAAAAGTGGCCAGAAACCAAAAATTGTCGGAGGTAATAAAATGACTTTGAAACATACAGTATTGATGTCCTATGTCCTCTAGATTGCCTCCTGCTTTCCTCAACAGATTCAAAGAATGTACCCGAACAAAAAACCATTTTATATATGTGCTGAGACAAAGGCTTGAAAATAAGGACCAAGTGATAGTACTTGCAAGTATAAATTGAAACGTGGATCCTGCAATGGTTTTGACGGTAGTCAGACGTGCAGACGTTCCTTATACGTTTCAAAAAGAACGTATGCCCTGGAACAAGTGAGGGGGGATATCAAGAAGTAAATACAAATTGAACATCACATATCTTAGGGTTACATCTTGACATACTGGAAGAGTTAGAGTTTCACCGTGAAAAACTAGACACCCGATAAAATATTAAAACTTTTATTGCGTTCTTAAGAGATGAATTACATGGATCTTGTTGCCCTTAAAAACTCATTGTTTAGGGGATGTTGGTTATTGGCCCTGTAAATATAATAATCTGTATTGCGATCTGCGCTGCTATGAACCGATGTCTTGGTTACTTCCGCCTAATCACGTAGCTGTCAATACTTTCCAATCTTTTACTTTAAGATAGGGTCCTTGCTTCTATGAGAGATCCATTCACTTTGTTATTTCCCCTCTCCATTGCCCCCACCTCTCCTTCCACCCACTTCCTGTTATTTAGAGGTAAGTTACATACTTCCGGGTCCTTAAATTCCTACCGGACAGGTTAATGCTGCATGTTACCTTATTAAGTGAGTATAATAATCGTTGCATGTGCTTGTGTGAGCCAGTGCATCGGCTACTATCACTTATTCGTGTAGCTAGCAGTGAATTCATAACCTCGGCTTTAAATTTGCGGCTCCTATCGCCTTCATTTTTCTCCCTTCCTCTTCTTCTTTCCATACTCGGTGCCCCCTCACCTCTCTACACTTCCCGCACATTCCAGAATCGGGAATATTATACGTATTAAGAGTACTGTTGCGCAGTACAGCACTAATCATCAATGTATTCCTTCATATGATACGTATCCATTCCTGTGATACGTTAATCTGATTGGTTGTCTTAATGTACCTGCCAATTACTAGGCTTACCACTAGAGAAAATTATCAGTTTATTCTGAAGCTAGGCAGCTTTCTGTTATATTAATATTTCGGTGTTGTACTGTTGATTTCTACTCTACACTCTTTCTCTGAGAGGTAAAAGAATAGTGTTCCACATTGTGAAAAAGCATTACGTTTTACATACGACAATTTACAACGTATATGAACACATGTCTTTTGGGAGGACAGGATTCTGTAGCTGTGATTTTTAAGGGCAGATATACCTCTATTTTATATCCTACCGCTAGTTTACGTCATATTTTTATGTAATTGTTTTATGCCAGACTATGCTGTTTCATTCGTGCTGGACTTTCTTATCTTGCCACTTTGTACTAAGTTGTCCAATTTCTTGCAATGATTTGTACCTGGCTGTGTGGTTTTACCACTATGTTATGCCTGACTTTTATGTACTAGTTTTATAACTGACTCTGTGACTGACTGATAAAAAAAATGCAAAATAAGCCTACTTCCAGACAGTGCAGTTCCGAGTGGGTGATGACTATTTGTAGCCTACAAATATAGCTCCGTGTGAGTTAGTTTGCGACAGGCACTATGTCTCAGTGTACGATCGGCTTTTCGTCTGACTATGGCATCCAGGAACGTTAAAATACCACCTTTTCCGCTTCAATTGTGAACTGTATATTCGGATGGAGAGAGTTCAGATGCCGGGGGTACACAGGTAATGTCACTATTCCGTAGGAGCATACCACAAATGTATCTTCTACGTACCGACAGAAGCAGGAAGGTTTGAGACTTGCCGACTGCAGCGATTTGTTCCTCAAAGTATTCCATAAAACAGTTGGCCACAATAAGTGACTCCGTCTACTTGTTCAGAATACTGGTCACTGAATAAGAAATAAGTTGAGGTAAGCCCATGTTTCAACAATGCAAAAATGTCTTCTCAAATTGGTTTGCTGATAAGCTCCAACGAATCTTGCAGAGGCACTTTCATAAATCAAGGTACAACGTCAAAGCTAAACAATAGATCTGACGGTTGGAGCTTAAGTATCTTCAGACGTCTTATAAATTCCTCTGAATTCCGGATATGGAGGTCACACATGCCTCTGAGAGGCCCCAGAAGGGCAATAAGATATTTGGGCAGAAAATGTAGTTCATTATTGGGCAAAGAGTAGATCCATCCTTACGTATCTTCGGTAGGTAATATAGTCTTGGGGGAACTGCATCCTGTTGGCGCAAGCTCTTAATGACTTTAGAACGAATAGAACTCTTCCTGAGAAGGTGTAATGTTTTTCTCTGGATCTTGGCAGTCGTATCCTCTCTAAGCTTGCGATAAGCAGGACCGTCGAGGAGCGCCTACATCTTGCTGTTGTATTCAGTTCTTAAGAGAAGGGCGGTGGTGTTCCCCTTGTAACACGTGAAACGACGAAATTTTTGTTCGCTCTCAAGTCCCGCAGAGCCTTCCTACCTGCTGAGTTGATATTAACATTTTTTGTTAGGACTCAAGTTAAAGTTCTGCAGGTGTCCGTCCTGATCTCTTCTGCAACAACGCTGGGAAGTTTCAAAATTGCCTGATCTATGGCAGCTATGGTATCTCAAATTGGAGTTGTCCGCAGTGTTGGTGTATAGTTCAGACCTTTCTCGAGCACTGAAACAGCTGTGTCTTCCAGGATTCTGTCCGTGCGATTAACCACGGTGCGTTGACGTGGTGGATTCCTTTCTTGCGGTTGGGCCTCGTGGCGAGTATACTTTGACATTCTTCAAACTTTGGCTTGTCGTTTCGACCCGTCATTTAATTCTAATGGCGGTCTCAGAATAAACATGATATTTATATTGAGCAAACGTTAGGACAGTTATCTACAAAAGCACCATAGTGCATAGCAGTCTACCTCTCTTATTACATAACTTGTCAAACACACGTACGTCGTTGGCCGCCTTCTCACTGTAGTGGTACCAGATATGACTTTCCAGGCTTTCCCGACAGATCTCTTGGAAATACACTTCTCGACTTTGCCGTCGGTTCGAATATTGTCTAAATCACGCTATATATCATCGCTGCAAATGCTCAGCATCTTCAGGTGGTGGTAACTGCTGTCACTGCTGCAAGACACGAGTGATAGTAACCGCGAGGCGGAGTCGAAAGTTATCAAGCCGGAAGCAGGACTAGAACCGCTCGGCCACCACGGGCGGCCCGCAACGACCTGCTGAGAATTAATTCAGCTCTTAACCACAGGAGCCTCCAGCAGGACGGTCATTGCCCCCAGCGCACCCGCGGAAGGCCGTTCTGTGGAACACAAGTAGCGGGGCACGAGGAGCGCCGCTTTTTTCCAACTGCGAGCGCCTTCCCACGCACGCGTAATGCCTGAAAAAATTCGACGCCGCCAAGCGATTACCAGCAGTGGCGGCGTCTGGCAGCAGTGACAGCAGCAACTAGCATCGCCTGGAGATATCGTGCAGTTGCATCGATCAAGTATTGTGGGATTTACACAATACGACGCGGCGGCAAACCCGAGAAGTGTAGTTGTCATCAGCTGTCTTTATACTGTGTCACATCTTTGTAAGGTACGAAGTGCTTACTGTGGAATCCTGCTCACTCGTGTAATATAGGTTGCCTAGGAAGCTGTTTTCTTGGATAGCTAGCCAACATACAAACAAATCGTTTTCATTGATTTTATTGCAAGAAACTGAATTGACAATACCTACCTTTGAAGCAATTGGCGACATGCAAATAAGCAGTGTCCTTCGCCTGATACAATTTCCAAGCAAGCAATGTAAGGACCAAGTCTCAGCTAAATAGTTCAGATGACGGACATTTCCTAGTGCGCCAGTATTCTTCTAGTGCGGCCGAGGCTTAGCTACAGCAGCTCTCATATTCTCTTCGGATAGAGGCCTGCTCCTATCGTGGTGCTGTCCTAGTCAGCGTACTGTTGGCTGACGTCGTTTCACCGCCTTCTCTGCGCTTAGATTCTGGCCCACGTGCCGGCGCTTGATGTTACCATCCCACTTATGTTTTTCGGGATGATTTGAGAATGAGCTTAAGCTCGAAACTTGTCATCAAGTAATGAAGGTAATTCTTACTGCAACTTTGATGGTTCTCAGGAATTTATGGCACAATCTGTTTAACCAGAATAATTGCTGTGCACTTTTCTGTTTCCTGATGACTGTATTCTAGTTGCAGGTAATGAAGATAAAGAACTGAGAGTGATTAATGAACTATGTAACATAGCAAAACAACACAGCTGAAACCTACCTAAATATAAAGGCAAGTCGATGGCATTTCAAGACTTACAATCCTTGAGATCGAAATTTATTTTAGAAACAAAGCTGTCGAACAAATTAACACATCAGATTCTTTGACTATCACGTATCACATTTCGGCGAAATGGATTTTCGAAAAACCAAAAATTAAATGTACTGAGAGATGCTTGGGCTCATCAAAAGGCTTCTCAAGGGAAAAGCACGAAAAATTTCATGAAGTTACGTCAGTTTCCTGTTAACTATACGAAAGTGAAAAGTCGAATATGACGTCTAGGACACAAAGTACACCGTAAGGAGCCGAGATGAGGTTTTGAGGTCTAGGGAGTAAGGAGAAGAGACAAAGCAGAACTGAAAACATGTGGACAAATGTAGTCACCGTTAAGAACGGAAAGAACATGCTGAAAGACTGGGGATGACTCTATTCCTAAACAACTGTGACAATATATCAGTAAAGAAAGAAGGAACATTAGTGGAACCAAGGAAGTCGTAATGGGTCAGCCAGTCTAATGCTTGCGGGAGAAGACAGAACAACGTCGCCCATTATTGCACTTATTTATTTTCCTTCAGCGAGCATTTTTTTTTGTTGCCCTTTTGAATGATATATTTTGACCTACTATTTTCTTTGAGATATTTCAATTGACCAAATATATTTTTTTAATACTTGTTAAAACTTATATGAGCAATGTTTACATATTAGGGTTTGCTGAATTAGGGGATGTCCCTAACAAATCGTATTATGGAACTGTAAGTAAGGAGTGGTTGTGACTGCTTGAGTTACAAACAGCGTCCTCAAGATAAACGGAACTGGAAAAATTGAACCTTACGATGAAACAAGCAAACAAAAATACAAGTAAAAAGATCACTGTAGAAATGAGCTGGTAATTTCAAGAAATTGTATGTAGTGGTCATAAGTGTTACATCAGAAGCAACTTTTATTACGTAGAATTTAGGGTATGACGGATAAAGGAGTTTTCATTTCAAGCAATCTGTTTGGAACATGTCGAGTGGTCGCAGTCGACCTCGGATTTATGAAAACAGGGCGAGTTCGTCAGAATTACACCACGAACGGAAAAAAATATTTCACGCAAACCGTACCCCGCAACATGAAAATGTTTCGGGAACCCTTCATCAAACAACTAGAAACTGCAAACTGGACAGTACTTTTATGTAAGTTTCAGTCAACTGTTAATGTTCCGCTAATCTCTTATCCTGCAGTCAGAATGGGCCCACTAATTACTATTCCGTGAGTTATGACAGTGAGAGAGAGAGATCGAGTAAGGCACAGTTTGTTGTCTCTGGCTGTTTTATTACTTTGGTAGTGTGGCTTCACGAGTCGAAAATATAGCCCTCATTGGCAACCATCCAGGATGGCTGCAAAGCCTTACTCCTGTTACGTCTTTGCTATTGGACCCAGCACCATTTTAGCTCGAAGGTCTGCTCTAAACTTCACGCTAATATCAAGACACGGAAATAAGCGATCCTTTGTGCGACTGCATGTGCAACACGCTACACGTGAACGCAAAGGGCTTTTATTAATGGCCACTACCATATAAGAAATTTTGATGAAAGTTATTTGTGGTAATCACGTAATATTTCTGGTATTACTTCTCTACTAATCCTACTCTACAATAATATTTTGATAATTATTAGTACAGCGCTTTCGTGGGATGGGTTTCAGCAGAGGATTGTGCGAGCGTGGGCTTATTTCCAAAAAAACTTTTATTGACAACCATACATTTTGACGTAAATGTTCTAACGATATCTGAAAAAATATCATCCACAATTCAGTATTAAAATAAATAATATCCCGCTCAAGAATAATTATTGCTTAAAATAGGTACAGCAAAATGATATAAAACAAAACCTTTTTCCAAGCAGATTCAGATGTTCGTGTAGAGTTTTTTTATTCGGACCAGGAAACAAACAAGTCGGTGTTGAAAACAAATAGCATAACATCAGCCCGTGATTCCTTTACTAGCGGCCACAAAAGGTACACTGAATAACCAAAACGAGCATTTCCACCAGAAGAGATTCACTCTATCAGGACGAACCTCCACCGACCACACAATTGATACTGTGGCCTAAACAGCTACGCAGAGCAACCTACTAAACGGACAAAGGCAAGCAGCACAACACGGGAAATACAATGACTGTAACGCTCTCTCTGTGAATTCGATGATCACAACATCACTTTCTGATGCACAAGACTCTCCATTTCAGGAGCCAGTTGACTTCACCAGTTCTGGAATTTGCAGCAAGATAATTTACTTTATCACAAACTATGTCGCACATAAATGTACACTGTTGTGACTAAAGTCGTGGGATAGGCATGTGCACATATATGGATGGACGTAGTGTCTCGTAAAAGTTATAAAAGAGTAGCGCATTCGCAGAACTGTTATTTGTGCTCAGATTATTCATATGAAAAGATTTTCGAAGTGATTATGGCCCCACGAAGGGAAACCAGCGTTAGGGAATTCAATATTCCGAGATCAACAGTGTCATGAGTGTGCCGAAAACACAATATTTCAGCTACTACCTCTCACTATGGAACTAGAGAGGTGGCCAGGTACTTAGCACACTGGACTCGAATTAGGGACAATGGTGGATCAAACCGGCCTCCAGCCATTCAGATGTAGGTTTTCCGTGATTTCCCTAAATCATTCCTGGCAAACGTGGGGATGGTTCCTTCGACAGGGAACCACTGAGTACCTTTCCTGTCCTTGACACGGTTCGAGACTGTGCTCCGTTTCCAATGACTCCAATGTTGGTGGAACGTTAAACCCATTCTTCCTACCTTCCTTTCTCACCATGGACACTTAACGACCGAAGGCAGCGGCGTTTTCATAGAGTTGTCAGTGGTAAAATCCGAGAGACACGGCATGAAATTGCCGCAGAGGTCAACATGAGACGTTTGTTGAACGTATCAGTTAGGACAGTGCTGCAAAATTTAGCGTTAATGGGCTGTGGCAGCAGACGACCAACGCGGTTGCCTTTGCTAACACGCGACATCGCCTGGGCTCGTCACCATATCGGTTGGTCCCTAGAGGACTGGAAAAGCGTGACTGATCAGAAGAATCCAGATTTCAGTTGGTAAGATGTGATGGTAAAGTTGAAAAAAATGGTCCAAATGGCTCTGAGAACTATGTGACTCGCCATCAGAGGTCATCAGTCCCCTGGAACTTAGAACTACTTAAACCTAATTAACCTAAGCACATCACACACACCCATGCCCGAGACAGGATTCGAACCTGCGACCGTAGCGGCCGCGTGGTTCCACACTGAAGCGCCTAGAATCACTCAGCCACAACGATGGTAAAGTTTGAGTTAGGCGTAGATTCCATGAAGCCATGGGCCCAAGTTGTCAGCAAGGAACTATGCTAGCTGGTGGTGGCTCCATGATGAGTGGGCTCTGTTTACTTGGAATAGTCTGGGTCCTTTGATCCAAAGGAGCCGATGGCCAACTCGAAATGACTATGTTTGTCTACTTGGAAACAATATGCTACCATTGACGGGCTTAAGTTCCCAAACAACGATGGATTTTTTATGTATGACAGAGTGGCGCATCAGAACATTTTGGACAATCTTAGAGAATGATTTGGTCACCGAAATCACCCGACCTGAATCGCACCGAACATTTATGGGACATAAACTAGAGGCCATTATGGGTGGCTGAGGAGGCAGCATGGCTCAATATCTCAGGATGGAACTTCTAATGACATGCTGAGTCCATGGAACGTCGAGTTGTTACACCACGCCGGACAAAAGGACGCCCGAAATGATATTAAGAGGTATTCCGTAACATTTGTCCCATCAGTGTATGTGAGTCACGAAACACTTGGTGCTCTGCACAGTTCTTCACCAACTAAACGCCCCACCACTGTTTGTCTCTCTGGCTGCGGACACTGGTGAAAGACACCGTCCGCTTACGGACTGAACGATGTCCACGTACAGCTCGGCCACTACCAATTTGACCCGTTGCTACTCGGTAGACACTGCTTGGCTCGACGGCTCTCATTTTCCAATCTCTTTGACTTTCTGGCGTCAACGAACTACCACCCGCTCAAAAGGCTCTTGCATCAATGCCAGCCCCCAGCAAGTTCCCTGTCGCCGTGCGTGCTACCACAAGCGACCAGAATTATCGAGATTCGCAGCGGGAATTACAACTGTGCTGCTTAGCATGGCATATTTTCAGTTTCAGATTAGCATACTGTATACAGAAATTGCGTAATATACATGTAATCGATCTGTGGCTCTGTCATTCGATTTTTATTTCCATCGGGTGTCAGAATCTGTATGGACCGGTTATAATGGCTACCTAGGCGTGCCAACGAGAGTGTGACTCATTCTGTGAAAGTTTTTAATCTACGCAATGGCGAACTCATTTATGAAGAGTCTCTAACGATATCGAAAGTTGCCAAATGATGATCGTGTTGACTAAGATTATCAGCATACACGGTAGGAACACAAACATGAAAACAACAAAAACACAACACTCTGGGGGAGAAACTTTAGTAACCAAAACCACTTCCAGTCGTCTCGGAATAGATAAATACACATCCTGTATGATCTTCAAGGGAATCATACACCATTCGTGATACAAAATAGTGTCAGCGCGAGGTAATACTGCTGGAGGTAAATAGCGATCTCACGCCCTTCTCTCCAAAGTAGAGGGCAAAGACTCAATAATAATGAGCTCTGGTGGCTGTAGTGACCAGACGAGTCGAGACAGTTCATCCTCGTGTTCACAAAACCACTCCTGGACGATGCCTCTTGTGTGAACAGCTCGTCCTTAAACACATCATGATAAGCACCTGATCAGCCAAGATGGTCACATAATCGTTGACAGAAATGAGACCTTGCAGATTAACCATGGAACAGCACTATATGGCTGTCCAGATTATTACACAACAGCTGCCATGCTTCCTTCGCGGGACGTAATAAGCCCCACCATGTTTCACTCTTGGGCGTAAATTCTACCAGAAGTTAAAAACAATGCGAAACAAGCCTCACCGACTAAATTATTTTCTTCCATTGCTACATAATCCAGGTTTTATTGCTCTGGCACCTCTTCTTCCTGTTATAGGCTTTTGCATAAGTGAAACTCCAGTTGGCCCTAAATTCCCTGGTCTTGTAGCTTCTATCGCGTTGTTTTGGTGGTGACAGGATTCCTTAGAGATACATTCAGTTTTGAAGTGACTTTTGCGTCTGTCCTCCCCTTAGCTTTCGTCACAACCCTCTTCAACGATGGTCTGCCACAGTCACTCAACACACACTTTCATCCGCATTGTCTTTCAGTGGATGTTGTTTTTCCACTTTCCCTGGGTGCTGTACGTCTTCGAAATGGTGCCTCGTGAAATACCAAATACTGTACTCGCTTTAGGAAGGACGACAGTTCAAATCCGGGTCCGGCCATACTAATTTTGGTTTTCCGTCATTTCCTTAAACTGCTTTATTGTACCGTTCGGCCCCCGGCGACCCCCCCCCCCCCCCCTCCCGTCCCAGGGAACGTCCCACTCCAGACGAGTGTAACCCCTATGTTTGCGTGGTAGAATAATGGTGGTGTACGAGTACATGGAGAACTTGTTTGCGCAGCAACCGCCGACATAGTGTAACTGAGGCGGAATAAGGGGAACCAGCCCGCATTCGCCGAGGCAGATGGAAAACCACCTAAAAACCATCCACAGACTGGCCGGTTCACCGGACCTCGACACAAATCCGCCGGGCGGATTCGTGCCGCGGACCTGGCCCTCCTTCCCGCCCGGAAAGCCGTGCATTAGACCGCACGGCCAACCGGGCGGGCCATGACGTATTTTCTTCCCTTCCTTCCCATCCTTCCCCAATCCGAGCTTGCGCCCCATCTCTAACAACGTCGTGTGTCGACTAGACGTTAAACAGTAATCTTCTCCTCATCCTCCTCGAAATACTAAACACATCGGCTTTATGAGTTAAGGAAACAGCCAACTTAAGAGTACCAAGAGTTTGCCTGCTTTTTAATTCACTTACTTCCGACATAATGCTCTCATAACCACAAAAATGGTACAAATGGCTCTGAGCACTATGCGGCTTAACTTCCGAGGTCATCAGTCGCCTAGAACTTAGAACTACTTAAACCTAACTAACCTAAGGACATGACACACATCCATGCCCGAGGCAATATTCGAACCTGCGACCGTAGGGGTCTCTCGGTTCCAGACTGTAGTGCCTAGAACCGCACGGCCACTCTGGCCGGCACATAACTACGTATAACACTGTTCTGATACTACTAGCAACGTATTGAGGAGATTACAAATGTGACATTTGTGGTCAGATACAAAACGCAACCTGTAGGCCTGGCTAGCATATGCATTTATCTTCAAGCAAGCTTTTCTCGCGGTGTTCCCGTATTACTGTGCAGCCCCGGTTTAATGCCAGTCCAGCTGTTTATTGTGCTTTAGAATAACGTTCCTTCTGCCAGCGTAATGCCGCTCAGTTGAACAATCCGCACACGAGGCCAAAGAGGTTAAGCCGTAACGCAGGTTGTGCGGTCAACGGCGCGAGGTAACAGCGCGCACATGCGAGGGCAGACGGGAGGTAATCTCTGCAACAGGTCGGTATCCGTCGCCGTAGCCGGGATTACGGCCTAAACGGCGGCGCTGAATATCGCATGACCCGCCGCTAAAGTCCGTGGCGGCTGCAGCAACTACCCAAGCTGCAGCGACGTTCCAGGACCATTTTCGGCTCCGGCTTAGCACGTCTCCGGCAGGCAGCCTACCGAGGCGCGGTTCCGCCTTAATAATACACGGCAGCGGAAGACGCAGCCGCCAGCTCACAAGAGGTGCGGCATCGGGCTGGCAGCTGGTTTCATGGACCGCCGTTCCTAATAACTGTCTGCAGCGCCTATAGAATGTGAACGTGCTCGAGTCGACATAGTGCCGTCAAAGAACTCTCGCCAAAAATTCCAACACATCAATATCCCACATAACTTCCTAGAGATGTGGAGATTCCGAAAAGCCAATAAGGTTGTCACTTGGATATTCCCTCTAACGCTACGAGACGTTTAATTCTGGCTGAATCTTGCCTGTGTCATACACTGAGGTGAAAAAGTCATGGTATAGTCATATGCATACGTACAACAGTATCGCGTACAGGAGGCATACAAGGACAGTCCATAGGCGCAGCTTCCATTTGTACTCAGATGATTCATACGAAAAGGTTTCCGACGTTATTATGGCCGCTCGACGGGAATTAATAGACTTCGAACATGGAATGGTGATCGGAGCTAGATGTGTGCAACATTCTATTTCGGAAATCATTAGGGAATTAATATTCTGAGATTCACAGTATCAAGAGTATTCTGAGAACACCAGTTTTCAGGCACTACCTCCCACAATGGACAACACACGAACTTAACAACTGAGAACAGCGGCTTTTGAGTACATTCGTCTGTGCTAACAGACAAGCAACACTGCGTGAAATTACCGCTGGTATCAATGTGGAACGTACGACGCACGTGTCCGTTTGAATAGTGCGGCTAAATCTGGCGCTAATAGGATATAGCAGCAGATGAGCGACGCGCGGGCCTCTGCTAACAGCAATACATCACCTGCAAAACCTCTTCTTGGATCGTGGCCATATCGGATGAACCCTAGACGACTGGAAAACCATAGCCTGGTCCGATGAGTCCAGATACCAGTTGGTAAGACCTGATGATACGGTTAGAGTGCGGAGCAGACCCCAAGAAGGCGTGAACCCACGTTCTCAACAAGGCAATGCGCAAGGTGGTGATGACTCCATAAGGGTTGGGTTGAATTTACAATTAATGCACTGGGTTCTCTGGTGAAACTGAAACGATCATTGACTAAAAATTGTTATGTTTGGCTACTTGGATAACATTTGCAGCCATTCATGGATTGTATGTTCCCAAACAACGATGTCATGTCACCGGCCTACAGTTGTTGCCGATCGGTTTGAACAACATTAGCGAATGATTTGGCTACTCAGATCGCCCAACATGAATCCCATCGAACATTTAACGAACATAACCGGTAGGTCAGTTCGTGCGCAACACCCAGCACTGGCAAGACTTTCGCAGTTATTCGCAATTATGGGCAGCTAGAGAAGCAGAATGGCTCAGTATATCTGCAAGAGATTTCGAACGACCATTTGACTCCATGCCACGTCCAGTCGTTGCACTAAGCCTGGTAAAAGGAGGT
This sequence comes from Schistocerca gregaria, assembly GCF_023897955.1. NCBI lineage: Eukaryota > Metazoa > Arthropoda > Insecta > Orthoptera > Acrididae > Schistocerca > Schistocerca gregaria. The sequence goes on along the minus strand of NC_064922.1, from coordinate 727,111,856 downwards.
CCGACACGATATTAGGAGGTGTCCCACGACGCTTGTTGCCTCAGTGTACATGACAGACCGACACACAATAGCTTAATTAGAAGATAGAGAAAGACATGACGTCGAGCATGTCTAGACGTTTTGGATATCTCGTGCTTAGGCCGTAAAGTAATACTTTTAATTGCTATACGTAATGTAGCCGTTATGGAGAGCAGTGTTTCTGGAGTTATTCGCTGGGTCTTTCTTTCTTGGATGCTGAAATCAGGACCAACTGATAATGCAGGCATTTATTGTGAACAATAGGACACAGCAAATATATCTGAAAAGTGTCCAGTAATTGACAATAGAAAATGCGTTACTCAGCAATTCGATATTGGAAAGCCGGGCCGCACTGTGCAGCACGAATCCTGGAAAAAACTCAATCGGTATTCCACAATTGTATTTCCATTTATTTCGATCGTTACAACATTTTCTAGGTGTCAAAAATGTATATGTTGTCAGAAACAGCATCTCCAAATATTTTGCAGAGAAATTGATGTTCACGATTCTGCAGTGTCTGTATCGTTCAGACGTACGATTCCAAGTTCCTTCCAAAATGCACGCATGACCAAAGGAACAGGCACTGCGACGACTGGAGCCATTGTGAAATACGTGAAACGCAGTCGCAATTGCGAATGTGGACAACTATCATATGTGTAATGGAAAGACAACAACGATAAATTGTGCCAGACCTGGACTAGAACCTCGATTCCGCGCTTGTCGCGAGAAGTCGCCTTACTGTTACCTTATCCTGGCACGACTCGCTGCCAGATCCAAACTTCCATAAGTCGTGAACCATGTGTCTACAACCTGCACTCGTATATCAGTTATGTGTATTCCCGCACAGACCAGACATTCAATTGGAATTCACTTGTCTGGTTCCCGCGTGCGGCCATCCTGATTTCGGTTTTACGTGATTTCCCTAAATCGCTCCAGGCAAATGCCGGGATGGTTCCTTTCAAAGGGCACGGCCGACGTCCTTCCCCGTCCTTCCCTAGTCCGATGAGACCGATGACCTCGCTGTCTGGTCTTCCCCAAAACAACCCCACCCAACTTGTCTGGTGTCACCGAATAAATACGATATTGCAGTACCTGTGTTGTTGAGAAGTACTGTGCAAGGATTCCTTCGGACATGAATGCAAGTAATACGATATTGCAGTACCTGTGTTGTTGAGAAGTACTGTGCAAGGATTCCTTCGGACATGAATGCAAGTATGGGAATATACGAGAGCAGGTTGACGACTTATTGAAGTTTGGGTCTGCTGGTGACTCGTGCTCGGGTAGCTTAATGGTAAGGCGACTGCTCACGATAAGGGGGAAATCCAGCTTCGACTCGCGATCGCGCACAGAATTCCTTTGTCGTCATTCCATTGTGCAGTTCATGGTTGCGAATACATCACGCATGTCTAAAGAAACATTGCAAAGTATGTCTGAATGATACAGGCACTGTAAAATAGTATGATTGCTACCTGGTGGCGTAACGAGCACGTGAAGACGTAAGCAAAGTATTTATGCGGAGCATAGGCGACGAGGGAGCTATTCGAGCGACAACAATCCCCGTAAATGGGGAAATTCAGATGAAAATAGTGACTTTGACAAAGGGCATGTTGCTACGGCCCAGCGTCCCGGAATCGGCAAAGCTGGTCCTCTATTTGCATTCTACTGTCGTGTTTATCGAATGAAAGTGGTTGAAGGGCGCTGAAACAAGTGAGGGAGACGAGCTGCGGGGCCTCCGTGTCTCATTGGAGAATGTGCTCCACCCTGTATAGCAGGAAAGACAGCAATGTGTGTCAGATCAGATGACAGAGCACAATACCGGTGCAGCACAAGTGTTTCGGTGAACATCGAACACGCGGTGATTATTAGTCCTTAAAAGAAGGAGAATTGTAGAGAGAAAATAGGAAGCTCCAATATCTCTGTTAAACACTTCAGCAATATGATATGTACGATAGGCAATAATGTCTCTATTATTAAAAGCCTCAATTCGAACTTTAGACACTTTGTGTCCTGGGTACCAACAATCGCTACGGTCACCCATCCGTTGCTAGCTCTATTATGATTTGTAGAGTAATATTAAACACTCCTCCACAAGAAACAGAACGGCTGTGCAAAAACATCTGCCAATTAACGCTATTAAGAGTAATATCAATGTTGTCTACAGCTTTATAAACGTGAGCGCTTCCTCCTCATGTAGTAGCGCGGCATCTCTGCGGCTCCGTGCTGCTGTTCGTGCGGCCTCTCGACGACGGACGCCGTCTTGTGACAAACGTTACTCGTACAGCTGTTGTTATCAAAACCACAACATCCTGCTGCCACGCGATTTCAGCACGCGTTGCTCAAGCGGAACAGAATTATAGCTCACCGCGGCCCTAGTGAAACTAGGGCCGGCGGCCGCGGCAGCAGCGCTCAGACGCTAAGTCCCGTTCAAGGTCACACAGAGATGCCTCACATACATCCCAGAGTGCCGAAGACAGCTTGAAAATTGTTTTAGCTTTTTTTTATAGAAAGGACATACATGTTCCTGAATTTATCCAGTGACACCAGCTGACGGCACTGGGCACAAGATCATCGACGATGGACCGTGTATCAACGTAAATCATCGCCTGAAAGAATTAATTCCTTTTCCGGTTATGCCAAGCCGACGATCACGATCCGGTTGCCAAGCTACTCGAAACATGCATCAAGCCACGGACGCAACATTATGAAACGAAGACGTTCTTCTGTTCTTCCACGGGGCTTCTGGTAATAATGAAGGCTACCATGGCAGCTGTGGACTCCGTGAAAGTTATTGCGGAATTTTATCGGTACGCATACGACAGCATGGGCTAACTGATATGTTCCACAACGCCGCAAATACAGGGTGTTACAAAAAGGTACGGCCAAACTTTCAGGAAACATTCCTCACACACAAAGAAAGAAAATATGTTACTTTCCATGTTAGAGCTCATTTTATTACTTCTCTTCAAATCACATTACTCATTACTCATGGAATGGAAACACACAGCGACAGAACGTACCAACTTGACTTCAAACATTTTGTTACAGGAAATGTTCAAAATGTCCTCCGTTAGCAAGGATACAATCATCTACCCTCCGTCGCATGGAATCCCTGATGCGCTGATGCAGCCCTGGAGAATGGCGTATTGTATCACAGCCGTCCACAATACGAGCACGAAGAGTCTCTGCATTTGGTACCGGGGTTGCGTAGACAAGAGCTTTCAAATGCCCCCATAAATGAAAGTCAAGAGGGTTGTGGTCAGGAGAGCGTGGAGGCCATGGAATTGGTCCGCCTCTACCAATCCATCGGTCACCGAATCTATTGTTGAGAAGCGTACGAACACTTCGACTGATATGTGCAGGAGCTTCATCGTGCATAGACCACATGTTGTGTCGTACTTGTAAAGGCACATGTTCTAGAAGCGCAGGTGGAGTGTCCCGTATGAAATCATGATAACATGCTCCATTGAGCGTTGGTGGAAGAACGTGGGGACCAATCAGGAAATCACCAACAGTGCCTGCCCAAACGTGCACAGAAAATCTGTGTTGATGACGTGATTGCACAATTGCGTGGGGATTCTCATCAGCCCACACATGTTGATTGCGAAAATCTACAATTTGATCACTTTGGAACGAAGCCTCATCCGTAAAGAGAACATTTGCACTGAAATGAAGATTGACACATTGTTGGATGAACCATTCCCGTGGAGACCAATCAGCTCCTGATAGTGCCTGCACACGCTGTACATGGTACGGAAACAACTGGTTCTCCCGTAGCATTGTCAATACAGTGACGTGGCCAACGTTACCTTTTACAGCAGCAACTTCTCTGACTCTGACATTAGAATTATCGTCAACTGCGCGAGGAACTGCCTCGTCCATTGCAGGTGTCCTCGTCGTTGTAGGTCTTCCCCAGTCACGAGTCATAGGCTGGAATGTTCCGTGCTCCCTAAGACGCCGATCAATTGCTTCGAACGTCTTCCTGTCGGGACACCTTCGTTCTGGAAATCTGTCTCGATACAAACGTACCGCGCCACGGCTATTGCCGCGTGCTAATCCATACATCAAATGGGCATCTGCCAACTCCGCATTTGTAAACATTGCACTGACTGCAAAACCACGTTCGTGATGAACACTAACCTGTTGATGCTACGTACTGATGTGCTTGATGCTAGTACTGTAGGACAATGAGTCGCATGTCAACACAAGCACCGAAGTTAACATTACCTTCCTTCAATTGGACCAACTGGCGGTGATTCGAGGAAGTACAGTACATACTGACGAAACTAAGCGTTTCCGGACACATGTCCACATAACATCTATTCTTTATTTGTGTGTGAGGAATGTTTCCTGAAGGTTTGGCCGTACCTTTTTGTATCACCCTGCACAACTGGAACTTTTACGGGTCATACTTCGGGTTCTGCTGGTGACAGGAATGTAGGATCAAATGTTTTGCATAGCCTGGAAAGGCCTCGCGCTAGGAACTATTTGTATATCCGATGGAAGGATCATCTTACTGTACTACTCTATAGTACAGGGTCACGTTTGAAAGTTACGCATTTCGCCCTGCTTAGCCAAATGGAGAAAATCGGTTAGTTCTTTTTTTCTTCTAAACTGTATGTGATCGATGGTGTGCCTTAAGAGGTTTATGGAGGTACTATTTAGTTTAAGGGCCGTTCCTGAGGAAACTAAAAGAATACGCTCTTCGGGTTCCAAGACGCGGATTGCAAGACGGCTATGAACAGCAAGTAGCTTAAGGTTGTACATTATATTTCTAAGATCTACATCTACATCTACATCCATACTCCGCAAGCCACCTGACGGTGTGTGGCGGAGGGTACCCTGAGTACCTCTATCGGTTCTCCCTTCTATTCCAGTCTCGTATTGTACGTGGAAAGAAGGATTGTCGGTATGCTTCTGTGTGGGCTCTAATCTCTCTGATTTTATCCTCATGGTCTCTTCGAGAGATATACGTAGGAGGGAGCAATATACTGCTTGACTCTTCGGTGAAGGTATGTTCTCGAAATTTTAACAAAAGCCCGTACCAAGCTACTGAGCGTCTCTCCTGCAGAGTCTTCCACTGGAGTTTATCTATCATCTCCGTAACGCTTTCGCGATTACTAAATGATCCTGTAACGAAGCGCGCTGCTTTCCGTTGGATCTTCTCTACCTCTTCCCGACCACTAACAGACTGGAAAGATTTCTTGATATCTTTATCCGTTTCAGAGATACAGAGGTTCAAATTTATGCTACTTGTATATGTAAAATACGCTCGTAATATTCGGCCTGAGACGAAACGTCAATATGCTGTAAAATATATTGTAAAGGGTCTCTGTTATCATCAGAAGGGTTCTGGGGGCCCCTCATTGTAGTACTGAATAGCTCCTAAAATCTGATCTGAGAAGTAAAATTAGTTTTGCAATATTTCAGTTTCACGTAAGTAAACCATCAAAATTTCACTGACACTTACAGTTCTTTTCGTATGAGTGACATACTCTGCTTTAGCACGGGAAAGAAGGGAACAAGCGGAGAAACGATCCTGCTGGAGCACAAAAATGTCGTACTGTTCCTGTTTAAAAGAGTCCGATAGAAAAGTGGGATACCAACAGCTGCATTCTATCTACCTGAGCACGTTTACAAATTTTTCGTAAAATTTCGGCTCGCGATTATGTTCTCTCTTTTTTATGCTGTGAGGTAAGGACACAGTGGCAGCGGGAAAGAGACGGAAAAGTAATAAGTACTGGAAGATAGACAGTGGTTGTAGTATGCAAAGCGCGAAAGAGATAGTGGCAGTGTGAGTGAAAGAGACAGTCACGGTGACACTGGAACGGGGTTCACTGTGATACGGAAAGAGTGTGCCAGTGGGAGAGGAATAAAGAAAAATAGAAAGTGAATGTGGGTGACCTCTAGGGATAATGACGGACAGAGCATATGACAATGACGTCGAGGAAGAGAGATATCCCGACAGTAAGAAGAGAAATCAGCAGAGGGAAGGAATGAATGAAATAGTAGCAGTGAGAGAGAGCAAGAAAGGGACAGATTAGATTAGATTAGTACTTGTTCTATAGATCATGAATACGACACTTAGTAATGCTGTGGAACGTCTCAGGTTAATAAAATGTGTCTGTACAAGGTATTACATTACACAAAATATTACATGACTCAATATTTTTAATTTGTTTGTGTGGGTTTGGGAAATTACCCACTTACTATATCCAAAAATTCATCTAATGAGTAGAAGGAGTTGCCATTACGAAATTCTTTTAATTTCCTTTTAAATGCTATATGGCTATCTGTCAGACTTTTGATGCAATTAGGTAAATGACCAAAGACATTTGTGGCAGCATAATTTATCCACTTCTGAGCCAAAGTTACATTTAACCTTTCTCCTAGTGTAGTAGCCATGTACACTCCTATTACTTTTGAATTCGTTCGGATTGTTAACAACAAATTTTATAAGTGAAAATATAAATTGTGAGGCTACAGTGAAGATCTCTAGCAGTTTAAATAAGTGTCTGCAGGATGATCTTGGATGCTCCAGCAATTATTCTGACTGCACGCTTTTGTGCAATGAATACTCTTCTACTCACTGATGAGTTACCCCAGAATATGATGCCACACGAAAACAGAGAATGAAAATAAGCATGGTAAGCTAATTTACTCAGATGTATAACGCCAAAATTTGCAATGACCCTAGCAGCATAAGTAGCTGAACTCAAACGTTTCAGCAGATCCTCAGTGTATTTTTTCGAGTTCAACCCCTCATCAATGCATACACCTAGAAACTTTGAATATTCTACCTTAGCTACCGATATCTGATCGATGTCTATATTAATTAATGGTGTCATTCCATTTACTGTGTGGAACTGCATATACTGTGTTTGTCGAAGTTTAATGAGAGCCCATTTGTAGAGAACCACTTAATGATCTTTTGAACAACATCGTTTACAATTTCACCAGTTAATTCTTGTCTGTTGAGTGTGATAGTTATACACTCCTGGAAATGGAAAAAAGAACACATTGACACCGGTGTGTCAGACCCACCATACTTGCTCCGGACACTGCGAGAGGGCTGTACAAGCAATGATCACACGCACGGCACAGCGGACACACCAGGAACCGCGGGGTTGGCCGTCGAATGGCGCTAGCTGCGCAGCATTTGTGCACCGCCGCCGTCAGTGTCAGCCAGTTTGCCGTGGCATACGGAGCTCCATTGCAGTCTTTAACACTGGTAGCATGCCGCGACAGCGTGGACGTGAACCATATGTGCAGTTGACGGACTTTGAGCGAGGGCGTATAGTGGGCATGCGGGAGGCCGGGTGGACGTACCGCCGAACTGCTCAACACGTGGGGCGTGAGGTCTCCACAGTACATCGATGTTGTCGCCAGTGGTCGGCGGAAGGTGCACGTGCCCATCGACCTGGGACCGGACCGCAGCGACGCACGGATGCACGCCAAGAACGTAGGATCCTACGCAGTGCCGTAGGGGACCGCACCGCCACTTCCCAGCAAATTAGGGACACTGTTGCTCCTGGGATATCGGCGAGGACCATTCGCAACCGTCTCCATGAAGCTGGGCTACGGTCCCGCACACCGTTAGGCCGTCGTCCGCTCACGCCCCAACATCGTGCAGCCCGCCTCCAGTGGTGTCGCTACAGGCGTGAATGGAGGGACGAATGGAGACGTGTCGTCTTCAGCGATGAGAGTCGCTTCTGCCTTGGTGCCAATGATGGTCGTATGCGTGTTTGGCGCCGTGCAGAAGAGCGCCACAATCAGGACTGCATACGACCGAGGCACACAGAGCCAACACCCGGCGTCATGGTGTGGGGAGCGATCTCCTACACTGGCCGTACACCTCTGGTGATCGTCGAGGGGACACTGAATAGTGCACGGTAGACCCAAACCGTCATCGAACCGATCGTTCTACCATTCCTAGACCGGCAAGGGAACTTTCTGTTCCAACAGGACAATGCACGTCCGCATGTATCCCGTGCCACCCAACGTGCTCTAGAAGGTGTAAGTCAACTACCCTGGCCAGCAAGATCTCCGGATCTGTCCTCCATTGAGCATGTTTGGGACTGGATGAAGCGTCGTCTCACGTGGTCTGCACGTCCAGCACGAACGCTGGTCCAAATGAGGCGCCAGGTGAAAATGGTATGGCAAGCCGTTCCACACGACTACATCCAGCATCTCTACGATCGTCTCCATGGGAGAATAGCAGCCTGCATTGCTGCGAAAGGTGGATATACACTGTACTAGTGCCGACATTGTGCATGCTCTGTTGCCTGTGTCTATGTGCCTGTGGTTCTGTCAGTGTGATCATATGATGTATCTGACCCCAGGAATGTGTCAATAAAGTTTCCCCTTCCTGGGACAATGAATTCACGGTGTTCTTATTTCAATTTCCAGGAGTGTACTTGTATCATCGGCAAAAAGTACCAGTTTTGCATCTTCGCGAATATAGAATGGCAAGTAATTAATATATACTAAGAACAGCAGAGGACGCAAGACCGAACCTTGCGGCACCCCATTGTTGATTGTTCCCCAGTTTGAGAAATCACCAGTTTTTTGCATATTATGTGAACTGTTTATTTTAACTTTTTGCACTCTTCCAGTTAGGTATGATTTAAACCATTTGAGCACTGTCCCATTCATACCACACTACTTGAGCTTATCTAGAAGTATTCCATGATTTACACAATCAAAAGCCTTTGATAGATAACAAAAAATCCCAACGGGTGACTTCCGGTTACTCAGAGCATTTAATATTTCATTAGTGAAAGTATATACAGCATTTTCCGTTGAAAAACCCTTCTGGAAACCAAACTGAAATTTTGTTAAACCTTTATTTTTACAAAGGTGTGGAGCTACTTTACAATACATTACTTTTTCAAGAATTCTGGTTAAGGCAGTCAAAAGAGAGACTGGGCGGTAGTTGTTGACATCAGACGTAGACAGTAGAAAGTGACAGAAGGACGAGACAGTAGTAGTAGAACGTGGCGAAGGAGACTGTGGCTGTGGAACAGGAGGCAGACCTCGAGAGGCACAAGGAGAGAGTTACACTTAGGGTAGTTTGTGGCAGCGATAAGCCAGTTGTGAATATTTTGCGAGCGCGAATATGTTGGTATGTCAAAGTTTGGTAAGGCAGAATGAGGCAGCTGGCAGATGGTATCACGTTTGTCAGTCGGACTCTTTTAAACCAGGAGCGTATTAGCCTTTTTTGTCCTCTAATAGGAGCGTTTTTCCACTCGCCCGTTATTGACCGCTACTGCTAACAAAGTGTAGCACCTATACAGATATCGAAATAGTAGTACTTTCATGCCATCGTTTACCACACACTACAACGACATGTCAAGTTCCTTACAAATATGCAAAGCTGAGGACTTCGAATTGGAGCTTAATTTATAAGTTACGTTAATTGGACTCTCATGAGAAACGAGAAAAGAATTTTAGCGAATCAATGCTGTTGTATTTCAGAATACTGCGAGCGCAAAAAAAGGAAATAAAATTAAAAAGACGGAACCACGATAACAGAAACGCACACCGCCAGTGGAGAGAATTTAGCGACACTCATTATACGTGCCGTTTTTTGTAAAGGAACCACTCTAGACTTAGAAGCCGGGTTCATAGCGTTCCAGCTCCAGTAACAGCGAGAGGGTGGTGTGGTGAAATCGAGGACCTGTGTGACCTTTAACCTTCCCAGAACAAACTAATTTCCGGGCGCTCGTCTGAACCGCAACCGAAGAGAACATGGAGCTACTGCAAGACCGTTAGGGCGAGAAAAATATTTCGCTTCCACTACTGGATAGAGATTTCAGGATTGAAAATGACATCGCATACCAACTTCAGCAGTTAGTAGGAAATCAATGTGCAGTGCAACTGCCAGAAGGATAAACAACCTTTCTTCCTCTTTCCATGTACTTCACCAATTGTAACACTGTTCTCTAACGCTAGGCATATTTCGTAATTCCTGTGACACGACCTAATGTAAGGAGTAGACGATAACGTTTTACAATGTACCACTGTAGTGTAAGTGAAGTCAAGACGAACAGTTTGTGATAGGACACTTGAGATGTACGAAGCCAGGAACTAACCTAGAACGGGCGTACGTCAGCTAATGTACTACAGAGATCCGGCGGCACTACAGATTTTTGCTGAAGTAGACCTTATGTGTTGCAAACCAATTGTTCTTTCACTTAAAAATATAAACTGACGTTAGGACAATCTTTACATAAGAATTGTGCATTTAGTATTTTATCCATCTTCAGCAACTGTAATTGAATGTATCGAAATAATCAGCAAACTGTTGCTTTTCTTTCTGTTCTGAACAACGGTTGATGGTATTAAATATCATTACTCGGTCGTCTTTCCCGCTCTGCCTTCGCAGATTGCAACCCTGTTCCGCTACAGGACTCCGAATCGTAACGTAAGGACGTTGGTGCGTGACATACAGAGAGCTGTAATCGAGTTTTTGACCGCATTAAAACTTTGTCCATACGTGGAGCATCGTTCAGCACGAATATGCTAGACCACACACGAGGGCTATGACATATGTAAAAATCCGATGTCTTTGCGTTCACTGTCATCGATCATCCTTTATACAGTCCTGAGTTCCCCAAAAAATGTTCATCTGTTTCCAAAAGTTAAAGAACGCCTTCGGGCACTTCACTGTGATAGCGATGAAGTGGTGCAAACAGACGTGAAGTATTGACTCCGCTAAAAAAGTCAAACTTCCTGTCATGACGGTAACAACAAACCATTTCGTCTTGAGAAATGTGTTCATCGACAGGGTGGCTATGTTGATAAATAAATGTGTAGACATGAAGAATAAAGGTTTATAATGCTAATAAAGTTTGTTTTTATTTAAAAAGCGTTACGGATTTCAAATTAAAAATTTCGGAGGTGTCACTTTTCAGCACGCCATTGCAAATAGTAATCTTAAATGAAAACCATGTAGCCATACGCACAAGAAAGGGTAATTCTTGCTGCAGCACGCTCTCGTACAATTTCGTCTTGCTTGTCTCATCTTCTTAAGGCAGTACTGCACTCGTAAGAGTTAAGTTTGGATTGAATTTTTAACGTGACTAGTTTTTGCGCACCGTGTTCAAAACTATTTTTTTTTCTTTTTTCTAAGCTCATGGGAAAATTTTAATTAATAATTTTAACGAAATAGACGAATATAGTGGCATAAGGAGATATTGAAATTCTTGTGCGGTGCGTGTGTGCTTCAGCTTAGGTGGCTCTGGAAGGCCAATTAGAGGTTGTTTCGCAGCTTCATAGACCACAAGTGTCCTGTATCAAATTCTTCGCCTCGACTTCCCCCACACTAATGTAGTACGTTGTAAACAATTATCGTTTACGCCCTGATTTATTATAATACCAAATTTGCAGAGGATCTAACGATAAACGTTACCAGCCCTAGTAGAATCCCTTGGATAACATAGGAGATACTGAATTTAATTCAAGAAAAGAAAAAATATAAAAATACGTCTTGTAAAGCAGGTGAAAACGAATACAAACGTCTAAATAATGAGACTGAGAGAAAGTGCAAAATGGCTAATCAAGAATGGCTGGAGTACTATTGTAAGGATTAAGTAGCATGTATCTGTAGGCGAAAGATATATATCGCCTATAGTAAAACTAAGAAGTCCTTTGACGAAAACAGAAGCAGCTGCTTGAATATCAAGAACACAGATAGCAAACCAGTCCTAAGCAATGAATGGAAAGCTGAAAGGAGAAAGAAGTAGATAGTAGGTTATATAGAGGAGAAGAACTACAAGGCAATATTATAAAAATAGAAGAGACGGGAGATACGACACTGCGAGAATAATTTGACAGAGCAGTGGAAGACCAATTCCTAAGTCGAAATAAGACTCGGGAGTTGGTGACATTCCGTCAGAATTGGTGATAGTCTGGAGAGAGCCACCCACGACAGATCTATCTGCTGCACAAGATGTGTGAGACAGGGGAAATACCCTCAGACTTTAATATGTTGTTGTTGTGGTCTTCAGTCCTGAGGCTGGTTTGATGCAGCTCTCCATGCAACTCTATCCTGTGCAAGATTCTTCATCTCCCAGTAGTTACTGCTTAGTGTATTCATCTCTTGGTCTCCCTCTATGATTTTTACCCTGCAAGCTGCCCTCCAGTACGAAATTGGTGATCCCTTGATGCCTCAGAACATGTCCTACCAACCAGAAACTCCTCTTCTCCCCAATTCTATTCAATACCTCCTCATTAGTTATATGATCTACCCATCTAATCTTCAGCATTCTTCTGTAGCACCACATTTCGAAAGCCACTATTCTCTTCTTGTCTAAACTATTTATTATCCATGTTTCACTTCCATACATGGCCACACTCCATACAAATTCTTTCAGAAACGGCTTCCTGACACTTGAATCAATACTTGATGTTAACAAATTTTTCTTCTTCAGAAACGCTTTCCTTGTCATTGCCAGTCTACATTTTATATCCTCTCTACTTCGAGCATCATCAGTTATTTTGCTCCCCAAATAGCAAAACTCCTTTATTACTTTAAGTGTCTCACTTCCTAATCTAATTCCCGCAGTATCACCCGATTTAATTCGACTACTTTCTTTTATCCTCGTTTTGCTTTTGTTAATGTTCATCTTATATCCTCCTTTCGAGACACTGTCCATTCCGTTGAGCTGCTCTTCCAAGTCCTTTGCTGTCTCTGACAGAATTACAATGTCATCGGCGAACCTCAAAGTTCTTATTTCTTCTGCATGGATTTTAATACCTACTCCGAACTTTTCCTTTGTTTCCTTTACTGCTTGCTCAATATACAGATTGAATAGCATCGGGGAGAGGCTACAGCGCTTTCTCACTCCCTTCCCAACCACTGATTACCTTTCATGCTCCTCGACTCTTGTAACTGCCATCTGGTTTCTGTACAAATTGTAGATAGTCTTTCGATCCCTGTATTTTACCCCTGCCACCTTTAGAATTTGAAAGACAGCATTCCAGGGAAATACCCTCAGACCTAAATAAGAACATAATGATTCCAACTACAAAGAAAGCTGTCGCTGACATGTGTGAATACTACCGAATTGTCCGTTTAATAAGTCATAATTGGAGAACACTATTATGAATTACTTAAAGAAGACGAAACTGATAAGAGCCAACTTCGAGGAAGTTCAGTTTGCATTCCGGTGAAATTTAAGAACACAGGAGACAGTGCCGACCCTAGATTTGTATTTTATTTATTTATTTATTTATGAGTCAACAGTCTTCTGTCTGGTTAGATGTAACCCGCCAGGAATTCCTCGTCTGTTCAAATTCTTCACATCGCAATAGCCCTTACAACTTACGTCCTCGATTTTTGCAGGATGTATTCCTTTACAGCTTTCACCCTCTACAGCTCCCTCTAGTACTATGGAAGTCCGTCCCTGGTGTCTTAACAGATGCCCTATTATCCTGCCTCTTCTCCATGTCAGTGTTCTGTACATATTCCTTTCCTCTCTGATGCTGTGCAGAGCTTCTTCATTCCTTACTTGATCAGCGCACCAAATTTCCAAGGCCAGGATCTCGTGGTCGTGCGGTAGTGTTCTTGTTTCCCACGCCCGGGTTCCCGTGTTCGATTCCCGGCGCGGTCAGGGATTTTCTCTGCCTCGTGATGGCTCGCTGTTGTGTGATGTCCTTAGGTTGGTTAGGTGTAACTAGTTCTAGGGGACTGACGACCATCGATGTTAAGTCCGATAGTGCTCAGAGCCATTTTTTAATTTTCATCACAAATTCTTCGATTCTCTTTTGTACCGGATTTCCATAGTCTGTGTTTCACTACCATACAATGCTGTGACCGAAAAGTACATTCTCAGAAATTTCTTCCTCAAATTAAGTCATATGTTTGTTGCCTGTAGTCTTCTATTGTTCGTTAATGCCCTTTAACCGGTATTAGTATGCTTTTAATGTCCTTCTTGTTCCGTTCGCTATATAGGTAGCAGAATTCCTTAACTTCAAGGGTACCTGATGTCAAGATTCTCGCTGTTCTCATTTCTGGTACTTCTCATTACTTTCGTCACCCGTTGATTTCTCCCAATTCATATTATGCAATCATTAGACTGTTCATTCCATTCAACAGATCATGTAATTCTTCTTCATTTTTACCCAGAATAACAATGTCATCAACGAATCGTACCATTGATAACGTTTCCCATTGAATTTTAATTCCACTCCAGAAAGCTTTCCTTCTTTTATTTCCATTATTACTTCCTCGATGTAGAGACTGAGCACTTCGTTCTGGGACCTCCATTCTTATTATTGCCTCTTGACACTTGTACGTATGGTGTATTACTCGTCTCTAACTACAGATTACCCACATTTTCCTCAGATTTTCAAACATCTTTCACCATTTGACATGGTCGAAACCTTTTTCCAGGACGATAAGTTGTATGAATATACCTTGATTTTTCTTTAGACTTGCTTCCATTATCAACCGCAACTTCAGAATTGCCTCTCTCATGCCTTTACCTTTCCTAAAGCCAAACTGTTCGTAATCTAACACAATAACAATTTTCTCTTCCATTCTTCTGTTTATTATTCTTGTCAGGAAACTGGATTCATGAGCTTCACTGTTATCATTAAGACCAACGAGTTACTATCGCTATGAACCCGACCAGGCTATAGCAGCATTACCTGTCGAGGAATTACTGTTAGTGAGACACACCCACGACGCATGAAGTATCAGGGAGAGTGATGTTTGTGTGTAGAACGGGGAAGGAGCGCGATGTGTTTGAGTTTGACGGAGGGAGATTCTGATGGCCAAGCGGGCTGGCACGAGCATTTCGGAAACTGCACGACTTGTCGGGTGTTCGAGTAGTGCTATGGAGTGTTTCCTCAACACTTGCCGAAACCAAGGTGAACTCATGTCCAGACGTCTTACGATGAGTAGACTGGTAAAACAGGCCAGGCGGCGAACTATGGCGGAACTAACGTCAGACTTTATCGATGGAATGAGTACAAGAGTGTCAGAACACACAGTGCACCGAACACTTCTAAGATGGGCCCACGCGTGTGCCAATGTTAACACTACGACATCGGCAACTACGACTGAAGTGGGCACGTGACCATCGGTACTGGAAGTTGGCGCAGTAGCAGAGTGTTCCATGCTCTGATGAATCCCGATACCTTCATCCGATGGGAAGGAGCGAATCCGTCGTCTTCCGGGGGAATAGGTTCTGGACACCTGTACTGCGGTATAGAGACAAGCTGGTGGCAGGTCCTTTACGCTGTGGGCAACATTCGCGTGGGCATCCATGGGTCCAGTGGAGCTCGTGGAAATCACATGTCGGCCAAAGAGTATCGTACACTGGTTGCCGACCAAGTACACCACTTCAAGTCGGCCGGCCGGGGTGGCCGAGCGGTTCTAGGCGCTACGTTCTGGAACCGCGAGACCGCTACGATCGCAGGTTCGAATCCTGCCCCACGCATGGATGTGTGTGATGTCCTTAGGTTAGTTAGGTTGAAGTAGTTCAAAGTTCTGGGGGACTGATGACCTCAGAAGTTAAGTCCCATAGTACTCAGAGCCATTTAAACCTTCACATCGATCGTGTTTCCCGGCCTCAACGGCATTTTTCAACAAGATAATGCGTGAAGTCACAAAACCTTGGTGTGATGGAGGGGTTCGAGGAACACAATGGCGAGTTCCAATGGTACTCCAACTCTCCAGATGTGAACCCAATAGAACACATCCGGGATATGATTGTACGTGGTTTAAGGGCTCATACTCATAGCCCCTCCTCCCCCCCCCCCCCCCCCAACAACCCTCCTCGGGGTTTGCGGAAATTACGTTAATTGTGACTTGCAAATTTTATGAACATTAGGAATTCTTCACTTCATACGCATTCTCACTCATTTTCGCAAGTAATGGGCTACCAGTACGGATTCTTGCTCCATATGTCGGAGCATTTTCCTAGCTAGTAAATCACATCTTCTCTCATAGTACCCAAAAGTTGTGTGGTAAAAGTTGTGTTATCAACTTAAATTATTGGAACATTTGTTACCAATATAACACAATTATGGCCTTTACTGATAATATTAAGAAGACGATACATAAAGGTATCGAATCAAGGGAAGACGGAAACATAATCCATGTTGTAAAGAAAGAAAATTTTTCTCTTCTTGCGTTCTATGATGGTTCCATTCATAGTTATAAACAAATTGAAATTCTTCACTCAGAAAAAATCTTTGTTGCCAGGAATAATAACTTTCCGCTTAGAAGCTCCTTTTATACTAACGGAAAAAATACTGGCCTTCAGAACGCGTATCATTTGTTATCTACTGACGTGACATGTTCTTATAAAGCTTTTGGAAGGCAAACTTTCTGCATATATTTACAAATGATGCATTGTCTGTCACTCGCCATTTTGAAGTTCAAGACGTCGACGTGAAGCAGAATAGCGTTTGAGTAAATAATGGCTGAATAGAATATCTGCGGACAGATAGTACTACAACTGCCACTAAGGAAAGCTTGTAAATACTCGTAATTGAACGAGTAATTACTTTGAAAATGAAAACTTCTATTTTCAGCTAAATGATAGGGGATTACATTTTGCACAGACGTTACACTTTAATGGAGCGGGAAATGCCATAAGAACCTGAATATCCAACCGACCAAAACCTTGACAGTCCCAAGAGACACCACGGTTACTCCAAGCTTGTAGAACTGAAAATACCCTCCACGAGGTGAAAGAGCAGACAAGCACCTTCACGGCGTCATGTACAATGAGGTGACTAAAATCACAAACAACTGTGTCCCAGTGATAAGCCTATCGTTTTTTGGGAACATGAATTCCATGAATAGCGGTGAATGGTCTCCCAGAGGGCCCAGTCCATTCCATGTTAATACAGCCCATACTACTATGGAGCCACCAACAGCTTGCACAGTGCGTTGCTAACAACTTCGGTCCGTTTTTGTGTGTCCAGTCTTCCCGTTGAACGTTTCAAGAATTTCGATCGTTCACTGATGCAATAAAATGGAACACTTGCAGCCGTCCTTCCGATATTATTTGTTGTATAACTTCGAGTTTTGTTGGTTGATGGTTGTAGACACAACATCGTTGTTATAGCCTACTAAGGCAGTTCATAGATAATGGCCACTGATGGGGTCGTATACACGATTGAATTAACACCCTAGGCGTCAGTTTACTCCTGATGATAACGACTGAAGGACTAAAACTGGTAACTATATAATAAGTGATATCGAAAGGATGGGAGCAGTTGTTCCATTTTGGTACGTACGTTGGTCCGTGGCTTGTGGGGTCTGCACCACACTCTAACCCTATCATCAGCTGTTACCAACTGCAGTCAGGACTCAGTTGATCAGGCCAGAGTTTTCCAGTCGTGTAGGGTCCAACTGATGTAGGCACAAGCCCAGGAGACGCTCTGCAGGCGATGTCGTGCTGTGAGCGAGCGTCGTCTTCTGCTGCTATCCTAACGGACACTTAGACGTATGTCAACTCAGTGTATGAATGTGGCCCACATCTGAAGCCACTCCTATAGAACTATCAGATTGCTGAGATTTTTGCTGTTGCAAATAGTGTCAGACATTCTAACAAAAATAAATACGCAAGTAAAGCGTTAAGTAAAGGAGAAATTTTGATGGAGTTACAGGGTTATCTTTTATCGACTAATATTTACAGTTATTAATATCGTTTTTTTAAGGGCCACGGAAGTTGTGCACAAAGCTGTTGTCATCTTGGAAGATGCCTACGGATACTCTTCGTTAGGAGTACGAAAAAGCACTCCAAAGCATCGCATAACCACCTCTAGTCCGAGCTGCACCCTTCTCACGTGGTAGGTTAAACGTCCTTTTGGACAGTGTCTGCTCTAGATGCCTTGTATCAGGTGAGAAGTGTCAACACATCAACTCGCCGAACCTCACTGCACCCATCCGGTCGGCTGACCTCCAGTGTCTTTTTGGCCCACCGAAAGCATGCAGTTTTATGACATCAAGTATTTACTTCACGCAGCTTCCTTCCCAAGTGTTAGCATTTCCCGACATCAGCAATTACTGTCAGGTTTGAAACGGATTGGCATTGTCAAGGGGTGACGCTCATCTCTGATTCCTGTCTGTCAGGATAGTTTTACGACCACTGTTAACATGGCTCAGTGCGCTGCACTAATCCTTGTAGACACGACTCACATACCAACAAATTGCGCAGCGCCATCCACAGTGTGGTCACGGATGTTTCCAAACTAAACAGGTCCTTATCGCAGTTATGTCGCGTTCCTATCCCTACCATTCTTAGTGCGTTGATTTTATATAACTTATTGACACATTCAAACCACTTCTCCGTCGACATACGTCAGTGGTGAAGTGTCGCATGACTGCGTGGTACCATTACTCAGCAGTCTACAGTCCTCCACACCGAACAGTGTGTTCTTTTGAGGGGTGTGACTAACATAGCTTACAGTATGTTTACCTTATTGACATCTTTGTAAACACATTTCCCCACCTCGGCAGTTGAGTGGTCATCGCGACTGACTCCCCAGTAGACAGCCCGAGTTAATACCTAGTACTGCCAGAATTCTTTCCTTAGTTGGAGGACTCGACCGAGCTGCACTCAAAATGGGGAGGCGGCAGATACGGCCAACCGATTAGGCTCACATGTAGCAAGTAGCTCTATGTGCAAATTTAATGGTGCAGCATATAAACATATTTACTAGTTAACGAAACTTCTTCTAATTAATTCAGATCTTTTGGGCAGATTAGAATCCTTAATCAATGTAATAGTACAAGAAAATTTTCCGACAAGCTGCTAAAAAAAGAAGAGAAAGGAAGATCTGTAGTAGGATTTCTCTCTGATGGCAGGCATACCTACTCTGCAAGCCTGTTTACTTATTTCCCTGTGACTGGCGGGTACATGTTTAATAGGCAACAAAGCAGAAGTCGTACACAGTCCTCTCCATGAAGATCCGTCTTAAACTACTGTTTTGATTTTTAGGAAATCACTGATTGTGGTCTGTGTTTCAACATCTTGTGCCTTAAGATCATAAGTAATGGAGAATGACCGCCTCTTACTACTTTTAACAGGTCAGCTAACCATATGATCGTCTTTACGTAATTTAGCATTATGTATATTGAACGCTTGTGGATTCTTTATAGAATAATATGAGACCTGCGAGACGTTCTGCCTTCCGGTAATGATACACTCCTGGAAATTGAAATAAGAACACCGTGAATTCATTGTTCCAGGAAGGGGAAACTTTATTGACACATTCCTGGGGTCAGATAAATCACATGATCACACTGAGAGAACCACAGGCACATAGACACAGGCAACAGAGCATGCACAATGTCGGCACTAGTACAGTGTATATCCATCTTTCGCAGCAATCCAGGCTGCTGTTCTCCCATGGAGACGATCGTAGAGATGCTGGATGTAGTCCTGTGGAACGGCTTGCCATGCCATTTCCACCTGGCGCCTCAGTTGGACCAGCGTTCGTGCTGGACGTGCAGACCGCGTGAGACGACTCTTCATCCAGTCCCAAACATGCTCAATGGGGGACAGATCCGGAGATCTTGCTGGCCAGGGTAGTTGACTTACACCTTCTAGAGCACGTTGGGTGGCACGGGATACATGCGTACGTGCATTGTCCTGTTGGAACAGCAAGTTCCCTTGCCGGTCTAGGAATGGTAGAACGATAGGTTCGATGACGGTTTGGATGTACCGTTGACTATTCAGTGTCCCCTCGACGATCACCAGAGGTGTACGGCCAGTGTAGGAGATCGCTCCCCACACCATGATGCCGGGTGTTGGCCCCGTGTGCCTCAGTCGTATGCAGTCCTGATTGTGGCGCTCACCTGCACGGCGCCAAATACGCATCGACCATCATTGGCACCAAGCCAGAAGCGACTCTCATCGCTGAAGACGACACGTCTCCATTCGTCCTTCCATTCACGCCTGTCGCGACACCACTGGAGGCGGGCTGCACGATGTTGGGGCGTGAGCGGAAGACGGCCTAACGGTGTGCGGGACCGTAGCCCAGCTTCATGGAGACGGTTGCGGATGGTCCTAGCCGATACCCCAGGAGCAACAGTGTCCCTAATTTGCTGGGCGGTGCGGTCCCCTACGGCACTGCGTAGGATCTTACGGTCTTGGCGTGCATCCGTGCGTCGCTGCGGTCCGGTCCCAGGTCGACGGGCACGTGCACCTTCCGCCGACCACTGGCGACAACATCGATGTACTGTGGAGACCTCACGCCCCACGTGTTGAGCAATTCGGCGGTACGTCCACCCGGCCTCCCGCATGCTCACTATACGCCCTCGCTCCAAGTCCGTCAACTGCACATACGGTTCACGTCCACGCTGTCGCGGCATGCTACCAGTGTTAAAGACTGCGATGGAGCTCCGTACGCCACGGCAAACTGGCTGACACTGACGGCGGCGGTGCACAAATGCTGCGCAGCCAGCGCCATTCGACGGCCAACACCGCGGTTCCTGGTGTGTCCGCTGTGCCGTGCGTGTGATCATTGCTTGTACAGCCCTCTCGCAGTGTCCGGAGCAAGTATGGTGGGTCTGACACACCGGTGTCAATGTGTTATTTTTTCCATTTCCAAGAGTGTATTTCAAATTGGTGTCGTCGCTCATTTTGGTATCTATCAACTTAATTAGATCCGAAAACCATACTGTAGAGTAGATTAATTTCATATCGGGCTAGTCCGAAATACTGAATTCGGTCTTCTGAAGTTGTTTCACCGCGGAATATCGTAACACTATCCCTCCTTTCAATCGTCGTGCGAACGTCGAAATGGGAGATATTGATATAACCGATTGCGGAACTGAAAAGCAGCTACAGTCGCACTGTAGTGGGAAGGTTTCACTACCAGAAGTGATGCTCATAAGAAACTATAAAGACTATACGAAAGAACTTGCTCCCATTCTAGCAGTAATTTATCGTAGATCGCTTGAGCAACGAAAGGTACCTAACTACTGGAAAAAAGGCAGGTCATTTCATTTTTAAGAAAGGCTGTAAGATAGATCCACAAAATTGCAGACCAACATAGTTAATGCCAGTCTGTTGTAGAATTATGGAACATGTTTTATGCTAAAGAATTATAACGTTTTTGGAAAATGAACATCTCTATTAAAATGGACATGCATTCAGCAAACAAAGATCCAGCGAAACTCAGCTCGCTCTGTTCTTCCATAGCGCAGTGTACAACGGCGTTCAGGTTGATGCCGTGTTCCTTGATTTCAATGAGGCATTTTACACCGTCCCGCTGTGCAGTTTAATGAAACAAATACGAACTTACTGGGTATCGGAGCAGACGTCTTATTTGATTGAAGACTTCCTTGCAAACAGAACTCAAAACGTCGCTCTTAACGAACTAAATAGACAGACGTAAAGGTAATATCAAGAGTACCACAGGGAAGTGTGATAGGACAGTTTATGTTTACAATATACACACACCAAAAAAGTTTTGATCAACCCGGTTTCCAGAACTTCTGAAGATAGGCATTGACTATGGATATTGTATCACAGACACAGTCCCTTCAACTGTTCAGAGACGTCACTAAACTCGCCCTCAGATGTAAACAACCATGTATGAGCAGCGAGTCAATCCACCAGTAAGGAGGTACACGGCTCGTTCTGTCTGTATTTCAACGGTCAATACCGCGGTTTGATCGCGTCGTCATTGTTACTTTGTGCCAGGAAGTGCTCTCAACAAAGGAAGTGTCCAGGCGTCTCTGAGTGAACCAAAGCAATGTTGTTTTGACATGGAGGAGATACAGAGCGGCAGGAAGTGTCGATGACATACCTCTCTCAGGCCACCCAATGGCTATCACTGCAATGGATGACTCCTTTGTTCGGATTATGGCTCGAAGGAACCCTGAGAGCAACGCCACCATGGTGAATAATGCCGTGCAACCACAGGACACCGTGTTACGACTCAAACTGGGGGCGATAGGCCGCATGGTACGTAGCTTCACTCCTGGAGTCCATGATTAGGTCCATTTTTGCAACCACGACACCATGCAATGCGGTAGAGATGGGCCCAACAACATGCCGAATGGACCGCTCAAGATTGGCATCACGCTCTCTTCACCGATGAGTGTCACATATGCCTTCAACCAGACAATCGTCGAAGACGTGTATGGAGGCAACCCGGTCAGGCTGAAGGCCTTAGACACAGTGTCCAACGAGGGCAGCAAGGTGGAGGTACCCTGCTGTTTTGGGGTGGCAGTATATGGGGTCGACGTATGCCGCTGGTGGTCATGGAAGGCGCCGTAACGGCTGTTCGATCCTCGAATGCCGTCCTCTGAGCGACAGTGCAACCATATCGGCAGCATATTGGTGTGGCATTCGTCTTCACGGACGACAATTCACGTCCCCATCGTTCACATCTTATGAATGACTTCCTTCAGAATAGCGACGTCGCTCGACTAGAGTGGCCAGCTTGTTCTCCTGACATGAACCCTATCGAACATGCCTGGGATAGATTGAAAAGGGCTGTTTAAGGATGACGTGACCCACCAATCACTTTGAGGGATTAACGCCGAATCGTCGTTGAGAGGTGGGGCAATCTGGACCAACAGTGTCTTGATGAACTTGTGAATAGTATGTCATGACTAATATGGGCATCCATCAGTGCAAGAAGACGTGCTACGAGGATATTAGAGGCACCGGTGTGTACAGAGATCTGGACCACCACCTTTGAAGGTCCCGCTGTATGGTGGTACAACATGCAATGTGTTGTCTTCATTAGCAATAAAAAGGGCGTAAATGATGTTTATGTTGATCTCTATTCCATATTTCTGTACAGGTTGTGAAACTCTCGGAACCGAGTTGATGCAAAACTTTTTTTGATGTGTGTATGTAAATGATCTAGTAGAAAGCGTCGTATGATCTTGAAGGATATTCACAGATGATGCAGTTGTCTATACCAAAATAGCAACGTCAGAAGATAGGAAGAAATTTCAGAACGACCTGCAGAGAGTTGATGAAAGGTGCATGATCTGGCAGTCGGCTCTGAACGTAAGTAAATGTAACATATTGCGCATACATAGAAAAAGAGATCTAGTACTGTACAGCTACACTACTGATGACAAACAGCTGGAGACAGCGTCTGCCGTAAAATATCTAGGCGTAACTATCCAGTGTGACCTTGAGCGGAATGACCACATAAAGCAGACACCAGGCTCATATTCATAGGAAAAATCCGAAGGAAATGTAACTCATACACGAAAGACGTGTGTTATAAGGTGCTTGTTCGCCCTATTCTTGAGTATTGTTCAATTATCTGGGATCCCAATGAGGTAGAACTGACAGAGGAGGTAGTGAAGATCCAACGAAGAGCGGCGCGTTAAGTCATGAGATCATTTAGTTTGCGAGAGAGCGCTGCAGAGCTGCTACGCTAAACAAACTCCATTGGCAGACGTTACAATAGAGGCGTTGTGAACCACGGAGGGATTTACTATTGAAATTTCGGGGACAGCACTTCTCAGGAGGAGTCGGACAAGATTTTACCTCTCCCCACATACATATCACGTATTGACCAAGAGGAGAAAATTCGTGAAATTAAAACCAATACAGAGGCTTATCAACAATCATTCTTCCCACACACTATTCGCAAGTGGAACCGGGTTGGAGGGATGATATAGTGGTATCGAAAGTAACCTCCAATACGCACAATTAGGTGGCTTGTGGAGTTGATGTAGATGTAGATTCAAATGCGTCAGAGTAATGTTTGCTCTAGTTGAAATATATTCTTTGATCTCCTAAGACCATGAAGAGTTACGGGGACTTTGCAGCTTTTTCCATGAAGTTGTCTGTTTTTGATAAACAGGGCGAACATTAATAAAACCGACAAACAGCACGGACGGATTGCCGACTAGAAATGGAGGAAAAAAGATGCTATGAAAACGTATCCGGAAAAGCATGCAGTGACAACAAATCGTCCCGGAACGTAGTACAGAGCTGCATCGCATTCATGTCACAACCGATGTTCAAAGTGACCTCCACGGCATGCAGTGTGCGCGTTCACCCATCGCGTCATAGATTGCCTCACTCTTTCGCACGTTTCGTCGTGAACAAGCTGTTCAAGGTCTGAACATTCATGGTGGTATCTGTTTGTTCTATATCGTGTCTCCCTAATACTTTCGCGCAACGACGCTCTGAGCGTGTTTTTTAGGGAGTTGACTAGTTTGAACCTGGAACCTGTTGCTGGTAAGAAGACGCCAGACCACACATGACATGTAGAATTCAGAAGAGTTCAATGAGACTAGCGATGATATAACCAAATATCAAATGATTTCAGCGTCAGCTCCACTGCACTCCCTGTAAAAGAATCTTAATACTAACTAAATTTAGTGGAAGGGGTTCAAGGCTTTCCTATTTTTATTTAGCTGGTAAAGTAACGTCGAAAAATCAGTTTACCATTGGAAATTTTAATCTACTCACAAAACATTGTTTATAAATTGCACTATTGATAAAAGGAAGTGTTTTAATACAGGATGGTAAAAACCAACTGCGTTCAACAAAAATGTGAACGAATATCCCCTGAATGGGTTTCCAAGCTCTACAATGGATCGAAGGATAACCTATGCCATATCACATCTATAATCTAGGTTTAAATTAAGTTTCACAAAAGAGAAAAACTATCAGACTGTTCTACAGTGACCCTCAATTATCTTTAATTACTGATCTAACTTGTCGTAAATTACAGTGGCTGATGTGGTTTCTCAATAACTATATAACAGAAAAATCATCGCGTTTCAGATTTTTACTTCAAGTGGCAAATGTGAACACCATGAGCTTTAATTGACGATCGACACTAGTTTTACGCAAAAAGGGGGTGAAACAGATGAGACTTCTGCAGTTCTGAGTGAAGCCTTATGCGCTCAAAATTGCGGCATCGCTTGTGTTCATTACCTTGTCGGTGTTTAGGCAGCTTCAGGGGGGCAGCGGCCGGCGCACAGCTCCGCTCACCTCGCCATCTCGGAAGTAACTCCCCTCTCCTAACTTCTCCTTACTACAATTTACCGAAGTTGGTTTAAAAAAACTATCTGGCTATGTTTTCATCTGACGAATCAGGGTCTCAATGTTAACCTTAAGCTCAGCCTACAAAAATTCTGTCTATCCAATGAGAAACGTTATACTTTTCGTGGTGGGGCAATGTTTTTAAAGTTTGAAACGTAACAGAGACGCCAAAAAGTCTCACGCTAAAACCTGCAGCTGGTGTGGTCCTTTTAGCGTTATTGTAAGATCTATACTGTTCTTCTGGAGGGCTTTATCTTTTAACATGGGCTGCAGGGGTCCTAATGTAACAGACACGCGAAAAAGTCTCACGCTAAAACGTGGTGGTGGTAGTCTTAGAGGTAGGATGGCGACGTGGGTGTCCAGTCCGTCCCTTATCGTAGGGGCTTCTAGCTTAACACGGTTCTGCACTCAGCATCTGTTCTCGTTTCTCCCCTTGGAACTGTGTCGGTCACACAGTGGGAAGGTAAGACATGTATTTAGGCATTCTTGTGTTAGTCTGTGGTATTCCATTTGCTCACTCGTTACTCGTATTACTTTGGTTAATGTAATGCCACGATGTATTCGGAGCTATTTGTCATACTACTGGATTTGCTTATCATGTCAGGGTTTTCATGGGAGGTGTAGGATTTGCCTCACACCTTACAAAGGGTCTTCATATCAGGAACCGATTAAGGGTACACAACGCTTTACAGATGAGATAAGATTACCGGGGGTTAAAATCCGCCAGACGGAATGGCCGAGCTGTTCCAAGAGCTTCAGTCTGGAACCAGGCGACCGCTACGGTCGCAGGTTCGAATCCTGACTCGGGCATAGATTTGTGTGATGTCCTTCGGTTAGCTAGTTCCCCTAAGTTCTAGGGGACTGATGACCACAGATGTTAAGTCCCCTAGTGCTCAGAGCCATCTGAACAATTTTTTGGTTAAAATCAAAGCAGGCCATGTTACATCGTCAGGGGAAGATGTTGATGAGGTGTCGGCTAACAGTAAAATGGAAGCAGTGTGGTGCTCCGTCATGCAGACACCTGTCGTATTACCAAAAGCACATTATCAAATATCCCAGGTGACTTATTTTGCAGGAAGTCCAGGTATTTTCCTCCGTCGCGGCTTTGTGGAATAATAACAGGTTTAAGTATGTGGTCGCCAAGAATCGCTGCCCAAACTCTGACGTTCAACCGATGGTGATGAGACGCCTCAACCATTCCCCGAGGATTGCCTGTAGCCCACAAATGACAATGATGCACGTAACTGATGACAGAAATCCCGTAATTGAGTAGGTCTGGTGCAAAAATCTTTCCAGTAAAGCGAAATCGGTTGCTAATAACCCTTGCATCCATTGCAGGTGATGGGGATACTAGTGGTTATCAGGCAGGATGCGCATAATCGTACTTCGGCTTACACCATGTTGACGGTACACTTACCTGTAGCTTGTATTAGGGTTCGTTTCAATATTCTGTAGAACCCGGTCCTCCGAATCTGGTGTACGCCCAGTCCGCCGGCTCCTTATACGTTTGTCTGTCTGAAAGGACCCATTATCTGACAGACTCCCAGAAAGGGTTTAAAACGTTGTGTTATATCGTTAGTGTCTGTGAAGGTCCCTGTTTTAGTATAGCTGTGCTTGCTCTCGACCGTTTCCAACTACACTCCTGGAAATTGAAATAAGAACACCGTGAATTCATTGTCCCAGGAAGGGGAAACTTTATTGGCACATTCCTGGGGTCAGATACATCACATGATCACACTGACAGAACCACAGGCACATAGACACAGGCAACAGAGCATGCACAATGTCGGCACTAGTACAGTGTATATCCACCTTTCGCAGCAATGCAGGCTGCTATTCTCCCTTGGAGACGATCCTAGAGATGCTGGATGTAGTCCTGTGGAACGGCTTGCCATGCCATTTCCACCTGGCGCCTCAGTTGGACCAGCGTTCGAGCTGGACGTGCAGACTGCGTGAGACAACGCTTCATCCAGTCCAAAACATGCTCAATGGGGGACAGATCCGGAGATCTTGCTGGCCAGGGTAGTTGACTTACACCTTCTAGAGCACGTTGGGTGGCACGGGATACATGCGGACGTGCATTGTCCTGTTGGAACAGCAAGTTCCATTGCCGGTCTAGGAATGGTAGAACGATGGGTTTGATGACGGTTTGGATGTACTGTGCACTATTCAGTGTCCCCTCGACGATCACCAGAGGTGTACGGCCAGTGCAGGAGATTGCTCCCCATACCATGATGCCGGGTGTTGGCCCCGTGTGCCTCAGTCGTATGCAGTCCTGATTGTGGCGCTCACCTCCACGGCGCCAAACACGCATACGACCATCATTGGCACCAAGGCAGAAGCGATTCACATCGCTGAAGACGACACGTCTCCATTCGTCCCTCCATTCACGCTTGTCGCGACACCACTGGAGGCGGCTGCACGATGTTGGGGCGTGAGCGGAAGACGGCCTAACGGTGTGCGGGACCGTAGCCCAGCTTCATGGAGACGGTTGCGAATGGTCCTCGCTGATACCCCAGGAGCAACAGTGTCCCTAATTTGCTGGGCGGTGCGGTCCCCTACGGCACTGCGTAGGATCCTACGGTCTTGGCGTGCATCCGTGCGTCGCTGCGGTCCGGTCCCAGGTCGACGGGCACGTGCACCTTCCACCGACCACTGGCGACAACATCGATGTACTGTGGAGACCTCACGCCCCACGTGTTGAGCAATTCGGCGGTACGTCCACCCGGCCTCCCGCATGCCCACTATATGCCCTCGCTCCAAGTCCGTCAACTGCACATACGGTTCACTTCCACGCTGTCGCGGCATGCTACCAGTATTAAAGACTGCGATGGAGCTCCGTATGCCACGGCAAACTGGCTGACACTGACGGCGGCGGTGCACAAATGCTGCGCAGCTAGCGCCATTCCACGGCCAACACCGCGGTTCCTGGTGTGTCCGCTGTGCCGTGCGTGTGATCATTGCTTGTACAGCCCTCTCGCAGTGTCCGGAGCAAGTATGGTGGGTCTGACACGCCGGTGTGAACGTGTTCTTTTTTCCATTTCCAGGAGTGTAGTTGTTCCTGACATGAATGCCGGGCCATTCTGCTGCTTACAGTACGTTGCGTCAATCACACAGCCTGCAGCACACAGCCTGCAGCACAATTGGTCAGAGGAACTGTCAGCGCCACCGACCGTGGCAACCATGCATTTCGGGGCGCATGTTCATATGGCATTCTATCCTACATTTCGAGTCAGGAATCCGTCACTGCCGTTCGTCGATTTTATTAATGTTCATCATGTACATTGCGCAATGTTTTAAAAATATTAGAATAGATTACGGAAATTCTGTCGAGTAATCTAATTTCACAGAGATAATCTTCTCGTGTGTCACGACCGCGCAATTCTCGAGGAAGTACATTGCTTCTTTTCCCTTGCCACGTTGGAATGGACTATGGGGACACTGACATCATAAGAGAAAATGCAAACAGACACATTATATACATAGTGGACACCACCTACACTCGGTATCTGCACCTATATACTACCAAAATAGAATCTACAGGTAACATTAATAGCAGAATAGCAGGAGTGTGTGTGTGTGTGTGTGTGTGTGTGTGTGTGTGTGTGTGTGTGTATGTGCTTGTTATTTAAATGGTTTACAGAACTCATCAAGTGGTAATCTTGAACCGAAGTGCACAATTACGTTTTGTAGACTCCATTTTCGTAGATCATATAGTGTCATGTAGTTCATTTTACACTAGATACATTTTGATGCAGCTATGTTTGAAATATATGGTGGAGGACAATTACCTCATAATAAAGTTAGCACATAATGACTTCAAATCAAGCAAAATTTTGTAGATACTTGTGAAGAATAAATGCGCACTTGAACAATTATGGTCATGTAATGAGAAGCGCATGAAAATTGGTCCGCTAAGCGAACTTATTGGGTGTGTGCAGTAGTGTGACTGTTCTCGCTAAGGGTTTGTTGATTATCTTCGCAAAGAAATAGTACTATGGCATTTGCAGCGTTGCTGAATTAATAGTAAAACCTTACCACGAAAACATCAGACAAAATTCACAACTGGCGTCATCAGTCATGGATAGTTTGCGTTGGTCTTATCAGCAAATCCATTATCTATAGCTGTTCTTATTAGTAACTGGGCTCTTTGGCATAACAGATATTATCTGCGGCAAGTTAGTTTCAATGCACAGGCCACAATTACGCTCTCCTCGCTAGGTGGCTATCATTTTATGGTCTTAGCTCCAAAAATGTGCATTTTCTACATAACGTTATTTGAATAACACTTCATATCCTACTATGGATTTAATCAAGGCTGTTTCTATCCCACTTGTATATTACAATATATAATGATTGAGATTATAAAGTCCCACTATCGGAGGGTTCATGAACCAGAACAACCGTACGACTATGGATTGGTTCCTTCCGAACTGACTATGCGAATGTAGACGAGATGTGGCTCAAATTCAAAGATATAGTAGCAACAGCAATTGAGATATTCATACCTCATAAATTGGTAAGAGATGGAACGGATCCCCCGTGGTACACAAAAAAGGTCCGAACGCTGTTGCAGAGGCAACGGAAAAAGCATGCGAAGTTCAGAAGAACGCGAAATCCTGAAGATGGGCTAAAATTTACAGACGCGCGAAATTTGGAACGTACTTCGATGCGAGATGCCTTTAATAGGTTCCACAACGAAACATTGTCTCGAAATTTGGTAGAAAATCCGAAGAAATTCTGGTCGTATGTAAAGTACACAAGCGGCAAGACGCAGTCAATACCTTCGCTGCGCAGTGCCGATGGTACTGTTATCGACGACTGCGCCGCTAAAGCGGAGTTATTGAACGCAGTTTTCCGAAATTCCTTCACCAGGGAAGACGAATGGAATATTCCAGAATTTGAAACACGAACATCTGCTAGCATGAGTTTCTTAGAAGTAGATACCTTAGGGGTTGCGAAGCAACTCAAATCGCTTGATACGGGCAAGTCTTCAGGTCCAGATTGTATACCGATTAGGTTCCTTTCAGATTACGCTGATACTATAGCTCCCTACTTAGCACTCATATACAACCGCTCGCTCACCGATAGATCTGTACCTACACATTGGAAAATTGCGCAGGTCGCACCAGTGTTCAAGAAGGGTAGTAGGAGTAATCCATTTAACTACAGACCTATATCATTGACGTCGGTTTGCAGTAGGGTTTTGGAGCATATACTGTATTCAAACATTATGAATCACCTCGAAGGGAACTATCTATTGACACGTAATCAGCATGGCTTCAGAAAACATCGCTCTTGTGCAACGCAGCTAGCTCTTTATTCGCACGAAGTAATGGCCGCTATCGACAGGGGATCTCAAGTTGATTCCGTATTTCTAGATTTCCGGAAAGCTTTTGACACCGTTCCTCACAAGCGACTTCTAATCAAGCTGCGGAGCTATGGGGTATCGTCTCAGTTGTGCGACTGGATTCGTGATTTCCTGTCAGGAAGGTCGCAGTTCGTAGTAATAGACGGCAAATCATCGAGTAAAACTGAAGTGATATCAGGTGTTCCCCAGGGAAGCGTCCTGGGACCTCTACTGTTCCTGATCTATATAAATGACCTGGGTGACAATCTGAGCAGTTCTCTTAGGTTGTTCGCAGATGATGCTGTAATTTACCGTCTAGTAAGGTCATCCGAAGACCTGTATCAGCTGCAAAGCGATTTAGAAAAGATTGCTGTATGGTGTGTCAGGTGGCAGTTGACGCTAAATAACGAAAAGTGTGAGATGATCCACATGAGTTCCAAAAGAAATCCGTTGGAATTCGATTACTCGATAAATAGTACAATTCTCAAGGCTGTCAATTCAACTAAGTACCTGGGTGTTAAAATTACAAACAACTTCAGTTGGAAGGACCACATAGATAATATTGTGGGGAAGGCGAGTCAAAGGTTGCGTTTCATTGGCAGGACACTTAGAAGATGCAACAAGTCCACTAAAGAGACAGCTTACACTACACTCGTTCGTCCTCTGTTAGAATATTGCTGCGCGGTGTGGGATCCTTACCAGGTGGGATTGACGGAGGACATCGAGAGGGTGCAAAGAAGGGCAGCTCGTTTTGTATTATCGCGTTATAGGGGAGAGAGTGTGGCAGATATGATACACGAGTTGGGATGGAAGTCATTACAGCATAGACGTTTTTCGTCGCGGCGAGACCTTTTTACGAAATTTCAGTCACCAACTTTCTCTTCCGAATGCGAAAATATTTTGTTGAGCCCAACCTACATAGGTAGGAATGATCATCAAAATAAAATAAGAGAAATCAGAGCTCGAACAGAAAGGTTTAGGTGTTCGTTTTTCCCGCTCGCTGTTCGGGAGTGGAATAGTAGAGAGATAGTATGATTGTGGTTCGATGAACCCTCTGCCAAGCACTTAAATGTGAATTGCAGAGTAGTCATGTAGATGTAGATGTAGATGTAGATGTATAATCTTGTAATCGATGACATAATGTAAACATTTGCTTTGCTATAAATCCAGTTAAGGATCACAAAAATTTATTAAACAGGTAATACGTTTCGGTCAGCTATGACCATCTTCAGGCCTGAGTGAGTCCAGTATGTAATGTAATTCGTGTCGTTGCATATGTAGATGATACAGTCACATTCATCATCAGAGCAAGCTTCGGAGAAAAATTTAAAAGAAATTATCTGAGTGTCAAGATCATGGTACTGAGAAAAGTGCCTATATTTTGCGACGAAGCTTTTACAGCTAATTAAGGTGGCTAAATACACAATGACACTAATTATATTATGTACTGGATTGACTCAGGTCTTAATACGGTCATAGCTTACCAGAAGTCATTACCTCAGCATTAATAGCAAAACAAATACTCCCTGGATGGCTGTGAAACCTTAATGCGAATAAATAATATGTCAAATCAAAACACCTTCAGCCTTCTAAATTTCTAGTTGTGTTTTATTTGTGCACCCAGTTTCTGCGTTACGTTACATCATCATCAGGCCATCTGACCGAAGTGTAGGAAGAATCCCATCTCTTGTACAGTCGAAATAGGGGACAGCGTTCAGTTACTGGTATCTACAGATTTCTGCGTTGCACAGTGACCCTTTAGATCATCACACTTGCCGACTGTTCAGCATCTCGCAACCATCCTGCATAAAGACGGACTTCGAGAGACCTATTGCGAATACAACGCAATTTGAGAATGATGTAAACATATTGAATAATAGCCATTCAGGTCTCACAACATAGTGAAATTCATTATTAAATTTCAGTCGGTATGATTATGATTTCTAGCTCCTACACGTACACATTTGAAATCATATTTCTATATTTAATGCACATACATCAGCTATCGGCGGTAATCAACGTATGATACATTCTGTATAAAGCACTCGTAATATTGTTTCGCCTCCCCCTTGTTAACTAACTGCGTACCTCTATGTCTTTAACACGAAGACGCGCCTCGCATCCATACTCCAGCCTAAAGCGTTTCTCTCTGTAATTTATAGAACAAAATGAAAGTCTTAGTTCCTACTATTATGAAAACGTTTCCCAGTACGTCATGGGATATAAAAATTCTGATTATTGGCAATTTCGTAACGGGCGATAGGAACGTTCAAAGACGGTAAACCAGAGCAAAAAGTAAAGATAAGTTAAATTAATGATGTACATCACATATTCAAGGAATTATGAGTTTACCGTCTATTAATAACGTGAAACTCCATATACCAAGCCATTGAAGCGACTACGAACATTCATTGTTCGAATTTAATTAAACACAACCTAACATGTTTCTTAAGTAAAAAATATACATAAGGAATGAAGAGACATAATCGGCAACTGGTCCTCAGGGTGGGTCTGCTCAGCCATACTGAACAGGTAACGAACTAACACATAACGTGTTCGGTCGTTCTACCCTCGTTCAATTCGTAATCAATGCTTGCTTTTAAAGCCACTGAAAAGAAAGATGCAAATATTGGTACAAAGTTATGGTAATTGTGGTGGGATATTATCAGGCTTTATACTGTAATTAAATTCCACTTACTCATTAAAAACAGTGGTATATTTTATTTAAAGACTAGGTACATAGTAAACGTGTACTTACTCTGAGACAGCCAGGCAGAGAAAGACGCCATAGAGTGAGGTAGCAAATCATTTGTTTTTCAGGAAAAGATATACTGATTTCGTTTCCGTTTGGCCTGTTTAACAAAAGTCTGTGACCACGCGAATTTATTGAGTTTTCAATTACAAAACTATTTTTACATTGAAAAACCAAAACACAAATTCACACTATATCAAAGTAATAATACTTTCAATTGGTTTTTTCATCTGAGATCTTAAACGATCATGATGCCACATGGGGACAACGTATTTATGTATTTCATAGCCAGCATGTAGAAAGATGTAAGTGTCAAGGCACGACTCATTCCCCACTAAGTTCATTCGTAAAATGCCTGACGTCTGGTGTTACTATGCTGCAGTTTTAAGAGAACAGATGGCAGAGGTGTGGTCAACACCAAGGGTAAGCTGACTGGTGGTCTTACACGCTTCACTATAGTCATCTGATGTCGATTGTGGTGTTTCCCTCACCTGCCCATTACCCCTTCCACAACCCCTAGGCCACTGGAATCGGCTAATTTCCGGTCTATCGCCGGACCAACCCGCAGTTAGTGCCACTGATGACAAGAGGACCAGCATTGCGGATCCGCTAATGGATGGACGGCAACAGTCGATGCGCTAGCGGTGGACCGGCGGCGGCGGCGGTGGCGGTTCCGGTGGCGACTGTGGCCGGCTGAACGCTTGAGATGACGTGTGGTGCGTGTTGCGTGCGCAGGCGGCGTAGCGGTGGCAGAGGCCGAGGCAGGGCGTGCAGGATGCGCGCGGCCGTGCTGTGCGCGTGGTGCGTGCTGGCGGCGGCCGCGTGTCTGCACGCGGGGGTGGAGGGCGCCGCCCTGCGCGACCGCTCCAACCAGACCCGCCGCGGCGGGGGCATCAAGGTCGGCGGCGGCTCCAGCAGCCACCGGGGGGCGGCCGGCGGCGCGGGCGCGGGGGCGGGAGGCCGGCGCGCCGACGGAGCGCGCGTCCGCGAGGGCGGGCTGCGCGTCGGTGTGGGGGCGGCGGGTGACGCGCGTCTCGCCGCCCCCCAGCAGCGCGCCGGACACGGACAGCCGGCAGCATCTGCCCCCGGCGTCGCTCCCGCCTTCGCGCACTCGCCGTCCCATTCCGCCCCCGCCAACGCCTCGATTCCGCTCGGCCACAGGGCCGAACACTCCAACAAGACAATCATCACGGCCGGCATCATCATCCCGTTCCACCTGTTCTTCTGGAGAGAGTACCGGAAGACTGTAAACCAGACCATCAACCTACTCAAGCGGTCTACGCGCTCGCCCGTACTTACTTTCTTCGAGAAGTTCGATCTGCAAGTCTACATCTACATGATGAACATGACGCCCACTCCTAATTGTAAGTTCGTCGTAGCTTCGTATCAATTTTTTTCTATTTACTTGTCCTGTTCAATTGTGCGCTGCTTCCTGTTCACTGATTCCTTGTGTTCCGTTTACTTGTGTCCAGCAATAACAACATTTGCCTCATTAACTGTTATAGGTCTATATTTATTCACGGTTATATATTTATTCCCCATAATCGTGATTCTGAATTGCTGGTGTTGTGGTATTCGGTCTGAATACAGGTCTGATGCCGATCTCCATACGTCTCTGTCATCTGCAAGCCTCTTCATCTCCGAATAGCCGGCCGGTGTGGCCGAGTGGTTCTAGGCGCTTCAGTCTGGAACCGCGCGACCACTAAGGTCGCAGGTTCGAATCCTGCCTAGGGCACTGGTGTTTATGATATCCTTAGGTAAGTTAGGTTTAAGTAGTTTTAAGTTCTACGGGACTGATGACCTCAGATGTTACGTCCCATAGAGCCCAGAGCCATCTGATTCATTTGAACCATCTCTTCGTCTTCCTCTACCATTTTTACCCACTTACTTCTCTCTGTTTTAAACTGTTGATAGTTCGATGTCTCATAATATGTCCTATCAAGTTATCTCTCCTTTTAATCAAGTTGTGCCACAAAGCTCTGATAACTGAAGAAAATTTAACAAGCTAAACTCTCTAAAAAAGCGTAGGATCTTACGCTTTAAAATTTTTTTACAGTATGTTGTCCATGAGTTGCAAGTTTCTTCAGATTGCGACACAGTTTATTAAGTTGTAATTTCATTACTGTTAAATTTTCCTATCAACTTTTTTTGAGCAGCTTTCAACACTCGTGGACAACATCTCATCAAAATATTTCAAGCGAATGATTCAATGATGACAGCATAGCTCTGTCGATAGTGTGCTCCTTAGCGACCTTGGCTTGTGACGTACTCTTCCACTGTCATATACTGCTGATCGCCCTCGCACTGATCATGCCAGGAGTACGCCACGATTTTCTTCTCTTAACAGTTATATTCATTACCACCTCATTAATTACTCAATCCATCCATCTAGTCCTCAGCATTTTTCAGTAGCATCACAATTAAAAAGCTCCTATGTTCTTTATGTCTAAACTGTTTATCGTCTATGTTTCATTTATGATTCACTCTTCAAGAGACAGCTCACATTGGAGCGCGTCAGTGGCTCGTTCTGTTTACGAGCACAATGTTCTTGTGTCATCTGTGTATCAATGTTTTATATGTAGTCTTCGTAATTTCCGTAAAAGAGGTGCTACCTTCTTTTACATAAATGACTTACCTCGTATGTTCTTATACATGTGGAGTGTTGAACATGGAGGACACGAGGAGTGCTTATTCTTACAAACGACAACGCACTGACGTTCTCTGTAGTGAGCTATTACTTGAAATTGGCGTTATAAGCTGAAATCCCGATCCTTGTGAATAAATAAATAATGGTCCAGGAGGATATTTATGCCCTTCCTAAAATAGCTCAGTTTATATTTTATTTATTCATTGTACATGATGAGATTAAGATTTTTAGGCCCCTTCTTACATCATATCAGGATTTTAGAAATAAAATATTACTTTTTAAATCTTATTTACGTGTGAAATAACAATATGATTTTTGAAATATCAATAAAATATTATACCCTGAAACGAGATTGTTGTTAATAATGATAGTGACAATAATAGTAGCGACAGTAACAAAATGCATGTAAAATGATATTTTCTGACATAACGGTGTGCCTTAGGAAATGAGAAAGATTTGGTTGGAGAGTAAAAGGTTAAAAGGTCCGTGCAGGAAAAAGGCGAGATTACAGTTGTAAAGATAAGCCTTATGTACTTTTTGAGTTTCTGCATGCTCTGATGTAAACGAGTGTTTCGGATATGTTGTTCACACAGGAGAATTACGGGAGTGTATACATTCATAAGACGGTAGAGGAGATACACTAGTGGTGGAGGCATGTTGGCACTACCATCCAGCGCAGTTTGACCTTTGCAGAGACGTTTCAGTGGCAGGTCACCAAACCATATACACTCCTCCCAGCCACGCTCATCCTACTCCCTGAGCTCTCCCCCTTACTCCCACATTCTTCTCCGCCCAACCCTCACTTATAACGCAATTTGACTGCTTCTGCCATCTTGAACTTTTAGTTGGTTCTTTCATTTTTAATACTAAGCTGTTGCTGGAAAATAGGGTGGATGGGTGAGGAGGGGATGAGAGGGGTAACAGAGAGGAGGATCAGGAGGGAGGGGACAGGAGTGGCAGGGGAGGTGCTGGGAGCTGTCACGTGTACGAATTCATTGACTCTGCCCCAGGGTGTAGGCAGCCTCAGTGCAAAGGTCAAATTCTGGAGAGTAGTACACACCCTCACTAATTATAATTTGTGGAAATGGCTGAGCCTGTCTGATTATAAACAGGACAGTGGAGCATAAGGTGATTAAATATGGACAAAAATTCGAGCAACACAGGTATATTGTCGGCAGCCATTTACCACCTGTTCCAAGTACTGTGTATTTGTCGGTGAACACCACTGCTACGTAATCTCCTTCGTAATTAAAAGCCGGAGGAATGAGTGTTCCTACACGTTCCTTTTTCAGGTAAAAACGTAACAATATTTAAATTTTTGTACGTCACAGATGGATGATGTCGTCTTCTTGCACGTTTGTAAACTTATGCTCTTCTCATATTAGGTTTACCTGTGATTCACTAGTACACATTTTTGTGTCATAAGCGGTGTAATACCTACGTGACACTCTATATCAATTACGCATAAGGTAAGTGCTCCACAGAAATTGTGCATACTTTTTCCATTTGTTAATGCCTTAAGTGCCCCATAGTTCACGACAATATTACTTACTCGCATCTGACGCAAAGAAAAGTTGTGTTTTGTCCCGCCTGTATTGAAACAACCATGTCTAAGTATATGGATCGACAGCAGCGGTAAACGATATACGAGACTGAAATCACTTTACCACCTTCAGCTGAATTACATTTTAAAATTTCAGACACCCGTTAATGATGAGATTAGGAACTGTTGTTGCTGTTGTGTGGTATTCAGTCCAGAGACTAGTTTGATGCAGCTCTCCATGCTACTCTATCCTGTGCAGGCTTCAACATCTCTCAATACGTAATGCAACCTATACTCTTCTGAATCTGTTAACTGTGTTCATCTCTCGGTCTCCCTCTACGATATTTATCCTCCACGATGCCATCCAATACTAAATGGGTGATCCCTTGATGCCTCAGAATATGCGCTACCAACCGATCCCTTCTTCTACTCAAGTTGTGCCACAAACTCCTCTTCTCCCCAATTTTGTTCAATACCTCCTCATTTGTTATGTGATCTACCCATCTAATCTTCAGTATTCTTCTGTAGATTTGTATCCTCCACGATGCCATCCAATAATAAATGGGTGATCCCTTGATGCCTCAGAATATGCCCTACCAACCGATCCCTTCTTCTACTCAAGTTGTGCCACAAACTCCTCTTCTCCCCAATTCTGTTCAATACGTCCTCATTAGTTATGTGATCTACCCATCTAATCTTCAGTATTCTTTTGTAGCACCACATTTAGAAAGCTTCTATTCTCTTCTTGTCTAAACTATTTATCGTCCACGTTTCACGTCCATATATGGCTACACTCCATACAAATACTTCCAGAAACGACTTCCTGACACTTGAATCTATACTCGATGTTAACAAATTTCTCTTCTTTAATAAAGCTTTCCTTGCCATTGACAGTCTACATTTTATATCCACTCTACTTCGAACATCATCAGTTATTTGTCTCATCAAATAGCAAAACTTATTTACTACCTTGAGCGTCTCATTTCCTAATCTAATTCCAGCAGCATCACCCGATTTAATTCGACTACATTCCATTATCCTCGTTTTGCTTCTGTTAGTGTTCATCTTATATCCTCCTTTCAAGAAACTGTCCATTCCGTTCAGCTGCTCTACCAGGTCCTTTGCTGTCTCTGACAGAATTACAATGTCACTGGCGAACCTGAAAGATTTTATTTCTTCTTCATGGATTTTAATATCTACCCCGAAATTTTTCTTATGTTTCCTTTACTGATTGCTCATTATTCAGATTGAATAACATCGGGGATAGGCTACAATAGGAATTGTTCAGTATAAAATTAAAAATAGCGTAATGACGCTATAAACTTCAAAAATTGTTTTCTCTGATATTAATGTTATTCATGATTTCAACCAACTGTTGTAGTTAACAATCACTGGAAATACTGTCAGATATCCCATTGATTGTCACCTGTGAAGAGTGAAATGAGATGACAGGACAACAGTGGATTTGTTCAGTTACTTCTTCATTCTGGCACTTGGCAATAGTACATCAGGAGCAGTTTGCAACAAGTTGCCTCTCATGCGAAAAAATAAATATATGGCATTGCTGACAGCACAAAAAATGGCGCTGAGAGTGGCTTCACGTCTCTGGCTGTGACTGTGATGGCAGCATGGCAGCGCAGCTGACGATGCACATGACCTCCCCCCACCTGGTGGGTGGCTCCCTGCTCCAGGGGCAGCTATCTCTTGATTCAGGACAGGCCGCACTGTCCTTTGGTCGAACAGTGGACCCGCACTGCATTCTGGTATGTCGCTCTGGGTGTCACATGCTCATGGTATAGGCTGTGATGCTGAGACAAGACTAATTCAGTACACGAATGGCTGAGTCTTTATACACTCCAGATTATATTCGTTTCGGGTTTAAGGCACGTACTTTGAACACTTCTTAGGTGTCAAGTGGAGAAAGGCTTCCGTCTTTCCGCTAGCATATTGGAGCGTCCGCTGTTGCTGCACGGTGTCCATATAGCTCTCCTTTCCAATGCCTGATGCCTGTGTTTTGCTTCGCAACGCGTAACACTCGTGCGTGCCTGCAACTGACTCTGTGGCAACTCACTTCTGCTCTGGCGTAGTTTCGACCTAATATTATCAATACGCTACAGAATGTACTGGTGTTAGCTAAAGGTGTGAAAAATCGACCAAGAAAGGACCAAGGCTATTCTTGACTACCCATGTCCTAAGGATAAAACAAGAGTAACCAGATTTCCTGGAATGATCAATTTCTGTCGAAAATTCATTCCGAATTTAGGACAAGCTGCTGTTCCCTTAAACCAGCTTCGTAGGAATGGAGCCCTTTTCTGCTGGTCTGAAGCACAACATGCTGCCTTTGACGCATTCAAGGGGGCACTTTGTAGTGCGCCAGTGTTGGGAATTCCGGATTTTGAGAAATAGTTTGTTGTTCAGAGTGATGTGTCCAATGTTGGGGTAAAAGCTGTGCTTCTACAGGAGCAGAAAGGAGAGCGGCAACCGAATGCTTATGTGTCGAAGTGTTTGACTGAAGCGGAGATGAAATATTTTCTATATGAAATGGAGGCCCTTGCGGTATTGTTTGTACTATAGAAACTACGTTATATGAGCCATAGGTTCAGTTTATCGTTAATGTAAGTCACCATATACTTCCAGCACTTGCCACTCTAATGAATCTGAACTTTCCGCAGTTGGTTTTCCGACTAGGGTTCAGACATCCAACCTTGCGGAAGAAATTAGGCTGATATGTACACACTGGTCATAGTTAACGTTATTCACTCGTCTTCTCTATATAAAGTCCACTAACTAATTTCCATGACCATATCATTTACGCTGTGTGAAGTAAGCGATTCGTGCATACCTTTATTATATAGTAAATTTCATGTTGATACCAAGGGCACTTCCGAGAATTAGATAAAATTTTCTTACCATTTTAAACTAAAATTGCTGATAACATTGTATTTGTCACAGAAACTGTAAAGGACGTGGAACAGCAGCTGAACTGAGTGGCTAGTGTCTTGAAAAGAGGTTGGAAGATGAAATTGACAGAAGTAAAACATGTAGTCGAATGAAATCCTGAGAGATTTAGCTTTGCAGATGAAATACTAAGGAAAGCCGTTGAGTTTTGCTATTTGGACAACAAATTAAACGGCGATGGCAGAAGTAAAATAGGATATAAAATGCAAATTCGCAAAAAGCTAGAAATTCCTTTGTTAAAACGAGAAATTGATTAATATCGAAAGCAAATTTAAGTACTGGAAAGTCTTTTCTGGAAGCATTCGTGTGGAGTACAGGCTTGTATAGAAGTTACGTCGAAAAAAGCTGTTAATATGTGAAGAAGATAGAAGCTTTTGAAATGTGGTGCTACAGAAAATTTAGAAAAGTAGATGGATAGGTCGAATAACTAATGAGGGGGTTCTGACTTGAATTAGAGTGCAGCCTGAACAAGTCTGTAATCAACGACGGTACTGGGCACTACACATTGCAGTTTGAATAGTTTGGCTCTAGCCGCCAGGTGGTATGGCACATATATTAGACTCGGCATAACTGAGTGGCCCAGAGATGTCGCTGGTCTCAATGTTTGGCTACGTTTTTCGTCATATGTTGCCAGGTCAGATCTGTAGTACATTTTTAAATTGAAATAAAATGTAAAAAAAAAAACAATATATGGTGGTATTGCAGTGAAATTCAATATATTAAGTCACTCACCTTAATTCTTCATTTGAACAAGTGGTTTACTTCTACTTTTCAATATATTCACTAAACACTTAAAACGCAGTCTGCGGGGCTCTTACGTAAGGGCGTCCTTTAGCAACTGATGCTACAACACTTCACTGTGAAATCCATATGTCACTCTCGGGGCACTCTACAGTCTGTTCACAATTCCCAAAATACACTCTTATCTGCTGTCCTAAACCACTATATTGCGCTCCACTTGATCGCTTTCAAACCTCGCTACACACATACTTGTCCCCAGACGTAGCTACCAACCCACTACTACCCCAGATGCGCGGCACGTCCGGCTCTTAGAGTCGCTCAAAACCAACTCCTCATTTAAAATATGGCCGCCCTGTCCAACCCATGAAACTACTGTCTACCTGAAAACAATATTTGACAAAAATTATGAATATTCTAAAACTAAACACAAAAACACATATGATATATTGAAAAATATGGAAATATTCCGGGCAATAACAATTTGAAGTCCAATTTTTTGTAACTTCCACCGTTTTTTCACAATTAATGTTCTTGTGGCGTGATATTGCTTTTGCCGGATTTTCGATAGTTAACATAAATAAACAAATATGAATACATACTAAATTACTCATCTACCTCTTTAAACTTTAGAATGCTGCCCCTAGTTTCGTATCTTTAAATTTTTTATTATCAAAAACAGAGTTTCTCTCTGTCTAATCCCATATTTCGACCTCTCATTCAAAATTGGTGCATGTTTTGCTAAGCCGGCTATGATTGCTCGATACAGCTCTACTAGCCGCATCCGTAGACAGTCTGTTTATATTAATCGGCCAAAGCATCGCCAAAACATTAGCTTTTGAATTTTCATAAATTTACAATTTTTAAGAGGACAATAACTTTTAAACTGTATTATATTTTTGTTGCGCTTCTCGATAATTTAGCTTTACATACTTTTCTGTCCATGAGTGCCAATTCGCACCTCCGTGTCACTCTTAATTTTGATTTTATCAATTTTCCTCTGGAATATAGATTCCTCCAAGCGTGAAAACACGGCCATACGCGCCACTGCAAAGCGCACGGGTTTTTCCAAGGCTGTGTAAACGCTCGCTACGGCCCCGCAGTAACCGCCAGTCACGTGCTCTGCTGCGGGAAACTGCCGCTCTAAACTCCTGCCACAGCTTTTACGCTCACAAATCTTTCATATAGTGAACCATAATACTGTTTTTTTTTAATTTCTGACACATAAAGATAACCTCCCACGCCTGTGACAGTACATGATGTACAGGGTGTTTCAAAAATGACCAGTATATTTGAAACGGCAATAAAAACTAAACGAGCAGCGATAGAAATACACCGTTTGTTGCAATATGCTTGGGAGAACAGTACATTTTCAGGCGGACACACTTTCGAAATTGTAGTAGTTACTATTTTCAACAACAGATGGCGCTGCAAGTGACGTGAAAGATATAGAAGACAACGCAGTCTGTGGGTGCGTCATTCTGTACGTCGTCTTTCTGCTGTAAGCGTGTGCTGTTCACAACTTGCAAGTGTGCTGTGGACAACATGGTTTATTCCATAGAACAGAGGATTTTCCTGGTGTTGGAATTCCACCGCCTAGAACACAGTGTTGTTGCAACAAGACGAAGTTTTCAACGGAGGTTTAATGTAACCAAAGGACCGAAAAGCGATACAATAAAGGATCTGTTTGAAAAGTTTCAACGGACTGGGAACGTGACGGATGAACGTGCTGGAAAGGTAGGACGACCGCGTACGGCAACCACAGAGGGCAACACGCAGCTAGTGCAGCAGGTGATCCAACAGTGGCCTCGGGTTTCCGTTCGCCGTGTTGCACCTGCGGTCCAAATGACGCCAACGTCCACGTATCGTCTCATGCGCCAGAGTTTACACCTATATCCATACAAAATTCAAACGCGGCAACCCCTCAGCGCCGCTACCATTGCTGCACGAGAGACATTCACTAACGATATAGTGCACAGGATTGATGACGGCGATATGCATGTGGGCAGCATTTGGTTTACTGACGAAGCTTATTTTTACCTGGACGGCTTCGTCAATAAACAGAACTGGCGCATACGGGGAACCGAAAAGCCCCATGTTGCAGTCCCATCGTCCCTGCATCCTCAAAAAGTATTGGTCTGGGTCGCCATTTCTTCCAAAGGAATCATTGGCCCATTTTTCAGATCCGAAACGATTACTGCATCACACTATCTGGACATTCTTCGTCAATTTGTGGCGGTACAAACTGCCTTAGACGACACTGCGAACACCTCGTGGTTAATGCAAGATGGTGCCCGGCCACATCGCACGGCCGACATCTTTAATTTCCTTAATGAATATTTCGATGATCGTGTGATTGCTTTGGGCAATCCGAAACATACAGGAGGCGGCGTGGATTGGCCTCCCTATTCGCCAGACATGAACCCCTGTGACTTCTTTCTGTGGGGACACTTGACAGACCAGGTGTACCCCCAGAATCCAGAATCAATTGAACAGCTGAAGCAGAACATCTCATTTGCATGTGAAGCCATTCCGCCAGACACGTTGCCAAAGGTTTCGGGTAATTTCATTCAGAGACTACGCCATATTATTGCTACGCATGGTGGATACGTGGAAAATATCGTACTATAGTGTTTCCCAGACCGCAGCGCCATCTGTTGTTGACAATTGTAACTACTGTAATTTCGAAAGTTTGTCTGCCTAAAAATGTACTGTTGTCCTAAGCATATTGCAACAAACGGTGTATTTCTATCGCTGCTCGTTTAGTTTGCATTGCCGTTTCAAATATACCGGTCATTTTTGAAACACCTTGTATTAGTGTAATTACCATACACGCTGCCACGATATAGGTTTCTTCCGACAGGTTTCTTGACTAACGTTCTAAACATCATCCATCCATCTTATGATTTTTACTCTTTTTCTGTTCATCGGAGAAGACCTACTACTGAGAGTGTTTTACACAACCAAATATCGATATGTTATGTAACATGTGGAATTCCAACGTGTCCACCGATGTCGAAGTTTCCCTGTCGACTAATACAGTTATTTTTTTCTCGATCACCGGAATTCATTTGACACGGATATGTAATAAACAAGCGTTACTTACGTACCTATTAAAAGGGTGTAGCGAATATTATTGTGGATTTCCGATTTATTTAACGATACTGTCAATATATCGATAGATTGTCTTTGAAAAACTATCGATATTACGTCAAGAATACACCTAAAGTTTCGGTACGCCAACATGGCTTTGCCATCTCTGTTCGCAAGCCATTAGCACGGATGGATTCTCCTGCGTATGTAGCACATGGCGTGGTTTAGAATAAATTTTCATCTGTTTCTGTGAGAGGAAGGGGCTACACCACGGTTTAAAGAAGACTAGATCAGAAAACAGAAGTAGTGGCACCATATGGAAACAAAATTAAAAATACTGAAGTTTAATGCACATCCATTTATTAATAATGGCCGGCAGTAAAGTACTGAAAAAGCAGAGAAGCAGAGCACTAAAATGATTTTGAAGAGGGAGAACCGATCATTTGTCAATAGAAGCAGAGGACGAACTGAATTCAGTGAAAATAACGTGTGTTTCACTGGAAAGAGGCTGGTGCAGAGCACATGGACCATCATAAGGGAAGGGACAGTGTAAGGATGAAGAAATACTTGCAGAATGAGGAGGTAAGACTGTGTGATGAGATCCATGGATTACCTAAACGAAACGTGAATGAGCTGTTACTGCTACTTTTGGCT
Organism: Schistocerca gregaria; assembly: GCF_023897955.1. Taxonomy (NCBI): domain Eukaryota; kingdom Metazoa; phylum Arthropoda; class Insecta; order Orthoptera; family Acrididae; genus Schistocerca; species Schistocerca gregaria. The sequence continues at coordinate 727,067,102 of NC_064922.1, read as the reverse complement.
TCCACACTACTATCACAGTTATATACGAAAGAAACAGAAATTTACGTTGCTACACCAAATATAAAAGATCATTACAACTATTCTTCCCAGCATGGTAGACCCGTTTGACTGCCAGTAGCTAGCTTTGACATGTATGCGGCTCTGTTTACACGAGAACTTCCAGCGTGTCAGTCACGGGTCTTCAGCAGCAGATGTCCTGTATTGAGGTGTAACGAAGAGGCAAGAACGGTGCCACTACCAGGATACCACTATAGTATTTGTGTTCACTGTGCCACTGATCCATTGCTACCTGTACCTAAGTAAATACGCTACTTCGATCAAAATTTACCGAACACGGTTCTCCACGGCATTGTTGATTACCGATTCAACAATAACAGCGCGGTGTATGTAGTATGTTAGCAGGAGCGAGGAACTTCACAACACACATGCCGTTAGCCTAGTTATCCATGTTTATCGTGAGTACTGAATTCTTCTAGATGTTGGATCTGTTACTATCTGAATACCGCCCACAATGGTTCAGTAGTCAAGAGGAAAAGAAATGAATCAGACTTCTACAACTGCCAAAGTGTTCATTTCTTCACAAATTTTGATGTTGGTATTACATAAAACGAAGCAATTTGTCCCGGAACTGATTTCCGTTAGCTGTTCCTGGCTGGTAGCTATTCCATGTGCGCCTTGTTCTCTCCACTCTGACTCCCTCGGAGGGCTGCAGCAGTTTCACAGTAAATCAAAAACAAATACTTTTACATGCCAAAGTACTACATGTGCCAACGAGGAGCTATATAATCCAGTAAGACTAGAAGATTCCAAATTGCAACAGAAACCTTGTAAACCGAGCGGTGAGACGGTTCAGTTGTTTTACCTTAGCAGTGGGATAGTTTTACTTCGTATGGAAGCACTGAGACAATGTAGTTGGATTACAGACCAAATCAGTCATAAACGTTGAAGGTTAAAATGGCGCTCATTGTACTTTAACATTCGCGACAAGAGCATACTTTTGAAATGTTAGCATGTTATTGCCACATACACCATACAAGAATCAAAAATTCTTTTCGCTCGCTGAATCAAGGAACATTCACCGACCGCTGTATTCCCAGGACCAGATATTTAATAGTTCCCGAGAACTGTAATTAAACACATCGAACTGCATATACCAATGTTGTAGGTTTCGCTGGAACTATTACAAGAAATTCTTTGAATAACTGATTTTAATCTCAAAACAGTGAGCTTTAAAATTTGAGTTTAGATACTGCTGATAGGGCAAAATGAACAAAGTAAGCTCAGTTCAAATACCATGTTTCAGTCACACGATCTGAAGTCCAAACCTGGTCTATTTATCCTTGGTATAATTTATCAACGACAAACAGTTTTCTAATTGTAATAATGTAGCGTTTTTGCAGGGCTATTGGATTTGCACTAACACAACACAAATTTTCTTTGTAATTTTAACAGTAGTCGAGTAGTTACAAAGGAGTTTCGTCCTGAAATTGTACAGATCCCAAATATATCCGATCCATCAGTTCCGCCTCCAATGCTTGAATGATCTAAGTTAATTCTAATTAAATAAAAATCGCAGTACTAAAAAAAATTGCTTTAAAACATTTTACTGCCGGTTGTTTCAGATTAAGAAAACTTTCAAAGAAAGGACATACGTAAAATAGTACCCTGAAGCCATATTCTGAAGGAACTACCAGTGAAGATACGTACTATTTCAGACAGTCTATTCACTGAAATATGTCACCAGAACCTCATTGAGTTCCACCTAAGAATAAGCTACTTTCTGTTAACTGTACCTGGACTCTGTAGCAGCAAACCGGCACAGGAGTAAAGAAATTTGCTGGCAGATTAAAACTGTTTGCCTCATCGAGACGGAACTCGGGACCTTTGCATTTCGCTGGCAAGTGCTCTACTAACTGAGCCACCCAAGCACGACCCACGACCCGTCCTCACAGCTTCAATTCCTCCAGTACCTGGCCTCCTACCTTCCAAACTTCACAGAGGCTCTTCTGCGAACATTGCAGAACTCCTGGAAGGAAGTATATTGCGGAGATATGGCTTAGCGTAGCCTGGACGATGTTTCCCGAATGATATTTTAGCTCTGCAGCGGAGTGTGCCTTGCTATGAAACTTCCTGGCAGTTCGAGCCTCGGCCTGGCACAAAGTTTTAATCTGCCAGGAAGTTTCATATCAGCGCACACTCTGCTGCAGAGTGAAAATCTCATTCTAGTAGAGGTGGTTTGGGAAACAAAACATTCTCACGTGAATGCTAATATTTTTAGAGAGCAGTAATGGCGGCTAGGATTTCCGGCATAAGAAGTTACCCTCTTTCTGCCAACGGACTTGTCAAAGAGGTCGGAGGCACGGACAGAGGGTCAGGACACTCTCTTGTCCTTGGTGTTGGAAACTGGCCATCAGAATCAGAAATGTTTAACGGCAGGACGATACAGAAGGTAATGGAAATCACTCCATTATAGTCACGTAACAAGTATCCACAGGACAGGTGGCCCGTACTTGTAAAAATGTCATGATGATCCCTCCATTGGCAAAACATTCTGGAATAGTCCTCATTTGGATCTCCGAGAAGGAACTGCGAAAGGGGGAGGTGACCATCAGAAAAGGATTGAATAACCAACGGAAGGATAAAGTTCTACGAGTCGGGGCAGGGAATCTCAGAAGCTTGAACGTGGTAGCGAATCTATAAAACCTGTAAAGAGAAATGCAGCGGCTCAGTCTAGATATACTAGGGGTCAGTGAAAGGAAATGGAAAGAAGACAAGGATTTCTGGTCGGTTGATATAGGGTAATATCAACAGCAGCTGAAAATGATATAACGGGAGTAGGATTCAGTATGAAGGTAGAGCAAAGAGTTCAGTGATAAGATTGTTCTTATCAGAACCGATTGCAAACCAACACCGACAACGATAGATCAGGTATACATGCCGATGTCGCAAGCTGAAGATGAAGGATAGAGAAAGTACATGAGGATACTGAAAGGGCAAAACAGTACGTAAAGGGATATGAAAATCTAATAGTCATGGGAGACTGAAATGCAGTCTTAGGGGAAGGAGTACAAGACAAGGGTTAAGGAGAATATGGGCTTGGGACAAGGAATTAGAGAGGAGAAACAGTAATTGTGTTCTGTAATAAATTTCAGCTATTAATAGCGAATACTCTGTGCAAGAATCACAAGAGGAGGAGATATACTTGGAAAAGACCAGGTGATACTGAAAGATTTCAGCTAGATTACATAATGGTCAGACAGAACTTCCGAAATCAGATACTGGATTGTAAGGCGTACCCAGGAACAGATATAGACTCAGATCACAATGTACTAGTGATGAAGTGTAAACTGAAGCTGAAAAGATTACTAAGGAAGAATCAATACTCAAAGAAGTGGGACGCGGCAGTACAAGTAATAACGAGATACGCTTGAAGTTCTCTAAGGCTATAGATACAGCGATAACGAATAGATCAGCAGGCAGTACTTTTGAAGAGAAATGGACATCTCTAAAAAGGGCAACCACAGGAGTTGCATAGAAAAACTTAGGTGCATAAAAGGTAAGTAAGAAGAAACAGTGGGTAACAGAAGAAATGCTTCAGTTGATCGGTGAAAGCACGAAGTTCAAAAATGTTCAGGGAAACTCAGGAATACGAAATACAAGACGCTAAGTAACGAATAAAATAGAATGTCCAGGGAGACTAAGACGAAATGGCTGCAGGAAAAATGTGAAGAATTCGAAAAAGAAATTATTGTCAGGACTGACTCAGCAATAGAAACGTCAGCACAAGATTCGGTCAAATTAAAAAAAAGGGAGGTAATATTAAGAGTGCAACTGAAATTCCATAGTTAAATGCAGAGAAATGAGTGGATAGGTGGAAAGAGTACATTGAAGGCCTCTATAAGGCGCAGAATCGTCTGATGTGCTAGAAGAAAAAAAGAAGGCCTCGATTTAAAAGAGATAGGGAATCCAGTATTAGAAAAACAATTAAGAGAGCTTTGGAGGACTCCTGCCAGAGGAGATACATAAAATTCCATCAAAATAACTTGGGGGAAGTGGCAACAAAACGACTATTCACGTTAGTGTTTAAAATGTATGAACCTGGCGACATACGCTGTGACTCTCGGAAAAATACAATACACACGATTCCGAAGAGTGCAGGAGCTGACAAGTGCGAGATTTATCAAACAATCAGCTTAACAACACATTGCAGACAAGAATAACATTTGGAAGCATTGAAAACAAAAGTGCTAATGTGCTAGATGACGATCAGTTTCGCTCTAGGAAAGTAAAGTCACCAGAGAGATAATTCTGACTTTGTTCAAATGGCTCTGAGAACTATGGGACTTAACATCTGTGGTCATCAGTCCCCTAGAACTTAGAACTACTTAAACCTAACTAACCTAAGGACATCACACACATCCATGCCCGAGGCAGGATTCGAACCTGCGACCGTAGCAGTCACGCGGTTCCGGACTGAGCGCCTGAACCGCTAGACCACCGCGGCCGGCCTTCTGACTTTGTGTTTAATAATTGAAGCAAAACTAAAGAAAAATCTAGCCACATTCATAGGATTTGTCAACCTGGAAAAAGCGTTCTACTTTGTAAAAATGGTGTAAGGTGTTCTAAATTCTGAAAGAAAACAGGGATAAACTCTCGGGACAGAGAGCAATATACAATATGTACAAGAACCAAGCACGAAGTGTACAGATTGAAAAGGGTGTAACACAGGGATGTAGTCTTTAGTCCCTACCGTTCAATCCTTGCATCGAAGAATCAGTAAAGAAAGGTTCAGGAGTGGAATTAAAAATCAAGGTGAAAGGATATCAATGATACGATTCGCTCCTTCGAAACACCGTAACCTCGTCTACACAAACACGGATCATGATATATTTTCTTTCTCATTCATAAAAATATCCGTTAGTGCTATCTGTTGTCTCGATTTCTCAGTCAGTTGAACCGTACCACTCTTCTGTCTATTCCGAAAACATGTGCAGCGGAAGTTTTCAAACAGATCTTACTGAATCTTGTTTTTGTAGGTATTCCGTAGTTTCTGGTCGAATGACAGAATTCTGCAAATAAAATTGCAGAGATATAGTGTTCGTGTTTCCACCACTTAGCGTACACTTACTTACGTTTACGTACGTTCTTGCTGAAGTAATTTGCCGATTACAGAAATCTAATGAGAATCTCACAAAGCGGTCAGCCATTTTGCTGCTGATCACTGGTCGTGTTTGAAAATGCATATCAAGCCTTTTCTGTGATTATTTGTGACGTCTTTTCTTCAGTTACCTAACATGAATAAGACATTATTTCCTCCAGCTGCAGTAATCTATAATAAATGTATTGTTTTACTATTTTTTTAGATTTGAAGAATTACTTGGTTATCAGGCAAAATTTGGTTCATGTGTGATGTACGTGCGACAGATTATCTTATATTATTGAGATATCTGAAGGTTAAAATGTCGAACCAATATACGACCCCCGCTTTCTCGGGTCATGTCCTGTCTAGATTCCTCAGTCAATGGATTATGAGCCACATTTCAATTGGTAAAGAACAATAATCAAGAAGTAAGAAATTTCAGGGATTGGGCGTTTGGAGCATAGCATTGCAGGGTCGTAAATCATGGACAACGGGAAAACCGGAACAGAAGAGAATCGAATCGTCAGCCATGTGGTGCAACAGAAGACTGTTAAAAATTACGTGGATGATTAGGTAAGGCATAAGGACGTTCTACAAAGAAATGGCAAAGAATGCAGCATATGGAAAACATCAAGAAGAAGAAGGGACAGGATATTACGACATGAATAAAGACATAAGGGAAAACCTAAATGGTACCAGAGAGAGCTGTAGAAGGTTAAAACTTAACGGAGGATAGAGATTTGAATACATCCAACAAATAATTGAGGACATAGGTTTCAATTGCCACTATGAGATGAATTAGTAGGCACGTAAGAGGCACTCGTAGTTTCTACTTTAGTATCACCTGATTACACTGTTTTGTGGCAAAACAAACGCAATCTTGAAAAATTTCTGTTTGTCGCTTTAATTTTGGACATCAGTGTACAACGAATAAAAAACTTAGCTACTTAAACATACCGGAAGCTTAAATTTACATGTTGGTTTTATTTTACCCAACGCCTCCCTTATCATGTTTACTCTTCTGCTAATGCCTCTTTGTTGTTTTATTATGTATAACCGATTTTCAAGCTTCAGTTCAAATTTACTCCTTTACTAAGTAAAACTCAGGTTCTACAAAACATGTGGGCTAACAAACACATTAAATTTAGTTGTGTTCTAGAGAAATGCAATTGAGCGTCATCTGAAAAACAAAGTTGTTTCGGGGATAATTTATTAACATGTATTCTGTTTCTATTTTGTCACCTGAAGAATCTAAAACTTTGTATTCGACTACTGAGGTTAGTTTAACCCCCCCCCCCCCACGCCCCCCCTCCGGTTTCGCACCGAACTATATTATTCGCATACACTGTAGGTGAAGTTACATTTTAATTATTTTAGCATAATATATATCTTTCCTCCTTGTCATGAAACTCATTGTTGTCCTCTTCCGTTATTGTGAAAACTACTAAATGATAACATCTCCTTCCTTAACTGCTGGAATTTATTACTTAAATCACTCAATTTATAAACATTTATGAACATCAAACACTGTGTGCCATTCTGCCACTCATCTCCGGCCTCACTACCGAGCAACCTCTCTCTCTAGCCCCTGACACCCGACTTCCACCCACGAACTCCAACACTCGACTACTGCTTATCCTCTCGCACATTGTTGACTGCACTACAGTCTTTGCTTAAATCATGTATGAGCTCTGCATAGTGCATAATCTATACTACGTAAGGGTACTGTACCCTTACATCCTCTTTTACTTCCAAATTAGTAATAATTATTATCATTAGACCAGATCAGAACCTTACTTATTTCATTTATATTCTGTTAGGTTCGAGATAAAGCTTTCGAGGACGATTTCGTTTTTCCCATGGCTCTAGAACAGAATACCAGCCGTATCACTGTATATCGTCAGCGTAGTGTCAGTTACATTTATACTGCTAGCAAATGAGAACTCACCACGGCGATCCAGCTCACTAACTCATGGTAGTGAAGTAACTCTCCACATCAAGGTATCGAGTTAGAATACCGTTAACATATTGTACCACTTTTGGTGGTGCACTGTTTCCATGTGTTGTTAATATTGTTTCGAGTTCACTGCAGAAGTTTCGCTGGGAAGTCCTTACACTTCCTCCATACTGTCCCGATCTCTCTCCATATTTTTGCAAGCATGGATAAATTCATAAGTTACCGTTGGTTTGCTTAGGGCGGAAAGGTGCACGCCTGTTTACATGAATAAATTCATTAGTTACCGTTGGTTTGCTTAGGGCGAAAAGGTGCACGCCTGTTTAGAATCATGTTTCTGTTGGCAACAACAAACACTTCCCCATGAAGGCGTTGACCGTCTTGTCTCTCAGTGAGATGTATGTATTAACAGTTATTATGAATACTTTTCCAATAAAAAACGTTGCACCCACCATGTCTTAATTTGACCAGCAAAGGTAAATGAACACAATTTAATTTTAAGTTTTCATCTTTATTGTCTTGTTCTTGCTTATATCTGTTGAAGACTCCTCCAATGGATCTTGTAGTCACAATGATAGCGCTAAAAATGATATGTCCTTTTGTTCATCTGCATCTGAAAGGCAGACACATTAAATTGAGAAAATCTTCATTTTAACATCCAACTCGATTTTGAAAACGACTTGGTGCTTGCATCATTGTTGGTGTGATTACCATAGATTCATGCAAGATTTCAAAACAACATGATGCATGTGACAATAAAAGCGACAAACGTCGACATTTTGTGGCCAGGAACGTCGTTTAGAAGAGCAGACCGTTAGAAAGATCTATTGTGTTATTAACATAATCATTCCAGTATTCAATTGAGGTGGTCCAGGAAAATTATGAAAAACCTGTGTCAGGATCCTAGAACGGGGATGTGAATATTTCTCCTGTTAAGATCAGCTTGTCTTTCAACGCTCTCGTCATGTTCTACGTCATTCAGTGGCTCCAGTGTGTTCAATAAAAAGATTTCTGTTTATCTTGAACATCACTACGCACCCATCATCTACCAATATGAGGTACCGAATGGAAATAGTTTTACTTCGTGATCCTCCACCACGTGACCCAACTGTGCCGTACATGATAGCAGGATCTCGGTCATGAGAACCGGGCCATTTGTTTCCATAAAATTCTTCTTTGTTGTCTATAACGCATTCGAATTTTATAGAGATTGACTCTGGGAGCGTCAGGATACTTACAATGTTAGCGGCTGCGGTTGGCCGAACATGGTGCTACAGCCACCTCTGCACATCTGGAATTCACTCGACTTTACAAGAAGTGACGCTTTGACAACAGTTCAAGTAAGTCTTTGTCTCGCTAATACACAGCGTACGCTCCGACGATAAAATATTCCACTGCAGAACATTTTCGAAGGAAACTCTTTGGTCCTGTTGGGTCCTGAATCGTTGTTCGACTGTCCACATTGGTGGATGTACAAAAAAATGGTTCAAATGGCTCTGAGCACTATGCGACTTAACATCTGTGGTCATCAGTCGCCTAGAACTTAGAACTAATTAAACCTATATAACCTAAGGACATCACACACATCCATGCCGGGGTGGATGTACAACATCCGTTATTTGCAAGGAGTGTAGCACCTGCATGGTTCGTGAAACTGATGGTCGTCTTTACCTTGGTGGAGAAATTCACGAGCCTTGCAAAGTGCAGTAAATATGTTTTCTATTTTATTCCCGTAAAATGATGTACACGTTATTTTCAGTTTCTCCTTTCCAACCAAATCCTCCCCACTCCACTTTTCACGAATCATGTGCTTATTTTCTGTTCGTTAAATATTTTCTACATAAAACGGTTGGTTGACTTCGTGTTTTTTAGATAACTGTAGCGATTTATGTCAAAATTCTGTGGAATGTGATGTGCTTAGCGATTCAAACCTCTCCCCCTCCAAATAAGGTGTTCTAGCTGTGTCATAAACTTTTCTTGTGCGTATGGCTAATTGATTTTGATTACTAGTTAGCATGTGCTGAAAAGCTTCCGAATTTTTATGTGAATACTATTAAACTTATTAAATAAAACAAACATTATTAACATTCTACATCTTTGTTCTTCTTTTCTACATATTTATTTCTCAGCAAAGACGCCCCCATCGAGGGACCAGTTTGTTGATACCGTCACTGCAGAACGTTTCAATCTGTTGACGGAGGCACAGCCTCACTCTAGTGTTACCGCTTCATCGCTATCAAAGTGAAGTCTTCGATGGTGTTCTTTAAGTTTCGCAAAGAACTGAAAATCGGTTGAGGTGACGTCGGGAGTGCGTGGATGATGACAAGGCTTCGGATTGTTGCAAATGTAGCAGGGCTCGTGTCTGGTTTGGCATTGTCATGCTGAAGCATAGTGATTTTCATACGTGGACGAACTCTTCGAATTTGAAATTCGAGTACAGCGCTGTTTCACACTCAACGACATAGTTACATTATACATTGCTATGTTACACGCAACAATTCGGAGCCATCTAGTGGCAGAGGACTGCAAAAGTGGCATTTCTTTTCAGTACGCTCTCGTAGGACAGTGGTTAATTTCTCGAATAAATGTACATTTTAGTCTCTGAATTACGGATGTTGTAAATGAAAATTACTTAAATCTGGCAGCAAAAGTTTTGCCTCCCTTAGAACGCAGACTTTTACGGCGTAGTTAAAAGCTGGTCTATTGAAGAGGAAACTTGGTCCGGAAGACAGCATTTCACTTTAAATTTAAAAATACTCTACCAGAAGCGATCAAGTTTGCGCCACTATTCAAAATATTATAAGATTGCGTACTGAAAACCATTCTGTTCTGCTAGAAGCTTTAGTCCGGACTATGTATGGCCCCTTTTCATTTAATGTACTTGTGGATATTATTATTCTTTTCAGATTGTGAGTGACTAATTCGGAAAATTTCGCTAGTGAATACACGTACTGTTTCAATATTTGAATACACGTACTGTTTCAATATCTCGTTGTGGAAGCACTTACAAGATATCTACTTCATACTTTGTGAAACTCTTGTGCGTGATCACTCACCCCAAAAAGTTGTAGTATAACACTGAGGGGAAAGGTATCAAGCAGCAAACGTTGGTGAAGTTAGCTTTGTAAGAAGCTTCCCAGTACGTTTTTCTCAACTATAGTTCCATAAAATCACAAAAATTCGTAACTTACTGCCCTGCTAGCTGATTGCTTTGCATGTGGTACATCAGAACTAGATGTTATTCGATCTCTCTTTTTACAAATTGATGAAATTCCGTTTGTGTTTCGACAGATACTTATAACATTTTCTTGAAGACAGTTATTAACGTTTCCCTTTCCTACTATCATTCTAACAGAAATAATTGTTCCACTTGTAGCATGTACAAAATTGTACCAACCATATTTTAAACAGTGTGAAACATAAATGGTAGTATTGGTCAAATCGAGAAAAGAATTCTTGTAGAAATAGCTCTAAAATCCATCCCTAGAAAGCTATTAACATTGATCAACTTCGACACTACGAAAAACATCTTCACCACTGCAAGCTCTTTGCTTTAAGAACGTTTCCCGAATGGAAGACATATGTGCTCATAGTTCTTAAGGTGTGCAATTAAGAACCCCATGTTTATTGGTTACTTTTTCCATTTTTTGGTCCTTACTACACTGATGATTGGTGGGTTGTCGTTCGGCCAGTATATGGCAAATATAGGGTCATTCACACGCATAAGGAGCGGTTCGATTTTATCTGTCTGGACGGTCAGAATCACTCGGGGATGCAGGATGGTTAGAGTTTAGAGACTGACCGTATGGGATCGCTAAGGGTTCCAAAGTAATTGCCCTGGCATTTTTATTAAATGAGTCAAGGAAATAAAGAGAAGCAGAAATATGCATGCCATGACGGAAGAGTGAACCTTGGTAATCCCAAATACGAATGCTGTGTCTGAACAACTGAGATACACCCCTTGGTTTCATGTTTGTGTGTAGTTTATTAACCGTCCGGTTTGATCATTCGAAACAGGTACTTCCGGAAATAAAATGAAATACAGTGCCGCCCGCTGCGGCAGAGAGCGTGACCAGCCTGATGCCGGGAGTCCGTCCGTTGTGTGAGAGGAAGGGAACTGGTCTCCCGGGTCACATTTCCGCCTAATGCGATTCAGATAGGCCGCCACCAGCGCGGCCCTATCGCCTCAGGTGAGTTCTCGTCTTGAATGCATAATCGGGACCGGCAGCTGGCGCGGACACCAGAAAGCTCGAAGTTGCAGCAGCGCTGGCTTCTCCGTGCAGGCCGCTGCGGCGCCCGTATTTCATCACATTATGAAGGTGCCGGCAGGAGAGCCGACGGACGCCTCATTCCGTGGCACTAAAAGAACAACTTGGAAGTTCTGAAGGAACTGCCACCAGGACGGAAAAGGAGGATAAGAAACACGACTTCCAAGTAACGTCCTTTTACAATGAAGATAAAAGCGGCTCATCCCGTGCTCCTTTTTCTTCCTGAAACGTTTCTACTTAAGAAGATCTTTTACCCTCTTCCAAGCTTCTCTTTTCTCCGACAGTCTATCGTATTGCATCTCTTCCTATTGCAGTCCTCCTCGGTTCACATCATCCTTCACCAGGTCTCTCCATCTCCTTCGTCGTCTTATAGTTGATCATAGTTCAGGTTCTAGGAAGTCTTTCTGGTCCCATTCCTTTAATGTGGCCAAACCACATAGTGCTCAGAGCCATTTGAACCTTTTTTTTTTTTTTTTCAAAAATCTTCGTGCAGTCGCACAGTAGTGCCGTTGCTAATCCACCTAAACGGCAGCAAAAAGAATATACATATAGAATGTATTAGGCATTTAATATATCTCACAAAGGTGGTTTTTATGTAGTCGTTTTTAGACCCTTATCTTCCGATTGTGTCCATTCCATCCTTTACTTTGTCTTTTCTTCTGCCAGTCTCTTTATAAATCTATCGCATATCTCTGCTAATAGCATAGTGGTCCACCTTTAGTGCAATACGGCAGCGACTCTGCGGTTCCTTGGTAGGTTACGAACTGACATAGTTCTCGTGAAGTAAGAGTCCGTGGTTTGCGGGCACGAAACTGCCATCGATAGCGTCCCAGATGGCTTCGATATGGTTCAGAGCAAGAGAGTACGGTGGGCAAGAAATCGATCAAGCACCTCAAGCTACTGTAGCACGATGCTAGCCTTGTTCCACGGATAGCCTGCTGGAAATGTCATTTCCGTTGACATCAGTGAGCCGTGTGCGGCTCGCGTTGATGCCGTTCATAGCTTTGCATCTTGTAAGAGCGATAGAGACGTCTCGTTTTCTCAGTGTGTTCACTGGCGCCACTACGTTTCCTCGCCTTGTCTGTCCGTGAGTGGCAGCAGAAACACTTATTAATAGCACGTACTTTGGTACCATTCTTAGAGCGGCCTCTAGTACGTCCGGGTCGTAGTGTGTGGAGCGAGGGCAGTTGGGACGGAGCAGCGGTGTGCTGGGAACACACGTGCACTGTCCGACGGAAGGATGTGGTCGGGAGAGAGCAGGCCCACGCCAAGGACCGGATTCAGCGAGTTTTAGTTGAATGGACCGTGATATTCGAGTAGTGCAACTTTCACATGTGTGTGTGTGTGTGTGTGTGTGTGTGTGTGTGTGTGTGTGTGTGTGTGTGTGTGTCCGCCAGTCGAAGCGACCTTATGCTTTGTCAGTCGACGATTTATATATCAACGGGGACAGGTGAAAATGTGTGCCCCGAGTGGGACTCGAAGCCGGGGTTTCCTGCTTACGTGGCAGACGCTCTATGCCATCTGAGGGACCGAGGGCACAGAAGTTAGTGCGACTGCAGGGACTATCTGGAGCACGCCTCCCGCGAGACCCACACTCTCACTTTGTATGTTCACACACTACATTCGTAGTGTCCTACCCCAACACATTCATTACTCGTGGAAGACATTCTTGCCATTCTTGGCCTTGCACTCGTATTATTCCCTTTTATCTCTTGCACATATTGTACATTACCAGTCTCCCCCAATAGCTTACCCTAATTTTCTCAGAATTTTTAACATCTTACACCATTCCACATTGTCAGACGCTTTTTAAAGGTAGACAAATCGTATGAACTTGTCTTCATTGTTATTTAGTTTTGTTTCCATTATCAACCACGTCAGAATTGCCTGCCTTTTCTTAAAGCCAGTCTTATCTCCATCTAACTCATCCTCAGTTTTCTTTTCCACTCTTCTGTATATTATTCATCTGGGCAATTGGAAGGCATGAGATGCTAAGCTGATTGTGCGATAATTCTCTCAGTTGTCGGCTCTTGCAGTCTTCGGAATTGCGGAACTTTTGATGTGTCTCCCTGTGAGAATCACATCGCATCTACGTCTCTCCCCCCCCCCCCCCCTCCAAAAAAAAAAAAATGAAATCGAACTGCAACCATAAAACGTGATGACGGCAGTAGTCATTTTCTACCTATTCTCTCTGCACTCTGTTACTTTTTTTTCGAGCGTGGCGTGGTTTGAAGGAGACCTTGGTTGTACATGTATGCCATTTACGAGGTCAAAAAATGTTCTGTCTCAAGAATCATCTCGTCGGCATACTGGAATCTCCGCCACACGGTAGGTTCTTTATTCGAAGAAAGAGAAAGAATTCAGCGGGTTTTTCGCAAGACCATGTGGTGGAGAAGCAAAATCTGCTAGCCCAAAGAACCATCAGTTTGTGTCCTGCAGAATAAACCACAGCGTTGTCTTCGAACAGGTTCCTGTGACATAATTACATTAATTCCCCGTAACGGATTGCCCCCTACTATTAGAATCTGTTAGCACCACACTATGAAAGTCGCAAGACAGAGAGTCGCCCTGCTCGACGACAGTCTATACCCGGCACTCATCCATGGCTACTGGACGGCTATAGAAGCCACCTGGATCGTTGAAACATAACTGAAACATATTAAAAAGCTAAAACGCCGCCTCGATTGCGAAAAAGCACCTAGTGTTGTTAACCCAGGTTTAGGCGTAGACTACTACACCTTCTTCAGAACAACAATAAAACCCACAAGCGCCTAAGAAGACCTTTGTCAATGATTAAAAGAACACCATAGCTATACATTTATAATCGAAAAGGAAAGGAAAACACAAACAGTACATATGTACAAAGACAAAACCACTACTTAACTTAATGGTGTACGCTCCACCTCGCACCGGCCTACGTTCGATGGGCCATGACCCGCCATAAACTGCAGCTACAAATGGTCGTTCGGTTACAAGCCTGACCCGCTACCTATGCACATGCGCAAGACAAGGGAAGTTACTTCAATGCGCTTGCGCATTATGAATACGAGAAAGTTTATACATGGGACGGGGCTAAATAGCCCATATATTCCCAACCGTGGATCAACGTATATCAAACAATGAAATGGATATAACAAGAGACGAGCTAAAGAGGAGATGAAACCTAAAAATAACCTCGCATGGTTCTATAACTGCAACATTTTGCGTTGCTACCTTGGGTCGCCGGCCCCACGGAATGAATATGACGTGTCTTGCAACACACCTAGTGGCGACCATTCCCATGCACAAAACGTCGTGCAAATTGTTTTCTACTGTGATACACCAGTCTTCGAGCATCAAAGCCTCCTCTTCTATTGCGATTCCCTCTTCTTGGCGAAGACACCTTCTGTCCCTTAGTTCTTAAACATTTTTCCTCCTACCCTGTTTTTTCCCGTCAGTCTTTTGACTTGTTTGATGCGCTCCACCACAAATTTCTCTCCTGTACCAATCTCTTCATTTCAGAGTAGCACTTGCACCCAGCACTTAGAACCATCTATTGCTTGTGTTCTAATCTCTGTTTTGATCTATAGTTTTTATATTCTGCAGTTCCCCCTAATTCATGCAAGTTATTCCTTAATCTTTTAAAACTTGTCCCACTATCCTGTCACTTCTCCTCGTTCGTGTTTTCCATACGTTTCTTTCCTCGTCATTTCTGTGCAGAATCTTCTCACACATTTCTTTACCAGTCCACCAAATCCTTATCATTCTTTATACATCTAGAACACTTAGACACTTTCTGTTCAAATTTTCTCACTGTCCATAAAACTCCGCCATACAATGTGGCGCCCCAAACCTATATTCCCAGAATTTTCTACTTCAAATTAAGATGTAGGTTTTATACTACTAGACTTACCTTGGACATAATGCCCTTTTTTCCAGTGATAATCTGACTTTTATGTCTGTATCTACATCTACATGGTTACTTTGTAGTTCACAATCAAATACCTGGCGCAAGGTTCATGGAAATTCAAAATACTTCTCTACCGTTATATTCTCCAACACCGCTCTACTAAAGCGGACATTTAAATCTTTGTGTACGAGCTCTGATTTCTCTTTTTTGTTGTGATGATCATTACTCGCTATGCAGGTGGGCACAAACAAAATATTTTAGCACCCCGAGGGGAAAGTTGGCAGCAAAAATTTCATGTGAAAATGCTGCCGCAACGAAAACCGCCTCTGTTTTAATAACTGCGAAACGAATTCACGTATCATAGCCGTGGTACTCTCTCGACTATTTTGGGATAGTACACAACGAGCTGCTCTTCTTCGAACTTTTTCGATGAATTCCATCTCTCTTATCTAATGCGGCTCCCACACCGCACAACAGTACTTCAGAATAGGATGTACAAGCGTAGTGTAGCCTGTTGTAGCCAGTATTCTGCCAACAAATCGTAGTCTTTGGTTTGCTTTCTCCACTACATTATCTATGTGACTGTTGTAACTTAAGTTATTCGTATTTGTAATCCCTGAGTATTTATTGAATTTATATAATTTTGATGTGTCTGATTTCTCATGTAACCGAAATTTAGCGGATTCTTTTTGGTGCCCATGTGGCTGATTTCACACTTTTCATTGTTTAGAGTCAACTGCCACGTTTTGCACCATACATATATCTTTTTTAAATCGTTTTACAGTTCGTTTTCATCATCTGATGACATTATAAGGAGGGTAAATGACAGCGTCATAAGCAAACAATCTACTAGTCTTACTCAGATTGTCTCCTAAAACGTTTACGTAGAACAGCAACAGCAGATGGCCTGTAACACTTCTTTGGGGAGCGCCAAATTTTACTTCTGTTTTACTCGGTGACTTTCCGCCGTCAGTTAATAAGAACCGTGACGTGTCTGATAGGAAATCATGAATCCAGTCACACTCCATATGCTCGGAATGTGATTAGAAGTCGCTTGTGAGGTACTGTTTCCAAAGCCTTCAGGAAATCTAAAAATAAGGAATCAGTATGACATCCCCTGAGTATTTCATCCATTTCTTCTTCAGAATAAAGAACTAGTGATGTTTCGCAACAAAAGTTTCTTAATCCATTGTGTCTGTATTTTCTTCGAGACAACTCATAACGTACGAACGCAGTATATGTTCCAAAATTCTACTGCAAATCTACTTTAGCGATATTAGTCTGTCATTCAGCTTATTACTCCGATTCCCATACGTGGATATTAATGTGACCTGTACAACTTTCTATTCTTTAAGCATGGATCTTTCAACGAGCGATCGGTTGTATATGATTGCTAAATATGGAGCTATTGTATGAGCATACTCTGAGAGGAACCTAACTGGTATACAGGCGGTATTGGAGACCTAACCTTTATTAAGTGATTTAAGCTGTTATATTACATCAAGGAGAGCTACTTGTAAGTTACTCATGTTAGCGATTGTTCTCGGTTCCAATCCTGGTATATTAACTTCGTCGTCGTTGGTGAAAGAATTTCAGGAAACCGTATTAGTGACTCTGCTTTAGTGGCATTGTCATCAGTAACATCACGTTGTTATCACGCAGTATATAAAGTACACCAGTTGAAAGACACTACGAATACTTATCGATTGTGTCTTTTCACTGCTGCATTTTACGTACGACCAGAATATCTTTGGATTTTCTGCCACATTTTGAAACAGAATTTCGTTGTGGAAGGTATCTCGCATTGAAGTCGCCGCAATGTTACGAGCTTCATTAAAACGTTGACTATCTTGGACTTTTGAATTCTTTTAAATTTAGCATTCTTTTTTCGTTGCTTGAGAAGCAATATTGTGACCTGTTCTGTGTACCTTGGGGGATAAGTAGCGCATTGTATTAATTTATTAGGTTTAAATGCCTCAATTACCGGTGACACTATTTGTTTGAATGTAAGCATGATCTGGTCTACACTTACATAGTTGGGCATTAGTGGAGACTCTCTCTTCGGAAGGCCTCAAGCTAATTTTAATCTGCTTTTTTAAATAGATGTGTTTTGCATTTGTTTCTGGTATGTTCGGTGCTTACGGTATTCAGTCTCGCTTCAACAAGCTTGTGGCCACTAATCCCCGTATGCGTCATGATGCTCCCTACTTGCTCTGGATTATTTGTTCCTAGAATGTGAAGTATGTCTTCGCAACCATTTACACTTCGAGTCGGCTCCTGAATAAGTTGTTCTTAATAATTTTTTGAGAACGCATTCAGTACGATATCGGACGACGTTCTATGTCTGCCTCAGACCTTAAACATGTATTTTCGCAAGCATATCGAGGGTAGATTGAAGTCACCACCATCTATAACTGTATGCATGGGGTACCCATTTGAAATGAGACTTAAGTTTTCCTTGAACTGTTTAGTAACTGTATCATCTGAGTCGGAGGGGAGAAGGGGCGGATGTCAGTAAAAGGAACCAATTGTAAAGTTATTCCGGTTGTCAAGTATTGTTTCTACCTATACTAACTAACAGGAACTATCTACTTCGATTTGACTGCAAGATAAACTGTTTCTGACAGCAATAAACACTCCACCAGCAACTGTATTTAATCTATTCTTTCTGAACACGGATAGGTCCTTTGTAAAAATTTCGGCTGGTGCGCCGGCCTACGGCCGAGACACGTCGGGCGGGTTGCGTCACCGACTCGCTAGGCGCTATGCTTTCGATTTTTGCATCCTTAAGACCCCCGCTTAACAGACGGACATTTAGCCAGTTTTCCGTACCTGGAACGACCTGAGCCCCAGTGTTTTTTTTACAAAGTCTTGAGATGGACAATGAATTACATAACTTCAATCAAATTAATTAAAGAACAACGTCAGGTTTGCTATTAAAGAATAACGTCAACTTTGGTAATAAATACAGCCACTTATTATGACAGCCTACCAGCAGCTAATAGAGTATAGTAAAACAGAGTAAGTATATCCATGTCGCAGTTCGGTGTAGCAGTCAGATGGCGATCCAGTAACAGTGAAAAAGGTAAGGAACAGTTTTGGGTTATTACAAGTCACGACTGAGGGCCACGACGACGACACATCCTATGTTTCGTCGAAATAATCATAAAATCACTTTTAATAAGCAGCATTTAAATTTGTATGCGAAGATTGAGAAAGAGAATTAATTTCAAAAGGCAGATTTGATTTGTTAGTATTAAGCAAGCGGTTTCATAGGTTATTGTAAAAGGGAAGGTTACGTAACAAAAGAGAAGTAGAGGAGATGGGAAGATTTCACAGTGTGGACATTGGATTTCTTCCCCTCCTTGGCAGCCATATTCCTAATGACTTCAATTACACGCCTAACGCTGCAGCTCCCAGCTACCTGTAAACCCACTTTCTGTGAATGCCCAAACCTTGCAGTCTGAGAAGCTTCCTGTAGAACAGGGCAATGACTTCATCTCAGGGAAGTCGTTAGCCAAAGATAGCGCCCGAAACCTGCTTGTCCGAACGGCCTCCCAGAAAGTCTTTCGCTACCTGCCTCTCCTTGGTGTCAACTTAACGCATGCGGTACCCGGAGCGGCCATAGTGAAGGACGTATCGGGGGATACAGGGGAAGTGCTGGAGGTGCACGGATCCTGCTTGCTTCCTCCACCATGGGTTACTTTGCTTTCAAGGTGGCATAATTTCTTAATTCCATCATATATTTTGATGTTAAGTTTCTCACTACTCTAATTTCTGTCACTTCTCATTACTTCCGTGTTTCTTCAGTATACGATCAACCCATTTTCTACACCCATTACACTGTCATTCCATTCAACAGACCCCGTAATCTTGCTTCATCTTCGCAGACAATAGCAATGTTATCGGTGAACAATCATATTCTTCCACTCTGGCTTTCATTCCCACTCTCGAACCATTCCTTTATTTCTACCATAGCTTCTTCACTGTACAGGTTGAACAGTAGGGGCGAAATACTAGTTCCCTCTTTTACACCCCTTTTAAACCTAGCACGTCGTTCTTAGTCTTCAAACTTTATTGTCCTCTTTTGATTCTTGTACTATTACGTATTACCCATCTTTCACTAACGCTTACTCCAATTTCTCTCAAAATTTCGAACATGTTGTACCGTTTCACATTGTCGAATGCTTTGTCGAGGTCGACAAAATGCATGAATGTACATGAAATTTATTCACATCCGCAAAATACGAACAACCATCAGCTGTATAACGGAATGACGACAGTGAAAATTTCTAGCGGACCGGGATACAAAAATAGATTTCCCGCTTTATGTGAGCGGTCGCCTCAGCCACTTTGACCATCCATGCACTACTCACGGCCATACTCAAACTTCCTGCGTCACCACCTGTATTCGTATACACTTTATGTAATTCCCGTATAGGGGAGGTCATTTTATTTCAGTGTCTGCAATATAGTATTAATCCGCCTATACCACTTTCAATTAAATTGTCCTCCGTCGTACGGAAATGACATAACGTGTGTTCGCGTGTAGTTTGTGGCGCAGGAACGACGAAGTATGGAAGTCTGAGTCTGGCTGTAAATCCTGCACAGTGGTTAAGTCGACCATAGAGCGGGAAGTCCGGGTTTGATTTCAGTGTCGTCATTACACAATACAGTTGATGATTATTCGTATTCACAACTGCGAATTAATTTCACGCATTTAATAACGGTTGTAGTCGGCTCGGCACCTGTTCCTTTGGACATACATTCATGTCTCAAGGAACACACATATATCTCCAAAGGAACATTGCTCGTTATTCTTAACAACACAGGCCGTGCAAAATAGTATATAATCCTGTGAAAGTGTCTAGATCGTACTTCAGTTTTGTTTCCATTGTCAAGCATAACATAACGGCCGCACCTTTGGTGCTTTTACCTTCCCTAATGCCAGACTGATCGTTAACTAACAGTTCATCAATTTTCTTTTCCATTCTTCTGTATGTCATTCTTGTCAGAAATTTCGATGCGTGAGCTGCTAAGCTGACTGAGTTTCACACTTAATTGCCCATGCTGTCTTTGGAAATAGGTGTGCGATATTTTCCGAATGTCCAGTGGTACGTCACCAGTGTAACATATTCCACACAGCAGCCTGAGCCGTCGTTTTGTTGCGACTTTCCCCAATGATTTTGGAAATTCCGATGGAATGTTATCTGTCCCTTCTGCCTTATTTGATCTTAAGTCGTCCAAAGTTCTTTTAAATTCTATCACTGGATCCTCTATATCTTTTATATTGACCCAAATTCTTCTTCCACCCCTCAAGTTATTACACAAGCCCTCTCCCCACATGGGAGCCTTCAGTATAACCTGTCCGCCCCCTCCTCTGTATTTAGCACTGGAATTCCTTCTTAAAGTTGCCGCCCTTGCATATAATTTCATCGAAAGTTGTTTTACAACCGTGGAAGCTTCTGCACCACATAATCAGAGTGTTATACAGTGAAACACTGTTGCTGAACACTTTAAACATCTCAGCATTGATAATTTCAGCGTCGTTCCGCTTTAAATGCTAAAAGCGAATTACCTGCTGACACTTCTGTTTATCAGTGGGCTGCGCCGTTTGGGCTGCTCTGGATTCATGCTGCAGCACTGTGTGGCGGCTATTTCATTATGTACAAGGACTGCAGACTTATACCTGCAAGTAGACAAATATTAGTTGCAGTTTTAAACATGGCTATTTCTCAGCAACAGTGTCAATTTTTCAAACATAGTAAGTATATAGTCAACCGGTTGCAAATAACTGTTTGGACAGTTGACCTAGGTTTCCACGCCTACTAAAGCTGTCTCCATCAGAATGAAATTTTGAGAAACCGTAAAATTGCTTGGCGAGAAAGCAAGGTCAGAATTTGGAGCATCTATACATAAATGAAAAATGAAATAAAATACTTTCCTGCACGAGTGAAAAGGCTGGAACGTATTTTTTTCTATTCCTGACTTGAGCATAACTACTCCGACCATTGCTTTCTAAAAACATAATTTTAGCGTTTTTTAAAATTTTATTCTGATGAACACACCCTTAGTAGGTGTCGAAACCTAAGTCAGTCGTACCAAACAATTATTTGCAGCCGGTTGGCTGTATAATTCCTACGTCTGGAACATTAACTGCGTTTATTTACTAAGATGGTATCATGTCCGAAAGAACAGATACCATCGGTGACCAAGCAGCTCGTTAGAATGAAATTACAATGAAACACCCTTAGCTGCCTACAGGCGTTGACACACGTCAACAGGGACAGATGAAAATGTGTGCCCCGACCGGGACTCGAACCTGGGATCTCCTGCTTACATGGCAGACGCTCTATCCATCTTTTTTTTTTTAATCTCATTTTGTTCGCTGTATTTGATCGTTGTATCTGCTCGGGGCGGACGTCGTAAGACATCCGTTTAAGTTCATTGTTGATCGATTAACTCAGTTTTTTTTATTACAGAGGGTAGCTAACCCTCTGACCGAACACGCTGAGCTACCGTGCCGGCATCCATCTGAGCCACTGAGGACACAGAGGATAGCGCGACTGCAGGGATTTATCTCTGGCACGCCTCCCGCAATACCCATATTCTCAACGTATTGTCCCGCACGACATTCGTAGTGCCGCCGCCCATTATACTCATTACTCGCGGCGCGTTGCCGATTCCCGTAAGAGTTCGGGCACTGTTTGTGCATTCGCACAGGAGAAGATGGTCAAGTGGCCGGTGAGCCGTAACTATATATTTACTAAGATGGTATCTGTTCTTTCGGACATGTCCGAAAGAACAGATACTATCGGTGAACAAGCAGCTCGTTAGAATGAAATTACAATGAAATGAACACCCTTAGCTTCTTACAGGCGTTCACATACGTCAACAGGGACAGTTGAAAATGTGTGCCCCGACCGAGACTCGAACCCAGGAACTCCTGCTTACATGGCAGACGCTCTATCGTGGGAGGCGTGCCAGAGATAAATCCTTGCAGTCGCGCTATTCTCTGTGCCCTCGGTGGCTCAGATGGTCGTCCGTGTTGTTTCGTCTCGCCGGCACGGTAGCTCAGCGTGTTCGGTCAGAGGGTTAGCTGCCCTCTGTAATAAAAAAAAACTGAGATAATCGATGAACAATGAAATTAAAACGGCAGCCTTACGACGTCCGCCCCGACCAGATGCAACGAACAAAATTAGATAAAAAAAAGAAAAACAAAGAAAAAAGATGGATAGAGCGTCTGCCATGTAAGCAGAAGATCCCGGGTTAGAGTCCCGATCGGCGCACACATTTTCATCTGTCATTGTTGACGTATGTCAACGCCTGCAATTTCATTAACTGCGTTTATGGGATGTCATACACAAATTTTTATGACCATCACTCGTACGTGGAAAAGCATGCGTATGTGGATCCCCTTTCACAGCTCTGCTGTGATAATGTTTAAAAAATTTCCTTACTTAGAAAGTCTGTTATCTTGGTAGTGAACTAGTCGCAGCCGTTACATGCATGTGTTCGAAGCCCAGCAGGTGGCTTGCGCGACAAGGCAGGCAGCTGGGGGAGGTGGGCTGCCACAGCTCTGGAGCGGGTCGTGACACCGTATTAGCCCGTGTCAAACGCTGCGCCGCGCTGCAGTCGCACTTTGCTCACTGCCTGATGCAGGTCCTGGGGTCCGCTCAGTTTAGTTTCCAGGAAGGCAACGCGTTACATTGGTCTGACTTCCACACCTCTCATAATTTTATGTGGTACTTCTTTTCGTCATACAGCACTCCAGCCTGAAACCCTCCATAAAACATGGACGAATCACTAGAACGTCAAGTTGCTACTCGTTAGCGGAATACACTATCAGCTAGATCGGAACTAGAACGTGGGTACTTCGCTTTCGCGGGAATGGACTACCGTTCCAGTTGTTCCAGCACGCAACATGGAGCAATACAATTTTCAAAGTGCCACAGTTCGCGTTTCCGCGGCATATTTCCCCAACTCTATGAAGCGCTTACATAACTGGAAGAAAAATGTAGTGGAGCGTTTTTACGATGGCATATTTTTATCTACAGGATATCCCAGAAATTTTGTGGCGAACTTCGGGGGTTGTAGAGTCTGTTCTGAGGAACCGATCGAGGATAAGCAGCTGTGTACGCGAACATCATCCGCCGTCGCTACAGAACATCGAGGTTACAAGCACTGGCGCCTGCTACTAGAGAGAGTTGCAATGCTGTTTGCTGTTCAGTGGCTACGACTGACTGATACAGTGGAGAAAATGGAGCTAGCAGCTACATGGAGAGACGGTATCTCTTACGAATGCGATGCTCTGTTGCCTTCGTGGATGATGGTTTTCGACATAGGTTTCCATCTGTAATTCTTTTTCTTCTGTGCATCGAAAAATAATGGAAATTTTTGAGTGTTCAAGGAAAAAAATAAAGTGTTGTTAGAAACCCGTGTCCAAAATCGTCATCCACTCAGGCAACAGAGCATCGCATTTGTAACAGACTTCGCCATTCTATGCTACAGGCACCTCCATTTGTCCATTGGTAATCAGTCACTATCACTGAATAACAAACAACTTTACGAGATTCCCACCCATAGTCCGTCAGCTTACAAAGTCACGTTTGGTGCCAAAGTGGTAACCTATTGGCAGCGACTGACGCCTATAGCCTTGACTCTCTGTAGCGTCGTCGTATGACGTTTCGGGACACAGGTTCCTATTCTCGCTTTGTTCCTCAAGACACCCTCTGCAACCTCACGAACATTTCTGGAACATCTTGTATGTTACTAAATCGTTATCCCAGAAACCGTTTCAGTGGCAGGTTGCCTATCTAATGGATTCCAGGGACAACAAGAATTTGAATATTGGCTGCACTCTATTTTGGCTATCTGAAGATGCAACTAGTTATGATTATTTTTCAATAGAAGAGTCTTGGTTGTAAAAATGAATTTATTAATAACAATTACCCTTTTCGCTCTTTCGATTGAGTCTGTTTTATCAAAAAAGTAAAAACAGCATTCAAAAACTTAATTAAATTTTTCTCTTAATTTAGAAAATTTAAAAGTTCCCATAGTCTACTAATTAAGAGGTATAATCTTATGTTAAAATCTTAACACAACAAGGAAATTCTTATATTTACAAACTGTGTAAATTGAAGAAGCAAAACTAACAGGGTGAAAATATTCAGATTTTATTTATCCAGTATTTGAGAACGAGAACACCCAACGACACATAATTTCGAGCCTTCACAAAACTTTTCATTGTTCACACCGCAATAAAAATGACGAAAGGAAGAACGGTAATCACTTACTACATTTTTCACTTTTCATTCAGTTAAATTTCAGCATCACGCATTACGTTTTAATTGATTACTTCTTTACTGGAGACTCTCTTCATAACACAGTTTTCAGACAATAACCACATACATCACTGAATGTCTCTGCAAAATTATATCACCATAAGTCACATGATTGAGGAGATATATCACATACATAGACGTGAGAGAAAAATTTGCTTTTCCTTAAAATGGAGCGCCATTTACCCATGTATTCATCCAGTGTATCATAAAGGAAGCACTTAGCTTTTTCCAACGAACTTTAAGCAGAATTTCGTGCCATTTCTAAACTTTTTCTCGCTTACATGCTTAACGATACATACTTAACGCATTTACTCATTTGCAATCAGAAGTTTGAAGCTGTTTCAGATTTGGCAGTTCGATAGTTCAATTCTTTAAAGATTTTGTGCTTTACTGGCGGCAATCTGGTACGGATTATCTTCGTTGAAATCTTTTTAAGTAGGAGTACCTATTACGTTAGAAAGGAAGAAGAATTTGCAATAGAAAAGGTAGTGAGGATGAACATATTAAATGGAATATCCCACCGTTTGGACATAAATGGTGTTATCGAGATTATTATCTTCTAGCCTATAGAACCATAATGCCTATGACACCCCACTGTAGAAAAATTGTTTTTGGATACACAGAAGGAAAATACATTAATTTCGCTGAATGTGCGTTTGACGGTTGGGCATTGACTAAGATTATCCCTGATCGCTTATTCTCATTAATTACTTAACTGTTGATTGGACGACAGGGGTTTCCAATGAGAAATGCCAGAAAATATGCTAGCGTGCTGCTTGCCACAGTCACCTTAAAAAATAGAAATGAAGCAAAATTCTTACCGCTGATGTATGTAAAAAGAGAACATAGCTATTCCCCAATTGATAAATTTTACATTTTACCGCTATTGGATACATTCCCAGAAGCTACTGTGTACAGCCAAAAAGAAAAAAACCGACTTTAACACTATTCCATATCAATCTCCTAGTGAAAACAAACTAAAATTCCATTTAGATATCTTGTAGTTTCAATTTTTTCCCTTCTAGATACCATGGAAGTAGGAGGGGAAAGGCGATTACATTTCTCTCAGACGTCTTGTCATAGATGGATACATAAAATATATGTATTTAAGCTGTGTACCTTATGCAAGTATAAAAACATCCGTATATTGCTCAAATCTTCCGATCGTATAAGAAATCTTGAGCGGAAGTTAGCAAAACGGTAATTTTTCTCGACAGGTAGGTAAGGTGGCCAGAGGCAAAGTAAAGGAGAAATAAGACACAGATGAAATGGAATGTGGTTCACTAAGGGCTATGGTTGGGTGCTCTTCCCAAACTGTGTCACCCAGTCTCTATCTGCCATCTTTTTCTCTTTTTGATTGGGTGTCGTAGGTTAGGTCGTTCAGTGAGTAGAAACGCCGTATCTACCTTCAGTGTCACAAATATGGTTAAGCAATTTTTGCTTTTGCTCTTGGTTATGTATACATCTGACATTTCCAAAAATATTCTTGTCTTACGTAGCATCATTTTAAAAAAAGAAAGTAACTTTT
Organism: Schistocerca gregaria; assembly: GCF_023897955.1. Classification (NCBI taxonomy): domain Eukaryota; kingdom Metazoa; phylum Arthropoda; class Insecta; order Orthoptera; family Acrididae; genus Schistocerca; species Schistocerca gregaria. The sequence continues at coordinate 727,040,979 of NC_064922.1, read as the reverse complement.
CTTACACGATCCAATGCCCGTTGCATAGCTTTGGAATTTCATGACTGTTCTAGTGATTTTCTTAAATAATTTGATGACCTCTTAACATACGAATGTAACAAGAGAACATAGCTATTCATCAAGTTGTTAGGACACTAATGCCTTAGTATACTTATTTTAACGAATATCCTAGTCTTATTCTCAGTTCTGTTGTCTTGAAACAAGGTAAATACATTATAAAACATATTTTTAGGCTAAATGGCCTCTTGGCTCTTTCTCCCGGCCAGATGACTGGCTACTATGCCCAACTGGAAGTCATTCGCCAAACATTCACTGAATACGGAGTTATGTAACCGAGGCAATTCATAAACACATTGTTTCGAAGGCCAAAACGTAACATTTTATCAGTATTGCAGCAATTAATTGTCAAAATATTGTGACGTTGCTGTCGTATATTGCTATGCAATATTATTTCATTTTCTGCCTCGTATTTACTCCTCATATTAGACAAGTTTCCTGTGACAATACTGCATCCCCTACATGCTCTCCCTATATTTCTTCTGCCATTGTATTTATAATTGGAAGCCTTAACGTTTTTCTCCACACACACGATATACATGTTTCTCCCATATCCACATATTTTCCTTCAGGTTACATATTCCTAAATTTTCCTTATATCTTCACTGTTTTACCTCCTTCCCTTGTACCATCCTTCCAGTATACTAAAAGAAATCATTTCTCAACCCAGTATTCTGGTTTCTTGGTGTTTTGTTGTTGCCTACGCTTCGCTTCCACAAGTCTGCCACTTTTCGTGGTTATTTCAGTGGGAGTACTGGAGTGATGTGTTTTACAAGGCTACCTTATACTTCCACACTGGCGATAGTGTAACGCCGGAAATGTCTTTATAGCCTTATCGTCGACAGAAGGTACTCTTTGTTTCCCACTACCTCAAGAGTAGTTTCGCTGGAATTGGAAGTGTCCCGCTCTGCAGCTATTGAATGCTAGATAGATGCCTTGGCCACAGATAGCAGTGAGTAACTGAGCCTTTGTGCTCGTACTACATGCAGCCAGACGCTATGGAACGGTCAGACAAGGATGGACAAGTCAGTTCCGTACGCTCTAAAAATTTAGTTCAGCCAATAGTACTGCATCGCTCTGGACACCGCTCTTGGCACGTAATGTTCACCAATCGTGAATCACTGCTTCGGTCCAGTATCAACTTCGTGTTTTATGACATGTGTCTTTTACGAAAGGAGGGAATTATGGGCGCTCTCCACTTCCTTTCCATAAATTCAGCAACAACTCTCGCCCGTCGATTGGCAGCAGCATGAAGTAACCACTTCATGTAGATTTTTCTGGCTTAGAGCCGGCAGCCGTGGCCGTGCAGTTCTTGGCCCTCAGTCCGGAACCGCGTGACTGCTGCGGTCGCACGTTCGAATCCTGCCTCGGGCATGGCAGTGTGTGATGTCCTTAGGATTGTTAGGTTTAAGTAGTTCTAAGTTCTAGGGGACTGGTGACTACAAATGTTAAGTCCCACAGTGCTCAGAGCCATTTGAACCATTAGAGATTTGAGGGCTGTGAAGTTCCTGGAATTCTGCTCCATAGCACGGAGAGGGTCATCTCTGGCCGTCGTCTGGTGCTGATTGGTGCACGTTAGCTGTTTAGGCGAATGTAGTTGTTGTAATTGCTGTAATGCGATACATACTCAGTACAGTTAGTTACTTGCTTACTTTGCCCCGCAACTTATATTGCTTAATATGGCTATAATTTGTGGGGTATTGGTGCCACGTTATCATTGATTTTGTGGGCCATCCAGATCAGCGGATCTTGTTGTGCTTGCTCCATACAGCTTTCCACACACTTTTTAATCCCTCCCCCCCCCCCCCCCCACACTGTGTCTGTGTCATTTTGAAATTTGATTTTGGTTATGTAGAAAGTTGCGCTCTGTTAATTTCATTGTGTTTATGTCAATCATTGGAGCTAATAAATAACATTTAAGCTCAGCCGTCATTTATATTTCCTTATTCTTTAAGTTTCCCTCCAACTTGTCCTGGTTAGGCGTCCCATTTACAATAAATGAAACCTGTTATCTGGTTAATTAGTTAATTTCACAGAGTCGGTGTCGTCATTATGCACAGTGGTCTACTGCAAAGATAATTTACTTACTCTATGTAAAGCAACTTATCCTTCAGCAGGATGATTTAGTTTTACTTGTTACCGTGTGACAGCGACGCCTATTCCACCCATTCGTCTTTTTTTACTACAAGTTGGTTTCAATAACTATGGGCTAGAACAATCACTATTTTTAATGCATGCAAATGGATGTTGAGCTTGCCTTACATCAGATGTAGATAATACACTAAACATTTAACCGCACAACTGCCTCTTTGAAAAGATTAAAATGTTCGCAAGTAGGTTGCAGTAACCTCCAGTACATTGAAGTGGCAGTTTTACCCACCTTTGCCACTTTAATCGACCTTAAACTACATGAATTTTCATTAAAAAATTTCAAATAAAAAATTAACTTCCTTAACCTCAAAGAACGGAATAACGACGACAGAGTGTACAGTAAACCACGGGTGACAGATGTTAGCTCACAATGTGTCAGATTTAAATTTATTGCAGGATACTTGACTTGCAAGTAAGCAATGAAATTTATGTCCAATTGTTAATGAAGTAGAGGGGAAAAAGGCAACTATGAATACACACTAGGAAATGGCATAGTTCAAGGTGGCCAGCCTTGACACGTTTCAGTTATTAGCTGATGTTTGAAGATCACATCGTCATGAAGGCAGTATTTTGGTCTGGAGCTTTTCATCTTCTAGCTTTAACACACAGGTAGCAGGAAGCTGTCATTTTGTTGTGAATCATTCACCGAGGATTAAGTCACCTGTATATTTAGGTCTAAAGCGAAAGTAATAAGAAGCATTAAGGGCCCAACATCGACGCTTTAGCTATTTGATGCCTCGACATTATCGTATGTGATTCACAATTTTTGCAGAAAGATTGGATCCCAAAAAGCCTAACTGTGTTTCTTTCGCTGACATCTAAGGGTTTTATAAAATAAGGTAACAGGGGAGTCTTTTTTATTATATTCGCGAAGATGTAGGGTATCGTCCCAGCCATTATGTTGGAAAAAAAATCTGTGGTAGCCGAGGCTTCACTCATTCTGTCGACAGAATTTCAAAAATCGGTGTTGAAGCATCTTCTCGCCATTGGGGTGCGAAGGTACCGCTCGAAAAACGACGACTCAGTGACGATAAAGGGAGTGAGAATTTGCAAGAAAATAAAATAACTTCATTAATGATGGAATATTGAAAAATAATTTCAAGATGGTTAATTTCCTTACAAAATGTTTCAGAGGTAATGTAATCCCGTAACTATTTCAGGACGGTAACACCAGGAGGGAGAATAAGGCTAAGGCTTTAAGAATCCGACTATGAAAAGTAAGAGGTCTGAGTACAGAAAGGAAACTGCAGAATCTGAAAACAGAAATGAACAGGTTAAACTTAAACTTGGTAATGAATAGCGAACTAAAGTATAAAGAGTTCAGAGATTTCTGATCAGATGATCATAGTGTATTAATGAAAGCATCAGTGAATAGTATAATAGGAATCGACATGAGTAGACTAATAGGTAAGAGGTTAAATTAGTATGCGCGACGCAATAACAGGATTATTATTCTAAATACTAAACTATGGCAACAACCATAGCACAGGATTATGTATCCACCTCTCAAGACAATGAAGTGGAAAATAGGAATGTATGAGCAAATAGAGGAATATGTGAAGACGGATACAAATTTCATAGTTGTAGATGAATGGAATACAATTACAGAGCAGGAATTGGAATGTACTGTTACTGGAGCAAAAAGACTGGAGAGAAAGATAGGTAGAAGCTACTTATGGGTTTCGATAGGGTCTAGCGAAGATAAGATCTCTGGTGTGACGTCATAAGCGAGTGACAGCGGGTGAGATCGCTAAGTTTTTATATATTTTTAGGTTTCAGATACGTATTTAAACGGTTTTTGTGACAATATTTACTGTATAAGTGACTTATTAGTGGTTTCGACATTCACCTCTGCCTTTGTTGTGTTGTGACCTGATATTTGTGTTTCGTATCGAGCAACTTAACCTCTTACCTCTGTTTACATTCCGCGCTGACCAGTTGAAGATGTAGCGGCGCATCGAAAGCTAAGTACTGGTGAAATAATTTCAGAAGAACATTTTGTGAACTGTTTTCGGTATCGTTACTGTGGCATTAGACGTTTGATTCTCTTTCTGTATTAGTCTTTTGTTATATTCTCATTTGTTGTTCATTAATACTGTTAATAATAGTAATTACTTCCCTTGTAGAGTAAGTTTGTGATTATTGTAGTCAGGTTTTTAACATCTTCTTACTATAGTAGTGGAATTTAGATAAAGTAGTTTTCTTGTTTCAAGAAGTGTAAAATTTTACCATGAGTGAGAAGTGTGGGCTTTGCCGTAGGTTCATGAGTAGTGGATTGCGGTGTGAGACTTGTTCGAAGTATTTTCACTGGGGGAAATGCAGTGGGGAAGACAGTGGGCATTCTGACGAGATCCTCTCCTGGAACTTAAGGTTATGTAGCAAGAGTAAGCTGATACAGGAGCAGGAGCGTAAGATCTGTGCCCTTCAGGTGCATTTGAAAAAGGCACAGGAGGAACTAGATAGGATGAGGAGGGAGAAGGGGGTTGGGGAATGGGAGGTGGCTGTTGGCAAGAGATCTACTTGGAGAAGAAGATTTTCAGATAGTTTTGGTGTTTGCAATAGATATGACCAACTGTAAGAGTCTAGTCGAGAGGAATCTCTAGTAGCTGTAAATGTAGGAAGAATGCGGCAGACCTCAGCAGTTACGGTGGCTAGGACAGTTGCAAAGTCGAAGAGGAAGAAGAAGGTTCTGCTGTTAGGTAGTTCTCATGGCAGAGGTGTAGGCCAGCAGTTGCAGGAAGTGTTGGGGAGTGAGTTCCAGGTCACCAGCATTGTGAAGCCTAATGTAGGATTGGCTCATGTGACTGTTGACGTAGGGGGATTATGTAGGGATTTTACTAAAGAGGATCAGGTAGTGATTGTGGGTGGGGCTGGTAATAGTATTGATAGGGATGGGGAGTGTGACATAGATGGTGACCTGGAAAAGATAGCCACTCAGACTGGCAACACGAATGTGCATTTTGTGGAACTGTTTCAGCGTCACGATCGGCCTCATCTTAATACATGAGACTTGGAGGTGCGCTGATGACGGAAAGCATGAGTCACATTTCAGTAGTGTCGGTAGAGTCTATCAGCAGGACGGGTTTCACTAGCCTTGGCCTGCACCTCAATAGGTATGGCAAAGCTTATAGGTGATAGCATAGGTGGGGGTGGTGGTATCACTCATGGGAAAATTCCTGCAGTAGTGGGTGTTAGAGCTGCACCTTTTTTAGATTGAAGTCAGCTGTTAGGTATTCCTGCTTAAGGGAAGTCTCTCTAACACAAGAAGCACTTTTGACAAAGCTTAGGTATCCGAATAATGAGGGAATTAGTATATTTCATCAAAATATACAAGGTATTAAAGTTAGTGAACTGCTTATAGATGTTGACTCTGAAATTATTGGTATATCTGAATAAGGAGACAATCAGAGGCTTCATTTACCAGGATACAGGTTTGCTGGCAGCTTTTCTAGGTGCTCTTTGCTGTGTGGGGGAGTAGCGATGTATGTGAAAAACGGTATCCCATTTGAGTTAACTGATGTTTCAAAGTACTGTACTGAAAAGGTGTTTGAATGTTGTGCAGGTGTGGTTAAATTTAATGGAGCTAAAATTCTAACTGTTGTTATTTATAGATCCCCAGACGCCGATTTCACAACAGTTTTGCTAAAGCTAGAGAAGGTTCTTGGTTCACTTTATAGGAAATACAAAAATTTAGTTATCTGTGGTGACTTCAATATTAATAGTATAAGTGATTGCGCAAGGAAAAGGATGCTGGTAGACCTCCTTAATTCATATAATCTTATGCAAAATGTACTTTTCCCACCGATAGTGCAAAGGAACAGTAGAACAACCATAGACAACATTTGTGTTCAATCTTCATTACTAGAACGGCATTCTGTTAGCAAGAAGGTGAATGGCCTTTCAGATAATAATGCCCAAATTTTAACTCTAAAAGACTTTTGTGCTGCAACACATGTTAAATATAGTTATCAACTGTGTAGGAAAACTGATCCAGTTGGTGTAGAGACCTTTGTAAACCTTATCAAGGAAGAAGAGTGGCAAGATGTTTATAGCGCTGATACAGTAGACGATAAATATAATGCTTTTCTCAAGACTTTTCTCGTGCCCTTTGAGAGTTGCTTTCCGTTAGAACGTTCAAAACAAGGTACTACCACAAACAGGCAGCCTGGGTGGCTGACTAGAGGGATAAGAATATCTTGTAGAACAAACTGGCAATTATATCAAAACGTTAGAAACAGTCAAAATCTAAATGCAGCAGCCCATTGGGAACAGTATTGTAAGGTGCTTAAAATTTTATTAGGAAGGCAAAAAGTAGGTGGTTTGCATATAGAATAGCTAAGTCTCAAGATAAAATTAAAACCATATGGTCAGTCGTAAAGAAAGTGGCTGGTCTAAAGAGACAGGTCGAGGATATATAATCATTGCCTAGTTAGAATGTCCGTGTTACTGATAAGTCGCATATATGTACTGTATTTAATAATCACTTTCTGAATATAGCAGGTGAACTAAATAGAAACCTAGTCCCATCAGGGAATCACATAGCGCTCTTAGAAAACAGTGTTCCGAGACTGTTACCTGAAATGCTCCTCCATGATACTGATAAGAGGGAGACTGAATTAATAATTAAATTACTAAAGACCAAGAACTCTCATGGATATGATGGGGTATCTAGCAGAATACGAAGTATTGTTCTGTATATGTTAGCCCAGTACATAGCCATATCTGTAACTTTTCCTTTAGGAGTAGTCGGTTTCCTGACCGATTAAAGTAGTTGGTAGTGAAGCCACTTTATAAAAAGGGAAATAGGGATAATGTTGACAACTATAGACCTATTTCTATGCCATCGGTGTTTGCTAAAGTTATCGGGAAGGTTGTATATTCAAGGTTACTGGAGCACTTAAATTCACGTAATTTGCTGTCAACTGTACAGTTTGGTTTTAGAAATGGTTTAACAACTGAAAATGCTATATTCTCTTTTCTCTGTGAGGTTTTGGACGGATTAAATAAAAAGTTGCGAACGCCAGGTGTTTCTTTGATTTAACGAAGGCTTTTGACTTTGTTGACCACAAAATATTATTGCAGAAATTGGACCATTATGGAGTAAGGGGAGTGGCTTAAATTGGTTCGCCTCTTACTTTAAGAACAGAAAGCAGAAGGTAATTCTCCGCAATATCGAGAGTGGTAGTGATGTTCAGTCGCAATGGCGCACTGTTAAGTGGGGCGTTCCCCAAGGGTCGGTGCTGGGGCCACTGCTGTTTCTTATTTATATAAATGATATGCCTTCTAGTATTACTGGTAATTCAAAAATATTTATGTTTGCTGATGACACCAGCTTGGTAGTGAAGGATCTTGTGTGTAATGTTGAAACAATATCAAGTAAAGTAGTTCATGAAATAAGTTCGTGGCTTGTGGAAAACAATTTGATGCTAAATCACAGTAAGACTCAGTTTTTGCAGTTTCTAACTCACAATTCAACAAGAACCGACATTTAGATCAGACAGAATGGGCATATTATAAGCGAGACGGAGCAGTTCAAGTTCCTAGGCGTTCTGAAAGATAGTAAGCTGTTGTGGAAAGCCCATGTCCAGGACCTTGTTCAGAAACTAAATGCTGCTTTATTTACCATTAGAACAGTATCTGAAACAGGTGACAGTTCAGCACGAAAAGTAGTCTACTTCGCATATTTTCATACGCTTATGTCGTATGGTACTATTTTTTCGGTTAATACTTCTGCTTCAAAAAGGGTATTTTTGGCTCAAAAACGGGCTGTTCGAGCTATATGTGGTGTACGTTCGAGAACCACTTGTCGACCCCTATTCAATAGTATGGGAATGCTGACACTGCCCTCACAGTATATATTGTCTTTAATGCTCGTTTGTTGTTAGCAATATTAGCCTATTCCCAAGAGTTAGCAGCTTTCACTTAGTTAATACTAGACAGAAATCAAATCTGTATGTGGAATGCACTTCCTTGACTCTTGTGCAGTATTCCACTGCATCCATTTTCAATAAGCTACCACAAGAGCTCAAAAATCTTAGCAGTATCCCAAAATCTTTTAAGTCCAAACTGGAGAGTTTCCTCAAGACTCACACCTTCTATTCTGTCGAGGAGCTCCTGGAAGAGCTGAAACATTAAGCAAATTCCAGTGTCACATTGTTGATTTTCTCTATTGAAACTTACGACTTGTCGCCTGAATATATTTCATTTTATCTGTTTCTACTATCGTGTTGCCGGCCGCGGTGGTCTCCCGGTTCTAGGCGCGCAGTCCGGAACCGTGCGACTGCTACGGTCGCAGGTTCGAATCCTGCCTCGGGCATGGATGTGTGTGATGTCCTTAGGTTAGTAAGGTTTAAGTAGTTCTAAGTTCTAGGGGACTGATGACCACAGCAGTTGAGTCCCATAGTGCTCAGAGCCATTTGCACCATTTACTACCGTGTTATAATTTCATGTATTGACTCGTTCCATGACCATGGAGATTTCTCCTTAATTTGGTCCCACGGAACAATAAATAAATAAATGCCTACTTGGATAATAACACGATACACATCAACTACACTACATCATGTTTGGACAAGACTTGAAATAAATTCTGGTGCAGACACAAAATCAGATTACAAACTATTATTGATGAACAGTAACTTAGATTAAGTAAGATAAAGTAAAAGGAGGATACATTAAACAGAATACAGCAAAGTAAGGACAGAATGGAAGGAAAGGAAATTGAGAAAGTAACCAGTTTTGTGTATCGAGAAACCGAGAATAGTTCAGTACGTGTGGAATATAGTAAACAAGGGAATAGTTCTGGAAGGTCAGGATATTGAAGCTATAGCGAAAGCCGAAAGTATGACAGCTTATAAGTCCCGTGAAACAACTGATCTTATAGATAGAAGCAGAAAAACAAGACAAGTTCGGCAAGTAGCAAAGCAAGCTATAAAAGTATTAAATTAACAGTAAGAGGAAGCGGTCACAGTCAGAATGTATGAAAGGAACCTATTGAAATTTTAGTATGGAAAATATTGGCAAAGCAGGCATTAAAGCTAAATTCAACTTCAGAGAAGTTCAAGGTAGCGGTGCTAACCTATGATATTGAGATGTAAGACCACTTTTAAAAGTAGAGAAAAGGAAAATAGATGGTAGAACTAAATTCAAAACATCCAAAATAAAAATGGACTGTTGTTATATTTGAGAGAAGTGCAGAAGAAAGTCGACGTGGAAGAAACAGATGATACACAAAGGTATCCGAATTTCAGAAGGCACTTAATGAGCTCCGAAAATTCAGCAGAAGCCGATGATAAACTTTCGGAGTAGTTGAATGCCGCCGGATTTTCTGTCAAACAAGCTGTCACGAAACAACCGACATAAACAGTATAATCTGACAACTGCAGGTACGGTAGTAACCAACCATTATTACTACAATAATATCAACGAAAGGTGACTAACAAGAAAGTAGTGACAGAACTACCGATATGACATGGATATGAAAACCATCACTCATAACCTAATGATGGTAAGTCGGGTGAAGTAGGTCAATCGTAAAATAAAAGTAATCAAACATAGCAGTATGTTTGGAATTATAATATATAGCTATAAAATAATTTATTGAATTATTTCTTAATAATAACATGGCTATATAACGTTTCTCGTTTTGTAGCAAGTTTTTCCTCTGCTAAAGTTAGGTTTCATTACGTTGCAGTAATTTTCAAGATGACTTCAGTGTCTGGGTCTCTTCTCCTGCTGCTGATTTCTATAAAACGGGATCCTGGGTGTTGTATCTTAACTCTATCTCCAAGAATTAGCAATTACAGTTCACAGCAGCTGTTTATTTTAAGTTTCTCATTTGAGCACAAGTATTTTCACAAATACTGCAACTTCTTGTTATTTTATAAAATGAGTTTCATTTAAGATGGTAAAATTAAAAAGATCATAAATGGAGACCGACAATTTGTTTGCAGGCTGGAGTGAAGAACAAAAATTATTGTATCAAATATAGACTTCATTTCAGATCATTTACTTTTAAAATCGTGACTACTGATATTCATGGTGTGAGATCGATACCTGATAATGTAAATACAAATATAAAAATGTATTTACAGAAAAACTACGATTGACAGACAGAAATCTCTACAAAAATCCACAGATGAAAACGTGAATAGTGAAATACATGGAGACGTCTGGAAGAGGCTTTTATCCTGCAGTGATTGTCAAACGAATTATGATGTTGAATATTGTGGTAATGATGATAAAGAGATGAAGAAATGAATGTACGCGATATAAACGTTGTTCAGAATGTAGCTGGTAACGACTGGTTAGAATATTTTCATCATAAATAAAGATTCGTAAAGCCTCGGTTCCAGAAGGGTGTCTGCTCCCAGTTCGCGAATTTTAAAATCATCGAATTTCGTGTAACTAGTTATACTGATTATCTGTATTTTAGTTGTAGTGTAGAGTCACCATATCAATTGTGTAAAAAGACTTCATGCTCTCCATACTAGGTACTGGCACGATATTCATTCTTTGGCTTTACTTGTTTCAACAATGCTTGTATTACGAACAAACGGAAAAGCCGTAGAATTGCAGTGAAACCCTGATATGAATCAGAAAAATGATGGCCTTTATTTGAGAGCCTGAATAACACTAACCATTCCACTAATCCTATGAGATTGTGAGAGTGTACGGAAGACTTCTGCTTCCTACCGCGCAAAATAAACAATCTTAAACCATCTGAATTTCTTGTCTGTAACCCCACAACGTTCTTATTTAGCAAGTTATTTTTTTTTTGTTTCATCGACTAAGAATGTAATGCCCACGCATTATAACAGCTGTTCTTAATACTTAATCCCGAATATATCGATAGTGAGTATCAGCCAAGGATATCGCAAAGAATAATTCGAACTTATCAACAATATTATACAAGTTCTCCTCTCTTCATAACATGTCAATGAAGCATTATTTCCGTTCATGCTCATCAGTACGGTATAGTGCGAGGACATGGTACGATCTATATTCCGTGTCCTCTTTGTTACGGATCTCTTCTGCGACTGGCATTTCAGAGTACCCGATGACGTGCATCACTCGACGACATCCTCAGCGCTGCAGTCCGCTGCTGGAGAAGTGATCTATTAATCGCGGTGCCATCACAGCAGATGAGACAACCAGCCGTTCCGCCGTAATGAGCATTCGGCGAGCAAGTGAGTGTCGAACGGCGCCTCTCCTGTCGAGTAGGCAGCCCGCCCATCACACCTAACGCGAACCGACAGCCCCTGCCATTCATTTGCGTCGAACGCTGGCACTGCTATCAGCAGCATATAGGTCTGCTCGCAGGACAACCTCATTTTCAGTACGGATAACAAACCAACCTACGTCCACTGAGTAACAATTAAAACCCGCAACAAAAAGGCGGAATAAAATAAAGCAAACCCGCAAATGGAATGACATCATACAGTTAATGCGAAGGAAATTTTTTATTAAAAAGTAACGAACATGTTGATTTGTTGCATGATTTTTACCTCTTTTAATGAATTCAATAAATCTCAAATTTACGTAGACATCAGTTGAGTTTAATTATGTTATTATTTATCATTGGAAAAATCCTAAGGAAATGCAATCCGACAACAAAGCAAGTAGGTTACAGTACGCTTGTTTGCCCACTGCTTGAATACTGCTCAGCAGTGTGGGATCCGCACCAGATAGGGTTGATAGAAGACATAGAGAAGATCCAACGGGGAGCAGCGCGCTTCGTTACAGGATCATTTAGTAATCGCGAAAGCGTTACGGAGATGATAGATAAACTCCAGTGGAAGACTCTGCAGGAGAGACGCTCAGTAGCTCGGTAAGGGCTTTTGTTAAAGTTCCGAGAACATACCTTCACCGAAGAGTCAAGCAGTATATTGCTCCCTCCTACGTATATCTCGCGAAGAGACCATGAGGATAAAATCAGAGAGATTAGAGCTCACACAGAAGCATACCGACAATCCTTCTTTCCACGTTCAATACGACCCTGGAATAGAAGGGAGAACCGATAGAGGTACTCATGGTACCATCCGCCACACACCGTCAGGTGGCTTGCGGAGTATGGATGTAGATGTAGATGTAGAATGAATTTTAGATGACAGTGAGCAAGACACTAAAATCACTAGATGGTGTACAAAAACAATCTCATGTAGAACCTTTTTTTACGTTGCAATGGGAAGAGTGTACTATAGTTTGCCGTGGAAGGAATGCCAGAAACGTTATTTATACACAATCATTAGAGAAGGCCCTACGTCGATGACAGATAATACATTGTCTGCTACATCACTGAATATGTGGTAAAGAATTAAACTGCTTCGCTTGAGAATTGATCGCAATCCCGAAATTGTAATTCTGTGCTTTGAAAATAAAGTAATTTCAGCCGTAAGAGACTGCCGCAACCCCATTTAAAATATTTATACAATTGTAATCAATACCCAAGCAAAGTAAATCTGTTGTTCTTTAAAAAGTATTGAAAAACAATTAAATGAACTAGTCAACACGAGGTGTGTGTGTGTGTATGTGTGTGTGTGTGTGTGTGTGTGTGTGTGTGTGTGTTTGGGAGTGTGTGTTGAGGAGTTCAAAATGGTTTAAATGGCTCTGAGCACTATGGTACTTAACTTCTGAGGTCATCAGTCCACTAGAACTTAGAACTACTTAAACCTTAATAACCTAAGGACATCACGCATATCCATGGGCGAGGCATTACTCGACCCTGTCACCGTAGAGGTCGCGCGGTTCCAGACTGTAGCGCCTAGAACCGCTCGACCACTCCTGCCGGCTGTGTTAAGGAGTCTAATTGCTCAAAATTGTCCTTTGGTGATTTGAAAGAGATGAAGAGTGTCTGATTGTCGTATGGGGCCGCTGTTACTCGTACTCGTATTGTTAATCGCAATTAATTATTAAAGTCATGCATCTAAATACAGGTTAACAATTTCAGATAGATCCTTCATGAGAATGGACTTCTCATAAACACCAGTGAATGATACACCACATTCTTTACTCTGTTTTTTGCTTGTAATGACCTCTTTTTTCGTCTATGTTTTGAACTACTTCCCTTTACAAAGGAGACGGTGAAGAGAGTGTGAACAAACATTTGTGGTTATTTGTCTATAGGGTAGCATATTTGCTCTGGCTTTTTTAAATATTTGGTTCCATATTTGACTGGCCATCCACCAATAACACGTATGCTGTCTCCACCAGAATTTCAAATGGAGCTTTAAGTTAATTAGAATGATCTACAACAGAAAAGAAATTTTATAGCAACGACTGCTCAAATATTTTATTCTAAAATTAATGAAGAGGAAATCATGTTTCAGATTTGTGCAGAATAACTAGCAAACATGACATGGAGCTGGTTCCATTTCGTACCAATAATAAAGTGGAGAATGCGTTCCTAACTAGATGAGTATGGAATACATCCAAACATAACTTCTTCATCCCAACATGTTGTATAAAGGCTGGAAGACGAAAGTCGAAGCTGGCCACGGTGACCGAGCGGTTCTATGTGCTTCAGTCACGAACCGCGAGACTGCTACGGTAGAAGTTTCGGATCCTGCCTCGGGCATGAATGTGGTGATGTCCTTAGGTTAGTGAGGTTTAAGTAATGATAAGTTCTAGGGGACTGATAATTCCAATATTAAGTCCCATAGTGCTCAGATCCATTTGAACCATTTGAACGAAAGTCGATGTTTCTTAAGAAAGTAGGGAGAAATGTAAACTGCTTTGCCATAAAATATTCCTCCTAATAAATGAATGCATTCGGGGTGGCTTCTACTCCATTGTTCTGCATGAAATACACATTTATCGATCAGTTGGTTGTTTGTTCTCTGAAAAACTGTTTCAATATATTGTTCACAAACGTATAGTAAGGTATGGTTTGGCAGCAAAATAACCGTCCAATAGCTCGGCTAACTGGACAGCACCAGCTCTATTTCACGTATGCAGGCGTCATTGAGGCAGCTGAATTTTCAGAACTCCGTCTTCAGTAGACTGCGAATTATCGTTCTCCGATAACTGTAGTCACCCTTCATCAGAAGAAGAAAGCAATTCACGTTTCACCCGTCAGTTACATCTACATCTACATGACTACTCTGCAATTCACATTTAAGTGCTTGGCAGAGGGTTCATCGAACCACAATCATACTATCTCTCTACTATTCCACTCCCGAACAGCGAGCGGGAAAAACGAACACCTAAACCTTTCTGTTCGAGCTCTGATTTCTCTTATTTTATTTTGATGATCATTCCTACCTATGTAGGTTGGGCTCAACAAAATATTTTCGCATTCGGAAGAGAAAGTTGGTGACTGAAATTTCGTAAAAAGGTCTCGCCGCGACGGAAAACGTCTATGCTGTAATGACTTCCATCCCAACTCGTGTATCATATCTGCCACACTCTCTCCCCTATAACGCGATAATACAAAACGAGCTGCCCTTCTTTGCACCCTCTCGATGTCCTCCGTCAATTCCACCTGGTAAGGATCCCACACCGCGCAGCAATATTCTAACAGAGGACGAACGAGTGTAGTGTAAGCTGTCTCTTTAGTGGACTTGTTGCATCTTCTAAGTGTCCTGCCAATGAAACGCAACCTTTGGCTCGCCTTCCCGACAATATTATCTATGTGGTCCTTCCAACTGAAGTTGTTGGTAATTTTAACAGCCAGGTACTTAGTTGAATTGACAGCCTTGACAATTGTACTATTTATCGAGTAATCGAATTCCAACGGATTTCTTTTGGAACTCATGTGGATCACGTCACACTTTTCGTTATTTAGTGTCAACTGCCACCTGACACACCATACAGCAATCTTTTCTAAATCGCTTTGCAGCTGATACTGGTCTTCGGATGACCTTACTAGACGGTAAATTACATCATCATCTGCGAACAGTCTAAGAGAACTGCTCAGATTGTCACCCAGGTCATTTATATAGATCAGGAACAGTAGTGGTCCCAGGACGCTTCCCTGGGGAACACCTGATATCACTTCAGTTTTACACACACTGAAAAACTGTATTTACTGTTATTTTTAAAGATGGAATCGTAAAAGCGTTCTACATTTTCACAACTGGTTTGGGCCAGCCAGTGATCATCATTTCTCTAAAGGCACATACTGTAAGCAATGAGGTAGCGTACCTATATCATTATCAATATACGTACGTTAGCAACACATTGGGAACGTAGCAGCATCGATTGTTGTATGTGCTTTTAGTCTGATGATCTCTGGTTCGGACATAATGGTTCAGGGAATGTGAAAAAATTAGGTGATTATGTCGTGAAAACTAAATGATAGTAATCAGTCAGTAAATCTCCATGTACAGTAAGTTACTTTTCCAGGATGAAATAGCCAGTTTCACCATTGACATCGATTAAATCTATCTGAATCGGCCAATCGATATCCTGCTGGAAAGAAGAAAGACTAGGGTTTAACGTCCCGTTGACAACGAGCTCAATCCCCGATTGTTTCAATATTACTTGGCCCTACATTTATGCAAAGGAAATCGACCGTGCCCTTTCAGAGGAACAATTCCAGCTTTTGTCTGGAGCTATTTACGGAAATGACGGATAATCTAAATCTGTACGGCCGGACGCGGATTTCAACCGTCATCCTCCTGAATGCACGTCCAGTAACCGTAGACCGTGCTTATACTGTTGTGGTGTGTACCTGGTGGATTTGTAATTACAAGAGCCCATATGTGGAAATGCACGTATATTTGTGACACCCGCGATCTTACGCTGTGCATGTTATTTTTCACCTCTGTACCTAATTTTTCGTTTATGGTTTGTTCCTGGAACTGAAATCGCAGTATTGATAAGGAGTGGGTAGCTGTTCCTCGTGCTATGAATCTCATGACTCAAATTAGTTCAAGTGTGCCATTTCGTAAATCTAACTCTGTTAACTATATTTTTAAACCAGACAATTACTGACACTTTTTAATTTCACTCAGCGGTGATGTCTGCAGCCTGTGCTGTAATCTACACCTTCTTCTCCCCCTATATAAATTGAAGTCTCCTGGTCCCTTTCTGTCTGCACGTTCAGGATAATCCCAGGAACTTATATAGGAATTTCGATATGGGTTTCCCTGATAGTTACACTAATTCTGCTACAGAAAGTGTTCCTCAAAATGTCCCAGGTTACTATGTAATCACTCATACAGCAAGGTGCCTGCTGGTCCACATTGTGGTTGTTATAGCTAATGCTACGTCTAAAAGCGAAGTAGCAGTTGTGGTTGCTAGACAACGACTAAACAAAATGGATATCATGCTTCGAAGTAGAGATGGGAATCTCTAAACTACCTCCGAGTTATATCGATCCTACGTCATCCTACAATATTACTTGGCGCTACATTTATGCAAAGAGTAATATTCAATCAATATCCCACAAGTTGTTCCTGTTACTATGTCTTCATGATAGAAAAAGTTTTCATACATTAAATATTATCCCTATCGTGGAAAGGAACACAAATACATCTTTAATGATTCACTTAGATACGCCATATACTAAATTAATATTTAGTTTATCAATACGATAAAATCGAATCGGAAATTTTGGCATTAATATAATACAATCAGATTAAATCGAGCACTGAAAATTATGTTCATCTGCGAGATGCCTTGCAATAAAATGAACATAGCCGAAATATTGGACAATCGCTAATGCTGTCATCTACTTTTAATAGAGGAGCATGGTATCTATAGGAAAGGACAGAAGATAAGTTTACATACGTTAAGGAATAACGAAAAATCTGAGATTTTCATCATTAAGACGTATAATCCGAAGTGGTCAGAGACTAAAGACAATATTTATCCTAATGCCACACCTCAAAAGAGGTAGGACATAGCTGAGTAGTACCGGAAATTAGTTCACTGTGTTACCGCTGCACCACCTGATTCGATTGCTGCATTGAAAGAAAATATCATGGCTTGGTAGGACATGGTATGTTGTGATGCTGGATCACTGGCCTTGGTATTTTATGTGATGAGCATTAGTATATGTTTTAACTTTCTGTAATTCTGCTTTATAAATGTTGTAAAGTAGAGTTACTTCCTTACATTCTAAATCACCATTTTTGCTGAAGAAGTGGGCCGTTAGACAATTTTACTGCTGACAAGGATACAAAAGTGGGTGGTAGACAAGAAAAGTTGACAGCCCCTGAGCTATAACGTCTGTGCGTTCCATATCATCTCTCCTAATACCTAGGAAACAATTAGTCGTCACACGTCACGAAAAGTGTCACTTCTTTCTCATCAGAATTGCGTTGAAAGCTTTCCCTGAAGACTGAAAGCTATATCAGTAGCAAAGAGGTCGTGAAAACTTTTTGTACCCGTTTGGTTACTTGGAACAATGATGTATGCAGGTGACGGACAGCTTTCCTGAGACGATGCACAAATTTATATTGGGCTTTTATAAGGACTAGAAATTTGCAATAATTTTGTCAAAAGGAATTATTTATGAATTGATGTGATGTGACTTTTAAAGCTGTAGGAGGCTTAATTAGAGATAACCACATGGGATTTATAAATCCTCTCCTTCCAATCTGGAATCCCGAATCTTAAACTCTTCGGAATAGTAATTCGTTGCTTCAGAGTTACGTAACCGTTCCAGTATTTCCTGCTGCTTCCTAACTGAAAAGTAAGTATTAATGATGAGAACAAGTTTTCCCACCAAATATTAACATCTTTACAGAATGAGATTTTCACTGTGCAGCGGAGTGTGCGCTGATGTGAAACTTCCTGGCAGATTAAAACTGTGTGCCGGACCGAGACACGAACTCGGAACCTTTGCCTTTCGTTGGCAAGTGTTCTACCATTTGAGGTACCCAAGCATGACTCACACTCCGTCCTCACAGTTTTATTTCTGCCACTACCTCGTCTCTTACCTTCCAAACTTTACAGAAGCTCTCCTGCGAACTATACAGCACTCCTGTCTTTCAGGATCGCTAGTTCTGAAAGGTTCGCAGGAGAGCTTCTGTAAAGTTTGGTAGGTAGAAGACGAGGTACTGGCAGAAGTAAAGGTGTGAGGACGGGGCGTGAGTTGTACTTGAGTAGCGCAGATGGTAGAGCACTTGCCCACGAAAGGTAAAGGTCCCGAGTTCGAGTCTCGGTCGGGCACACAGTTTTAATCTGCCAGGAAATTTCATTAACTCATTGTTCCTTAAAAAAAAGAAAAAAAATATTAGGCACCTAAACAGGTGAATTCAGATTTGGTAATGCAGATCTTCTTCACCGTAACTAGGCAATATGGTTCGCGCTCCGTCTCTAATGACCTTTTCTTCAGCTGCACAGTAACCATAATCTTTCCTCTTAGATATAAGCTTCCTCGTGCGTTCTGTTGTATGTGTTATATGTTTGTAATCATTTATGTTAAGTATATGGTTGAGAAGTACATCTTCCCTTTATGTAACTGCTGTCAACATCGGGAAAGACTGGGTTAGTTAGCAACAGCCATCCAAAGATACATCCAACTATGTGAAAAGTGTTGCGAGTGAGTTGATGAAGATAATAAACAAGCAATAACATAATACCGACATCAAGAGAAGAAAATGTACGAGTGAAATAAATGTAACAAAGTAGAGAAAAATCAATCCATTACTATGAAAACTGATGCAACCTTGCGACATGGTGCGCTTCAGTGCTTACCGAGTAAAGTTTTTATGAAAGGATACTGTAAATTCTTCATTTATTTCGTAACGCTAAGGTTTCTCGGATTCATTGCAGTACATATTCTAAATTGAATGTAATAAGCACTGACGGTAAAACCAGCGCTCCGCTCTTTGTGAACTGTGCCTGTTAAATCTGTGACGAGGATCGGGAGTAACATTTCCTACTCTTAAGTCACAAAGTGAAAATCATGACTTCTGTATTCCGATGTTTTCAGATGAACAAAGAATGTGAAATGCGCGATTCTAGTGTGGATCTCGATATCGCATGCTTTCGTCCATATATTCACTGCATTCCACGAGCTCTCCATGTATACCGCATCAGGAAACGAGTAATTTACACCAGGGACGCATTAACATTTATTTTCTCGAACTGCAGCGGAATAAAAGCTACCGAGCATACTGGATTGAGATACAGCTTTTCGTAGGAAAATATTTTTCTTTTCGTTGCCACAATCTGTGGATGTGTTCATTTGATTCGCTAAGTCTGGAAATCGAAACCGAGCGAGATGGAGCAGCAAATGAGATGCTGTTGTCGCATTCGAAAGCAGCCGGGGTCCGAAACATTGTTCAGCAATCCCAGTTTATGTTATACAAGTTCCCCGAAATTCAAAAAGCAAATGTCAGCATTGTTCGTTGAACTAAAAAAAGAACATCGACAATTTTCCCCTCCGCGCTTGCTCTATTTCAGCTCATCCTCCGCCTACAGGGCGAAAATTGTTTAAGAAGACGAACTCCATGTGGTTGCACGGGACACAAAAACAATTTACCGTAAGTGTTTTTTAATCCAGTGCAGGGCGTAATCACTCTCAGAAGTCTTGCAAAAGCACACAACACAGGGACCAATCAGGAGAATGTAAGAAATCTCGTTTATCAGCAATTGTTAATCCATTTGACTTACAGCGTGTGCACAACCTGGAACCAGGTGACTGTCCACTGAGAGCACAATTTTTGCAATGGTACGTGGAACAGTGTCAAATGCTTCCTACATTCCCGCCCTACGTGCTGTTTACAGGTGAAGCAACATTACAGTGTGATGGGGTCTTCAAAATCCAGATTTCGCAGTTCTGAGTGACGTTAATCCGCATGACACATTTACTCGCACTCATCAAGCGCGGTTCTTATGTGAATGTGTGGGCAGATGTTGTCGGTGACAGTTCAGTTGGGCCATATCTCCTGCCTATGCCATTAAATGGCAGGCTCCATTACAAATTCCTCGCCAGAGCACCGCCAGCGTATCTGGATGATGCGCCACTCGCTACAAGACAGCGTATGTGAGTCCAGAATGACGGTGCGCCGCCTCATTTCAGGTGTCCAGTGCGTCCATTCTTGAACAGACAGCTTTCCCAAAAGTGTATTTTCAGTGCGTCGATTCCTGAGCCGACAGCTTCCCCAAAAGTGGATTGGCTGTATTGGTCCTACGCCACGGCTTACTCGATCCCCTGATCTCCTCTGGACTTTTCTGTGAGAGGGAAGATGTGCCGGTGTGGCCGAGCGGTTCTAGGCGCTTCAGTCTGCAACCGCGGGACCGCTACGGTTGCAGGTTCGAATCCTGCCTCGGTCATGGATCTGTGTGATGTCCTTGGGTTGGTTAGGTGGGGGTAGGACGTCAAGCGGGTAAACTTGGAGCAGGAGAGGCACCACAGGACATTTTAATTTCCACTGTCTATACGCTTACAAATAAATTCATAAAACTTTGAAAGCACGATCAGGAAGGATTCAGAATTCGTACTCATAGAAGTGGAAGCTCAAAAACGTAACAAAATACAATTTTTACATGTGGAATTTCATCATTTTTTCACTTACTAATGCCTGAGAGATTCTTCGATGAATTTTGCACAGCGTACAAACTTTAGTTACATGTGTATGAAACTCTAGAGTTTATTTAATTTATGAAAAAATGAATGAACTGTTACATTTTATACTTCATGTTTAGAAAAAACTTAAATTTTATAGTTAATTATCTCAATTTTTACCACAGTTTTTAATAGATTTGGAAAATTCTAGGCTTTCATACACCTGTAAGTGCTGCTTGTATGTTGTGCAAAATTCATCCTAGAATCTCTCTTACTTGGAAGAAAAGTGTACCTACAGAAACAAATGCAGCCAGTAGAAAGTGAAAAAATAACGAAATTTCACATGTACAAAAAGGTATTTTGCGACTTTTTTGAACTTCCACTGCTATGGATGTGAGTCCTCAATCCTTCCTGGTCATGCTGACAAAGTTTTATGAATTTATTTGTAAAAGTACAGACAGTAGAAATTAAAATGTTCTGTGGTGCCTATCCTGCTACAAGTCGGCACGTTTGACGTCCTACCTACCTTAGGTAGTTCTAAGTTCTAGGGGACTGATGACCTCATATGTTAAGTCCCATAGTGCTCGGAGCCATTTGAACCATTTGAGGGAAGATGTGCAACCTTGTTTAGAAGACCGTTGTTGAATCAGAAGAGGATCTTGTTGCCCGAATAGTAGCAGCAGCGGTTGGAATTATGAACATTCCTGTAGACTTTCGACGTATTACGCAGAACATGACCCAACAGTGTAACCTCTTTTTACAAGTTAATGGTGGAGTTTTTGAACTTCTAGTGTAGCTGAAGTAACTTGGCAACAAACAACTAAAACTTTTGTGACACTTCTGTCACCACAAGAAAATACATCAGCAAAAGTACACTCCTGGAAATGGAAAAAAGAACACATTGACACCGGTGTGTCAGACCCACCATACTTGCTCCGGACATTGCGAGAGGGCTTTACAAGCAATGATCACACGCACGGCACAGAGGACACACCAGGAACCGCGGTGTTGGCCGTCGAATGGCGCTAGCTGCGCAGCATTTGTGCACCGCCGCCGTCAGTGTCAGCCAGTTTGCTGCGGCATACGGAGCTCCATCGCAGTCTTTAACACTGGTAGCATGCCGCGACAGCGTGGACGTGAACCGAATGTGCAGTTGACGGACTCTGAGCGAGGGCGTATAGTGGGCATGCGGGAGGCCGGTTGGACGTACCGCCGAATTGCTCAACACGTGGGGCGTGAGGTCTCCACAGTACATCGATGTTGTCGCCAGTGGTCGGCGGAAGGTGTACGTGCCCGTCGACCTGGGACCGGACCGCAGCGACGCACGGATGCACGCCAAGACCGTAGGATCCTACGCAGTGCCGTAGGGGACCGCACCGCCACTTCCCAGCAAATTAGGAACACTGTTGCTCCTGGGGTATCGGCGAGGACCATTCGCAACCGTCTCCATGAAGCTGGGCTACGGTCCCGCACACCGTTAGGCCGTCTTCCGCTCACGCCCCAACATCGTGCAGCCCGCCTCCAGTGGTGTCGCGACAGGCGTGAATGGAGGGACGAATGGAGACGCGTCGTCTTCAGCGATGAGAGTCGCTTCTGCCTTGGTGCCAATGATGGTCGTATGCGTGTTTGGCGCCGTGCAGGTGAGCGCCACAATCAGGACTGCATACGACCGAGGCACACAGGGCCAACACCCGGCATCATGGTGTGGGGAGCGATCTCCTACACTGGCCGTACACCTCTGGTGATCGGCGAGGGGACACTGAATAGTGCACGGTACATCGAACCCATCGTTCTCCCATTCCTAGACCGCCAACGGAACTTGCTGTTCCAACAGAACAATGCACGTCCGCATGTATCCCGTGCCACCCAACGTGCTCTAGAAGGTGTAAGTCAACTACCCTGGCCAGCAAGATCTCCGGATCTGTCCCCCATTGAGTATGTTTGGGACTGGATGAAGCGTCGTCTCACGCGGTCTGCACGTCCAGCGCGAACGCTGGTCCAACTGAGGCGCCAGGTGGAAATGGCATGGCAAGCCGTTCCACAGGACTACATCCAGCATCTCTACGATCGTCTCCATGGGAGAATAGCAGCCTGCATTGCTGCGAAAGGTGGATATACACTGTACTAGTGCCGACATTGTGCATGCTCTGTTGCCTGTGTCTATGTGCCTGTGGTTCTGTCAGTGTGATCATGTGATGTATCTGACCCCAGGAATGTGTCAATAAAGTTTCCCCTTCCTGGGACAATGAATTCACGGTGTTCTTATTTCAATTTCCAGGAGTGTATGTTATTGTCCGATACAACCTTCCAGAATTTGTTAGCGTAATTAATTTTCATTCTGAGAAAATTCCCTCTAACGGTTTTTAAAAAAATCTTCACAGGGAAATATGACGTTAGAGAAAAATATTTGTTTCGGTGTCTCTTACAAGCTCACAGACATTTTTAGTTTAAATAATTTTCACCCTGTATAATTATATAGTCCAGATGATGTTGAAATGTAATCTTAATCCTTTCCTATAGAAAAGATAGTTGCGAAATTATTTGCTGACAGCGTGAGACATACCGCTGTAGGCTGTAACACGAAAATTCATTTGTTAAATATATTCCAAGCGAACGACAGTTTCAGTCTAGAAGAATTCTTCTCGTTCCTTGGTACGGTCAGCTTTTTGTGGAATTTAATATGGTAACATTATGTTTCAACTGTAAACTCGTTAAGTCGAATATTCTGCTTGTCACTCCTTTTAGTTTTTTGTAGAAACACTTCTTCCATGTTGTATCACAGGAAGAAATATTCGCCATTGATGACATAACGACTCTGTGTTTTCTTAGACATTTACATGTTGTGTGTGAAATTCCGCATGTAGTCAGTAAATTACTGTGATTGCGTTCAGTGACACAAGTCAACAGTGTCTGGCTTCAGTCGATAATCATAAAAGAATGACAATGAAATTACATTCGAGATCTTCAAAAATTCTTTTATGATTGTATCAACTTAGTGACGACGACTGACAAGTGAAGTGCCATCAGATGTCTTGACAATTCATTCTGAACTGAAAGTGCCATCAAGAGCGCAAAAAAGTCCACTAATGCGTGCTTTCCCGTACCATGTGAGAGCCAGTGACCTTATATGTGTGCCACGTAGCACTTAAATAAATACGCTACAGTTCAATAAATCTGCTACTCAGATCCCAGGTGACATTAAGGAATTTTTACCGGTGTTAGGACTCAGTTTCGTAAGAACTATTGCATTAATGACAGGGAGAACAGTATTCTGTCACTTTATCGGTCGGAGGACGACACTGCACGGTACCAATATGATTCAAAAAACCGCGCGCGAAAATGCGATTTTTCAGGGAATCATACCTCGGGTCCTATAGATCGGTTCAAGTGTTTCGGACTGACATTGGCCTAGTGACCATTTGTGTGTCTATCGGAAGAACGGCTATCCTTCAGTACAGTTTCAAAATTTAAACACTACACACTTCCTCTAGGTCACACAAATTGAGCATATCGGTTGGATCTTTTGCGTCAGTGTGGTCTAGGATGGACTTCAGGCAGCTCTACTCTTTGCTTCAGCTTGCAACTAACTTTTTATTCCTTGTTTGATTTAGTGGGACTATTTTCTGCAAGGAATGTGTGCTGTGGGACTTTAAACATTCCAGCAGTTAGCACCTAATATGGTGAGATTCTTAAACTGCGTATCTACTTTCCGGGGTGTTGAAATTATTTGCTTTTATTTACTTGGTGCTGAGTTGTCTACTGGGAGTCTTAAAAAAAAGTGTATTCCACGTTTTTGCTGCCATCAGAGAAAGTTTTCACAGTACAGTGTAAGGCAAGAAATCTACCATCGGTCTCGTCACAGGGCAGTCCATGGCTCTAGTTTAGACCCTCCACTCGGCTTCAGATCAGAGGGCCCCAGTCACTCTTCGGAACAGTATTGCAAATCGATGGCTATGCAGAGACTTCACGGTATCTTCAGAGATGGTTTTGCAGGAAATCGGGAAGGGAGAATATGGTTCAAATTCGTGTCGAAAGGAATTGGTCGATTCCCGTTTCAAGAGAATGTAACTCATTTCCTGTTTTGTCGCATTTTGGCAAACGTAACGATCCCAAATCAGAATATAGAGTGTAAAGTGAGGGTTTTCACCCTTTTTTTAAGCAGTGTATGTGACACGAAGATTGTAATACTGTCGCTGTGAATTTTTGAGCTCCAGTCGCTTCCTTACGACTTGTCCCAAACAAATATATACGCTCACAATCAGTCAAAATCGGCACAACAAACGTGGATAAGGCGAGTTGCAGTCTCTATCGGTAACAACGGTTACGTAGACGATTATTTTCCTGAGTTTATAACCGGCGGAAAGGACTACCTTTACTAAACTCTTGCTTTGACAGATAAAGGACCAAGATCAAGTAACAACTACGGTAATCAAGTCACTGACTATAATTTATGGAAAAAATGCCACACAAAATTATTACAATCGTTCTGTAATAGGAAAGAGAAGTGTAAACAACTGCGATAATATTCAGCGCAGTGTGTTTTATCAGGAAAAATCCGGAGTTTTTTTCTTCTCTCTAGTGGGATTTCTATACCCTGACTTATCTGGTTGGTGTTCATGAAATGATATGTTTCGAGATAACGTGTGATTGACATTGCAAATTACCGTCAGATGCCATCAGTACGTAGAAACGTGACGGGTTCATATCTCTGTGCGAAAGCCAATCATTGTATGACGGCTTTATTCCGAGTATTATTGATGTAACACAGATGGGAAGAGGAATACTGCTAGCTTAATTTGACTGGTTGGGTGACTACCTTCGGAAGTGTCTGATATAAGTCATTTTGTGACTTTTTCCCCTGTTTCTTAAGCGTTTATTCAAATTAAGAGAATTACTCCAGACGCTTTCCACTTTCACTGACAAAGCATCATCCTTGATGCTTCTATAATATAGGGTAGGTCATAAATTTCTGTATGCAGATTCTTATCGATTTAGATAGTTTTTACTTGTGAACGTGTTGTATAATTTACTGACGGTTTTGTTGCTCTGTTTTACATGTTTTCCCTTCGACAGGCTTTCCTCTCGTTGCTAGCTGCGCAGGCCAAAAACCTTGATTTCGCTCCAAGTCTTTGTGATTTTTTTAAATGTTTTAAGAAGCTTCGTTTCCTTTTGCTGCATTAGTCTTCCTTTTACTTCTGTACATATTCGCACGTTTCCGTAGCAGAAATTTGATTGTTTTACCTGTTTGGTATTCACCGCCGTAGTTTTGTGTGTGCATTTGTTTTGTGTGTGTGTGTGTGTGTGTGTGTGTGTGTGTGTGTGTGTGGTTGCATATGCATGTGCATGTGCATGTATATGTAAAAATTAGAGAAACTTGTGTTAGGAGTTTACCAGAGACGTGAGGTGGCGACTAGGAGAAGGGAGCTGCTGTGAGGGCGGAAACTCGATTGCGGGAAGTGTGGGGGGCGGAGGTTAAGAAGGGGGTAGGGATGTCATATAAAGAAGAGGCAGGAGCATATATTTAGTGTTACACTAATTTTTCTCTTAATTTACAAAAAAATTGTGGTTTACTAGGTTAGTCTGAACATTTAGGAGTCGGCTCTTTCCTGCTATAGTTCTATAAATGTTGTAGTCTTCTTTTAGAGTGCGACAGTGTTTGTTGCATACAGTTCTGATTTCCATGTTTGTGTCCCTGGTAGTAATTTTATCTTGGAGTCAGTGTAAGGGTGTAGCAGAAGTTAAGTGGTTTCTGCAGTTACTCTAAGCTCTTACATGCTCTTTGCGTCACACGTCAAACCAGCACAACATTGTACATAAATTCACGAAAACTACTATGGTTCTGGAAGAAGCAACAGAAGCGAAACGTGTTAACAACATAGATATGTAGCAGATGTAAAATGCAGAGGGGAGAGCGATGTAAAAATTTCGTGCATATTCGTACCGCCTCAACGTTACAGCAACTTCTGTACGATATGATCAGAATGCAAAAGGAAAAATGTTATCATTCCTCAGTAACATGCACGCTCCATCCACAAAAGCGCTTTCTGAGTGAAACGGGGATATTTCGAGTACGAACTGTTTTAACATCTGTTCTTTCACCAATTGTTACATTAATATTCACAGCAAATGCAGTTTATTGGTGAAAAACGGTTTAACTTCAATGAGTGATTTATGGCAGCCTCAGGTGACTATTTTGCAGAACTTCCTTGATCAAGCTTCAGGGGTGCAGTATACAAGTACCGAGAAAAGTTAGAAAATTGCAATAACGTAAAGAAGGATTACTCAGATAAATGTCAATTTTCGACTGAATCCTTAGTCTTTCCCTAGCATGCTCTTTCCCATAAAAAGGTAAACGCTTTCGAAACACTTCTTAGAAGATAAGAGGATATCTATATATGGGATAGCCACAGAGTTTTAAAAAAAATATACGGAGATATCATGCTCTGTCCGTGAAACTTTGTCCTGCTGTTATTATTTCTATGCGACACTTATTTCGCAGCAATTTATGACGTGCCGGAGACGGTGATTGTCGATGTGTTCGTTTTAGTTGTTCAGGAATCATTCCGCCTCGAAAATCACCTCGTCGTCATTCTACAGATGCATGCCACGCAGTGGTTTCTCCATTCTAGGATAAAGATAGGTCACACGAAGTCAAGTCAAGAGAATGGGAGGGGTAGGGGTGAGGCTAGACTTCATTGCTGACAGAAGTGATATGGGTGGCTGCATCCCGTGAAGAATGATCTGGGGCATGGTCGTGGACCAAAACTACCCTTGGACATCTTCGTTAACATACTGGGCACAGCGGCGATCACAATCAACAATAATATATTATCGCATTAATGCTCTTTACTCGTAAGTAGTGACCGGTTTCAAACCGATGTGGAACCTCGTCGGATATAATTACATGTGGAAGTGGTGGTACGGGGTGGGACTTGTCACAGTCGACATCAGTGGATAATGTCCACAGTACCTGCTCCGTGCCACCGTCTCACCACGTCGGTATGTTCGAAGATGATCCACATCGGTTCCAAACGGGCACCACTTACGAGTAAAAGAGTTTTTGTCCGATCAAGATTGTGGTATACAATATTTTGTTACCCCTGGGAAACTTTATGCGATACTGCGCCTTGACGGTCTTCAGCATCCCCGCTAGGTGATTTTCACGCATTGCTCCAGGGGTTTGCTGTTTACGAACATAACCTGTGAGCTCTATACAGCGACTGATCCGAAGAACATTCCGCATCTCAACTAACGATTATTCTGTCTCCGCCTGGTTTTGGATTGGTTTGATCCTTGGTGTCGACGTCTTAATAATAGTCCCAGCCGTGCTCCGTGTTGATTAAATGGTTCAAATGGCTCTGAGCACTATGCGACTCAACATCTGAGCTCATAAGTCCCCTAGAACTTAGAACTACTTAAACCTAACTAACCTAAGGACATCAAACACATCAATGCCCGAGGCAGGATTAGAATCTGCGGTCGTAGCGGTCGCGTGGTTACAGACTATAGCGCCTAGAACCGCTCGGCCACACTGGCCGGCCCGTGTTGATTACACAGCTAAGGTAGTCATCTGCAATTTCCTACCACAGCTGCAACACTTTCGCTTCTTCTTTTGTTAGAAAGGCTTTTAGAAAGGGTGCCAGATATCGCGGATTGCTACCTCATGTTCAAAATGTGGAAGTTGCGAGAAACAACTCGTGACTTATTTTCAATTTTTCTGCTGTCGTCTCAACTGTGACACGCCTGACATCGATCGTCATGGTCTTCTCTAGCGATTTCCCGTTCTTCACAGAGAGGTGATCCGCCGGTTTATTCTTCCTTTTTCTTCCCATCTTATTGTTATAGCGACAGCAGAAAGAAGAAAAGATAAGGAAATATGACATATACTACAAACTTAATCCATTGTTTGGAATAGGAGAAAAGGAAGGAATATTGATTATGATGAAGATTATTTAAACGTAATTCTAATTGCTCGTTGCAGTAATAAAGTAAGTCGAATACGATAACGAAACAAAACAAACAATAACTACGATCATTCGTCATCATTCAGATTTGTTTGTCCATCTTGGAACCATCTGCAATAACTAACAACTGTAATTTTATGGCGCATTGTTTCTGTGCAGGAGGAAAAAACAAGATCGTTGCTTCGACTTGGACCTGGTTGTTCCTGAAGTTGATGTTGATAGCGCCGTTCAGCCCTTGAGAGTCTGCGTTGTTCGGTACTAGTATTATCTCTTCTTGGTTTTGTCTGGTTTAGCTTGTTTTTCTAACAAAGCAACTTTTTTACAGAGACCCAGACAAAATCTCGGATTTTTTTTTTTTTTGCCATCTTCTTCTTTGTTCTGTGTCGATCATATTTTAGCAGTAGATAAATATTGGATAGGCCTACACTTGCTCGTACACGAGCACTCTGAACGTCCTTTGTGCCACGTTCTTGGATTTTCCCTGGTGACTGCGCGGACAAATCATGTGTCACTGAGGAGCAGCAGTTGTCTGTGGGTTCCTATTGAACTCCAAGGCCGTCTTCAGTTGTTGGAAATTCGACTGCCCTCCAATACTAAATTGGTGATCCCTTGATGCCTCAGAACATGTCCTACCAACCGATCAATTCTTCTAGTCAAGTTGTACCACAAATTTCTCTTCTCCCCAATTCTATTGAATACCTCCTCATTAGTTATGTGATCTACCCATCTAATCTTCAGCATTCTTCTGTAGCACCACATTTAGAAAGCCTCTATTCTCTTCTTGTCTAAACTATTTATTGTCCATGTTTCACTACCATAAATGGCTACACTCCATACAAGTACTTACAGAAACGACTTCCTGACACTTAAGTCTATACTCGATGTTAACAAATTTCTCTTCTTCAGGAACGCTTTCCTTGCCACTGCCAGTCTACATTTTATATCCTCTCGACCAGCATCAGTTATTTTGCTCCCTAAATAGCAAAACTCATTTACTAATGTAATTCCTGCAGTATCACCCGATTTAATTCGACTACATTCCGTTATCCTCGTTTTGCTTTTGTTGATGTTCACCTTATATCCTCCTATAATTTCTACAGTAGCCATGTAATTCATTTAGAAAGTATTCAATATGGTGAAATTCTGTAAAGTTTGTTTCAAAACTTCAAATTGAGCAGAGGAGAATTAAATACTCCCTCGCTCGGAGAACTGGCAGCCAAATGTGTCCGAACTTGAGAGCTGCGAGGCCGCACTGCCACCCTGGGTCACGGCAGCAGCAACGGTCCCACCTCCACCCCTTGTGTGTTACGCAGGGGAAGCTATTTGCTAAGTGCAGTCACACACTGCGGGTGTGGCTTCCGAGTTTTCAAATAGCGCCGACAGCCGCTCTCCAGTCTCATTCGGTTGCTGATCCTAGGTGCATCCACCACCTTGTCAGTAGCCTTGTATTAAGACCATCCAATCTAGTTTGCATTATTCGTGATAGAAAGCTTACAGCAACCGTTTTGGTGGCCACAATGCAATCAATCCATTTGCACTGTGACTTTCCGACACCGTGATTCCACAACGGCTATCCAGACTAGTCCCTTATCACAAAGAAAGAGAGCCGTATAAAATTACTTTAGTATAGTTTGTCATTCGGCCGATGTTTCCGCATTTGTATCACAGAGTCTGCTTGATTCATCTCGACTGTTAATTGGCTGGCCCTGTCTACGTACTGGACATATTCTGTTTATTCATTGTGTGTCAATGTTCTTTA
This sequence comes from Schistocerca gregaria, assembly GCF_023897955.1. Lineage (NCBI taxonomy): Eukaryota > Metazoa > Arthropoda > Insecta > Orthoptera > Acrididae > Schistocerca > Schistocerca gregaria. Next base: position 727,010,585 of record NC_064922.1, on the reverse strand, counting down.
TATTTCATTCTTTGTTGTACAACAAGGTACGTACTAGACAAGTCACTCAGAATCGTGAGCGCACAGCATTAAACGTTGCGACAGGTCTGCATCACGTTTTTGACGTTATCGGTAATATATTCAAAGTTAGTCGTATTCAAAGTCTATCATTCATCTTTAACTTCGCCACTGTCCTTTTTTTAATTAAACTATCACTTAGGAGGTGAAACACCTGGACGTCACAGCCCAGGGAGAGAAGATAAACAAATGAGTGTAAGGAACCAGTGAAAGGCAATACCGTCATCCATTCCAACCGCAGACATTTACAAGTACCCATTACATTTCCGAAAAGTATCAGATGGGACAGAGGTTTTTTTCTCGAAAAGAGCAAGAGCCTACACTAGCTAGCTGTTTCTCGTAAACTACTTCACGTTTTTTTCTGAATGCTGTAAATATCTGCAGCACCATTACGGCTGCGTGCAGATATAGACACCGTAGTTTGTAGCAGAGTCGCTGAACACCCGACTCCGTCAGTGCCATTGTCAGGTTTCCCGTGTCAGCTAGGGGCAATCGAGTGAGAGGTTCCCTTGGTCCCTCCAGGATATTGGATTTCTAGAGGATACGACACCTCCCGCTATCTGCAGGTGATCAAAGGCAAACGCTGCGTCTGCACCGGCGCCTCTCAGCGAAGCTGCGATCTCGCTCTTCTGTTATCTTTGATTTTCGAACCTGCTCTGTACGTAGTTCAGTACCAGGGCCGCTGATGTCGTCCTCTACATCCCACTACCGCAAATTTTATTGAAATGGGAATCGGTAACTAACTGAATCTGCAGAAGAATGTGCTAACACTGAATTTTGTAAATATTAGTCTGATCACCACATGCTGGTAACGAGTACTTCCACGTTTACTTCTATAACATGCTGTCTGCTATGCACACTGTATTTCTTTTTTCTTGTTGCATTCGTGTTCTTGATTTCGGGCAAAGCTAAATATAATTAAAATAACTATACTTATGACACCTACCGAAGTTGCTAGGAAAATACGTTCTAAACTCATGTCATGACTAACAATCTACTGCAGAAATCTATCAAGTAAATAATAAGGGCTTGTTTTGCAGAAGTCTTCACAGTTAACGGCCATCATAATAAAAGTCGAACACCGGGAATAGTGAGTAAAGGTTTACATAATTTATGTAAATGTCACAAGATAATTAGAAGAAATGGTGACGAGGTCATTCTATAATAATACATTACCCGAAGAAAATGGCTCTGCTGTTCTAAACAAGAACATTAAGTATTTTATGAGATATATAGCGTTGTGAAGATGTATGTTTGTGGAAGGAAATGTAGTTTCAAGTAGTTCTTCCGGGAAGTAGAAGAAAGAATTGGGAACTGAGTCAAAGAAAAAGGTTTCGGGCCAAGAATTTTCGGTGCAGTAAGTATGTATGGGTGGAAAAGAAACATGGCGTGTAGAAATCCAACAAGGTAATGATTAGAAATAATGCTGATAAGACTCATAAAGAGGAGAAAGAGAATGCGAACTACGTCCGACAAGTTAGATCGGCTGACGTTGTCATCTGGCTCTGGAAATAAAAGATAACAGTAGAATAATCACGTTTATCTCAAATTCTTTGAAATAAATAAATTTATATTCAACCAAATAAAAAGTTGAAAATAAAGAGTACATTGCGAAAAATCATAAACCTAAGACTGGAGACGGTACTTCTACTAGACAAACATCTGTATGAGATGTTTGCAATCAAAAGAATTACTTTGTTATTCTTATGTTTTCGTTACTATTACTATTGTTCAACACTGTGGCTTTTGTTTTTTGTATATACCTCACATTGCCAGAATTGGAACGATGCCACTTTTTGCGCTGTAATAGTGTTTATCGAGAATCCGGTATTAGAGGAATACAGAAAGTAGTATTAATGTACTGGTCTGCTACAGCGATGCTGCAAACGCTGACTGCCTCCGTTGTTTAGTGAGAGATGCAATAAATCTCCGTTGTTAAACGAAACCCTTCCGATTACGATTTAGGTACAAGAAAGGGATCTGTAAACCGCTTTCACGATCGAGTCTGTGACATCTGAACCATTTGGCTGAGTTGAATTATGAAGTTGCTGATGACAGTGATCAAAATTGGAATTAGGCAAAATATTTTTCCAAGAATGTGTTTCGCTTGTAACTGAAAATACGAAACTGTAATTAGTAGTATGCAGACCAACAGCTAGCTGTAGTTGACCAATATCCTTAAAATTTCTAAGGTAGAACGCCCATAATAGTGGTTCTGGCACAAAATATATTGTAGCTTTGATCTCTAAAGAGTGAAAATATCATATCCGTTCTGAAATTAATGGAAACGTTCCATTAATCCATGGTATGGCATCCTGGTGAACGTCTGCCTCTCTTTAATAACAATGAGGCATACAGCCGTCTACAATGTCCACTGTTGGGTGATCATTGTGAATGACACGGAGATGCAAAACCTAGCAGAGTTTGGAAAATGCCTCGTTGTTAGGCTCCATTTGGTGGCTGGTCGACTCACACCATAATCAGATGTGTGCGGCATTTAGGTGTGAGAATGGTCCTTTTGCAGGACTGAATGGGAGCGTGAGTGCACGTCTTCAAGGTTCTGGTACACCACGTCTGACCACCACAAAAGATAATCACCGTATCTAACATCAAGCACACCGTAACTCCTTTACTTGTGCGCTTGATATCCGAGAACAAGTAATGACATTCCTGCACTAACAAGAGCCGTATTAGTGAATTATCATCCTATGAGTAGACAGTCATTAACACCACAACACAACAGGCTTTGTTTCCAGTGGTGCCATGAATGGGAAACATGGACTGCTGGTGAATGGTGTCGCACTGTGTTTAACGATGAATCACCATTCTGCGCTACCAAAGAAGACCATCGTCGGCGAGTATGGCGACGAACTGGAATCACTGTGTGCCTCAATTGTTCTCTCTCATGCCACACTATCGTGACACCATTCTTCATCAGGACAAGGCTCATCCGAACATGGGAGTTTTCTGTGAACTGGCTGCATTATGTTGAGGTACCCCAGCAGCCAGTGAGACCCGCACAGCCGGCATCGCTAAGCCTTGTGTTGGACCAGCTGGAGAGTCAACTCTCTTCACATTGGCCAATATCCAGGATGTCGAGGACCAGTTGCAACAGTTGTAGGTCAGCTTGCGTTGCGAGAGGCTACAACGGCTATCTGACACCCGTTCCAACTGAATCACTGCTTGCATCCACACCAGAGGCGGGGCAACATCATACTGATAACTGAGCTCATATTTCCAGGATATTCGCTAAATTATAGCTCACAATATGATAAATTTTCTGACGTACGCAGAAGGACTACACCGTCACATATGGAAGTTAAAGAAAATTAACAACAGTGATACGAAGTACTGTTCACCCCTCAAGACAAGAATTTGAGAAAAAGACTCCCTTGCTCTACCTGATCTAAGAGGGACTCTTTCATATACCATAGAAAAAAGCATGTACTTCTGTTTTACGAAATCGAAGACGGTGTCATAATATAACAATTATTTATATTTCCTGCCGTCTTCGGACTGGTTTCAAGTCTGCCTTTCCCTAGAGCTTTTACCGTCTGCAACTCCCTCTGCATGACGGAAGGTATTCCTTGATGTATTAACACGTGTCCTTTATCAATGTTGTCCAAATGTCCGTCGTCTCTCTGTTTCTGCGGAGATGTTACTCATTTGACATCGTCCATCATCATTCTACAGCTCCACATCACACGTTTTGAATCTTTGAACGGACAACTTTACTCGTACGTATCTACTCTTGCAATTTTCGGAGTTGCATGAATAATATTTTTCCAGCAGTCTGATGATCATACATTCCAGAAGTAACTGCACAGGTCTTTAGTTGTCAGTTTCCCCACTGTGCCTTCTGCCTTATTTGATCTCAAGTCGTCCAAAACACCGAATCTGACACTCTTTTGTATCGAATCTCTTTTAGTCTTCTATCACGTCATCAGACAGTTGCTCCCACTAGTAGAGGTCTTTGATATACTGTCTCCACATATCCAATCTCTCCTCCTCGTTTAACAGCACAACTCCTATTGCACTCTTAGTGTTGACGACCATTTCAATCTCTATTCCTTCGCATTTCTCCTGCAACCATGTCGCCTTGGATTTCTTGCATTTTCTTCTTTATTTCATTCGTAAGTTGTTTATATTGCTGTATATCATGCCTCTCTAAGAAGAATACGGAGCCATTTTCAATTAAGCTAAGTAAAACGATATATTTTACGAAGGACATTCAATACCTAACGCATACACTTTTCTTCTGAAAGCAGATTGGTTTTATTCAGGATTCAGTTGTACTATATTAGTCTCCACACTTTCGCGCTATAAATTCGTATTTTACAACATAACTTCTTTTCAGTTCGACGGCCTAACACCGCCATACTGGGAGGGCTTATATGTCCGTTTGGTACCACGCTACTGGTCAACCCCACAGCCATCATTCTGCAGCATCAGTAATCTCCCCATCATCCCGGAGAGCGCATCCTTAATTGGGCCAAATTGATGGGAGCCTGAAGATGCGAGACCCGCGATGTAGGGTGGATGATGGGAAACAGTCCAATCAAGTTCTGTGAGCTCCCTTCGGATGCGCAGACTTGCATGAGGACTTATGAAGGAGAACTTCATTTGCATTTTTGTGGCCATGAACATTCTGAAGTCGTTTCGTCAACATCCAGAGGGTGGCAGAATGTATTTCAGAGTCGACCCTTGCAGCACGGTGGATATATCAAAGAGAATAACCCCTTCAGAGTCCCAGAAGACGGTCGCCGTGAGTTTACTGGCTGAATTTGCGGTTTTAAACTTTTTATTCGGTGGACTGATGGTGTGATTCTACAGCAAGGATTACCATTTTCTTTTCTGTTGGAACCCACGATTTATCACCTGTGACGACATTCGACAAAATATTGACAAGATCAGCGCAAGCAGTTTCAGGCAGATGGTAATTCGTAGCTCCTAAAGGTCTTCTGTCAGGCAGTGAGAAGCTCAGTATCGCAACTGGTGGGCGAGTGTGTCAGCACTACCAACAGAGACGTCCAGCTGTGCAGGGAGGTGTCCGCTTATGGAGCGATCGATCGCCTCGATTGAGAGGGTCCGCACCTTCCAACGTGCAGAAGTCACAACAGTGTGCAACCGGCCGGCACGTGCGAGATCGGACAAATTTGCGCCATCTTGTTTTTTTTTTCACGGCCAGGTCTCCGCTGATATTCTACTAAAACGTGTGAATATCGGGGATGCTCTGGGTTTTCTCTAAAAGAGACTCAGCGACACCTCTTGTAGTGTAACGACGTAAGTCTTGTATATATGATTTTCTCTTGACATGTGACCATGTGCAGACTTTGTCACGTACGTCAGTTACGAAACACTTCAAAATTATGGTTTCTGGATGAAACTGTAATTAAAACATCATCATTTGAGTCGTATACGCAGAATTACGTCATTCAGTCCAATGGGTTTGCGCAAACGTTTTTCAATTTAGATGTCGTTTGTTTCTTCTCAGAAATTATATTAATGCAAGTTACCTTCTTTAATAAATATTAAAACCACATTGAATAAACTTTTAAGACTCAAAATCGCGATGAACGTTGCCAAAAATTAATAATCTTGTCAAATAAATCAGTAATATTTCTTCCTTAATATAATTCTTCATAAATAAATTCTCGAAACACTTATTTAAACTGTTGTAGTATGTACTAGTTTATTATCTTCATATATACTACATATAGACGTGAACATGAGCCTTGACAAGATAGGACTGAACATTTACAACGTGATTAAACTTTCTATGACGTCATTGTTGTAGAACTATTACAAATTCTTATTTTTTTCAGTTTTTAGAAGCACGACGCAACAACTCGGTTTCAGGATCTTCTGTTGTTCTTTGGCTGTCGACTCGCGACGTATAGTGGCCAGCAATTTTCTCTCCGGTCCCGGCAATGAAGATGCTGTCTCCGTTCGTTGCGCCGCCCTCTCCGTACATGAAACATAAAAATAAATACAGAACTTTAGATAATTGACAAACATTACAAGTACTACAAAATACATAAACAAGACACGAAATTAAACTTATATTCACTTGCAAACTGGGCTGAAACTGGTGGATAGGTGCCGCTTCAATTTCGCGTCCTGCTACACTCTCTGCTTGGAACGCACTTTCGTTTATGACACTATTTTGAAGCCTATGTATCTGATGTTAAGCCTATTACTTCAAAATCATTCTTAACCGAATCCAGATACCTTCTCCTTGGTCTGTCCCGACTCCTCCTACCCTCTACTGCTGAACCCACGAGTCTCTTGGTTAACCTTGCTTCTCCCATGCCGGGTCATGTTACACGCATGGGAGAAGCAAGGTTAAGCCAGAGACTCATGGGTTCAGCAGTAGAGGGCAGGAGGAGTCGGGACAGACCAAAGAGAAGGTATCTGGATTCGGTTAAGAATGATTTTGAAGTAATAAGCTTAACATCAGAAGAGGCACCAATGTTAGCACTGAATAGGGGATCATGGAGGAATTTTATAAGGGGGACTATGCCCCAGACTGAACACTGAAAGGCATAATCAGTCTTAAATGATGATGATGTATAGTGCCGCCACCAACCGCAACTTTATGAAACTGACTGTCTGGAGCGGGAATATTCCGCGATGTCCCACAACAAATTCGCTTTTTTTTTTCTTCAAAAGAAGTTGGCCGAGAAAGAATGTGTTGCACTGCTTATTGAATATCCCTCCTAGTAACGTGTATATATCTTTCAACGAAGCTGCATTCAGAAAAACGACAAACATGCAATACAAGGACAAGTAATTGTATATACAATGTTTAATCGGTATATTACGAAGTTCAGGGACAATGGAGATGGCGGACAGAGAGGGACTGCAAGTTCGGCCGGTCCACTGGCCATTCCATTTCGGCTGCGCTCTCTGACCGCCGGGTAATTTGGTTGGCTTAATCACGTAATGGAGTGGAGCCGGGCGGCTGCGGCCGGCCGCGCCCTGCGCTGTTGCGCTGTCGGAATTCGAGACGTGAGCGACGGAGGCGAGCGCACGTCTGGCGCAGCGCGGCAGCCGCACACTTGACGGGGAGGGCGAGCGCGCCCGGAGGCTGGGAACACGCACCGGCCCGAAACGTAGTGAGCAGCCTCAACCTACCTGCATAACTCAATAACACACTTACTGCATTCCGCCGGGACGAGGGGGAGGAATTCGTCGATTGTTTTCTACACATAGAAGAAGTTTCTATGCGTGCTACTGATTAAGATTCACCTCAAGGTGACCCTATGACATCGGTTTGTCTATTGCAATCTGATGAACAAACTAGGTAATTTCTGAGTTTCAGGAGGCTCTGGTTCTCGAAATGAAACGAGCTGAAATGCGTCGGATCAAGCATGATCGAACAAATTCAAGTACCGGGTGATCAAAAAGTCGGTATAAATTTGAAAACTTAATAAACCACGAAATAATGTACACAGAGGTAGAAATGGACACACATGATTGGAATGACATGTGATTTTATTAGAACAAAAAAAAAAAAATGCTAGACGCGTGGAAGATCTCTTGCGCCTGTCGTTTGGTGATGATCGTGTGCTCAGCCACCACTTTCGTCATGCTTGGTCTCCAAGGTCCTCAGACCTCAGTCCGTGCGATTATGGGCTTTGGGGCTACCTTAGGTCGCAAGTGTGTCGTGATCGACCGACATATCTAGGGATGCTGAAAGACAACATCCGACGCCAATGCCTCACCATAACTCCGGACATGTTTTACAGTGCTGTTCACAACATTGGTCCTCGACTACAGCTATTGTTGAGGAATTATGGCGGACATATTGAGCATTTCCTGTAAAGAACATCTTCTTTGCTTTGTCTTACTTTGTTATGCTAATTATTGCTATTCCGATCAGATGAAGTGCCATCTGTCGGATATTTTGTGAAGATTTGTATTTTTTTGGTTCTAATAAAACCCCATGTTATTCCAAGCATGTGTATCAATTTGTACCTCTCTATCTATATTATTCCGTGATTTATTCAGTTTTCAGATTTATACTGACTTTTTCATCACCCGGTATTATGGTAATTTCTGTAACATTGACAGAGACTGAGGAGAAGGACAGAAGCTTTATGAAGTACAAGGATACTGAATTGTTCCGATATCTTTTGTATAATAACATTGATATATTTTGTGTAATAACATTAAGAGGAGATAGCTCCAAATGCGAAGCCTCTGCCATTAGTCTACAGCGACCTACGAACTATATCTTTACGTAGACGTAGATTGTAATGCTCTACCGCTGCGCCCTTCCCTTTAAAAATTCTTGTCTGATAAAATTAGTTTTCCACCGTATTACTAATTGATCGCTTTAACGAATGTTATATTCAAAAAATGTAAACTCATGAAGAGATATTTAATAAGGCACTAGTCTTTTCTTAAAAGTACAATCGGATAAGATCTCAAACTGCTATAGCCACGTTTTGCTGGCACAGGTACCAAGTGTAAAATTTGTGCCCTTTAGCAAGCTTACACAGTTCTCACGAATTATTGAAATTGCGTTAAACACAACCAACATAAAACAGTGATGATAGACGTTAGAGTTCGGTTCGTAGAAGCGTCACACATACATGAAACTGTGTTACTGTTGACATCCTGGTTCTGATGCACGTCACTAAACTGTAGAGGTAGCCACCTTATTGTCTATCTGGTCAATTTTTACGGCATCCTTCTAGCGCTTCGTCGTTATAATTGGTTCAAAAATTAAGTTGTTGATCCAATTAAAGAAACAGTGGACTGTATTTATTTTTGTGTTCTACTGCTTTACATTAATTTGTGCATTATACTAGGAATTACATAAAAATTAAGTTGTGAATGGTAAGGTAATCGAATTCAGAATGTGAGAAAGAATTTTTTACGAGATTTTTGAAGGGGCGTTAGTTGAAAGCAACTCTTAGTCCAGTTGTTATCACCTCTGGGGACTTACCAATTCCTTGTGTGGTAGAAAAAAGACTCCCGTTGAAAGCTCGACGGTGAGTTATAAGTGTGACGTCATTCTTCCGGTCTACACCAAAAGAGGACTTCCGCGTCGTTCTGGAAGTATCCCTCGCTCACATCACAGTAAGGCAGATTGTGGCAACATATTAGTTGCGGATAGACAAACTACATAAAGTGCCGTAAATTACAGGTTCCAGAGTAAATAATAAATCGGATCATCGATACTGGACCCTGGCAGCGGGTATGCGGCACTAGAAGTACAGGACAACTGTTCTAGATTACTTATTAAACTGCGATAAGGAATAATACAGATATACGTGAGATTGTTAGAAGGTAATACTGCGAAGCTCTCTTCTTGTGAGACACTTCTTTCTAGGCACGCATATTAGGAGCTCCCTCTACACGGTACGTGAAGGTTTTGGAAGATGATTTCATCCCCATTATCCAAAGTGACTCTGATTTCGACAAGATGTAGTGAGGTCGAAGCCATGGAGCAGGAGACTGTTTGATGTCCTGGAGCAGCGCTTTTGGGGACCGCATTCTGGCTGTGAGGTATCCAGAGGCCACTGGCACGGGTCTTGATTTGGGACCGCATTCTGGCTGTGAGGTATCCAGAGGCCACTGGCACGGGTCTCGATTCGGGACCGCATTATGGCTGTGAGGTATCCAGAGGCCACTGGCACGGGTCTCGATTCGGGACCGCATTCTGGCTGTGAGGTATCCAGAGGCCACTGCCACGGGTCTCGATTCGGGACCGCATTCTGGCTGTGAGGTATCCTGAGGCCACTAGCACGGGTCTCGATTCGGGACCGCATTCTGGCTGTGAGGTATCCAGAGGCCACTGGCACGGGTCTCGATTCGGGACCGCATTCTGGCTGTGAGGTATCCAGAGGCCACTGGCACGGGTCTCGATTCGGGACCGCATTCAGGCTGTGAGGTATCCAGAGGCCACTGCCACGGGTCTCGATTCGGGACCGCATTCTGGCTGTGAGGTATCCAGAGGACATTGGCACGGGTCTCGATTCGGGACCGCATTCTGGCTGTGAGGTATCCAGAGGCCACTGGCACGGGTCTCGATTCGGGACCGCATTCTGGCTGTGAGGTATCCAGAGGCCACTGGCACGGGTTTCGATTCGGGACCGCATTCTGGCTGTGAGGTATCCAGAGGCCACTGGCACGGGTCTCGATTCGGGACCGCATTCTGGCTGTGAGGTATCCAGAGGCCACTGGCACGGGTCTCGATTTGGGACCGCATTCTGGCTGTGAGGTATCCAGAGGCCACTGGCACGGGTCTCGATTGGCCTGATCTGAAGTCATCCGACTCCTTTTTGTGGGGCTGTACTAAAGACAAGGTGAACAGCAATAACCCCAAACCACTGCTGAACTGAAAATACCCATTCAGGAGATCATCGAAAGCATCGATGTTCCGACACTTCAGCAGGTCACGGGTCGCTATTCGCCTGCGTCACATCATACCCAATGGTGGCAGGGCCATCGAATATGTCATAACCTAAATCTGAATACCTATAGTGACATTTACATGTTGAATAAAGTGTGTGCACGCCGTAGTTTGTAAGTAATTTATGTTTTTTCATGTAGTTCAAAAACTATTACCCTGTATGATCAATTGCCTCTACCGGAGGAATGTCAGCATGTGCAAGAGGAAAACGCATTAAGTGAGGACGCTCACGTTCCTTTTATGCTCCAAAGGCACTGCGTCTCTTCCGAAATTTCTGAATCTGGAGAGGATGTTCCGCTGCGCCCAGGCTCACTGTATGAATAGAATTAGCAATGGTACGAGAGAGGATTACAGGTCCACTTTTTTATTAGTTATTCTGTGAAGTGTTGTGACTGGAATGAAGTTGACAGTCTAGCAGTCAAGATAATGGAAATTAGTTCAGAGATATAAGTTAATCAACGTAAGAAGTTCACTAGTTTACAGAACAAAATATCGGTAGCTTCAATTGAGAATAATTCTGGAACTGTTGTTAACCTGTCTGATAAAGATTTGACTGAAGTTGAAATTTGAGTTCTAGCCAAAGGAGTCAATTTTGCTGTGACACCTTTGAAAGAACACGGAGGGGGCTATGGCAAATACTGAGGCAGGGATCCATCAGCTTCCACAGCAGTCGGGTGGTGTAATTAGGATGGAAACAGCTAGAATTTAAGATACATGCAAGCCACCTAACAGTAATGTGTCGCAGTCACAAGGGAAGGCGCTGAGGTATGACAATGCAGATAAAAGATTATTGTTCTTACCGCAGACAAGGGTGATCCCATGGTCCTGACAAGGAGTGAGGACTGTCCTGAAAAGATCAATAATATTTTGGATCCCTCCAATTATAAAAACTTCAGGAAGATCTGACCACGAAGTTTTTAAAAATCACCTATCGATTGGTGAAAAATGTCTTCACCCTCCTCTGACGATATGAAGCTGCAGGCTCTGTGGAATATCCAAGGTGCACAGGACACAGATTCCCTTGAGGCCTATTGTGAGTGCTATAAGGTCTCCCACCCACGAATTATCTAGACACCTTGTCTCCTTGCTGTAACCTCATGTTGGTGGAACTGTCAGTCATTCCAAAAATTAATGTTACTGACAAATTAAACGAAATTCATGTGCGCCAAGATGACATCCTTGTTCGTTTTGAAGTGTGTCGTTATTTACCATGACCTGTATGTGTCAATTCCTTAGGGACCAAACTGCTGAGGTCATCAGTACCTAGACTTCCACACTACTTAAACTAATTTATGCTAAGAACAACACATACACACCCATGTCCGAGGGAGGACACGAACCTCTGGCGGAAGCGGCAACACAATCCGTGACATGGCGCCCCAACCGGGCGCCTACTCAGCACGGCCATTGATTCCAGTGAACGACACTATCTCACGCACAGCCAAAGTTTTCCCAGCAGATATTGAGGAGTTATTCAGACACTCCTTCACCACGACCTACACTCCTGGAAATTGAAATAAGAACACCGTGAATTCATTGTCCCAGGAAGGGGAAACTTTATTGACACATTCCTGGGGTCAGATACATCACATGATCACACTGACAGAACCACAGGCACATAGACACAGGCAACAGAGCATGCACAATGTCGGCACTAGTACAGTGTATATCCACCTTTCGCAGCAATGCAGGCTGCTATTCTCCCATGGAGACGATCGTAGAGATGCTGGATGTAGTCCTGTGGAACGGCTTGCCATGCCATTTCCACCTGGCGCCTCAGTTGGACCAGCGTTCGTGCTGGACGTGCAGACCGCGTGAGACGACGCTTCATCCAGTCCCAAACATGCTCAATGGGGGACAGATCCGGAGATCTTGCTGGCCAGGGTAGTTGACTTACACCTTCTAGAGCACGTTGGGTGGCACGGGATACATGCGGACGTGAATTGTCCTGTTGGAACAGCAAGTTCCCTTGCCGGTCTAGTAATGGTAGAACGATGGGTTCGATGACGGTTTGGATGTACCGTGCACTATTCAGTGTCCCCTCGACGATCACCAGAGGTGTACGGCCAGTGTAGGAGATCGCTCCCCACACCATGATGCCGGGTGTTGGCCCTGTGTGCCTCGGTCGTATGCAGTCCTGATTGTGGAGCTCACCTGCACGGCGCCAAACACGCATACGACCATCATTGGCACCAAGGCAGAAGCGACTCTCATCGCTGAAGACGACACGTCTCCATTTGTCCCTCCATTCACGCCTGTCGCGACACCACTGGGGGCGGGCTGCACGATGTTGGGGCGTGAGCGGAAGACGGCCTAACGGTGTGCGGGACCGTAGCCCAGCTTCATGGAGACGGTTGCGAATGGTCCTCGCCGATACCCCAGGAGCAACAGTGTCCCTAATTTGCTGGGAAGTGGCGGTGCGGTCCTCTACGGCACTGCGTAGGATCCTACGGTCTTGGCGTGCATCTGTGCGTCGCTGCGGTCCGGTCCCAGGTCGACGGGCACGTGCACCTTCCGCCGACCACTGGCGACAACATCGATGTACTGTGGAGACCTCACGCCCCACGTGTTGAGCAATTCGGCGGTACGTCCACCCGGCCTCCCGCATGCCCACTATACGCCCTCGCTCAAAGTCCGTCAACTGCACATACGGTTCACGTCCACGCTGTCGCGGCATGCTATCAGTGTTAAAGACTGCGATGGAGCTCCGTATGCGACGGCAAACTGGCTGACACTGACGGCGGCGGTGCACAAATGCTGCGCAGCTAGCGCCATTCGACGGCCAACACCGCGGTTCCTGGTGTGTCCGCTGTGCCGTGCGTGTGATCATTGCTTGTACAGCCCTCTCGCAGTGTCCGGGGCAAGTATGGTTTGTCTGACTCACCGGTGTCAATGTGTTCTTTTTTCCATTTCCAGGAGTGTATTTTAAGGGCAATAATGGTTCTTATGAACAAACTGACGGATGGTCTACGGCAGTCTTCTTAGTCCGGCTGCAGGCAGTTTGTTCACGGAGAACTTTGAACAACGGTCGTCGCAGACTGCCAGTAAAAGCTTTGTCAGTTGGCACCGCTATGTCGATGATACTGTCCTGGAATGGAACGAAAATGCCATGTGGTTAGGGCCTCCCGTCGGGTAGGTCGGTCGCCTGGTGCAAGTCTTTTGAGTTGACGCGTGTCGATGGTGGTGAGATGACGATGATTAGGACAATACAACACCCAGTCCCTAAGAGGAGAAAATCTCTGACCCAGCCGGGAATCGAACCTGGACCCCTTTGCATGACAGTACATCGCGCTGACCACTTAGTTTCCGGGGAGGAGTGATACTGTCGAAGTATGGACATACGGTGAAGAGGAACCGGATGTCTTACTGATACAAGCCTTCCTAATACATTTCAACAGTATAAAAAAGGACATACAATTTATTATGAAGACGGAGAATAATGGCCAAATGATTTTCTCGAATGTATCTGTTAGCAAGTGATGGAACGGGACATTGGTCTATGGGATATAGAGCAAAGCCACAGTCGTAAGCAGTGGACTCCCATTAGCTAATATGACGGGTTCAGATATCCAGATTTAGGCTTTTCATGACTTTCATAAACCGCATATGGAAAATGCTAGGTCTGATCGTTGAAATTGGAGACGCCAATTTCATGTCCTGTCACCCCGTAATTGAAACTTGTGATGACATCATTGACTGAACATTTACCCTAATCTTCCCTCCTTCTTCCTCTGCTTGCAGAAAGAGTACGGATAAGTTAATAAGATAATAAAAAGTATTAATGTTTCACAATAAAATGTATTACTTTGTTATGAACCATCTTTGGGCTTCTTCGGCCATTGTCAGATAACTTAATGCTAAACAGATAGCCCGCAGAACTTCACCCGAGAATTCATAGGTGTAGAAAGATATGTGACGTATTATGACTATATCGACTATATCGATACAAAGCCCAAGGATAATGTAATACCTAAAGAGACTCTGAACAAATAAATCTTATACTACAGCATATTCAAATACTAAAACTATCTGAGCGTATAAACAGGCTACTGTGTCACATGGACGAAATGGTGAATGTGTCGAACATGGGAAGAAAGTAATTTATGGAATGTGAGTGTGGAATAGTTACACTCCTGGAAATGGAAATAAGAACACCGTGAATTCATTGTCCCAGGAAGGGGAAACTTTATTGACACATTCCTGGGGTCAGATACATCAAATGTTCACACTGACCGAACCACAGGCACATAGACACAGGCAACAGAGCATGCACAATGTCGGCACTAGTACAGTGTATATACATCTATCGCAGCAATGCAGGCTGCTATTCTCCCATGGAGACGATCGTAGAGATGCTGGATGTAGTCCTGTGGAACGGCTTGCCATGCCATTTCCGCCTGGCGCCTCAGTTGGACCAGCGTTCGTGCTGGACGTGCAGACCGCGTGAGACGACGCTTCATCCAGTCCCAAACATGCTCAATGGGGGACAGATCCGGAGATCTTGCTGGGCAGGGTAGTTGACTTACACCTTCTAGAGCACGTTGGGTGGCACGGGATACATGCGGACGTGCATTGTCCTGTTGGAACAGCAAGTTCCCTTGCCGATCTAGGAATGTTAGAACGATGGGTTCGATGACGGTTTGGATGTACCGTGCACTATTCAGTGTCCCCTCGACGATCACCAGAGGTGTACGGCCAGTGTAGGAGATCGCTCCCCACACCATGATGCCGGGTGTTGGCCCTGTGTGCCTCGGTCGTATGCAGTCCTGATTGTGGAGCTCACCTGCACGGCGCCAAACACGCATACGACCATCATTGGCATCATGGCAGAAGCGACTCTCATCGCTGAAGACGACACGTCTCCATTCGTCCCTCCAATCACGCCTGTCGCGATACCACTGGACGCGGGCTGCACGATGTTGGGGCGTGAGCGGAAGACGGCTTAACGGTGTGCGGGACCGTAGCCCAGCTTCATGGAGACGGTTGCGAATGGTCCTCGCCGATACCCCAGGAGCAACAGTGTCCCTAATTTGCTGGGAAGTGGCGGTGCGGTCCTCTACGGCACTGCGTAGGATCCTACGGTCTTGGCGTGCATCTGTGCGTCGCTGCGGTCCGGTCCCAGGTCGACGGGCACGTGCACCTTCCGCCGACCACTGGCGACAACATCGATGTACTGTGGAGACCTCACGCCCCACGTGTTGAGCAATTCGGCGGTACGTCCACCCGGCCTCCCGCATGCCCACTATACGCCCTCGCTCAAAGTCCGTCAACTGGACATACGGTTCACGTCCACGCTGTGGCGGCATGCTACCACTGTTAAAGACTGCGATGGAGCTCCGTATGCCACGGCAAACTGGCTGACACTGACGGCGGCGGTGCACAAATGCTGCGCAGCTAGCGCCATTCGACGGCCAACACCGCGGTTCCTGGTGTGTCCGCTGTGCCGTGCGTGTGATCATTGCTTGTACAGCCCTCTCGCAGTGTCCGGAGCAAATATGGTGGGTCTGACACACCGGTGTCAATGTGTTCTTTTTTCCATTTCCAGGAGTGTATAACGAGTCTTATAGCTAATGGTGAGAGGAATAATAACTGGCTGTTACTTTTATAAGGGTGAGTAATGCAACTGTGTTTGGTCCTTAAGGACTAGGTCAGGGTTCTTTGAATGGTGTTTATTAATGACCAGAACTTCAAGTAATGTTAGAGTTCTCCCTTAAGCTCCTTTATAGTGAACATCAGACTTCAGATCATAAGAATGATATTTATTCCGAGCATGTTCAGCAAAGATGGAATATTTGTTTTTCAGTCTCCTTTCATGCTCAGTCTGCGCTACGTATAATATTCACATAGATTGCAGGAAATTCTGTAAATAGTGGTTCAAATGACTCTGAGCACTATAGGACTTAACATCTGAGGTCATCAGTCTCCTAGAACTTAGAACTACTTAAACCCAACTAACCTAAGGACATCACACACATCCATGCCTGAGGCAGGATTCTAACCTGCGACCGTAGCGGTCGCGCGGTTCCAGACTGAAGCGCCTAGAACCGCTCGGCCACTCCGGCCGGCGAAATTCTATAAATTCCACTCTGTTCTAGAGGAGGAATCTTATGTTTACTGTGGGCAACAGTATTCATAACGTAAAAAGTTGGAGTAAATCTGCAGTATTTTACTTTCCTGGCAAGAACATTTGAAGTCATACTCTCATATAGCAGTTGATACGCATGTAGCATAGTGATAAGTGCTAGTCGTGGATTCACTTATCGTGCAAATCTTTGTATAGATGGTTGCTATATGGGATGTCGTCAATCTGGGTTAGTGGAGGAGTTTCTGAACCTCCCTCGAGCTGTTACATCGCGGCCGGGGCCCATTCCCGCCCGGCGCCCGTTCCCCGTTCGCTTCCCCCTGCTCCACAAGCCGACGGTTGGCCCTGTCGCTCTTCCACTTGCCCCCGGCCCGTTAGCTGCGCCGTACGACCTCACTCCAATCTGCAGGCCTAGGCACCGGGCACACAAAAAGAAAAAAAAAATCGAATTTCCGGCGTGCCGCCGTTTGGCCGGTGGAGCCCAGCCGCCCACCCCAGAGCCGCGCCGGCGCCCTCTAGGCCTTTGCAATCGGGGGCAGGCACGCACGGTTCAGCGAGCGCGCCGCGCCACGGCGCTGCCAGCTCAAAGGCCGACCTGTGCAGGCACCCGCCCGGCCCGATCCACACTCCGCCCGGCCTCTAAAGATACACCGGCTCTCACTTCTGGCACTCGCAGTCCATCACTGACACACAACTGGACACATCCTATACACCTTACCTCACACCGTTTTCCAGAATCTCTGAAAAGGTAATGTACTGCAGCAAAACCGAATCGAAACGGTTGAGATCTGATGATCCAAAACGAGGCTGATGAGGCTCAAGAGAAAGTGGACAGATAAGACTTGAGGATGTTGTCAAGAAATAAGGAGGTACTCCGCAGAATCGGCGAGGAAACGATTATGTGTGAACAGCTGACTAGAAGAAGGAACTGGATTACATTACATGTCACAATTTAAAACATGGCTGAGGCCAGCAGCCGTTCAAAAAACTTCCGATGAATGAGAACTATGGCCAGTCGGATGAAATTTATTTTACTAAGACTGGAGCACGTTTCGATACCACGAAGCGTACATTCTTTAACTAAATTAGAAATTAAACATCTTATATAACTAATACATTGCAACAGTGAAATGAAGTACCGGGAATAAAAATAGTATTTCCATACGGTACATTCCGTCAAAATGGTGAGCTTAGATTAAGAGATAACTCGCTAAAGCCGGCTATCAGAAATCACTTATTAAGTCCTACATGAAAGAAAAGCAAGAATAACTCCACGGGCACAGTTTATTACAAGAATAGACGTTGAATTAAACGCGTGTAACTTGTTAGGATGCCAAGTAAAAGTAGCGTAGAGCAGGATACCTGTTGGGTACTAGTAGCTTGATTGGAGCGGCAAAACGTCACTGTAATATACAATTAAGTGTTTTAAAAAACTGTGCGTGGTGTACAAGCAAGGACATTGTAAAAGTGAATACAAAAGGAATTAAACTTTCTTTTTCAAAATAGCTACGGTAATACACAGTAAAAAATTAGTAAAATGCTGAATTAAATAAATATATGCTGAAGAACAAGAATGTACTACAGCAGGGCTCCATCAAGCTATTAAAAATGCCAGAAAAGAAATTATTTATTAAGAGTCCTGCAGAACGATAAATACATGCCGTCTGGCGTGCTATCAGTAAGGACATAGGACGCTTCATCAAGTGAAAACAACTTTCTCTAAATGGAAGAGAACTCGGACCAAAACATGATGCATTTACGAGCTACAGTTTGAAAGCATTAAGAAGGCATTTGTTTCTCATACTTTTACTTGGTATCGTAACTAGTCGCCAAACGTTTAGTTCGATGTCTGTTGTTATAACAAGAGGTACCAGTCGATTTGCTCTTACTGTTTTCTATAGGGAACTTAACCTATAATTTCTGCTATGTAACTCGAACTTTTGCTCATAGTTTTAACGTAATATAAGTAACATTTTCGTTCCATGTACTTCAGTTCACTGTTGTAATGCATTCGTTATTTTAGAGGTTTGTGTTGTAATAAATTTAAAACATTATAGGAGACTTTATTCCTTCTGGAGAAAACACCATTAGTGATATCGAAACTTGGTCAAAGCTCATTATAATAAACTTTTGTAATCGATTCCTTCCATACATTATTTACTGATTTACCTGTGTTGAGAAATCAAGAAATGACATCTACAACACTTCAATCATTATTTATATGTAAATGGCTTTTGCGCATTACTAAAGCAACCAGTCACACAAAAAAAAAGTTATATCCATTTAAACTGGTTGTGAGTAAGTAATCGAAGAAAATTTAAAAGTTTACTATATTGTAATGTAAAGAAAATCCCTCTTACTATGTTCTTATTTGCCCTTCTTTAATAAATAACAATCTTGCATGTTCTGTTGTTGAAAGAGTTCGAGTGGTTGTTGGTAAAGCATTGCCAGAGGACGTCAGATGCTGTATTACTTTCGTATTCTCTTGATACTTTTCTCATAGCAACAATCACATGCAGAAGATGTGACCATATTAAGACGATAGAGATAATTCTGAAATTTCACGTGACTGAATGAAAATTATCACAATGAAGTGTCTGCTGTATCAGAAATTTTGGAACGAAGAACATGGTGATCACGTCCTCCTGCGGCATAATGTCTGTCTTTAACGTTGTAAGACCGTTGCAATATTTTCGTTCCATTGGGCACTGATTACAGTCAATGTGGTCTGAAGAAGAACGTGTATGAGGAAGAACGTCGGTGTTAATACAAGGGGTAGTGAAATGTAAAACAGACAGATGGAAAAAAGCAAGTAAACTGTTAACTATTACAAAAGTTACCATCATAAGTGATAATAGTTTATCCCACTGTAAGACGAACCGGTCAATGCCTTCATGCTAATATATTGTTAGCTGTTGCCTGTACAACCGTCATTGAACCCAGGCGTACAGCTCTTTGTCCGAAGCAAATCGACAGGCACGAATGTCTTTCTCCAGAGCTCTAAACATTCAAAAATCTAATCGGGCACTGTATGGACGATGTGTAAGAGCTCCCAGTGAACAACGCTTATAACAGCGAGGTGTCGACACATGCGAAAGGCCATAAATCAGTAGCTCGTATGAAGTGTAGCTCGGTTAATGATGTCACATGCGCACTAAACTTCCCCACAAATCTGCCCGACGCCACTGTGGGCGTGCCACATGATATGAAGGTCGTCACAGCCCCTCTTACTAACGTTTCACCCCTTCCTTTCACTCCTTTACGATGGAAATGAAATGAGCGTTTTGTATCATTGGCCGGGAGGCCCCTGACGGGGCACGTGCAACCGCCTTGGTGCAGGTCTTATTGCATTCCATGCCACATTGGGCGACCTGCGCATTGCATGAGGATGAAATGATGGTAAAGACAACACAACACCCTGAGCGTACAAAATCTCCGACACAGCAGGGAATCGAATCCGGGAGCGTAGGACGGCAATCCGTCACTCTAAACACTCAGCTGTCGGGGCGGAGACCTCTGCGATGGAAGTTAGGATCGCGATGCCCAGTGTCAAATCACGATATTCTCCCTTTTCCTTGGGACGTCGATTCATACACATTTCGAGGTCGTAAACGACAGGTCGCAGTCAATAGGAAGACGTTGTTGACAAAATTTGACACTGCTGACAACCTCGGACCTTTCCACCCTTCTCTATAAGGATAATTTAGGGTTGATTCACCGCACGGGATTAGCCGAACGGTCTTAGGCGCTGCAGTCATGGACTGTGCGGCTGGTCCCGGCGGAGGTTCGAGTCCTCCCTCGGGTATGGGTGTGTGTGTTTGTCCTTAGGATAATTTAGGTTAAGTAGTGTGTAAGCTTAGGGACTGATGACCTTAGCAGTTAAGTCCCATAAGATTTCACAGACATTTGAACTTTTTTTTTTTTACGGTGGCATCACCATTAACCCTTTGGAGTGCAGGGCGACCACAACGTTTGCTCTTGTGTACCACTACCGGCCGTTTAAAATCATTCGCCGAAATTTGAACGTGATCCAAAACAGCAGAGTTGTTTATGCATTTTCATTCCTCCTGTATCGCGTCGACCTGTGCCGTAATTACACGGAGGAGGCAGGAGGGGGAGGGGGGGGTACGATATAGACACATGTATCAATAAAACGACTAATTGTCTCCCTAAGGTCCCCATTTCTGCAAAACCGTCGGCGGCTAGGTCCAGAGTTTTGCCGCACTAACCCTTTGTCGTTTTGTTCGTCGGTGTACAAATGTCGTCCCCACCCTTCCCCCGCTCTTCCTCCTCCCACTCCGCAAAAGGACGCCAATCAGGAGGAACGAAAAAACGTGCAACACTCTGTTGCTTTTGATCACGATTACATTTCGTCGAATTGTTTTTAAAGGTCACTATTGGTTCCAACTCGTGCACGATGGCAAAAACTACGGTCGCGATATGCTCCAGAAGGGTCAGATCATATCTAATGGTGATTCAACCTCGCAATTTCCTTAGAGAAGGGTGGAAACGCCCGAGAGCGTCAGCAGTGTCAAAGTTTGCGAAGAACGCCTTGCTATTGCTCATTGCACCGCGACCTGTCGTTTTCGACTACGGAATGCATGTGAATGGAGTCCCTGGGGAAGGCGTGATTTCATTAACGCCCTTTGCACCACTTCTTGAGGTCTTTTCGTGTGATTCTGAATGGCTGTGTGTCACTAACGTTTCCTTGGCCACTCATACGAAAACCACGTGATTTCAACGCTGGGCCACACGGTCCCAATCTGCATCGCCGAAGCCTTAAAAAGAGGGGCTTAAATGTGGGTAAGAGGGAGTGTGACGACCTTTCCATCATGTGAAATATCCACGGCGGCGTTGGGAAGCCTTATGGTGAAATCTGATGCCAATGTGACATCATTAAACGACGTCACACGGGCGTCTGACTTGTGGCCTTCTCGTCGCTTGTGTCGACACTTTGCTGTTTGGAGCATCGCCCAGCCCGAGGCCGCCACGCTTAGGCTTTGCAACGGGTAGGAATTACGCGTCTTAATTCTGTTGTGCAGTCTATTAACTGATGTGGCGCTTACCTTTGAACTAATAAATGCCTTACTTACTTATTCTCCATGTGACTTGTTTTCGTGTTACTGCCCCTCATACAACACATGTTACTGTATCAGTATGCACATTTCCTTTTATTCTGCTCTGTACATTCATCCAAAATACGATGGTCGTCTTATTTGGGTGGGAAACTTCCTGAAAGGAATCTGTGACGTAGTATGCAAGACAATTTTTACTGTGGTCGCGAAAGACATCGTGGTCACCCTGTATTCGCCACTGGGTAAAGTTATAGAAGAAGCATTTTGATCTAAAAGCGACTCTGTAAAAACATTACGCACTTTTGATGAAGAGCGGAAAAGAGACATGCTCATTTAGGGTTTTAACAGCACCAGTGCTGAGTGTGAAACTGATAAAATTTTAATTGTTACTTCATCAACTTATTTGCGTATTTAAGTCCGTATAAGATCGCTGTAAGTTCTACAGTGAATAAGAACTTTGCTTCAGGAAGCTTGCATTTGTCCCCCTCATTAGTCTTGCAAGCTACGAATGAACTTCTTGCTGTCTCGTTTCATTTGATACTTGAGTGGAACTGTAGGGGAAGATAGAGATTCGGATACATCCAATAAACAATTTAGGACAACAGGTGTAAACGAAATTGTACATAACAGTGAAAATTTCATCCAACATCGGGATTTGTGTCGGCTTATGGGTTCCTTCGAATCGAACGTTAAGGTACAGGCTGTGTGGTAGTGAGTTCGGCTACCTAGATGGACTTTTGTCTGAGACGAACAGGTAAGACACAGGAGAGGAACTCATGGCGTTCAAACACGGACTCGAGAGTTGTCACCCACTCATGTCCTTATGGCAATATCCACCGGTTATGTCGCAGAAGTGCTATTTCATTGGACAAACTATTCATAATTTTTTTCATGATAGTCGTAGTGAGTATTCCTGACAGCCCGAGAATAGCAGCATACGAGGGACATCCTGTAACTAATGCAAGATATTTTTTTCTGACAGTAGCTGCCTTTTTTGAGGATTCAAGTAAACCACATTATTCCCAACTCCTTTGACTACAAAACCCTATTTCTCAATATAATCTAGAGCCACGCGGGGTACCCGTGCGGTCTTGGGCGTCTTGTCACGGTTCTCGTGGCTCCTCCCCCCCCCCCCCCGCCCCCCTCGGAGGTTCGAGTCCTCCTTCGTGCAGTGGTCTGTGTGTGTTGTCCTTAGCATAAGTTATTTTAAGTTAGGTTAAGTAGTGCGTAAGCCTAGGGACCTATGACCTCAGCAGTTTGGTCCCACAGCCCTTCCCAACATAGTCTAGTCTCAATTCAACTCTACACCTTTACGCCATCTTATTTGGAGCGTCTGTATTCCCACATGGCAACGCTCTACTGGTCGACGTCGCAGCAAACGTCTTGCTGCATCAGCAACCTCTCTGTTCTCTACTTACTGCTTCCCGCGGAGTGCATCCTTCATCGGACCAACCAGATACCACTCGGAAGGTGCGAGATCTGGGCTGTAGGGTGGATGAGAAAGAACAGTCCAACGAAGTTTCGTGAGCACCTTTCGTGTGCGCAGGCGTATGTGAAGTTTTGCGTTGTCGTGGAGGGGTGAGGTAGCCTACGTTTATATTATGATGGTGATTAACAGCGCTAAGTCGTTTCTTCAGTTTCCTGAGGATAGGACAATACATTTCAGAGTTGATTGGTGCACCATGCGGGAGAATATCAAACAGAATGACCCCTTCAGAATCCCAGAAGACCGCTGCCATAACTTTGTCGTCTGAGGGTGCAGCTTTAAACTTTATCTTCTGAGAAGAGGTGGACGGCCGTTTTGTTTGCAGTTCCAAACTATGAACCCATGTTTCATCGATTGTGCCAACAGAGACGTTGGTGTCTGACTGTGATCCATCGCTCACCTCGAATGAGAATGTCAGCACATATCAACACTGCACAGGTACAGCCACGTGCGGCTGGCGGTCACGCGGGAGATCGGTCAGGTTTGCGATGATGAAGACCCCTACCCAACGACTCACCGAGCTTTTTTACGCTGCCACAACTCTGTAGACAATCTGCAGGTGCTTATGAATATCTGCGATACTTTGTTTTTTCACCAAAAGTAGTTCAGTGACAAGTCTCTGCTTCGAACGCACACACCCCATTTTGAATGTTGCGTTTAGTGCCTCCAGTTGCCGGAATTTCATGCAGGTGCTGAGACAGGTATATGCCACGGCGTTCCACATCATATTCCGCATGTTTTTAACCGAAACTGGTCCAAAAATGTATTGCTACACTTATTGAATACTTCTCATATCAGTCGAAATGTAGGAATAAAATCCGACTAATAGCCAAATAATAGTGTTCATACTTCACCAATGAACATTTAGATGCATAGCTTCATTATTGGTGCTTCATTTGTTTTGTAAAGGCCTTCAGTGTAATGTCAACATTCCAAAGAAACACATCTGTGGGAGTTAGACTGCGTTGTTAATTGAAATTTTTAAAAGTTTTGTGGAACATGCACAGAATTACAAAAGAGTGCTTCTACGGTATTCTGAAACATTTAAGTATACCTTCAAATTTATCCCATTTCTGTTGTTTACGTCACAAGGATTTAATTTTCACATCTTCATTGTCAAACTTCTATTCATTCTGTAAGTGTATGTTAATTAACGAAATGCATGTCACTGAAATCGGCTTCAGAAACCCTTCATGGCGACAGACTACGAAGATACCTAGTATGATCCCAGGCACATGGTAACACGCACAATGCGGCAGACCCTCCCGCCACAGTGTATGCATAGCCAAATGCGCTATCCAGTTGGATGTTTGGTTGTTTTGAGAACTCCGTACACACAGGCTTCAAATAACAAGTTAAATGTCAAGCATAAAATAATTGCTTTAGCGCTCCATATCTCTTTTTTACCGAGACATCACAATCGCCTTAATGGAATTAATGAAGCCACTGATCGTAATCTCATTTCTTTAGAACCGCTGCTCCAACTCATCTGATATCTCAAGTGTAGTCAGATCATCAAGACACAAATCGGTTGTGGTCTATTACTTTTGCCACACTGAAAAATTATTCCTATCGCTAAGACTGACGTAAAACAAGCAACAATATGCTCATTATCTAAACGAGATATCTCAGGATCACATTACATAGTTTGGTTCCGGAAGAACGGCTTTGGTTCACGTGATACCAGATCAGAATTCACCAAAGAAAGGAAACGTGAAAATGTTGAACATCCACGTGATCTCTGTAGTCCTACATCCAGCAAAACAGGCATAGTCCTGGACGACGAGGTATCAGATGTGTTTCCCGATCTCCTAAGAAGATAAAGCAGACGATACTCGCTGTTAAGGATAGCCTCCGCCTCCGGATACCTTGAATTTAAACATCACATGTGAGTGCGGAAGCAATTACATCGGCCAGTCCATCCGCTTCGTTTCCGGCCTCAGTGCAAAACATCAACGTCATATTAAAAACTGTGAGCTAGAGAAATCCACAGTTGCTGTAAACAGCTTCGTAGACAAACATAATGCACTATTTGACGAAACAAAAGTGTTGTCGCAGGCTCCCACATATTGGGACTCCTTAACTAAAGAGGCTGTAGAAATAACAAAAAGAGTGAGGAAACTCTCAACCGTGACGACGGATACAATCTTATTGGTGTATGGAAGCGAGCTCTCGATGCAGAGAAGAGCCAGAGATATTCGTCGCAGTGTTTACGCTACAATAGGAGCTGTGGCGCCACCAGCGCTAACGTTGACACCATCTGTGACAGCACGAGGTAACTTTGCGGTTCTAGGCGCTACAGTCTGTAGCCGAGCGACCGCTACGGTCGCAGGTTCGAATCCTGCCTCGGGCATGGATGTGTGTGATATCCTTAGGTTAGTTAGGTCTAATTAGTTCTAAGTTCTAGGCGACTGATGACCTCAGATGTTATGTCGCATAGTGCTCAGAGCCATCTGAACCACTTTTCGAGGTAACTACCGACCAATCAGAAGCCATCTTTGGGCTATATAAGGCCGCCACAGCAGCGACTTTGTGTATCGTCTTCTCTAGCTAAATATTCGCTCCCTCCCTGCCAACAAATGCCTCTTCATGCATACCCTATACCAGCACCAGGTCGACTTCTTCATCCTTAATGAAACCTTCCTCCAACCTCACCATATTGCCTGCACCTCTCCCTACCTACTTCACCACGCTGACAACCCCCTTCCCATCACCCAAGGAGGAGTCGCTATTGTCCAGTTCAAGCATCACCCTCTCTGGCCACAACCCCTACACAGTGACCAGACTGAACACCTTCTCCTCATCCTTTTACCTCCCTCACCATCACCTGTGCCACTATCTGCATCCAGCCACTCAAAGTCTGTCCACAACTACTGCCACACTGACTGGGATGCCTACCGGGAATCCATTGCCTCACAGGCCGGAAGCCACCTCCACACTTTTCAATGTCCCACTGACAGCACCCATACGACCGCTAAGGTCGCAGATTCGAATCCTGCCTCGGCCATGGATGTGTGTGATGTTCGTAGGTTAGTTAGCTTCAAGTAGTTCTAAGTTCTAGGGGACTCATGACCTTAGAAGATGAGTTCCATAGTGCTCAGAGCCATTTTTTTTTACTTTCATTGCTTCGCCATCTTTATTTCCCTTGACCTTCAGAACGCCTATGACCATGTCTGGCATCCCAGGCTCCTTTTCAAACTCCAGACCTATGTTCTTCCTATCAATTTCGTCCATTTCGTTGCTTCCTTTCCCTCCTGTCGTCCCTCCTATGTCACTATCAACAATTCCAACTCCCATACTTCCTATCCTTCCACCGGGGTGCCCAAGGCTCCGTCCTTTCCCCTCTCCTCAAGTCCTGTATACTGCTGATATGCCCAAACATCCCCTGCCTGTTCATCTACTCCAATTTGTTGATGACATCGCCTTCCTGGCTGTTTATCCTGCCCTTCAATAGTCCCCACGTACCTACCAAACCCACCTTGACCAGTTCACCACTTGGTGCAACTAGTGGATCCTTCGTATCAACCCCTCCAAGATCCTGGCGATCATCATAGTCCGCATCACCCGCTCCTTATGTCTCCATGATTTCTACCTAACCATTTATGGTCATCCTATACACCTCACTTGTTGAAATGCCTGTGCTAGCAGGACAGAGCGGATTAGGTTGTGGAAAGAGGCCAAAATGAGTTCCAGTTAGTTGTACTCAACATACAAACTTTATTTATCAAAACACAGTATTACGACAAGGATGTAAAACACACAAAACTTTAATCGACCTCCCTTCATTAAATTTAGATGGGCTGATGACCAGATTCAAAATCCAAGACACAAAGTTTAAGCAAAATTGAAATACAACGTTCGTCTCGAGGTTTCACCCAAGAATATTTTCTAAATCTTCAATCTAACCGTCTGAAGGCCTTAGCAATTTAATTTTAATGGGACTAGGCTGGAGGTCGCATACTAAGCAATAGCAGGAGTTTCAATCAAAAGGCAGAAGGCCTTATCTTAAAATATTGCATGCAAATTGGGCTGAAGGCTCCATTTAAAAGCAAAACAATCTTATGCCTTAAGGGCAAGAGAAGAAGATTAATTTAAGAGATACTAAAACTCGGCTGAAGGCCGCTCACCAACAAATAATTTAACAGCTTAAGCCCTAGAAGAAGAGTTTCAATTTCAAAGGGCAGAAGGCCATATCTTAAAACATTTAATATAAAATAAAGAATAAAAATCTCCTGCCTTAAGGGCAAGACAAGGAAATTAATTTAAGAGGTATCAAAACTCGGCTGAAGGCCACATATCAACAAATATGTTTAACGGCTAAAGGCCTAGAAATAGTTTTAATCTAAGGGGCAGAAGGCCTTATCTTAAAACCTCTATAGTAAAATTTGGCTGAAGGCCCCATAGAAAAATATAACACTCTCATGCCTTAAGGAAAAGACAAGAACATTAATTTGAGAGATATTGACACTCGGCTGAAAGCGACACATCAACCAAATAACTAAAATCCAAACAGGGAAATTACTACATTACACACAAGGAACGGTGCTCAGAAGTTTCCAAGGGTCGGCCTGGAATTGTAACACAAACGCCTGTTTAGCCCAGACAGACATGCTGTCCAACGACTGCCTAATCTGGAGGGAACCCAACCGACAGACAGCCAACTGACCAATCAAACAAACCAGTTCCGTTCCACGCAACCAGCCAAACGACCACAAGATTTAAATACATGACACACAGAATATTGGTTCCCACAACGACCAACAACACCTCAGCTGTCGAACTACATTCCGCGCTAGACAGCAACAATACGACAAGGAAAATAAACTACCTAAAATTACGTCAACGACCAGGGGAGGTATCTGGAACGTCAACGGCCACAAGAAGATACAGCTGTTGAACTTCCATAACAGGGAAAAAAATTAAGTTAAATTTCGCAGGAAGACGGCTGGAATATTAGCCGACTTAAATACAAAGACGTTGTTGCTCACGGGAATGTCACAAAAGTGAAAACCAGGATCAAACGAAAAAAAAGTAAACAGTAGAGGTTGGATAGTAAGTGAAGTAAGGATTCAACTTTCATGTCCAAGGTCGGTGGGCCACAAATTTCGTAGCCCTCGCAAGCAGCACCTCACACTCCAACTGTGTGTGCACACCACCAGCGGCTCCAGCCTGACCACGCACGATGGGGGCTTGCTTGCTGCTCCACACCAACCGACCGTCTGGACTGCTGGTCCGTCTGCAACTGCTACTTTGTCGCGACTGCACTGCTGGTGCCTCTCCCATTCACTGGCTACCCGACGCATGACGACCCGGCAATATTATTGGACTACAGTGTGCTTATTGATATGTGCTGCTGCTACCACTCAAGGGCAACTAAGGTGGGAAGTCAGTGACGCCAGTAAATGGAATAAGAAAACGCTACGGCACTACTGTAACAGAAGGTGACAGACAATTAATGGGATGTACCGAGCCATGCGAGGCTCACTTGTGCTCTAATGTGCCTTGACCTTTTTGTTGACCGCCACCTGACCTGGACTCCCCATCTCCTGTGAATCCAACATAAAACGAACTGCACCATCCTCCCCCCTCCTTGTCAGGGCTCTCTCCCCTCCCCTTTCCCTTCCCATGAGTGGTTTTTCCCCATCCTCTACCCTCTTCCTCTCCCTTAAGCCCTTCAGTGTCTCTGCACTCCCTCCTGCCTTGTCTTTCCTCTTCGTCTCCCGCAACACCCATTTCCTGCCTCTTTGTGAACCTCCCACCCCATTTTTTCCTCTTACTCCCACCCGCTTAACCTCCTCTCCCCACCGCAGCTTCCTCCCCTCTTTTTAACTCTTCTCCAGCCTCTAATCCCTCGGCAGGTTCCTACCACCGGTTTTTATTTTTCATGAGTGATCTGTCGTTTCCAGTGGTCTCTTAAGTGTCTCTCTCTATCTGATTTTTATACCGACTTTTAACTTGTGTTTGCCTCCAGGGTTTTCAAGTGCACTTCGAATTGTCACATGTCTTCTTTTAACCTTGTGTCTACGTTTTAACTGTCCCCCAGTGCATGTCCCCATATTAGCGTATATTTTAAATCCCATCATTCCATTTACTGTGTTTTTTATGTCCCCTATTTTTTATGTAAGATTTCCCCTTTCTGTATTTTTTTAAAGCCCATTGGGTGAATACCGGTGGACTGTGTCACTACCAGCCCCCCCCCCCCCCCCCCAGCCCATAAGAGGCAGGAGAATGAAATTACAATAAATAAAGAAAGTAAAATAAAAGCGATTTTGACAGTCAGTTGCTTCTGACGATAATGCAAGAAGGTCGAGTATGTTTTATGCAAAATGCTGACTTAGTTCTCATCCTGTATTGTCACTGGGCAAAAGTTACACAAAACGCATTTTGCCCTAAAAGAGACTGTCGGAAAAATTAATGCACTTTGGAAAAGAAATGAAAACAGACTTGCTCATCTACGATACGATAACTCTGTACAATACAAAATAACTTAAGGCACACAAAAATGGCTCTGAGCACTATGGGACTTACCATCTCAGATCATCAGTCCCATATAACTTAGAACTACTTAAACCTAACTAACCTAAGGACATCACACACATCCATGCCCGAGGCAGGATTCGAACCTGCGGCCATAGAAGTCGCGCGGTTCCACACTAAAGCGCCTAGAACCGCTTGGCCACCAGCGGCCGGGACTTAAGGCACATTTGTGGAAAACTGCAGGTCGTTTTGTCATTAAATCCCACACACGACTTATCTATTGAAACAGTAATTGCCGACCGTCTGCATAAGAAACATGTGTTTAAAACGGCACATCTACAGGCGAAAAATATCCATACTAGACTGCCATTCTTTGGAGTCTGCCTTGAATGCGTTGTCGCCCAGTTTAGAAGAAAGTTCCTTGACCTCAGTAATGTATTGGTCTTATACAAACAGGTTAACCCTGTACTGATACAGGCTAGACCATTTATAGCAGTAAACGAGGCAACGTCACTGTATATTTTATACACTGCCGTAAGGAGAAATCGCAGCACCAAGAAAGAGTTGAGTGATTTAACGCAAGTTGGCAGGCGTATTTATACATGTATATTAAAATTTCGCAGCAGTTGCTTTACAGTGGCGCTAGTAGCATCACTATGAGATTACAAATGAGACATGCTTTAAGCACACGCAGTAACGGTCGTGAACGTTAATTACCTTCGACATTGCATGTGGTGAGCTGATGTAGTCAATAATGCCTTTAAGGTGACAACGACGGCATTATCAACACCTCGCTCAGCTAGAACAAGGTCATGTAATAGGGAAACACTTGGATGGATTGTAGCTATTCTACACGATTTGTGGCAGAACCGCTCAAGGGAATGTATAGTTGCAAGAAGACCGGACACAGGACGCACGTGACACTGCCGAGACGGAAGACAATCATGTTCGACGTATGGCTCTCGTGTACCGTAGTGCTTCTGCAGGTGCAATTAGAGAAGCAGTTAGCACCACAGTGACACAACGAACTTTTATAAATCTTTTCTTGAAGGACAGCTCCAAACCAGACTTCCTGTACCGTGCCTTCCACTGACCCCAAACCAACATCATTTGCGGCTGCAGTGGCGTCAAGCCAGAGCTCATTGGAAGGCGGGGTGGACGACTGTTGTGTCGGTGCCAGTGATGGCCATTGGCGGGCTGCAACCAACGTGTCACCATACTAAACGCACTAGACCTACATCTGGAGTTACTGTCTGGAGTGTGATTTCGTATGAAAGTATGATCACTCTCGTGACTATCCCAAGTCAGTAGTGCACTGTAGTGCTGCCATTCGTGAACAGAATTCGTAGTGTCTTTCCTCCAGCAGGATGAGGTCACCCAAATACCGCTGTTGTGATGCCACATGCTTTACAGAGTGTTGACACGGTGCCTTGGCCTGCTCGATCAGCCGATATGTCTCGAATCGAGCGCATATGGAACATCATCGAACGGAAACACCAGCGTCATCCCCAACCAGTATTAATCGCCCATGCAACGAGCATAGAACCCCATCCCACAATCTCAAGCCTGCCACCTGTGTAACATAATGCATGCACACTTGTATTCAACATTCCGGCGGTTACACTGGTTATTAATGTACCAGCATTTCACATTGCCTACGGTATAGCTCCCACTTACATTAACCTGTGATATTGCAATGTTATCACTTAAATATGTTTCGTTGTTCTACACAAATTGTTTTGTGTGCGATTGTTTTCGCAAGTGTAATTAATGTCCACTTCAAAACTTGTCTTCTAGCATATGTTGACAGAACTATTGATTCCCTGCATGTTTCGTCAAGTGCAGTACTTTACTAGCATTCTTCAGTTGCGGTGAATGTTTCTTTCATTCACCACATCTACACAATGTAATCTGTTCCCATACCAGCACACACAAACATGAAATCGAAACTTGTACAAAGAAAACCGGAAACGTGGTGCTTCGTCCACTGTGTAGTGGAGATGTAAAAAAAAAGAACTGTAACTTTTGATGGTATATGTACGATCTTACACGCCGAGAGAAAAACAATGCTACTCAACGGAAAGTAAAAGACACTGATGGCAAAATACGCGCCTATATTACTAGAGCACTCTCCTGGAACTCAAAACCAGTTGCAGGATGTCTATCACATGGATTCCATTAGCAAAAATTGTTTCCCATGCTTTTCGTAAGTTTTGAAACATTTTTAAAATATCAAGTGCTATAATAACCTACTCATTAGGAAGTACATGTTTTGCTAAAATTGTAGCACAGTAAGATGAGTATTAGAAACTGTGTGTTTTTCTTGAGACAGCGTAAGTGACGTCGCGCAAACTCCCAGACTTTATTCTTCCACTGTGTAGAGGAAGAGAGCAAACTTAACAAGTAATTCCAAACCTTTCCAAAACCTCTCCTCGTTAAGACCTTCCCCTTCCGCTACCTCCCACAAAATGAATAAAAGAGAAATGTTTACCGATGACTACTTCAACATCGGGCATTACGTTTTAATGTATTACATTTTTACTGTCGATTATAGATTCTCTCAGCAATACAGTATGCAGACAGTATGCGCATATATCACTCGATGTACCTGTAATATTATATCGTTTGACGATACATTGGTCAGTAGATATGATGCCGCAAACTGGTGATAAACTAGCTTTGTTTTAAAATGGAGCGCAAATTGCAAGGACTGTATTCATTCAGTATTTCATAGTGAGAGCACTTAGCAACATGCAACGAAGTTTAAATAAAATTTCAAACTCTTCCTAAGCGTTTCCTCGCCTACATGCTTAACGCCAAATGTTTAACTCATTTGTAATCAGGCATTTGAAGCTATTATATATATGTGGTTCGATTCTTTAAAGAATCGTGAATTTATTGGTTGGCATCTAAGAGAACAACAAAACTGCTGCTATGTATTGTCGTCACCGGTAATTTATATTATTGCACTTTGCGGAAAACATCCATACTTAAACGAAAAAATTTTGCAGTCTCAGTAGCTGGTGTCAAAAGAGGATCAACCATTAACTTTTCTTCTCTGAGTAGTTATCCTGCTTGTTAATTCTCATCTCATTCGTGATGGATATTCTCATTCGTGATGTATATTCATTTAGTTATTAATTATATGAAGACACCAATCACTACACGTAGAAGAAATTATAGAGTCTCTCCTATTTTCCATTGTGGGTAGTATCCGTAGACTGAAGGTACGCTTCAGCTCCTCTAGAGGAAAGCGGACATTACGACTTAGTTCTGTAGCCGTTAATTGGCAGTTACGTTTGATGTCAGCACTTTGAGAGCCACCCCTGTAAGAGGAGTTGAGCCCTTCCGATAATTGGACCTCCATCATTTTAATTGGTTAAACTTTTCTAAACTGTTTACGGTCTCTCTGTGACGTCAGTAGCGTTTTGGGACAGCGCCTGCAGTGTGCCGCCAGTCCAGTTTGGATCTCGTCTCTAAAGTTGCCCTCAGTCCACATCAAAGCCAGCGCGAGACGAGTAGCACTGTCGGTCACGAGTAAGTAGAAGGAACGTGTATCTAGTAACATTTAACAAGCTCCAGTCTTTTACCTATCTCTAGAGCTTTGCGACGGCGCATTTCCGCTTATAGAAATAGTTCCACTCACTCTGCTGTGTTCGTGTTCTTCTGCAACCACACCTGACCTGCTATAGAAGGGATTAAGTTTCTCGAGTGGGTGAGATGTAGCGGAGTCAGCCGCATTACACACTTCCTAAACAGCGCATCTAAGGTTTTCTCATATCAGGATTACTGAATTTTAAAATTAGAGATACTTTTTGCCTGAAAAATTCAATGTATTGTTATTCTTTTGTACAAAAAGGGGCCAAGTCAGTGTTAGTCTGAAGTTACAGTTTCTACATTTATACGCAAAGACAGTTATTCATTATAGTCAGTTTATGATAAGGAACCGAACCTGACACAAGATAAGATTACAAAACATATTATTTCTGACAGAATTCTCGCTCAAACGTTCCACCACTTCACCGCTTTGAAAGTTCAGTTCTCGGTCCGAGTTGCACAATATGCTATACGGATTTCAATTAATTTAAAAGATACAGTTTCCACAGAAAAGCTGGATTTACGCACATTCCTCTTCCTCACTCGTTCTTGTTCACTTTGTGGCACTCAGCGGCCAGCAAAATTATCACATCTATTCAGAGATCGTAATACGTACGTCCTGTTGTAATGATGACTGAGATCCGAACTGCCCTGAACTCCACGAGGTATTTCTTCTAGCCCACCGAAAAACGCGCTATCGTACTGTCGTCTGATTTGCTGAAAAACCTCGCAGCCAATACGTTATCAGATTAAATCGCACTCTCCCGCTTCTTTTAAACTGCAGCAATCACAGCTTAGTGAGTTATTTATTAAATGAAGAAATTTAGAAAACCCACACGTTTCAATATAACTACCCCTTCCATTTCTGCAAAGTGTTTCTTGTATTCTCATTAACGTAAACTGGCGAAATAAGCGTTACAAATTTCCCCCGGGTGTATAATTCACTCCCTCAATATAGGCAATTCCCAAGCTACCAATAGCTCATTTATTATATCACTTCACATTCACACTAATAGCCAAATATGTTAAATGAGCAATAATTAATGAAGCAAACTACTCTCTCCCGTCTTCTATAAGCGTGATGCAACTTACTATGCCTCACACCCCCTATGATCATATAAGTTTTGGCAAAAAAAACATCTTTCATAATTATAAAACATCGCGACTGTTTTCCAAATTCTAATAGTTTTCCTAAAACGCACTTCATAACCTGAAGAATATAATTCTTACTCCACACTTGGCAATAATAAAACTAACCTAGACTACTGCTTTACAAAATATCATATTTGCTAAAAATTCTCGCCTGAGAATGACATCTCAAGCTCTACATTTTTACCAATGCATTTTCATCTGAGGTAAATATCGTAGCTTCGATAACAAAGCCCCTATATGCTTTCCCAAACAGATAACAAAGAGTAATAGTTTGTGACCCCCAAGTAATCATTCTTATTTCTTTGTGTTAAACTGGATTTTTTTCTGTTCAAAATGGCTCTGAGCACTATGGGACTTAACATCTCAGATCATCGGTCACCTAGAACTTAGAACTACTTAAACCTAACTAACCTAAGGACATCACACACATCCATGCCCGAGGCAGGATTCGAACCTGCGACCGTAGCAGGATTTTTATTTTTTTGTGTACGACTCTTGTAGATGGAAGATCCCTATAGAAGTGTAGAAGAAGAAGATCTAAGCCGGCTACGTGATGACGTAGTTACGAAATAATTTGAGTGACCAGAAGGCCAGAAAAAACCCTAGCGATGACCCAGTGGAAATTTCTATACTTCCACACCTGCCTGCGGCGTTCCCCCAAGACTTTACTTACTAAACCGATTATTAGGCACTGCAGACAATGGCTTTTGTTAGACCTGCCAGCAGTCAATATCTGCCACGCGGTGATGTCCTTGTGCTGCAAATTTCATCTCGACGCTTCAATCTTCACAGCCCATATTAACCAACGAACTTCTCGATGAAGCAATAAACCAACGCACAAAAATATGTCTTCTCACCTGTATTCCGACTTTATTTGAGTGCCATAAGGATTTGAAGCCTACAAAAAACAAGCCTAGGACAAGAAATGAAACAGATAATATTTTAACTGTGACATACTTCTAGAGAATTCTTAACTTGTGAAACTTTGTTAAAGTAATGTGTCTATTAGTTTTGAGATAGCTAACCATAATGAAGTTTTTCTTTCGTTCAATACTTTGCCTGAAATAAAGGAAACTACAGTGTATTTGTCGTTATACCGAAGTTGCGCAAGCTTATCATGTTTATATTTTTAGTGCGAGGTCGGGTTAGTAAGCCAGTTTCTCGAAATTTGTTATGATTTAATTTTGTGCTATGTGGTGCCACATTTGCTCGAGTTCTCATTTCTGATGATCGATTGTACACTATCTGATCAAAGGATCCGGGTACCACGCTATAAGACGGGATTGAGCACTGGATCTCACGAACCGCGTTTCGGGTGCTGTAAAAGGGGTGGGGAGTATTCTGTTACCAGGGGAGGAGCAGTAACAGCAGAGTCGCTCGGACAGGAGAGTGCAGTGACTTCCAGCGTGGCCCTGGTCATCATATTTTACCTGAAAAGCAAACGCATCAGGGACATTTCAAACCTTCTAAGACTGCTCCAGTTCACTCTTGGTGACGTAACTGCGAAGTGGAAACGCAAACTGACAACCGCAGCTAAATCTAGTCCAGAAGGCCTCACGTCCTGGCTGACAGGAACCATGCACCATCGCTAAAAGTCGTTGTAAAAAATACCATGAAATTAGCGGAAGGAATCACTCTCGACTTCTATAGTGCTACCGAGATTCCAGATAGCACAATGAATGCGCTCAGAGAGTTAAAATGACTGTTACGTAATGGTCACGCAGCTTCTAACAAGCCAAACATTTCTGTAGTTAATAGGCTTTGGAAACGAGTGCTTGCGAGTGATGGATCAGGCTACACACTGTAGCAGTCCGATAAAAGAGTTCGGGTATGAAGAAAGCCTAGGGAACCTTAGCTGCCATTATGTGTTGCGCCAACAGTGATTTACAAATTTTGTTTATGGAATGGGGTGGAGGAGGGAAGCGTACACATTTAACAGCATTGCATACTGTGTATAGTGGAGAAATAGTTCATAGACGATGACTGTATTAGCATGGAAATGATTCTGACACAAAAGAGCATCTGTGAGAGAATGGCATGTGGGCAACAACATTCCTGTATTCGACTTGCCTGCCCTAGGTCTCGACGTGAACCCAAACGTTTGGGATGAGTCAGAACATCAAATTCTCTCTAGATTCCACCGCCCAACATCACTACCTTCTCTGTTTTCGGATGTTGAGGGAGATTAGTCTGCGATTTACCCAATTCACTGAAAGTATTCTCAGCAAAGTTAATGCCTTTATGAAGGCGAAGAGTGGATACACCCCATATTAGTGTATATCAATAGATATCCTGATATTTCTCATAGGATAATGTGCATCAACATCTAGAAGTATGGCGACCTACATTTGCTGTTATCTACTGAGTCGGGGGGGGGGGGGGGGGGGGGGTAAGACCATCTGACTGTCTCCAAATATTTATTGATAGATGCGGCACATACTGCAGTGCAGATGCATTTGGTTATTTCCATATCTTACAACGCTCAATGATAACAGACCCTCACTCAGTTATCTGTAGCACCTCGAACGGCACACTTATAAAGAGAAGTCGGAAGTCACTTCAAGAGCTAAAAAAGGTAATTTACGTTCAGTTGTCCACTGTAAGCCTTGGAGAAAAATCACCATAAACGACAAATTTGGCGTGGCGCAAGTGTAGATTATGTACCAGAAACTAAACATAGAAATTAATTTTAAAATACAAAAAAATTATCACAAATACTATTAAACTTGCTAAAATTTTCCATGGTATTACAGCTCTGTCCTATACCATTTTCAGCATAATTCCGATGATTTGTACCCACCCGAGTAGCCCTGGGTATTGACGCCAGCGTTGCCGAACTCGGGAGCCTGTTCCGAGCGAAGTCCGCCTCGTCGGTTAATGACGAGGACTTGTGATTCGGCCAGCTTAGATGTGGCTTTTCCCACTTCTCAGTAAGTGAATATAAGGCTGTTACCTACCTTCCGCCACAGATACGTGTTACGAAAACATTTACAACATGTTTCCAGTCTTCCACATTGAGTTAGACTCAGACAGATGGGATAGACCGATCCTGTCCAGGAGATGAGGAAGGAGGGGCGGTGAATTAGAGGCTGATGAACTTATGTGTTAAGATTCGGCCAGCTTAGATGTGGCTTCTCCCACTTCTCAGTAAGTGAATATAAGGCTGTTACCCACCTTCCGCCACAGATACATGTTACGAAAACATTTACAACATGTTTCCAGTCTTCCACATAGAGTTAGACGCAGACAGATGGGATAGACCGATCCTGTCCAGGAGATGAGGAAGGAGGGGCGATGAATTAGAGGCTGATGACCTTAAGTGTTAAGACTCTTGAAACTCGTAACTGACAGTGACGTTTCGTCCTCGTGTACTAAGGATGTCTGCAAAGAAGGGAAACTAGGATGTCTAAGACCGAAAACTGAACTCTTTAGAGAAGAGGAAATATACGAGAAGTCAGCTGTAATGGAACACGCTTTGAAGCTGTGACCTAACTTCCACCATCTACGAGCAGGTAACAGACAGAGAGAACAGACAAGTATTCGAGATGGTGTATTGTCTGGATATTTTACTCTTTAAAAAAAGAAGTCATACCTCCGGACGTAAAGTATATGGAATACATTTTCTAAGAGGAATTTACTTACATCAGGCGTGTAAGACCGCATCATTCCAGCGGAAAGTGCTAGGAGAATTTGTGAAGTTGGCTGAATAAGAATCTAAGTATCTTACTTGAATTTTGGTAAAGAATGGGTATACGCTTTCAAACATAATGTGTCACTACACTCATGAGGAATGTAATGCAGTATTAGAAAAAAATAAAAACAGAATACCAGTGCAAGAATGTTTACCAACACCAAAGTATTATCATCGCCCTTCAGAAGAAGAGAGGAATGTATGGAATTTTTTGTAGTTTTGCGTAAGTACTTCTTACATCGGAAAAGAATAAAGACAATTGTTCAAAGGGGATAAATATGAATCAACTGTAATGGAACACGCTTTGAAACTTTGATCTGAAGTCCAC
Source organism: Schistocerca gregaria (assembly GCF_023897955.1). Lineage (NCBI taxonomy): Eukaryota > Metazoa > Arthropoda > Insecta > Orthoptera > Acrididae > Schistocerca > Schistocerca gregaria. Next base: position 726,972,214 of record NC_064922.1, on the reverse strand, counting down.
CACGTAAGAGCAGATAACGCGGCAAAAGACAAAAGATGGAGATAACCAAAGAGGTTGGGACGTCCCTCCATGATACCAAACCTACATAGATATTTCTCATTCTAGCCAAGAGTCTTTAAATAGTGGTACAGCCGATGGACAGTGCGACTGGTTGTTCTTTCCCACTCAAGACTTCTGTAATTGCCCCTTTTCTCGATCAACTCAGTGAATGGACGATTAGAACTCCTCAGTACCTGTTACATGTTTTGCCCTCACTTCTGTACTCCCTCAGAGTAGTTGTCGTAGCACATTCGATTCCTTCGGAGATGCAAACAACTTATTAGTTTAGCTGTAAATGAAAATACGGCTAGCTAATCTTCATCAAATAACTTCCCGGCTGCCATTACGATGCACGTATTAACAAATGCCATAAAACAGATAACAATCATCAGTATTGCTTGTGGAAGAACTGGCCACGTTTCGGAACCATGATTGTATGGAATATGACTTCTTTATATTTTCTGCTACCAGTTACTTTCATTTGTTTTTATTTTTAACTTAACATATTACAGCGCCTTTCGACCATGTTCTGCTCGGCTTCATGCGATTATAAAGAAACAGAATAAATAAAGAAAATTTTTCCTTAAAAATAAGATGTTTGAACTAAAGTGACATAAAACGTTTTGTTTATCGTTAGCTGCTGGTGTGGCTGTTGGGGTATTTGGAGGAAGAGTGGGCTCTTGTTGGCCAGAGAACTCATGTCCAGTGATACCCCCTGCTGACTCACACGGTAGCCTCTACGGGATGCAGATTGTTTTGCATCAGTTATAGCGATGTGAAAATAGTGCGATACACATTTTGCCTATTTGACAACTTTCCACCTACGATTTTGGCGCTCCAAAGCTTCGATAGCATCATTACTACCTTATTTTTACCGTATCTTTCATTTAATTCACTGTGCATTTTTACGTACAAGTAAATACTATATACTTCATACAATATGGCGGGCTTGTAGTGTGTAAATGAGTATCGGGTGCAGTATTTTACATCGATATTCGCGTTGCTGACAGTTGTTAGCTGTCTGCTTCATATTGGCAAAATATAAACCTATCGCATTTGAAATGGTTTAAAACTACTGAAGAAGTTTTTTGAGTTCTTACATTCGGTTGTTTCATTAGACCCCACAGTTTTCCGCTCCAACATACAGAACTCCAACAAGACGTAGAAACTATAAAATGCGCCACAATAGAAAATGGATAGTTCAGAAGCCCGTTAGAAGTGTAAATGGTTGCAAAAACATACTTGACGTCCTAGCAACAAATAATCATGTGCAGATAGAGAGCAGCAAGGTGGATGCAGCAGTTAGTGATCACAAGTCTGTTGCAGCGAGACTGATATCAAAATCCACCAAAAATAAACGCAAAATACATCTATTTATAAACCCAGATAGAAATTTGCTTTGCCCCTTCCTAAGAGAGAGTCTTCCCCGATTCCCAACTGACTGTATAAGTTAGACCAGATCTGGCTTACATTCAAATAATTAGTATCGGCCGCAATTGAGAGAATCATGCCGAATAAATTAAATAAACATGATCCGTCATGGCGCACAATACAGGTCGGGAAACTATTGCAGGACAACGAGAAAAGAATGCCAAATTTAAAATAACACAAAATCTCAATAAGGATAATGTTTTGCTGAAGTTCGAAAAATAGTGCAGACTTCAAGGCGAGATGTTTTTAATAGTTTCCATAACGAAACTCTGTTGGAAATATGACAGATAATACAAAGAAATTCTAGTCGCATGCAAAATACACCAGCAACGAGACACATTCAATACCTTCACCGTGCGGTACCGAAACTAGTGTTATCGATGACAGCGCTATTAAAGCGGATATATGAAACACAGTTCCGAAATTCCCTTACCAAAGAAGACGAAGTAAATATTCCAGAAGTAGAAGCAAATAGCCCTCCTAATATAAGTGACATAGTAGTAGATTTTCTCGGTGTAGCTAAGCAGCGTAAATGCCTTAATAAAGGTAATCTACTGGTTCAGATAGTATACCACTTAGGCTTTTTGCAGACTTCTCTGATGCAGTAGCTCCATACTCAACAATCATATACAGTCGTTCGGTCGGTGAAATATCCGTACCGAAAGAATGGAAAGTGCCCTGGTCACACTAATGCTCATGAAAGAAGTAATCCAATGAATTAAAGATCCGTATCAGTAACGTTGATTTGCACTAGGATTTTGGTACATACATACATTTCAAATTATACACATTTCAAATTATAACTTTCCAGAAGACTTTTTACCCCGTTTCTCGCAAGAGACTTCTAATCGAACTGCATGTTTATGGAGTATTGTCTCAGTTGTGGGACTGGAATCGTGATTTTCTGTCAGAAAGGTCACAAAAGGTAGTAATCGACGGAAAATCATCGAGTAAAACAGAAGTGATATATGATTTTCCCCAATAAAGTGTTGCATGCCCTCTGCTACTTTTAATCTAAACATACTGCTTAGGAGACAAATTTAGCAGCCGTGTTAGATTCTTTGCAGATGAAGCTGTCCGAAAAGTTGCATGTGTCTCAGATGAAGGAGAAGCTTGAGATCGTCTACATCAGTATGAAAGGAAAGGCGTCCAATTTCTGTTATATGCTAGATATCACAAATCTAAAGGCCGCCAATCCAACTCAACACCTAAGAATTACAATTACGAACGACTTAAATTGGAATGATCACAGAGATTCTGCTGTGTGCGATGCAAACCAGAGACTCAACAGAGACAAGGGTTTCGTCAGGAGTGTCTCAGGTAAGTGTGATACGCCCGCTTTTATTCTCAGTATACACAAATGATCTGGCGGACAGGGTAGACAACAGATTACGTCTGTTTGCAGAAGCTGTGGCGTACTGCAGGGTGTCGTCGTTGAGTGGTCATAGGGGAATACAAGATAACTTAGACATGATTTCTAGTTGGTGTGACGAATGACAGCCTGCTTTAAACGTAAAATCAGTAGGTTAATGCGGATGTGCAAGAAAAACAATCCTGTAACGTTTGAAATATCTAGGCGTAACGTTATAAAGTGATATGAAACGAAATTAGCATGCCACGTTGGTAGTCAGAGAAGCATTCGACTTTGTTTTATTAGGAGAATTTTGGGAAAGTGTAACTCACCTATACTACATACTGTTCCAGTAATTAGGATCCCCACCAGGTCGGTCTGATGAAAGACATCGAAGCAATTCAGAGGCGTGCTGCTAGATTTGTTACCGAAGAATTCGATCAGCATGCAAGTAGTACGGAAATGTTTAGTGAATTCAAATGGGAATCCCTGGAGAAAAGAGAAAGAGTTTTTCGCGTGGCCTGCTGCGGAAATTTAGGGAACCGGCATCTGAAGTCAACTGCAGATCGATTCTCCTGCCGCCAACATAAATCTCGAATAAGAACCACTGAGATAAGATAAGAGAAATTAGGGCTCTCTCGGAGGCATACAAACATTCGTCTTTGTCTCGGTCTCTTTGGTGGCGGAACAGGAACGGAAATGACTGGTAGCGGTACGTGGTGCCCTCTGACATGCTCCGTACCGTGGTTTGCGGAGCATGTATGTAAATGCAGATAGAGACTGCTTTTTATTGGCAGAACACTTACAAGATGGTACAGGTCTACTAAAGAGCCCGTCTGCACTACGCCTGTAAGTCCACTGCTAGATTTTACAAGTACGGTAAGCGACCACTAGCCAATAGAATTGACGGCAGACATTGAAAAATTCAAAGAAGGGCGGCTAGTTTGTATTTTCGAGAAACAGACGAGGTAGTGTCACTGATCTGATAGCGATATGGAGTATCAATGACCGAAACACAGGTGTTTATCGTTGCGGTGTGATCTTTTCACGAAAGTTAGATCTTCAAATTGCTCCTCTGTATGAGGAAATATTTTACTATCACCAACTACATATGGAAAAATGATCACCATAGAGTAAGCAGAGCTCTTACAGAAAGGTTCCAGTGTTCATTTTTCCTACGCCCTGCTAGAGGGCGGAACGATAGAGAAATATTTGAAGGTGGTTCCAAGAACCCTCTTTCCTAAGGTGTAAATTGCAGATTAATCACTTGGATGCAGATGTAGAGGTAACGATTTAATGATGATTCGGCCTCCCCTAGCATTTATTGTGGTAAAGGTAGGTTTTAACAATTACTATTTGAAAAAGAAAATATCTTAATTTCCAAATGTCTTAGTTTCCCTCGTGAAACTTAATTGCCCCCTATCGTTCAAAATCACCGAAAAAAGTTCACTTTTTCGATTTACTGATAGTTTCTCACACCCTGGAGTACTAAAATATAATATGGCGCCGACAAATTCGCTGCCTGTGTTCAGAACTTGGGAACGTTTACTCGTCTCTGTAGTATTCTACTTTACTGCTCACGAAAGCGAGCTATTCCTGTTAACTGCATCGTCCCAGTACACTGTTAGAATTAGCGAAGAAAATATTGTGCAAAATAAGAGGAACGTTACAAGGCCCACAGTGTAACGAGAAACAAAAATTCCTAAATGTTATCGATACTGATTTTCAGTATTGATGAGAAAGAAACCAAAGAAAGTGGAAATATAGTGTTTGTGGAACGACAGTGGACAAATGTCCACCGGCGGAGTGGTGGTAAATATGAAGGATTAACGACAAGGAAAGACTGGGTAAAAGGATTTAAAACGTTCTGTGTGTAAAGAGTACAAATATGTTCACGTGACATTTTTGGTGAAGAGAGCCGAAAGAGAATGGAGGCAGCTGCTTAACCACTTTTGTCAGAATATTATAGAGAGGAACATTTTCGACTTTTCTACGGTTCTATTGGAGCATTTTTTCCGCTCTTTTCCTCCTGTTTCCTCCTACAATCGAGTGTGCTGATTATATAAAAACAATTCCAAAGGTCAGTAAAGTTTGGAAGGTTATACGCTTTAACACATATTAAAAAAAAAAAAAAAAAAAGTACGAGCAACATGAGGTAAAAACAAAATCGTTTATCTTACATTTTTTCTAGATTATTTTCTCATCGATTGCAGTTCATAGAAAACGGCGGACTCATTATGTGTTTGTTAAAAGAATAAAACTTTTATTTCAAATATTTTATTGAATTTGTAGTTTCTACAGTTTTTCAATTCTTCCAGTAATTGCACGGTCTTTTTATGCATGTTAAAACACTTTTAGCCCATTTTTATCACTCTAATACCACTTTGGGCACATCTATATACGAGTGAAATTTCCAATACACATTGACAGAGTTCCGTAAAGTTGTGTTGGAGAAAAAATGCTGACTCAAAGCCCTGCGATGGTCTTGGGAACTTTTGCATTGTGTTCACTACGTCACTTAAAACCACATTTACATCTCACATCGAAAATTATAGACACATTTTGCGTGGATAAGGACGGTAAATCAATACGCAGGATCTCGATAACGGATAATGATATGAAAAAAAGTTTCAAGACTCCTCGAGAACCTCGTATTAAGAACCTATTTTCAAAATGTACACAATTTGCCATGAACAGATTACGGAAGCGGATATCCTCACCATGTGTAGTTTCCGTACCTAAAAGTAGCAGTTTCTCGTTGTTTTCTCAGGAATCACCCAAAGACAAACGGTGCTTTTACACTGAAGAGCCAAAGAAAGTTGTACACCTGCCTAATACCGTGTAGGGCCTCCGTGAGCAGGCGGAAGAGCCGCAACATGACTTGACATGGACTCGACTAATGTATGAACTAATGCTGGAGGGAACTGAAACCATAAATCCTGCAGGGCTGTCTATAAATCCGTAAGAGTACGAGGGGTGGCGATCTTTTCTGAACAGCACTTGCAAGGCATCTGAGATATATGCAACAGTGATGGGGAGTTCGGTGACCGGCGGAAGTATTTAAACTCAGAAGAGAGTTCCTGGAACCACTGTAGCAATTCTGGGCGTGTTGGATGTCGCATTGTCGTGCTAGAATTGACCCAGTCTGTCGGAATGCGCAATGGACATGAATGGATGTAGGTGATCACAGAGGATGCTTACGTACGTGTCACCTGTAATAATCGTATATAGACGTATCAGAGGTGTCATTTAACTCCAACGTTACACGCCCCAACCATTACAGAGCCTCCACCAGCTTCAACAGTCCTCTGCTGACATGCAGGGTCCATGGATTCACGAGGTTGTCTCCAGATCCGTACACGTCTATCCACCCGATACAATATGAAACGAGACTCGTCAGACCAGGCAACATCTTTCCAGTCACCAGCAGTCCAATGTCAGTGTTGACGGGCCCAGGCAAGGCTAAACCTCTGATCGTGCAGTCATGATGGGTACACGAGTGGGCCTTCGGCTCTGAGAGCCCATATCGATGATGTTTCGTTGAATGGTTCGCATTCTAACAATTGTTGATGGCCCAGCTTTAAAATCTGCAGCAATTTAGGCAAGGGTTGCACTTCTGTCACTTTAAACGATTCTCTTCAGACGTCGTTGGTCCCGTTCTTTCAAGATCTTTTTCCGTTTGCAGCGGTGTCGAAGATTTGATATTTTACCAGATTCCTGACATTCACAGTAAACTATTGATGTGGCTGTACGGGAGATGCTGTGTTGTATCGCTCGTGGGCCGACTATAACACCACATTAAAATTCACTTAAATCTTGGAAACTTGCCATTGTAGCAGGAGTAACCGATCTAACAACTGCGCCAGGCCCTTGCTTTCGTATACAGGGTGTTACAAAAAGGTACGGCCAAACTTTCAGGAAACATTCCTCACACACAAATAAAGAAAATATGTTATGTGGACATGTGCCCGGAAACGCTTAATTTCCATCTTAGAGCTCATTTTAGTTTCGTCAGTATGTTCTTCCACCTACTATCATGATTTCATACGGGATACTCCACCTGTGCTGCTAGATCATGTGCCTTTGCAAGTACGACACATGTGGTTCATGCACGATGGCGCTCCTGCACATTTCAGTCGAAGTGTTCGTACGCTTCTCAACAACAGATTCGGTGACCGATGGAATGGTAGAGGCGGACCAATTACATGGCCTCCACGCTCTCCTGACCTCAACCCTCTTGACTTTCATTTATGGGGGCATTTGAAAGCTCTTGTCTACGCAACCCAGGTACCAAGTGTAGAAACTCTTCGTGCTCGTATTGTGGACGGCTGTGATACAATACGCCATTCTCCAGGGCTGCATCAGCGCATCCGGGATTCCATGCAACGGAGTGTGGATGCATGTAGCCTCGCTAACGGAGGACATTTTGAACATATCCTGTAACAAAGTGTTTGAAGTCACGCTGGTACGTTCTGTTGCTGTGTGTTTCCATTCCATGATTAATGTGATTTGAAGAGAAGTAATAAAATCAGCTTTAACATGGAAAGTAAGCGGTTCCGGACACATGTCCACATAAAATATTTTCTTTCTTTGTGTGTGAGGAATGTTTCCCGAAAGTTTTGCCGTACCTTTTTGTAACACGCTGTATTGGAGTTATCGACCACAGCGCCGTATTCTGCTTCTTTACAAATGTCTGTATTTGAATAAGCACGCATTACAGATCACTGTTGTGCACGGTCCGAAGTAGAAAAAAACGAAGTAAAGAATTAGAATGAAATGGTTCTGGCTTCTGCTCGGAAGTATACTGCAACGGAAACTAACTTTTGTCAGGGGTGAGCCAAAGTATGCTTGGCATGTGCATCGAAGCTTCGACACCCTTCACACACCCCGCCAGAGAAGATTAGCCCGGAAAACTTAATAACAAATTAATTGTGTCTTTGGTTGTTCATGGCACATTCTATAGTGCACTTCAAGTGTATCTCTCAAAAACACGAGAAAGAAAGGCAGTATGGCGAGGAGGTGTGGCGACTTGTAACAGCTGCCCTTTGTAACTTCGGCTCGTGGCTGTGTGCCGCTGTTAATAGCACGGCTGGATCCTCTCGTCAGAAGAGACACTTGTCAGCCGACGAGCGCGCCACGAGTAGAGGTCTCCGCATAAAGCAACAGCATGTGCCGGGTGTGCGCCGCAAGTGGCTGGCGGGCAAGAGGCTCTCCAAGGCGCGCCCGCTGCTGCCGCCGCCGCTCCTGCCTCGAGCCATCACCAGCGATGTACAGAAAGGGGGGGGGGGGCAGAGCTTCCTCTAAGATGCTTGCAGAACCAGTACAGAGCACATCCGCTGTGACTAGTGTAATTCTGATTAGCATTGACCACATCCAGTTTCTACGGGAAGTTATCAACCATTCACATGTTAACGCTACCGTTTGGTTTCCTCTGCGTTACGATTATCTGGTGCAAAGAAATTCCAAACCAATTACTCCTACTTCGACTTTCTTGAGGAGGGGGCGAGAGGTTGCAAGTGTTCTATCTGCTTTTATGAACCCCACCGAGCTTTCCTTTCTTCAGCCACCGTCTACTTCCTCAATTATTTGCTTATATAATCCAATCTATGCTCCTCCCCCTCCCCGACAATTTCTACCCTCTACAGACTTCTATAGTGTGAACGAAAGGATTTCTTGGTGTCTTAAATACATGTCCTATCGTCTTGTCCCTTCTTCTTGTCAATATGTTCCACATTTTTCCGAAATTAATCTTCTGACACTAACATCGCCCAGTACATAGTAACAAGGTCCCAAGTGGGACAAAGGCTCTACGAAAATGATGATAAAGCTTAAAGATACAGCTCCATGACAGTCTCGTCAACAAGGACCAACTACCGTCTAAATACAGCATAAGACCCTGCACCAGCAGCTAATCGCAGCGAGCTGAGCACGTTCTTTGCCGGTTAGAGGGTGTTTCGTTTTCTGTCAGGTCGAAGAGAGTAAATGGGTTGTTGAAAATGGCAGGGTGTCAATCACGATTGGGCAGTTATGATGGATGGTGTGTCCGTTTGAACGTAGGGGCTTCCTGAAAAGCAGTTGTTCGACATTGTCGGCGGACTGTGAGCTGGTGTGAGTGTTGGCCGTCGGCGTTCTCCATGCAGCGCGTTGCTGCTGCTGAAGTGTCTGGTCTTATCCTCGCTAAATTTGTCTGCTCGGTACCCAGGCCCCTTCCATAGAATTTGGTGCGATTTGGCGAAGCCCACCCGTTGTGTCCCCTTCCGCACTAGACGAGTGGAACGCCTTCACCGCAGGCACCGAGTAAACACGTTCTTCGGATTCCTTGAACGAGGGAAGAGCACCGTTCATCTTCCATGTGTTGATGGCGAACGTCATGTTTTCCAGAGATGTGTCTCCATTACCTGCTGTTGAGTGTATTGGAAGCATCGTGGCCCTGGCCGTCTATTTGATTTTTCACTTTCTTTAAGGTGTGCCACGCTCCCCCAAGTTACACCTCATGTGATTTTGAAAGGGTTTTTGGCACGTGCTCGACTTTCTCCCGTTGGGAGATTGGCTTATGTCAAGAGTAAATGTTTTTAAAAGATATTGCCCACCGAATGTTAGGTAAAGGGCAGATTGTTCCTTTTTGGTTTATGGCCTAGAGGCCTGTGCCCAATTCTAAGCCACATTTTGTCACTTTTTCGCTGTCTCTTTGCTTGTTTTTTTTTATTGCTCAAATAACAACCAATATATGGGATAAAATGCTGCTACTAAAAGAGCCTTGAAATACTTTTTAGGGATACTCTGCTGTTACTTTCTTTGAATCACTGATTTTCAACAAAACAAAACATATTATGTTCTTATTGGTTTGGATCTTATAACTGCCCACGTCGTGTTGTGCCGACTCCACTGTAGCTCGAATGGATTTTTAAGTTTGTTTTATATGCCGGACTTCTAATTTCACCACACAAGTCTCCAGGGTTGAGCCCGATGACGACACGCAAAAAAAGTTCGTTAAAGCGGAGTTCGCCTTTTTAAATTATGTTTTTGGATTTAATTTTATTACTCGTATAGAGACTCAACGTTCCTTTGTTTAATAGCGCGTCGTCAAAATGACTGTTGTTGTTGTTGTGGTCTTCAGTCCTGAGACTGGTTTGATGCAGCTCTCCATGCTACTCTATCCTGTGCAAGCTTCTTCATCTCCCAGTACCTACTGCAACCTACATCCTTCTGAATCTGCTTAGTGTACTCATCTCTCGGTCTCCCTCTACGATTTTTACCCTCCACACTGCCCTCCAATGCTAAATTTGTAATCCCTTGATGCCTCAAAGCATGTCCTACCAACCGACCCCTTCTTCTAGTCAAGTTGTGCCACAAACTTCTCTTCTCCCCAATCCTATTCAGTACCTCCTCATTAGTTACGTGATCTATCCACCTTATCTTCAGTATTCTTCTGTAGCACCACATTTCGAAAGCTTCTATTCTCTTCTTGTCCAAACTAGTTATCGTCCATGTTTCACTTCCATACATGGCTACACTCCAAACAAATATTTTCAGAAATGACTTCCTGACACTTAAATCTATATTCGATGTTAACAAATTTGTCTTCTTCAGAAACGCTTTCCGTGCCATTGCCAGTCTACATTTTATATCCTCTCTACTTCGACCATCATCAGTTATTTTACTTCCTAAATAGCAAAACTCCTTTACTACTTTAAGTGTCTCATTTCCTAATCTAATTCCCTCAGCATCACCCGATTTAATTGGACTACATTCCATTATCCTCGTTTTGCTTTTGTTGATGTTCATCTTATATCCTCCTTTCAAGACACTGTCCATTCCGTTCAACTGCTCTTCCAAGTCCTTTGCCGTCTCTGACAGAATTACAATGTCATCGGCGAACCTCAAAGTTTTTACTTCGTTTCCATGAATTTTAATACCTACTCCAAATTTTTCTTTTGTTTCCTTTACTGCTTGCTCAATATACAGATTGAATAACATCGCGGAGAGGCTACAACCCTGTGTCACTCCTTTCCCAACCACTGCTTCCCTTTCATGCCCCTCGACTCTTATGACTGCCATCTGGTTTCTGTACAAATTGTAAATAGCCTTTCGCTCCCTGTATTTTACCCCTGCCACCTTTAGAATTTGAAAAAGAGTATTCCAGTCAACATTGTCAAAAGCTTTCTCTAAGTCTACAAACGCTAGAAACGTAGGTTTGCCTTTTCTTAATCTTTCTTCTAAGATAAGTCGTAAGGTCAGTATTGCCTCACGTGTTCCAACATTTCGACGGAATCCAAACTGATCCTCCCCGAGGTCCGCATCTACCAGTTTTTCCATTCGTCTGTAAAGAATTCGCGTTAGTATTTGGCAGCTGTGACTTATTAAACTGATAGTTCGGTAACTTTCACATCTGTCAGCACCTGCTTTCTTTGGGATTGAAATTATTATATTCTTCTTGAAGTCTGAGGGTATTTCGCCTGTCTCATACATCTTGCTCACCAGCTGGTAGAGTTTTGTCATGACTGGCTCTCCCAAGGCCGTCAGTAGTTCTAATGGAATGTTGTCTACTCCGGGGGCCTTGTTTCGACTCAGGTCTTTCAGTGCTGTCAAAATGACTATGAAATGCTAATGTCTTTTCAAGACATAACGTCGACTATTGGATTAAAGTTCGTACATATTCTGCCATTTTAGAGAAGAGAAACCTTAAGCGCTTCTGCTTCTATAGTCTCAGTATTAAATGTTCACTAATTTCAGTTTACTTCCTATCTCAGTTCAGTATTTAACACAAATTATATATCAATGTCATTTCAGAGATATTACGTCGGCTCCACACTAACGGAATAACACGTAATTGTCATTTAACATCACTTTTAATAATAATCCTTTTTCTTATGGAGTAAATGTTAGTGAATGACCACTATCTGGGAGGAAAGAGAGATTGATCCTAATCATGAGATAATAGCTTTTAATGAGCCTGCAGTCGTTAATTAAATAAAAAGTCACGTTCAAGGATGATATATTAACAACTTTCGTTACGTCCGTTTTCACGTATCTATCAAAACTAATCCTGTCGCCCACAATTCAAATTAACACTGATGTTAACCCATTTTGTCGGAACATCGAATCGTAACTATTATGTGAAACTTTATTCTAGTCCCCGAATTAATTCCTTTCAGATACGCGCACGACCGAACAGCAGAACGGAACACAAACGACTTGTTTTAACAACCGAACAACGCAATGACGTTACATTACGACAATGTCCGCCCAATGAACGTCTCTTTGACTTTAACGAAAACATATAACAAACAATAAAATAAATTTATCCCAACTTAAAAGATTCGTTATAATCTGGCTTCCTATAAAAGGGACAATATTTCGTTACTGTAAATCGCTATAAAGTTCAACATATCTTCCTTACTTTCTGTTATTGAAAAGGTTACTGAAAATTATTTCGTTATCAATGCTGATGTTCCAGTACGCAATGTTTGTTCAACATCAAACTTTAGCAGTGGATTTTTGTTAACAGTGAAACACCAATAAGTATCACGACTAACACGAGAACATGAGACTATTATCAGAGAAAAATATGTTTTACTATAATGTTTGCCACACAAGAAGTACGCACAACATGATTTCTTTTATGTTATGAAGGTAAATTATCTTTTTGCACTGTTAATAATATATAATCCGCAGCCCGCGTCCCCCTGTAAAACACATCATAAAACCTGCTACTCTGCCCTGCAATCCCGAAAGCTGAAAGAAATAAATTTAGTTCACTATTACCTGTCCGCTTCTTTCCGGTATGATTGGTTTCATTTAATGCTGTTTGAATGTGCCGTGGCAGCGGCTCGTTCGTTCGTAGCGCAACTCTGCACCACGAATTATATTTAAATAACTGAAAATGTCTTAAAGGAATGGGATAAAATACCAGGCAAGCTTATTACAAATCATAATGCAAGTTTTCACTAAGAAACTCTATTCAAAACATTTAAACAGATTAAATTATTACACACCTTTACAAATCAATACCTAATGGCGTCTTTCTCTCAATCGCGGCTCAATAATGCTACACAAGCATAAAATATAGCATCACAGGCTCTTTCTGGTCACGTAACTCCAAGAAGACGACTGATAAATTAATGCTCGGTCACTACTGTTTATACTCCTTGTGACATACTCTCATCTTTGTTTGATATTTAATAAGTATCGTCTGTGGCGGTTTCAGTACTCGCCGACACACATATTATCTTTAAAAAAATCGGTACGTAGTTCTATATAAGAAAGAACCAGAGGTTGTACAGAGTTTTAGGGAGAGCACAAGGGAACAATTGACAGGAGTGGGAGAAAGAAATACAGTAGAAGAAGAATGGGTAGCTCTGAGGGATGAAGTAGTGAAGGCAGCAGAGGATCAAGTAGGTAAAAAGACGAGGGCTAGCAGAGATCCTTGGGTAACAGAAGAAATATAGAATTTAATTGATGAAAGGAGGAAATACAAAAACGCAGTAAATGAAACAGGCAAAAAGGAATAAAAACGTCTCAAAAATGAGATCGACAGGAACTTCAAAAAACCACCTGTATGAATATCGAGAGCTCAGATGGAAACCCAGTTCAAAGCAAAGAAGGGAAAGCAGAAAGTTGGAAGGAGTATAAGGAGGGTCTATACAAGGGCGATGTACTTGAGGACAATATTATGGAAATGGAAGAGGATGTAGATGAAGATGAAATGGGAGATACGATACTGCGTGAAGAGTTTGACAGAGCACTGGAAGACCTGAGTCGAAACAAGGCCCAACATTCCATTGGAACTACTGACGGCCTTGGGAGAGCCAGTCCTGACAAAACTCTACCATCTGGTGAGCAAGATGTATGAGACAGGCGAAGTATCCTCAGACTTCAAGAAGAATATAGTAATTCCAGTCCCAAAGAAAGCAGGTGTTGACAGATGTGAAAATTATCGAACTATCAGTTTAATATGTCACAGCTGCCAAATACTAACGCGAATTCTTTACAGACGAATGGAAAAACGTAGAAGCCGACCTCGGGGAAGATCAACTTGGATTCCATAGAAATACTGGAACACGTGAGGCAATACTGACCTTACCCCTTCTCTTAGAAAATAGATTAAGGAAAGGCAAATTTACGTTTCTAGCATTTGTGGACTTAGAGAAAGCTTTTGACAATGTTGACTGGAACACTGTCTTTCAAATTCTAAAGGTGGCAGGGGTAAAATACAGGGAGCGAAAGGCTATTTACAATTTCTACAGAAACCAGATGGCAGTTATAAGAATCGAGAGGCATGAAAGGGAAGCAGTGGTTGGGAAGGGAGTGAGACAGGGTTTTAGCCTCTCCGCGATGTTATTCAATCAGTATATTGAGCAAGCAGTAAAGGAAACAAAAGAAAAAATCGGAATAGGTATTACAATCCATGGAGAAGAAATAAAAACTTTGAGGTTCACCGATGACGTTGTAATTCTATCAGAGACAGTAAAGGACTTGGAAGAGCAGTTGAATGGAATGGACAGTGTCTTGAAAGGAGGATATAAGATGAACACCGACAAAAGCAAAAGGAGGATAATGGAATATAGTCGAATTAAGTCGGGTGATGCTGAGGGAATTAGATTAGGGAATGGGACACTTAAAGTAGTAAAGGAGTTTTGGTATTTGGGGAGAAAAATAACTGATGATGGTCAAAGTAGAGAAAATACAAAATGTAGACTGGCAATTGCAAGGAAAGCGTTTCTGAAGAAGAGAAATTTGTTAACATCGAGTATAGATATAAGTGTCAGGAAGTCGTTTCTGAAAGTATTTGTATGGAGTATAGCCACGCATGGAAGTGAAATATGGACGATAAATAGTTTGGACAAGAAGAGAATAGAAGCTTCCGAAATGTGGAGCTACAGAAGAATGCTGAAGATTAGATGGGAAGCACATAACTAATGATGACGTATTGAATAGAATTGGGGAGGAGTATGTGGCACAACTTGACAAAAAGAAGGGACCGGATAGTAGGACATGTTCTGAGGCATCAAGGGATCACAAATTTAGCATTGGAGGGCAGCGTGGAGGGTAAAAATCGTAGAGGTACACCAAGAGGTGAATACACTAAGCAGATTCAGAAGGATGTGGGTTGCAGTAAGTACTGGGAGATGTAGTAGCTTGCACAGGATAGGGTAGCACGGAGAGCTGTATCAAACCAGACTCAGGACTGAAGACCACAGCAACAACAGTTTTATATAAGTATAAAACGTGGCACATAATGGTTTCTCTCTATAACATTAAGTTCACACAATCGTTGCCCACGCAATTACAATCATGCATTATTCTTTTCTCCGCATATAATATGTGTTTTGCTATGAGACGTTACAACTTGTTGGTCTTAAGAAAAGCGGCCTCCTTTATGTAGTGACACTGACTTGCATTTTAAAGACAGTACGTTTTTCCCTTAGATTCCACACCAATCTTTATCAAAATTAAATAGAATATTTTACATAATGCTTGAATGATGCTTGCCTCTGTTACATTGTATGCAAAACTGTACTGAAAACAATATCATGAGAGCATCTGAAGTTCTTGAGAACCTCTGATTTAATCAATAACGTAGTTAAACACCAGTTGTATACCTTCGAATTGCAGATGCTACTTTGAAGGCTACTTCTGCATTTTTTAACATTGAAGTGATGTTGGGTCTCCACTTAAGATTATAATAATTTTTTATTCTTGGCTGTTAGCAATTCCGGACTTAAGTGTGTATCTCACTCGGACCTGTTAGCTTTACTAGCAATGCGAGACGACTTTACATACGGTGGGCCTTTAATTTTAACTAGCAGTGTTGTTGGATTTCTTTTAGAGCTGGGACAAATACTTTCCTCTCTCTCGGCTATTTGACGCCATCGGGGGTAGGGGGTAAGGTCTCGAGGTCTACATCTGTGGTGTGTTGTGTCGTCTGCATGTGCCTTAACCTGATGTGGCGCCGCTTTATTACTCTATTCCGGTTTTCAGGTTATGATGTGTCTGGGGATGAGTATTAGTGTAAAGCAATAATGTTTAATGTTTTGATGGACAAAAGAAAATCTAAACTGTTTCGCTTCTGGTGTTGTACGTTTCTGATGTTTTCTTAAGAATGAAAGCTCAAGTTTAATGTGTGTTTAAGTTGAACCTTGTACCTCGTTGCTGTTGAGGAAAAGAAATTATTGTAGGTTAATAAATTATTTTTAAGAGTACTTGGTAATAAATGACGTTCAGTAGTTTTATCTGGCTCTTCCTCTATGATCTGTTGCGATGTGTACTCTTAAGATATAAGCGCTTGTTTCTGTATGAGCGTCAATACGTCAAGATCGTGTCAGCAATCGACACTTCACAAGTCTAGGCCACACTGAGCGCACCGGGAACCGAATGCCGGTCTGCCCTCACCACGGGTAGCAGGACGCCCCGCCAGCGTGAAGGGGTGGGGAGAGACGGTGGCAGCTCAGGTATATACATGGAACTCTCGCATAATCCAACTGTCGGCATGTTGCGTGATTTAACGCAGTCAGCCGAACAGTATCCCGAGAAGATTTAGTCATCAGTGACATAGAACAAATTGTACAGGGTGAAATGTATTTAAAGCGACGAACTCTGGGAGGTTGTAGGGGACATCAAAACAAATATTTCTCCCTAATGTAATTTTTTCCTATGTGGATTATTTAAACCTGTTGAGGCCGTATTATGCTCTTCACTTGTTAGAGGCCGTATTACGATCTTCAGTTCTTAGAGGGCGTATTAGGCTCTTCAGTTGTGGACAACTGCTGTCCACCAGTGTAGTAGTGCATTATCTCTGTGTACTAATGGAGCGATACACCTGGAGTGAGTACACTGACACGCTTGGTACGTACTACGTAGCGCACCACAACGGACGAGCTGCGCAGCGGGTTTATCAACAACAATATCCTAATCGCCGTATCCCGCATTATGCGACCTTTGCTGCTGTGTACCAACGTATGCGTAAGACCGGGTCACTTAGCAGATTACCTGGACAGGGACGCCGTCGCACAGTAAGAACGCTGCAATTTGAGGAAGCTGTCTTGCAGCATGTGGAGCAGGATCCTTCAATCAGCACTCGTGCAATTGCACATAACATGGGGACGAATGTAAGAATAGTCAGAGAGAAATTGTTACGTCCATTTCACTTACAGCGTGTCCACAATCTGGAACCAGTTGATTATCCATCCACAGCACAGTTTTCGCAGGGGTACCTGGAACAGTGGGAAATGCATCTTACATTTCCATCCTCTGTGTTGTTTACCGATGAAGCAACGTTCAGGTGTGATGGAGTCTTCAACACGCACAATTTGCATGTTTGGAGTGTGATAACCCACATTCCACAGTTACTGGCGCCCATAAAGTGCGCTTCTTCGTTAATGTGTGGGTCGGTGTGGTTGGGTAGTGTTTAATTGGGCTGTATCTGCTACCTAGGCCATTAAATGGCAGGCACAATTACAATTTTCTCGCCAGAGCACTGCCGGAATTGCTGGAAAACGTCCCACTCCCAACAAGACATCGCATGTGGTTCCGACATGACGGGGCTCCGGCACATTTCAGTCGTCGTGTGCGTCGATTGCTGGACCGACGGTTCCCAGAAACGTGGTTTGGCAGAGGTGGTCCTGTACCATGGCCTGCTCGATCCCCAGATATGTCCCCTCTGGATTATTTGTTGGTTTAATTAATTTCTCGCCAGAGATCTTCCTCTACCGGTTTAAATACTCCTCATAAGAAAAAAATGACATTAGGGAAAAATATTTGTTTTGATGTCCCCTACAACCTCTCAGAATTTGTCGGTTTAAATAATTTTCACCCTGTATATTTCCATTAACAAACAGTATTAATGAATGTATCATAATTCGACAACTGTGAGCATTAAAGTTATTTTCCACCTTAAGAAAATTTTCATTTCCTCTAAAATTTCGTTTAAGAAAAAATGCCGGGATACTTACTTTTAAACAGACAAGGCCAATTCCCTGTTTCTCCCTTCGAGATCCGAACTTGTGCCCTGCCCATCGTACATCCCCGGGTGATTCTCAGCTGTCTTTTCCGGTAAAATCGTACCGCTTCTTATGCAAGTGAATGAATTTCCGTTCATAAAATGTGAATTGTAGTACACTGGTGTGAAAACGTAAGGATAGATAAAATATCACTGCTCTGTAACATAGCTCGATGAATCTGTTGCAGTATGGAACAGCAGGTGACTGAAAGAAATACGCAATCAGACGACCAGAAGTGACACTTCGATTCAAAGACAATAAAAACTGACCACTATAAATTGTGGTCCCCTGGATGTTTCAAAAGGCGGAACATAGTTCTTAGTAGGGTGTGCGATCACCGTAGGTGGCAATGCATGCTCTGATACTCTGACCACTGGAAACGGATTCTTGTAGTAGAGCATGCCATTCCTCCACCACTGCGGTTTGCAAGTGCTGCACGGTCGTTGGTGTGTGTGGACATGCTGCAATACGGGCCCTCAGCGCATCCCACTCGTGCTAAATGGGATTTAGGTGGGATGAAAGAGCAGGACAGTGCATTCGCATAATATCAAGAGCTCCACCACTTGGGCCGTTAGATGTTTCCGCGCATTGTCATCAGTAAGAAAGGACCATAAACCATGAACAATGGATCTTACCATGGAGTGGTGGGGGAGATGTAGGAGTGATCTTGAGGATGCTTGGATCGCTTGCGTGTCTCAACGACACAGACAGCCGTACCGTAAGTGCAACTACAATGGAGAGGCCACACGAACGTGCGGTTCCTGAAGAACGGCAGCAGCATTTCAAGTAGTTCAATGGGCTACATTTGGATGAATGACTGACCTGACCGGGTAACAGCAGTCAACATGACCTTTCTGTGCTGGTACTACGAAGACTGAAAGCAAAGGGAAACAACAGATGTCAAGCTACATTCGTGAAGTTCTTACTGATTTTATCTGATTACCATTAATTGTTATTTTATGGTTTTTGAGGTGAATTTTTGATTTAGTGGAGCCAAACAGCTTTATTATGTCGTAACTTTTCTACACAATACGTAAAAAGCATTAAAGTCACTTACTGAAGAAGGTAATATTATAACTATTGAAACTTAGGTCAAGGATTGTAACAGAACTGTCTTATGCAACTGGTTTCCGAAACTACAGCTGTTAACTTTTCCCTAGGGTATGATCTCTACAGTATGGTTAAATTACGATCGCACCTTGCTTAAACTATTCCAGAGGTAAAACAATTCAACATTGGGATCTCCGCGCAGAGACACATGGGGCCGCAAATATCGAGAAATTCCCATAAAGTGAATGAAAAATTTTGAATATGTGACCATGCCAGGTGACGTACTCTGCATGTTCAGCGGTTGAGCCAATCTATCTGTCGCATCTGATCGTCCCAACCCGTATTAAGTATTCATGTCGCTGTGGTTTCGGGTCCACGTGCATGACTTTAGCGCGTGGGGTAAGGGTTCGAGTCTTGCGTCTGACAGGCAGTATTTTCTTTTCTTTTTGTCGCGTTAATCAGCTAAGTGCTTATACTGAAGTAAGATTTATTGTCTCATTCACGGCTTGCGCGGTCTCCGCTGGTTTATTGCAAAATACAGTACTACAAAAACCTACCTTATTGAGTCACAAGTAAATGAGCGTTAGTTTCTGAACCTCGTCGTTAGCAGTAAATAAGTTGCGATTTCCTTACTATTTAATGTCTCTAATGAAAACAGGTTTAACAAAAGGAAAGAAACCCATATTAGAACAGATTATACTTGGTTACAGCGAAGGCAGTAATTTATTAACTTTTACGTTTACAACACATCACATTTACAACATTTGTTCGAAATCTGCACCGTTGTGAACTACGTGTGACACTGCCCCCTACATATGAGTCTATGATCGACGAGCACAACCGCTGCACATGCGGCGAGGTGCATCATCTGGTGACGTCACAAGATTTGTCATCCTCTTTTCGGGTATTTACCGTCATTTGAAGCCTCGTGAGTCTTATATTAAATTAGTTGTCTGTGCCGACGTCACTTTGGGTGTTTCTAAAGGTTAATAAGAATCACTCCGGGTAACTTGTAAAAAAACCAGACTACAATGTGAACAGTCGAGAGGCATGAAAGGGAAGCAGTGGTACGGAAGGGAATGAGAAAAGATCATAACCTATGTTCGATGCAATTCAGTGTGTACATTGAGCAAGCAGTAAAGGGCACCAAGGAAAAATCTGGAGAGGGACTGAAAGTTTAGGGACTAGATATAAGGTCTCTGAGGATTTCCATGGCATTGTAATTATGTCAGAGGCAGCAACGGGGCTAGGAAAAGCAGTTGAACGTCAAGGAAAGTGTCTTGCTGGCTATAAGATGAACATTAACAAAATCAAACCAAGGGTAATGGAATGCAGTCCAATTATGTCAGGTTATGCTGAGGAAATTAGAGTAGGAAACGTGACACTGTAAGTCGTATATACGTTTTGCTATTTTAGTATTAAAATAAATGATGATGGCCGAAGTAGAGAGGATATAAAATGTAGACTAAAAACGGCAAGGAAAGCGTTTCTGACGAAGAGACGTTAGTTAAAAGTGTATATAGAATTCAGTGTTAGGAAGTCTTTTTCTGAAGGTATTTGTCTGAAGTATAGAATTATACGAAAGTGCAACATGGACTACAAACAGTTTACACAAAAAGAGAACTCTTGCAATATGATGCTACGGAAGTGAGCTGAAGATAGACGGGTATATAGCGTAACTCATGAGAACATACTGAACGAAACTGGGGAGACAAGAAATTTGTGACCAAACTTGACTAAAATCCAGAAATCACCAATGTAGTATTGGAGGGAAATGGGGAGGGGGGGGGGGGTGGAGGCGAATCTGGTTACACAGTATACGCAGTTGCATCATACCAGTCTTCGGATTGAAGATCACAACAAAAACAAAAATGAAGTCAGGGATGCAATTGGCAGAGACGCACATTGACCGGTGAGTGCGGCGTGTTCAAAAATTTGGCGTCCAGGACACCGATGCAAAATTATGCCTCCGTACACTATACACCTGAAGCAGTAAAACACTCAGCTTTGGCAATATTTCTTAGTGCATTACGTGCATCCGCTTCTTGACGAATGGGGACGCCCCCAAAATCTCGAGTCAGACTCGATCTGCTGTCATCGGTCTTCGTTGGACGTCTCTATGCTCTTGGCACTATCACAAACGGTGCAGCCGATGTGGGGGTGTTAACGGAACACAACGTACTGGTCGCCGGGCAAAGAGAGCACCCACATAGGGTCGCATTTCCACTGAAGTCGTTAGCAGTTGCACAAGCTGTGTGGCTGTTGCACAGTGGAGCGATCATCTGCAGCTGTAGTTGACCGTGGTCGACCAACTCCTCTCCTTTAGACGCTAGGGCCTGTGGTTCGGAACCCACGCGTTGCATGTTAAACAGTTTTATGAGCATTACCAAACTCCTGGGCTACACTCGTCACAGTTCGTCCCTCTTCCAGTATCACCTAGATGTGGTCTCCAGGCCATTTTGTAACGGAGAGCACCATCACGGCGCATTATAAATGCTCGCTGATTGACACGCACGGTTCCTTCGACAGCCACGTGTTACAGTGTCAGCCACATTTAGCGCTACAGTCGCGATAACCACAAGCCATGTGACGCCCAGCTTTCTTTGTACGACTGGGAGACCTCTGTCAACATGCTCCCGCAATTTCATTCGTTTACACCTAGTTGTTAATATCTCATGTAACTTCTTCTATCACGTCCTTAAGTATTGGAGAGCAGTATATATTTTGGTTGGAATGACGTAGCTGCCTCTCCTGGTATAGTATGTGTCGGTTCCTTACCTCGTTTCTGAAAGCGAAGTACATCCACGAGATCCAGCTTGACACTGCTACCCCTACCTCTCAGGGGGAAAAAGACGCCTCATCTCCTAACAATCAGAGCCGACCTTCCATTTATTTACTATTTTACATTTAGTACTCAAACATGAAATGCGGCTGATTTTGGTTGTTACTGGTCCTGCTTTCGCACATTTGCTAATGTCCTCAATTCTTGAACTGCAACACGTAAGTATGTTTTTCATCATCCATAGGCATGAGCTTCGTGCCCTTACAGCCACAACTTCATGTTCATTACTGACAATCCCACTTTATTTGTTCCCTTGTCGATTTGTTTGCCCACTTGACTACTTGCCTATTTGTTCCGGGTAACTGTCTCCGTGCATTTCTACGTGGTGCACTAAGAGAAGATCAGCTTTTTGAAAGTATTCACATAAAACGTCTATGTATGAATAAACAAATCAAAACACTGACTGTACACTTTCCGTTATAAAAACATTGGAAACTTAATTTTGAAACCGTCTTCACTTTACAGAAAGAGCTCTTGGCGACTTTCACACTTCTATGTACTTTTATTGGGAATTAAGAGGGAACGGCCAGGATAGTTACGGAAAGAAATGAGTGAGAGACTGGAAGACCTTACCTGGAGAGTGAGTACGTGAAGTGGATGAGTCATGTGGTGTGTAATAGATAGCTTAAACAACGGACTACATCCCTAGGCTCAGGAAGAAAATTATCACTTATACAAAACAAAGGCTGAAATGGCGATACTACTAAATTAGCAACTGAATAAGACTGACGACTCACTTTTTTACATTGATTAATCACACAACAGAGAGAAATTTCAATAGATGATCGCAAATCCTACTTCTCTCCGATCTATATAAAAAGAAAATAAAAAGAATAAGAAAATAATAATAATATAGTGCGATAAAAAAGAATAAGTAAATAATAAAATGAAAAATAGAAAGTGCACACACCACACACACACACACACACACACACACACACACACACACAGAGAGAGAACTTACACCAACACACACACAGTCAAACAAAAAGCAACTGAAAAGAAAATCGGGATAAAGCTAGCAACACCCACAGAAACACTGACACAGGAACTGACAGTTGCAGTGCTGTGTTTCGAAAACAGTGACGACATAGAAAACTGCAAGCTTTTAACCAGTTTGTCACATGAGAGTGATCTGTCTGACTTACAGATTACAAAAACCTCAATGAACTGTTTTAAATCTATAACCTACACGTACAAACGATAACCTATATATACAAATAAAAAACTAGGGGAATATTTCACCACACCACGGAAGATTCCTTGTAAACAAGGTAAAACGCCTGTGGGTGCACAAATTAAATTACGGCTCAAATAGCTCTGAGCACTATGGGACTCAACAGCCGAGGTCGTAAGTCCCCTAGAACTTAGAACTACTTAAACCTAACTAACTTAAGGACATCACACACATTCATTCTCGAGGCAGGATTCGAACCTGCGACCGTAGCAGTCGCGCGCTTCCTGACTGAAGCGCCTAGAACCGCTTGGCCACCGTGGCCGGCGCCCAAGTTAAGAGAAAACTTAAATTGCAGCATGCAAAAGACGTTTTTCTTTTATACTCCTGCAATTTATATACTGCTGCTGCAAAAACGGCACCACACGGATCTTCCATTACACGTGTTTCTCTCAAATTTTCGGAAGCATGTCTTTAAACACTGTACTTCCCTGAATTACAATTCCTTGCACAATATGTAAAAGTAGTGTATTAGGTAGTCGGCCGGAGTGGCCCTGCGGTTCTAGGCGCTACAGTCTGTAGCCGAGCGATCGCGTCGGGCATGTATGTGTGTGATGTCCTTAGGTTAGTTAGGTTTAATTGGTTCTAAGTTCTAGGCGACTGATGACCTCAGAAGTTAAGTCGCACAGTGCTCAGAGCCATTTGAACCATATTAGCTAGTGGTGTAAACAAATTACTGTTGTTATACAAACATCTGAAACATACTTTATCGTTATTATTATTAAAATCGTAGTCTCTGTTCTATGCTAAAAGTGATCGTTATATCACGTTACATTTGTGCGAATTGTAGGACGGTGGGGGTGTTGGATGGAGAGACGGTGACGAATGTTGCTCCTTTTCCCCACACCTCCTCCCTAGACAGATGCGTTTAAAAATCGAAATTAATGTACGTTACAGCTACCTTCCAGCCGCCTGATGAATCTTAAGGATCCTACATAGGTGTTAAACAGAAACCTATTAAGATTCTGAGGAGTAATCTTTAATGTCAGCATAATTTGCATGAGGAAGAAATAATGTAATAGGTAACAAGTTCATCATCCATTAAACACTGTTTACAGATAGACGGTGTTGCCGCGCGACGTTTCCAAGCAATAATCTGCCCAGCAGAGAAACGGGAATAGTCCGTGAAGTTTCTCGTGAGAGTAACAGCGCCGTCGCAGTTCTCCCCCTTCCGCCTGAAGGCGGACTAGCGGGCAATTAATTGATAATTTGAGGGATCCCGAGGAGAGCTGAGGGCGGGCGCCGTTCGCAGAAGAGCTGCGTCGCCGACGACAACCAGTCCTTTTCTCTGATCAAAGAACTTTTCGTTTGCCGCGCAGAGTGCTGTAGCCACGAGGGAGATTAAATTTTGGATTTCACTTACACGGTTAGGTGCCAGCGTTACGTGGAGCTAGCGTGCGACAGCGCTAATTACAGGGCTGACTCACGTTACTTCATGACACAAAACGAGTCCTGAAAAAACCTCGGAAGGGTTTAAATTTTGATAGTGATTAAAGAACTTCATGACAACCAATTACCTAAACCCATTTTCTGAAGTGACACATTCACCAGATCTTATTTTTATAATATTCCCTTGTGTTTCTGAAATTTGAGAAACTTGGCAGAGCCACAAGCTGTTTAATATTCGCCGATTTCGTGCAATTTCCATAGTATTTCCTGTACCTCATTTCATAGCTTACAAACTTACACTAATTTCTTTGTTTCTCTGTGCCTCATGCATTGCTGAATCCCTACCCGAAATTAGGTTGTTGTTTGCCTTAGAGATCTATTTCTCGATCGGTGGTGAATGATAAATTTCGTCAGCACCATCGCTGCATGGCGTCTTTCTATTAGAGAGCATGAAGTATTGGAAGATAAATGGCAACAGTCATTCATGATTCAGTATTGACAGAGTATACAATATCAGGACAGGTTTATTAGTATCGGTTGTTGGACTTCGTCTCGGGGTCTAACTGTCTAATAATTTTCCTTACGTTTAGCCAGAACGAATGGACGGCGTTGTGAAACATTCAGGCGTCGTTGTGATGGAGGACAGGAGACGAATCCGCCGTTGCAGATTATACATCTGAGTGCTTTCCTTGGTCATTAACGGTGTCGCTACTGTTCTGTCATTATTATCTACGTCAGTCGTTCACTGCAATACGGCAATCCAGCACTTGTTTACATTGAGATTTCTCCTTTCAGTTGAAAACTGTTGCCTTTTTTTTATGAATTCCAGTGTCTTCCCTGGCCGCTACTGTAGGCCACCACCATCAACGGTCGGTGAACCTTTCACAGTGACAGCCATACCTCATAGTGAAACGTCACAAAAATCATTAAAAAAACCTCAGATGAAGATCCCGACAGGCAATACGTAAACAAGGACCACTAAAGCCCCAGAACCTCCTTACAGTTTTATCAGTTGGTAGTCATTTTCATGCATAACAATAAACTGTATGACGACGCAATAACAAGCCAAACTTCTTCTTTATCTTGTGCATTTGACTCGCATCGTCTATGGTCAGAATGGTAAAAAATGAATTTGGCATGGCTGGATTGTTGACCGGCCGGATACCCTTCGTGTCTCAACCCAACACACCCTTTGCCCCCATTCCCCTCCCACCGACAGGGAATTGTGTACCCCAGCTGTATTCACATGAAAGAGAGCGAAAGTTTTCTAAGTGTTTGCGAATCGTGCAACTGATTTGGGGTCTGGGTACCAGTCCGGTAATCTCCTAAGGGGTTGTAGGAAAACGCCTAAAGACATTACCCGTGAATGGTGTCCGCCACACTCGCCCTCGTCGTAAATCTGCCGGGAGGATTCGATCTGGGATCTGGGACCGGCGCGGATCCCCGTTCTGACAGCGGCACTGAAACACAGGTGGCTATCCAGGCCGTTAGGCAGTATTATGCCAGTAGCTGAATTAAAATAACATGAACTAAAAACGACGAGTTTATACAATGATTATGGTTTCTGTGTAATTATTTGCTCACATTAATTAAGTACTCCTTCCAAAAGCAGTACACAATTTTTGATGACGTCTCCTGTGTTGGTTGTAACGTTATCATGCAGAATGACGGTATTATCTAGCAGTATCGGAAGTTTTCGCCGTCACCTGCAGCTGCTCGTAGATCTTCATGACACTGAGTAACATTTCTGCCAGCGAGGAAGGTAATTTTCAACTAAGCTCGCTCTTCCACTCCACTTACATCAGATTTGTAGCACGTCCAACACCACATTGAATGTCTTAGGCTCTTTTACCGAGATATCTTCGCTTGTGATAGCAATCTATCGGTTGATTCCCGCACTGTCTTCTGCGATTATTGTGATGCCACATGTTCGCACGATATACGATAGTTGTCATGACTTGTGGAAGAACCCTTGTACTTTTGAATTGCTCTGCTTCTTCTCAAAGCTAATTTTATGCCTTCTCCTGTGAAAATGTATGTTATTTTATGTCTAAGCTTGTGCTTGGGTGTTATTGTGCACCATTTCGAAATTTCACTCTTGTTTTCATGTGTTCTTTGCGTCAATGTTGTTCTATTTCCATGTGTGCTCGTTTGTCTGTTTTGTTGTGCTGTTGCTTTTGTCTGTTACGTGTTGTGTTTATTGACTGTATTTCTGTTTAGTTATTTGTTTAATTTTCTGACTAAGTTATTATTATTAGACTCATTGTTTGTTGCTACTTGTATGATTATGTCTAGTTCTTTCTGGTAGTTTTCTCTGATGAGTGGTTCTGTGTTGAGTCTATGAAGCATGTGTATGAGTGTTGATTGCTTCTGCGAGTGTGGGTGCTTTGACGTCTGATGTATGATTGTGTAATTTGTGGTAAATTTCAGAGTCATGCTGACTGTTTTCTTGTTTAATGGTTATATTTAAGAAATTTATCATGTTCTGTTTGCATCCTGAACCCTACCTTTTTGTGTGTGGTGCTTATATTTGTGCCGACCTGGTCGGTTTTTGCTGGAGGTCATCAGTTAAACAAAGGATATAATCCACGCACCTGATTCAAAGAAAACAGGCTGTAATTATTTGTGGTAATGTTTTAAAAAAATCAAGTTTTCTACATGATACATGGAAACGTTGGCTAGGACACTCGAGTCACTCAACTGTTGCAGAACATTTAAGAGAAAATAATCACAAAAATGAACACTTATATCTTCCAGTACTAGCTCTGATTTCCCTTATTTTATTATGGTGGTCCTTTCTCCATATGTAGTTCAGCGTCAACAAAATATTTTCGGTATCGGAGGAGAAAATTGGTGAGTGGAATTTATTGAGAAGATTCCTCCAGCAAAGAATAACGCCTTTGTTTTAAGGGTGTCCATCCTAAATCGGGTATCATTTCGGTGGCTCTCTCCCCTACTTTGCGACAGAAAAAACGTGCCGCCCTTCTTTGAACGTTTTCGATGTACTCCGTCAATCCTATCTGCTAAGGATCCCAAACCGCCCAGCGGACTCCAAAAAAGAACGGACTTGTGTACTAAAGGCTGTCTCCTTAGTAGATCTGCCACTTTTTCTAAGTGTCCTGCCAATAAAACGCAGTCTTTGTTAGCCTTCCCCACAAAATTTTCTGTGTTCCAATTTAAGCTATTCGTAATTGTAATTCCAAGATATTTAGTTGAATTTACGGCGTTTACATTTGACTGATTTATGGTGTAACCGAAGTTTAACGGATTGCTTTTAACACTCATGTGGATGACGTCACACTTTTCGTTATTTAGGGTCAATTGCCAATTTTCGCACCATACAGATATCTTTTCTAAACCTTTTTGCAATTTGTTTTGATCTCCTGATGACTTTAGCAGTTGATGAACGACAGCGTCATCTGCAAACAACCTACGACGGTTGCTGATATTGTCCTCCAAATCGTTTGTGTAGATAAGGGAAGCAAAGGGACTACCTTGGGAAACGCCAGAAATCAATTCTGTTTCACACGATGTCTTTCCGTCAGTTATTATGAACTGTGACTTCTCCGACAGAAAATCACGAATCCAGTCGCATAACTGAGACGATATTCAATAAGCATGCAATTTCACTAGAAGCCGCTTGTGTGGTGCAGTGTCAAAAGCCTTCCGTAAATCCAGAAATACGGAATCAATTTGATACCCATTGTCGGTAGCACTCAGAACTTCACGAGAGTAAAGAGTTAGTTGTGTTTCACAAGAATGACGTTTTCTAAATCCATGTTGACTATATGTCAATAGACCACTTTCTTCGAGGTAATTCATAATGTTCTAACACAATATATGCCCCAAAATCCTGCAGCATATCGACGTTAGTGATATTGAACTGTAATTTAGTGAATTACTCCGGCTACTTTTCTTGAATATTGGTGTGACTTGTGCAAGGTTCCAGTCTTTTGGTAAGGATCTTTAGTCGAGCGAACAGTTGTTAAGTATGGAGCTACTGCATCAGCATACTCTGAAAGGAACCTAATTGGCATACAGTCTAGGCCCGATGACTTGCTTTTATTAAGTAATTTAAGTTGCTACACTATTCCGAGGATGTCTACTTCCACGTTACTCATATTGGCAGCTGTCCTTGACTCGAATTTCGTAATATTTACTTCGTCTTCATTTGTAAAGACATTTCGGAAGGCTGTGTTCAGTAACTCTACTTTGGCAGCATTGTCTTCCATAGTATCTCCATAGCTATCACGCAGAGAAGGCATTGATTGTGTCTTGCCGCTAGCATACTTCACATACCACCAGAACCTCTTTGGATTTCCTGCCAGGATTCGAAACAAAGTTTCGTTGTGGAAACTATTACAAGCACCTCTCATTGAAGTCACCGCCAAATTTCGAGCTTCTGTAAAAGCCAATCTTGAAGATTTTACGTATTTTTAACCTTGGCGTGCTTTTTCTTTGTTTCTGCAACACTGTCTGACCCTTTTTGTGTTCCAGGGAGGATCGGCTCCGTCGCTTGTTAATTTATTTGATATTAATCTCTCAATTGCTGCCGACACTATTTCTTTGAATTCAAGCCACATCTAGTCTACACTTGTATTGTTAATTTGTAGTGAGTGGAGAGAGTGAGTGGAGATTGTCTCTCACTAAGGCTTCAAGTGAATTTTTATCTGCTTTTTGAATAGGTATATTTTTGGTTTATTCTTGGAGGATTTCGAGGTTACATTATTCAATCTCGCTACGACAACTCTGTGTTCACTAATCTCTGTATCCGTTTGGATTCTCGTTGTTAACTCACGATTATTTGTTGTTGCGAGGTCAAGTGTGTTTTTACAACCGTTTACTATTCGCGTAGACTCATGAACTAGCTGCTCGAAAAAAATTTCAGAGAACGTGTATAGCACAATTTCGGGTGACGTTTTATGCGTACCTCTGTAATTAAGCATGGATTTTGTAAGGAACAGTATCGAATCAATTTTTGATGGCCTATCAACAGCAAACCTTAATTTGTGTAAATAATTAACCAGTTGTGTTTCAGAAAATGATATTTTATGAATCTTGTGCTGCCTGTATGTCAACAGACCGTTTTCTTCGAGATAATTCATAGTATTCCCACACAACGTAGCTTCCACAATCCTTCTGGCAATTGATGTTAGTGATACAGGTCTGTAGTTCAGAGCATTACTTACATTTACTTTCTTTTCTATTGATGTGACCAGTGCAACTTTCCACCCCTTTTACACGGATCTCTGGCGAGTGTGCGGTTGTATATGATAACTAACTAAGGAGCTATCAGCAATAGCGAGTGAACCCTAACTAGCATACATTGTGGGCCAAAGGTCCTGCTTTGTTTATTTAAGCTGTTTCGATACACCCGGAATTCTGGAAGACTTACTTCTTCGTTGGTGAAGGAATTTCGGAAAACTGTGTTTAGTAACTGTTCTTTAGTGGCACTGCCGTCGCTAACATTTGTATTGCACTTGTGCAGCGGAGATATTGGTTGTGTCTTATGGCTGATTTACTTTACGTAAGACTAGAGTCTCCTTGGATCTTCAGCCATATTTCGAGACAGATTTTCTCTGTAGAAACTATTTAAAGCATTCTACATTTGAAATCGGCGTTAACTTTTGAACTTCAGTGGAAAATCATCTGTATTGGAAATAATGCGCTCTTATATCTGGCTCTTGTTCCGTGAACATGGCAACAGACGTTAGTATAATAATTAGTAAGGTTTTCCTGTCTTAATAATGAATCAACACGTGTACTCTCATCGCCAAACCTAGAAGGTTCAATACTGTAAACAGGCGGCTAACTTTAATACATTCACTACTTTCAGTTTGTATTCTTATTATTCATTTACGTAATTTAAATATTATTTTATCATACCAAAAAATCAGCTAATAGTAAGCGTACTGGGATACAAAACTTACTGACGAAAGTAACTTTCGCATTATGTGTTACTGATAAGTTACAAAGCTATATGAAACGTGGCCATACACCGAAAGAACTGTTGCAGCATAGTACCTAAGATATGTGAAAGAAATACGCAATGAGATGACCTGAACTGACTCTTTTATTTAAAGTCAATAACTATATGACGGTCTCCTGGGCGTTACAAGCGGATGGACATACGACGGCAATTTTTTTTTCTTTTTTTCCAAGCTCTAATCGGTCGCGAGATGCGAGGTTAAAACCACAGTGAAAATACGATGACGTTCTGAACACATTTGCGTGGTATCTACAGCATTCCCGTCAATTGTGTCACGTCGAACGTTTTAGTTCTGAAACCACAGTGGGCGAATAAAGACAAATAGAACAATATCGTCTCCTGACAAGAGTGAAATGCGAGCTGATGTCCGCTGAGGGGTTCTGAAGAATATTCAGTATTATAGAACACTCAGTATAATGTCGTTCATTGAAACTAAACTACACTTCAACAATTACTATACACACACAAAGAAAACAAATAACATGTAGACGACTATCCATCAAGAGTGTCGGTGAGGTTCATTGGAGCTGGTCCTGGCTTGGCGAGGAACTGGCTGTACTGCTGCTGCGCTGTCCTTATAAAGCCTGCGGAGGGCAGCGGAGTACTCCAACTTCCCTGTGTCTCTGAGGCGACCTCTGCAGAAAAAAGTTCGCATTAGCCTCTAGCAATTTGAAGAATTGTTTTCCTCATGGTTACGCCTGCAAGTGTTTGTGAATGTGATATGGTACACAGGGGTGTCTTGAGTGTAGCCTACCTGGCAGGGGTCGTCTGTGGCAGACGTAACAGTTTCCTCCTGTTTTCATGCAGCCCACTCATCGTAACTGTAATGCGTGACTGAAAAATGCGGTAATTTTGCAGGAACTCCCTGCAGCTGCAACTAAGACGCACCTGCACAGTATTCAGTGCAACCAGAATACAGCCCAGATACAGCTGCCTCTGATTTTCATCTGTTTGCTGTGATGACAGCATTTAAGCACAGTGTGGATAATTGAAGAAAAGCACAGATGGTTGCCCTCCATAGTGATAGTATTGGGAACTTTGGGAACTTGGTATGAGGGTAGGACAAATGTCTAAGTCGGAGGGCGACTATGTGGAGAAACAGCTCGAAGGCTTACCTAAATGTCGTAAGTAAAATTTTTTGATTTTCACTGTCGTATCCATTTCGCGACTGATCGTAGCTTGAAAAATAAATAGCCCTCATGGTTCTTAATACAGTGTGTGATCATCACAGATGGCAAAACACGCTGCTCTGCAAAGTACTTCCAACTTGGCCTCAGGGTTGGTAAAGAATTGTTGTGGCAGCGCTTTCCATTCCACCAGTGCGGCTGCCAGCTTCCAGATAATCGTTGTGCATGTGGACGTGGTGCAGAACGCCTACCTAACTCATATCACTGGTACTCGATGGGATTTAAGACGGGAGAACGGACAACCAGTACTTTTACCAAGTATCCTCTCATTCCAGAATCTCTCCACCTGAGCTCTCCAACGCGGTCACACATTGTCATCCATGAAAAATAATTCCCTGCTGAATACACCCCTGACAAGACGCGGTGGGAGGGTAGTGTCACACTAACGTTGACCAGTGTGTGTTCAGAGATCTGGAGGTCAGTAAGTCCATGCAGTAGTGTGCCATAGTTCATTACGTGTTCTCAAGTCTCGCCAATGAGCGTACGTCCACATTGTTGACCTTGTTTTGGTGGTGCACGTGGTATGGTTGTTACGTTACGGGGAGGCATAATGCTGGATGAACGTACCGACCTTCAAATCTCTGAACACGGTCAACGTTATTGTGAAGTCTTATTGCTTCCCCATGTGCGTCTTTTCAGGTTCGCCTTTGGCCCTGACTTCACTTTTATGGATGACATGTGCGATCGCGTAGAACAGCGCAGGTGTTGGAGCTATCGCAAACACAGGATATTCTGCGAATGTGCAGGTGTGCCCGTTCCTCCGACTGAAATCCCACCGATGAGGTGTGCGCATGCCGTTTGGAGAGGCATTGCTGTACGTTATGAAGCACCATCCGCCAACCAGCATTTGTCAACCGCGCTTGTAGAGGAATGGAACGCGC
The DNA here is from genome assembly GCF_023897955.1 of Schistocerca gregaria. Lineage (NCBI taxonomy): Eukaryota > Metazoa > Arthropoda > Insecta > Orthoptera > Acrididae > Schistocerca > Schistocerca gregaria. Next base: position 726,939,822 of record NC_064922.1, on the reverse strand, counting down.
TACCACAAGAACTCCTTAGCAACTTTGTGGGTAGCGTGGGAGCGCACACATTGCCATCCGTGGCGATCACACATGCTACTAAGAACCATGACTTCCGTTTTCAACAGGCAGTCCAACAAGCAGAAGGCTTGTTCAGTGAAGCTAAGGCCTGGTTTATCATGAACAAAATGAAAATTAATGAAGAAACAACTGAGAGGATGATATGCAGCCTGAGCGATACTGGAGCACTGGGTAACGCAGCAGATGTTAAACTTGTGGGCTTTCTCATTGATACCAAATTAACCTGGCTACAGCACACCAAACTGCATGTTCCAAACATTCACGGGTTCTGTACCTCTTGAGGAAACTGAAAATTATAGTACCAGAACAGTACCTTCTAACTGTGTACTATGGAATGTTCCACAGACACATTAGTTATGGGCTGTTGTTTTGCCGCCATTCTGCAGGCTGCAGTAATGTGCTTTTACTGCAAAAGAAAGCAATGAGGATCATTACTTCAAGCAAAAAAAACAGACCACTGTAAACCACAGGTCAGGAGTTCTGACTGTTTACAGGCTGTATATACTGAACTGCCTCTTCCACATAAAGAGAAACCATGATATTTACAGAAAGAAAAAGAAGTTCACAAATACAGCACTCGCAACAAGGACAGTATCCATACGCCGATGTGTCGATTAACAAAGACCCTAAACAGCTTCCCAATGGTGGCCCTAAAACTGTTTAATGCTCTACATCATCACATTCAGTCTTAACCATGGGAGCAGTTTAAAACTACTATTTTGTATAAGCTAAAAGAGCAATATTGAAGAATTATTCTCTAGTAAAAGCATAGTGCTTACTTGATCTGCAGCTCAGTTCCATGACTCCAACGGCAACTGTTATATTTAATTTCATTATATACTTGTATCTATTATATAGTTGTGATATTAATGTAATCTAATTTATAACTCAATTATGTCTTGCTGCATTAAATTACTGTAAAAGTAGGGTTGTATTCATGTATTTCGATGATGTTGTATTGTGACGCTGTCCGTCCAGCTGTGGCTGGTGAATGACATAGGGGACTACCACGTATCGTCAACGCTTTATTTTGATCACTATCTTTGAATAAAAGTTTAGTTTCTGTAAACCTCACTGCGTTACCTTCTGTACAGGATTGCAGAAATACTTCCAGTACGTTATCCAAGTTCCGTCAAGGTATGTTACTTGGCAGTGACGCATGCAAAAGCAAAATTGGTCCTTGTATTTTCCAGCAGTTTGTCTACAAGGCGATCGATGCAACAAACGGATTGAGAGAAGCAGAAGGGTGAACCAGAGTGCGAGAAGCCGGTTTTGGGAAGCAGCTGGCTGCAGCAGCTAAGTACACGGACTGTGGTGAGCCGATGCGGGATGTGAACAGCTGCCCGGGCACCTGTGTGCTCCCAAGCCGCAGCGCGCGCTTCGCGAGCATACAGCAGAGCGCTCTGGCGGCGGGTGGTAGCCTCACCCGCCGGCCGCCAGAGGTCAGCGGCGGCCGGCCCGGCCGCGGCGGCCATCTGCAGCCCGGCCAGCCACACCCCCAGCCCAAACCAGCCCGGCGCCGCCCGGCCAGGGGGCCTTGACCCACTAAACTAGATTCCGGCACGAGAGGCGACCTCGGCAGCGCGTGCCCGCACTCGGGTCGCCGCTGCACTCACGCCAACTGAGTTATGTCTAATGTCTTTATAATTCAGGCGATAACATATTTTGTGCCAATTAGAGTTTCACAGTTTTATTTGAACGACAGAGTTTAATACCTCTCGTTCCGATCGTGCTGCCTGTTTTTTGGCGGCCGACAATGACGGGCAGGCATTGCTTGATAATTTTCTGTAGCTAGTTGTTATAACCCGTCCCCACATCGTCGTTAAACATATTATCTGAAGTGACCGATAATTTTTATTATATAAGGGACGATCAGTTAGTTAAAAAAAAAAAAGCTCCACTGTGCGTGAAATCTTACGAGACGTAACTGCTAAGGTCATCAGTCCCTAAGCTTACACACTACTTAACCTAAATTATCCTAAGGACAAACACACACATTCACGCCGGTGGGAGGACTCGAACCTCCGACGGGACCAGCCGCACAGTCCATGACTGCAGCTCCTTAGACCGCTTTTTTATTTTTCATTTATTTATTTTTTTTTATTACAGAGGCCAACCAGCTCTCTGAGCGAACACACTGAGCTACCGTTCATTTTGTTCGTTTTCGTTCGTTGTAACTGCTCGGGGCGGACGTCGCAAGACACCCGTTTCAGTTCGTCGTTGATCTATTAACTCAGTTTCTTTACTACAGAAGGCACCTAACACTCTGACCGAACACGTTGAGTTACCGTGCCTGACCGCTCGGCTAATCCCGCGCTGCTCAGTAAGTTTCGTTCGAAGTTTTTTAAAGACCAAAATCGCTATATGAATCAAGCAAAATCGGCTTAAACGTTCAGGAAATCGTTCCACCGACACACCATGTTACCCGTCTGGTAAAAACCGTGTCCTATTGGGTGAAGGAGTCCGTAACTGCCTGCTGGAATCATCGACCCTACAGAACATTTTTCAAGTAGCCAAAGGCGTAGTAATGGCATGGCTAGTGGTCAGAACTGTAGGGTGACTTGTTAGAACGTCCTTAATGGATGGAGCTGGCCTCCCAGTTCGACTGACATCTTGTGACGCGACGCGATCAGCACTGAAATTGGTGCAATTATTCCACAACGGTGGTTTTGACAGACATATTGCCCCGTACACATTCTTTCTTCTCTGAGGTATCTACCAGTGTTTATCCTTCGGCAGCCGATAAAAGTTCTCGTTTCTGGATTTACCGGACGCACATCCGACGGACACGAATACCACATTAATCAATTGCCGTATAGATACGCATCTGAGTCGCGCTACGTTTCATATACCCTGCAGCAGCTCCCTCAAACTGACATTTTCTGAAGACACACGCCGGTTTCATTTCCACAGTGACCAGTTCCACTAGCTATCTATAGCCATTGTCGCATCAGCGTAAGAAGCCTCTTTTTTTTCTTCGATAAGTATTTTTCCTCGTTTTTTTCGGAATGGTCCCGTACAGATGTCACATGCCATTTCTAAAATTTCATCGTTGAGAAATGCATTGCTATTATTATTATTATTATTATTACTACAGAGGAAGGTCACTCTCTTGACAGAACACACTGAGCTACCGTACTGGCAACGAATGGCTACGGGGGCGGTCCGGTATGGAATTACATGCTTCACTAACGAAAAAACTAGTAGCCTGTTATAACATTATCCGTGGTTCAAAATTACAATCAGTCAACTCATACGAAAAGATGGGTGTGACAGTTTGTAAGGATATTAAATAGAGCGACCAAAGTGGCTCTGTCATATGAAAAGCAGGTGGCACAATTCGGTTGATCGGCAGAATCCTAGAAACATGCAGATAGTCTGCAAAGGAGACTGAAAACAAGTTACTTGTGTGTATCATCTCAGAATACTTCTCAGGTGACTAGTGGGAATACTGAACGTAGACACAGAATGTAGCACAGAAAATCATTTGTTTTCTGGAGTCAGAGGACAGTGTCACGGTAACGTTAAGAGACCCGGACTGGCAGACCCTTTTTGACTGACGCAAATTATCCCACGATAGCCTAATAGAAATCCTTGGATGTCACAGGAGATAATGAATTTAATTGATGGAAGGAGAAACTGTAAAGAGGCAGCAAATGAAGCGGACTAAAGGAATATAAAGGAAATAAAGTGACTGACGAGACGTGCAAAATCGCTTAACAGGAATGGCTAGAAGACAAATATAAGGATTTAGAAGCACATATCATTAGGGGAAAATAGATAGCACCTACAGAAAAATTAAAGAGCCGTTTGAAGAAAAGGAAAACAGCTATATTATTATTAAGATTCCACGTGGCAAACCATTACTAAAGCGGCCCCTAGATGGTTAGTATTATCGCATAATAATATTGTGCAATATTATTGTCGTTCTGTCAATTGTTTTGTCATTAATATTGTGCAATAATACTGCGGTTCGGAATGCTGGACAATAAAGAAGGTGCTGCAGTGATAATTGCTTTACTTTGTAACAAGTTGAAAAAGAGGTCGCTGAAAAGCCGGTTCAGCGACATTAAAGATCACTCCCGAAACCTTTTTGAGAGAAATGAGGTTGAAAAAATAAATAAACAACTAAAAATAAAATAAAATAATTAAAAGCTTACCATAACGTTCTGTATGTTGATGGTCCATCATTTGATACATCACCGCATTTCCCCTGCTCACCGCATTTCCCAGTCAAATTTCTGCCTACGCCTACATCAAGAAACAGGATGACAGCTTTTATCTATTACGCTACGATACCTTGCTACTGACAATTCTCTTGAAGACAAGTGTGGTTTCATCTTTTTGTATTTGAGTCATAGTTAAGGAAACGAGCAATAATACGTGCTCAGAAGAATCATATTCTGATAACTAATGTATACTCAGAGATAATTAACAATGTAAACTTTTCTTCATAACGTTGCATTAACTTTTTGGAAACATCGCCCTTCATGGACACTCCGTATATTTTCTGACCAATAAATCATACGATTCTTCATTCTTAACACTCGTGTTTTTGAATCATCTAACTTAACATCCCACAGTCGCGGCAATGATTTATACATTTCGATGCACTCTAAAACAAAACTCTTTCTCCTTGTTTGGAACTCATTTTCCACGCAATGACCCTATCTAAGCTAGCCACCTTGGTCCGTGTAGCACGCGAGAGCCTGAACGGATATTTCAATATTATATACAGATGGCACACTATTTCCTTTCAGCGCAGTATATTTCATAAATATTAGACGTTCTCAATATTTTTACAGAATCTCTTCCTCAAACCCGTAACCGATTGGTGTTACAGCGCATATCGAAATATTGCGCAGTTTTATTGAAAGTGTAGGGACGTTTAAGCAAAGAAGGGAATGTTGTAAGGTGGTACAGTATAGATACAATGTAGAGGGACTGTACAAGGGAAATGAACTTTAAGGTAATAATTTAGGAAGGAAAGGTGATGTAAATGAAGATGACATGGGAAATATGATTCTGCGAGAATAATTTGACAGACCACTGAGAGCCCTAATTCGAAACTAGGCTTCTAGAGTTAGACAACATTCCGTCAGGAGTACTGATAGCGTTGGGTGAGCCGGCCGTGACAAACCTATTCCACCTGGTGTGCAAGATGTACAAGGTAGGCGAAATACCCTCGTTCTTGGGGAAGAACGTAACAATTCCAATTCGAAAGAAGACAGGTGCTAAGAAGTGTGAATACTACGGAACTATAATGGTTGCACAATACTAGTATGTATTATTTACAGAAGAACGTAAAAACTGACGGAAGTCGACCTGAGGAAAGATAAAAATTGGATTCTGGAGAGATGTAGGAACACACAAGGGATTACTGATCCCTCGATATTTCTTAGAAGATAGGTTAAGGGAAGTAAACCCATGTTTATAGCATTTGTAGACTTAAGGCTTTTGATAATACTCACTCCAGTACATTTTTTGAAATTATAAAGGTAACAGGGGTAAAATACAACTTTTACGGAAGCGAGACAGCAGTCAGAAAAGAGAAAGGGACATGAAATCGGACGGCATTTGTAAAAGCCAAGGACATGAAAGCGTAGCAATGGTTGAGAAGGGAATGAGGCATGGCTATAGCGTATCCTCGACCATATTGAGTCTACACATTGACCAAGCAGTAAAGGGAAAAAAAGAAAAAAATGGTGTAGGAATTAACGTTCAGGGAGAAGAAATGAAAGCTTTAAGGTTCTCCGACGACACTGTAGTTCTGTCAGCGATAGCAAAGGACTTCGAAGATCATTTGAATGGAATGGACAGTGTGTTGAAATTTGGACAGAGTGTGAACATTTATAAAAGCCAAACAACGATAATGGAATGTAGTCGAATAAAACTAAGTGACGCTAAGGAAGCTACATTAGAAAAAGGCGCGCTAAAAGTAGTAAATGAATATCGCTATTTGGACAGTAAAATAGCTATTGATGGCCGAAGTAGTGAGGATATGAAATTTAGACTGAGAATGGAAATAAAAGCGTTTCTGACGAAGAGAAATTTTTGTAACATCCTACATAGATTTAACCATTACGTAATCTTTTCTGAAAGTATTCCTTTGGAGCGTAGCGTTATACGTAAATGAATCGTGGGAGACAGACAGTTCAGGTAAGAAGAGAATAGGGGCTTTTGAAATGGGGTGTCACAGGAGAATGCTGAAGATAAGATGGGCAGATCATGTAATGAGCAGAAAAAAAAATTGGGGAGAAAGGAAAGTTGTGAAACAGTCTCACTCGAAGAAGGGGTCTGTTGATAGAACTAATTGTTAGAGGTCAAGGTCAAGGAGTCACTAATTTTGTATTGGAGGGAAGTGTGGTGGTGGGGGAGGGGGGGGGGGGGGCAAAAATCAAAGAAGAAGACTAAGAGATGAATTCAGTAAGGAGATTCATAAAGATGTCGGCTGCAGCAGTTGTTCGCAGATGAAGAGGCTTACACAGGTTAGAGCTGCATCGGGAACTGCATCAACTAGTCATCGGAGTGAAGATAACAAAACCAGCCTACTTACAAAATTTTAGGGAGCAGTGTTATGATTGGTATCTAGCGATATTCTTCAGCCCCTATGTATCTCTCCCTCAGGCACCGTGAGAGCGAACATAGACTGCAGCAAGCGCAGAGAAAAAATGTTCAAATGTGTGTGAAATCTTATGGGACTTAACTGCTAAGCTCATAATTCCCTAAGCTTACACAATACTTAATCTAAATTATCCTAAGGACAAAGACACACACCCATGCCCGAGGGAGGACTCGAACCTCCGCCAGGACCAGCCGCACAGTCCATGACTGTAGCGCCTTAGACCGCTCGAAGTACAGAGACATTTCAACGTTGTTCCCACGCTCCATACACGATTGGAAGACGGACTAACATACGATACCATGCAAATTACACTCTGCTACTCACTTCACAGTAGTTTGCAAGGTATTTTGTAGATGTAGAGGCAGAAATGTACAGTTTCGGTGCACAGACTGCAACAGCTAAAATATATAACCCTTTCTGACAAATTAATGTTGTGTGGCAGAACAGGGCAAGAACCTAGGGTCTTTCATTTCTCGAGATTCCTCCGACTGGGATGCAAGCACAATTGAAGATCCTCCCAGCAGTATTTATGCCAGTACCCCTTCCCTAACGAGGCCAGGAAACCTCAAGTCTCTAGGTGACGTCTTCACTGCAACTGCGGTGCTTTCGACATTAACAGATAGGACATTCGGAGTCACTGATAACGAGATGGTGCAGATTTTGTTTATGCGTACCCTACGTCTTCAAACAGAAATATACGAACCAAACGAGAAGATATACACAAGGGTTACGGTTAAGACCCGGCATGTCGTTGCAGTGACGAGTTATTAAATTGCATTCACTGTGCATTTTGTTTTGTAGAATCTCCAACAGTTACGAGAACTCGAGAGTGCATCTTAGTGCCCCAAACTACAGTAAATCCCAAGGAGCCACGTATTACTCATTTCATACCATGACTATAGCTATTCGATACACTCGTGAGCCTGATATCCTTCCAGCTAGAAAATTAAAGTCAAATTTGCAATGGCCGGTGACCACGTGGGGTTTGACACCATGACAGGAGAAAAACCTTAAAATTCGCTCACAATTGGTATTACGACCACCTAGCCCCATCGGATCATCGAACGAGTGCAAAATTAACCATCAGTAATACGTCGCTTATTTTAAAACCGGGCAACTCGAATTCACGATTCTAAGTTTCACATGTAAAATCAAAAGCCAAGAAGCGGGGCCTGTAAAAGCGCTTGTGGTCGCTGGCCCTTGGCTCCTTCTGAACAGAGAAAGTTTCCAGGAACTTCTAGAATGATCTTCATGGGACTCTACAGCGCCAAGCAATGAAAGCGATTTTAAAAACGAGGGAAGTCTGGCTTCTGCGGTTGAGAGCTTCTGCTCCCACCAAGCAGATAAAAGAATGCGACAGAAAGAAAGAATTAAACTTTTTCAAACGTCTAGCTATGTAGCAGCGTTCTCATATCATGCAGTTGAACTTGGTGTATGAAAAAGTACAGAAGCTGCTGATTCCCATAACAAAATAGAAATAAATGAGTGTCCAGCAAAATTTTGCTCCACACGCCGTCATATGACAGACAATGAACATATCTGACATGAATATTAAGTAGGAGTAGTAAAGTTCGAGAAAAGTGAAATTATGAAAGTGGGTGCAAAAATAATAGACACGTTTCAAGCGGGCCCTCTTTAATTTACTTCTATTTTCTGCAAGCACGGCAAGAGAAGCTGAAACTCCATTATGATACTGAGAAGTCGTTTAGTCTGCATCCTCATCAACGTTTCCACGCCTAAACTAACGTGCGCATGAGTGTACACGGTAACTGCTTCGTAGGGAAAACATGAAATCGGAACATGTATCGATCATTCAGGCAGAATATACGAGTTACGGCACGTTTACGACTGAATGTTTTCCCTCTTATCTTACGGAGAAATCGTCAAATTAACAAAAAACAAAAAATACTAGTTTTCGGTGAGCCAGGGTCCATAGATGCTATGAATTTTTGAATGACTCCAGTAAGTTTGTATTTTATCTGTGACAATAGCTCATCCGAGTAGCAAATCTGAAGGATTCAAACCCCAATACACGAAGCACAAATGACTAAATGTGGATTCTGCACACAAACGATAAAGGTAAATTAATGAACATAGTAAAAGAAGTCGAAATTTATAATCATTAGAGCCCAGTCGCTGAGAGTTTTAAATGAAGGGAAAGACTTAACGATCAATAGATTCCTCATAAATATTGTCCTTGTTCTACGATGAAATTCGGCAGCATCATAGAGTTCCCTAGTGACACAAGACAAAGTAGATGTAGGTGAATATATTATCAGATTTTATTAATATGTTGGACCTGCTACATTATTTACTGCTGTAGTTGAAATGATATTACGGTTACCGACTACTCAGTCCCTACATGTGCGTTATTAAATAGTTACATCTTTTTTGTATTTGTAAATATACGGCGTACCGTTGGCAAACATTCTTCATAATAGCACTTTTCGCCAGATTGGCAATATTGGCACCTATTTTATGACAAATACCTAACAAATGTGTGTAGCAAATTACCACATGTAACGTAACTTGTATAATGTTCAGTCACTCGTAGTTGATGCAGTAAGGATTCGGTATACAAAAAATCTATTTATAGAGTGTTTGCAACTGACTTAAGGCCGATATTGCACATCAGTGCGAAATTAAAACAAAAATTAAGTTTCCAACATCATGAACTCATTGAAGAACAAAAATTATATATTCAACTACATTCCTCATCTTTTTTTACATGTAACGATTTCCTCATAACATGAAAATTTCATTTTTCATTATTCTTAATCCAACAATTTCTGTATAAAGTAAAAATGTATTATTTTTCTTTTTAAGTTCCCTGTATTACGTATCTTCTGTATCTCTATCAGTAATATCTTTGAATGCCTCCATAGAGTAGGAACATCTCTGGAGTAAGTTTAGTGTTCTGCGACTGTCGCCAAAATCAAACTGGGATTGTTACGTGACTTCGGTATTACACTTATTGCTCACATTTTGTGCTAAGAGCGAAACTTTAATGTTATACTTTCTTGCGGTGTTTTCGCATATTTATTTGTTAATGCCAGAAATGATAAATAATTGTTGCTGCTTCGGAGGTAAATCGAAATACGTCGTAAGGTGGAAAGTTATTTTCACAGGTAAGTACCACAAACTGATAACTGTTTTCATACAAGTAATAGCCACTTTCTGTTAGAAAAATATTCAGACACTGTGTGACTAGGAGTAAATATCTCACGTAACGTACGTGAATGCTTGGTTACGTATTTACCGGTCAAGTGTTACACTGATTCAGTAACTTGGAAGTCTGTTGCCAGTGAATTCATTGATTTATATAGGACAAACTAAGCTATTCCCACCATGCCATTTTGTTTGTTTTTGCCTAGTCAGAATACGAAACTTCTATTACTACCTTTTACGAGTAGAATGATACGTACGGTTAATATTATACTTTCCCTAATGTTGTGGTATTTGTACTAGAATATAAAAACGAAAGAACTTCCATCTATCCCTTAAAATAATACCAAGTGCAATAAATCTGTAATTTTCTACCTTTCTTAACTCCAAATTCGGAGTTTTCTGGGATACTCTCAACCTGGCTTATTAGCAAGCCATTTCACAAGCGCAATGCAGCAAAATTTGTTAAAATAGGGTCTTAGGAATACGATAAGATCCGGTACAAAACCTTCAAATAATGATGGCTATCGTTCGTCTCCCTCTCCTCCCCCTTCCCCGCTACAAGAAAGAAGTGACACCCGAGCTTTGACGCTTGCAGCAAACAGGCGGAAAAAGCTTGCATTTATCTCTTCAAAATTTATTTATGACACCGAAATACATGACACCGATGCTCCGTATCCATATTCTTACTGTCATTATAATCTGTTTATAAGTTTGCCTAAACACGATCTTTCACCGAAGACAGTTTGTGTTCACCAGTCAGTTGGTGCATTTGTTTTCTTGCATCCAAGAAGCAATAGTTATAGAAAAGCGTTGTACCTTACTTTTCACTGAGAGATCATTGTGTAATATAATTTAAAGACAGTCGCCTTCTAATGTAGATATTACCGTCGTGATATTGTAATGTGAGACATATACTATGAAGGCTCTCAACACTACGCTAACAACCTCTGTTACTGTTGTCTTGCTGAATGATAGCATGTCTCGACAATGTCGGATCCATTCTACGTTAAAGTTACACATTTTCTTCTTGTTGTGGTTGTGGTCTTCACTTTCATGAAATTCTCTATGCCCTTATATTCTGTTGAGGAACTCGGCAACCTACATCCATTTGAATCTGTTTACTGTTTTGAAGCTTTGTTTCTTCTGTGCAAATTTAACGCCCCATGCTCCCATCTGTTATCAAACTTACGATTACTTAATGCCGAACTCTACTTTCAGTCACACTGAAAATAAATTTCTATTTTTCTTCAGTTACATTCTGTACCTGTGATTCGATCCACCCATTAATCCCAACTTTACCCTGTTGCGCCACATTTCAAAAGTTTCTATTCTTCTCATGTCTGAACTGAATGATTCATTTCCTAACATAATTTCCTCAGCATCGCATTATCAAATTCGACTATGTTTGTTTCCTCTTGTTTCACTTTTTTAGATGTTCATGTTATAGCCTCTTTTCATCACACTATCCATTTCGCTGAAGTGTTCTTTGAAACTTTTCTCATCTCTGACTGGATTACAGCGTCAAAGTTTCCAATTTCCATTTCCAAACTCCTCCTTTGTATCCTTCAATGCTTGCCCAGTGTACAGTCTGAGTTACTCTGGGTGTAGGTTACAACAGTGTCTCACCTCCTCCTCAACTCATGCTTCCCTTTCATGGTTTCTGAATCTTAAAATTGGTCTCTGGTTTCTGCTCAAAATGTAATTAACCTTCAACTTCGTACATTTATACCTGCTATCCTCTGCATTTCAAAGTGTGCATGTTACACAAAATTTTCAAAAACTTTCCCTTAATCTACACACGCTCTATACGTACTTGTTCATTTGTGCAACCCATTTTCTAAGATGACTCCTTAGATCAGTATTGCCTTGCTTATGTCTAGATTTCTTCAATATTCTAAGGAGCTGAGGGAATGTCGTCTATTTCAGGTGCCTTGTTTCCTTTACTTTCATTCAGTGCTCTGCCAAATACTTCTGGCAGTAGCATAGCTCTCATTCGTCTTCATCTACTGCCTCTTCTCTTTCTGTAATGTTATCTTCAATTTGGTTTCCTTTGTACCGCCTCTCCATAAATTCCTTAGTCTTTCTTTTTTCCCTCTTTTCTTAGCACCGGCTTGCCCTCTCAATTTCTAATTTTTGGACAGCTGCTTTTCTTTCTCCAACGGGCTCTGTAACTTTCTCATACAGGGTACTATGTTTCCTGTAGTCGTGCGTGTTTCTACAGCCTTACATTTTTCCTCTAGCCATACCTGCTTAGCGAGCTTGCCGTTTCTATCAATTTTATTTTTAGACCTCTGTATTTCCTTCAGCGTGATTATTGCTTATTGTTTTACATTTTCTCCTATCGTCAGTTAAATTCAGGGTCTCCTGTGTTACTCAAGTATCTGTTCCTACTGTATCTCTACTCTCTTACCCGTTTGACCCTGCACCACCTTCGCTATTTCATTTCTCAAAATTAACAGTTCGCCTTGTATTGCATTCCTTTCCCTGCTCCAGTCAAACTTTCCCTAGTGCTACTTTGAATTTCTCAACAACCTCTGTTCTTGCTGTTTATCGAAGACAGCGCCTTAATTTTCTTCCTTTCTGCAATTTATTCGGTTTTAATTTTCATTTCGTAACAAATAAATTATTATTAGAGTATGTATCCGACTTTGTGACTTTCGGCTAATGTGAATTTAACTTATTCTTAATGTATGTAAATCACAAATTAAATTTTTTTTTACTTCACCCTGGTTTCCAGAACTTCTCAAGATAGAAGTCGACTGAGGACAGTGTATCATAGATAGAGTCCCATTGTTGTTCAGAGATGTCACTAAACTCGCCGGAACCGTGCGACTGCTACGGTCGCAGATTCGAATCCTGCCTCGGGCATGGATGTGTGTGATGTCCTTAGGTTAGTTAGGTCTAAGTAGTTCTAAGTTCTAGGGGACTAATGACCACAGCAGTTGAGTCCCATAGTTCTCAGAGCCACTAAACCCGCCCAAAGATGTAAACAACCATTCATGAGCTGCGCCTATTAGGCGGAGGGGGTCCGACAGCCGATCAGTTCCAGTCATTCCGCCAGGAAGGAGGTGCACGGATCGTGTTGTCTGTAGCTCAACCGTGCCTAGACGGTCAATACTGGAGCTCGATCGCGTCCGCATTGTTACTTTGTGCCAGGAAGGGTTCTCAACAAGGGAAGTGTCCAGGCCTCTCGGTGTGAACCAAAGCGATGTTGTTCGGAATGGAGGAGATACAGAGAGAGACAGGATCAGTCGATGACATGCCTCGCTCAGGCCGCCCAATGGCTACTACTGCAGTGGATGACCGTTACCTACGGATTAAGGCTCGGAGGAACCCTGACAGCAAGGCCACCATATTGAATAATGATTTCCGTGCACCCACAGGACGTCGTGTTACGACTCAAACTGTGCGCAACGGGCTGTGTGATGCACAACTTCACTCCCGATGTCCACGGCGAGGTCTGTCTTTGCAATGACGACACCATGCAGCGCGGTATAGATCGGCCCAACAACAGGCCAAATGGACCGCTCAGGATTGGCATCACGTTCTTTTCACCGGTGAGTGTCGCATATGCGTTTAATCAGACAATCTTCGGAGACGTGTTTGGAAGCTGCTGCCTCAGACTGAACAACTTAGACACATCATCCAGCGAGTGCAGCAAGGTGGAGGTTCCCTGCTGTTTTGGGATGGCATTAGTTGGGGTTGACGTACGCTGCTGGTGGTAATGGAAGGCGCCTTAACGGCTGTACGATGCGTGAATGCCATCCTCCACCGTTATTGCAACCATATCAGCAGCATATTGGCGAGGCATTCGTCTTCATGGACGACAATTCCCGCACCCATCGTTCACATCTTGTGAATGACTTCGTTGAGGATAGCGACTAGAGGCCAGCACGTTCTCCAGACATGAATCCTGTCGAACATGCCTGGGATAGATTGAAAAGGTCTGTTTATGGACGACGTGACCCATCAACCACCAATATAGAGGCACGACGTAGCTCCAGATTTATGTGCCTGCCACATGAATGTAATGTTTCTCAAATGTGAAGGAACTGTCAACTAGGCCGCCAAATTTTGCCTTATTGTAAATAGCCAGCAAAAAGAACTTAACCTGATTGCAAGCGCTTGCAATATTTGAAATGCGAGTCAGCGAGAAGCTACAAAATAATTTAATGAAGATCAGATTGTACACAAATATACGAAAAAATTATATTTCAGATCTGCGAGAACTGCTGATAAATATTTTATTATTTACTATTATTACATAATCTTTTTCGCGGTGAGTTAATGTAAACGACAGGAAGGTTCACTCGAAAACCAAGTACTTATCAACACCCAACCATTATATGTCACGTGAGTGACTTAGTTTCATGATTGTACCAAAACCTGCAGATGTATGATTCAAATTCTTCAAACTCTTATACTATGTTTGATTTTATCAAATTAATTTCGTTATTCTAACATAAAGTTGTCACTTGTGTTGCAGTGTTACACATACGTTACGAGCATATTACGCGCTAGTGCCTAGGATCCCACCCTCAGCCTCTACGTCATTGTTGTAAATGTTGTCAATGCGGAGTATCATTCACTATAGACGCTTTTAAATTTTAATAATTGTTCTTGAATTTGCATACTCTCTATAGCTATCTTATAGCCTACGCGCACCCTGTAATCATTGTTGTAGCTCTCGACGCTTAATCCACATTTCTGTACAGCGGTTTTAAGTGGATAAAGCTCAGATTTTTCGTGTGAATTAATTTATTCATCTGCTGTGTTGAGTTTTCCATTTAAGGTTTGTATGTCTCTTGTCACACCTTTCGGCCTTGCCGCAGTAGTAACACCGGTTCCCGTCAGGTCACCGAAGTTATGCGTCGTCGGGTGTGGCCAGCACTTGAATGGGTCACCGTCCGGGGTCTACCGCGGGGTGTCAAGCGCCGTGCACTCAGCCCTTGTGAGGACAATTGAGCCGCTTCACTGAGAAATAGCAACATCGGTTCATAAAAACTGACAACGGCCGGGAGAATGGTGTGCTGACCACATGTCATTCCATATCGTCATCCAGTGACGCCTCAGAGCTGAGGATGACACGGCGGCCGGTCGGTACCGTTGGGCCTTCAAGGTCTGTTCGGAGGGTGTTTGTCTGTTTTTGTTACATCTTTGAGGAAACGTTGAGGCAGGTGGTATGTATTGCTCGTATTTGAAATTATTCTGCTACTACTTTATGCTTGCTTAATGTCAATGAGTCGACGATGTAGGATTCCTGCCTTCATGTCGGAACAAACAGAGTAATAATGCGGATATCTATTCGACAGCTGTTGGGCTGCAGGTTTACGAACTTGTGCATTACTATTGGTGGAAAAATGAACTAGTTACGTACCCTGTGAAAACGAAGATAGATACTGAAATGTAAGGAGGGACAGCCATAAAACAGGCATCGCCTGAAACCGCAGTCTGCGTCAAGAGGTGTACGTCAATACTGTAGGCGGCTAAAAAGTGCATGCCTCAACCTTTGACCTTATACTTCTTCCACCCATCACGGCTGAGCGATAGGTTTCTTTCAGAAGTATTTCTTTATTGAAGGGCATGAGGTACAAAATCATTAATTCTGCACCTTTCAACCATGACACTTTTGAAGTTTACAAAATAAAACCGCGGGAGGTGGAGCAGTAGATAACACACTGGACTCGTATTCCAGAGGACGGCGGTTCAAATGCCTGTACGGCCATACCAACTTGTGTTTTCAGGACTTCCGTATATTATTCCATGCAAATTCCGGATTCAAGTCTCACCAATTAACACTGACTCATTTCAATGCCCAAAAGCGGTTAATGTTTCTGAAAACCTTTAAATACTAGAAGACTTCTTTTGGCTAGGAATGCCTTTTTTGTTTGTGCTAGTGTCGTGCTTATATCGTTCTTGATTCGCCGGTCATGCGATATTTTGCATCGAAGCTAGCAGAATTCCTTAACTTCGCCAGTTACGCGGTCCTCTGTTTTGATGTTAAGTTTATCTCATTTCTGCTACTGCTCAGATGGCTAATGGTTCAAATGGCTCTGAGCACTATGGGACTCAACTGCTGTGGTCATTAGTCCCCTAGAACTTAGAACTGCTGAAACCTAACTAACCTAAGGACATCACACACATCCATGACCGAGGCAGGATTCGAACCTGCGACCGAAGCAGTCGCACTGTTCCGGACTGCGCGCCTAGAACCGCGAGATCACCGCGGCCCTGCTCAGATGTTTCGAATTTACTTGGTTTATTCTGAGTACATACACTATTTGATAAAATATATCTATAGTGAATATAAATATTGCATGTGTCCCCCTTCTCCTTTACGTGAGCCTGAACTCTGCTGTGGTCACTTTCAGTGAGGTGTTTGAATGTCGTGGAGGAATGGCAGCCCATTATTCCTCAAAAGCCGAAACACTAGAAGGCAGTGAAGCTGGACGCTTGGGTCTGGAGGGTAGTCGTGGTTCCAACTCATCCCAGATGTGTTCCATTGGATTCAAGTCGGGACTCTGGACAAGCCAGCCCCTGTCAGGAGTTTCATTGTCCACAAACCATTGCCTCAATAATCCTACTTGTACATACACTGTCACGGTGATAACTTTTCATCTGCTGTACGCAGTGCACATAGCTGTAACATGTGGTCATATCTTTCCACATTCAGCATTTCCTTATCCACAGAAAGAGAATTCCATCCTAACCATGAAAAACACCCCGATGTCTCAACACCACCTCCACTGATTCCATCGCTTCCCCAACACTTAAAGGCAGGTAAAGTTCTCAGCCAAAACTTTCTGTCGGATTTTCACAGCTATAGCATGATTCATCACTTCAAATCACTTATTTCTGGTCATTCAGTGTCCAATGGCGTCGCTCTTTCCACCACGTCAAGCGTGGTTCGGCTCTGACTACACAAATGTGTGGTTTACGAAAAACTTTTTGACCATTGTATGCCACTCTTCGTAAAAGTCTACGCACAGTGGCTGTGCTAGCTGGACTCCTGGCAGCACTTTGAAACTCACGAGTGGTTCCTCCCGATTTCTTACAACCTTCCTCAGGAATTATTTTCGGCTATAATGGCTACGGTTGTGTACCGCGACTGTAGGGATAATTATTTATTTGTAATTTCTGTTACCAGTCACTTTTATTTGTTTCATGTTTAATCTAACATAATACAAACCGTTTCTAACATGTTCTGTTCATCATCAGGCATTTACACATACAAAGAGAGAAATATTACTTAAAAATAAATTAAATTAATTATCTTAAACCAAATTAACCTAGAACTTTATGTCCATTGTTCGTTACTGTACTGTAGTGGCTAGTGTGGCATTTTGGGGGAAGGGGAGGAATGGCGCAGTCGATGCCCTGAAATCGAAGTCAGTGATGTCTTCTGCTGGTTTTCCTTGTCGTTGATTATGTACAACAGTTCCAAATCAGTAACCACTCGAGACCCGAAACAAATTTATTTAACTTGTCTATTCGGTGATACGATACGAACAGCTACAAAATAGAGCCAGGAGTTAGCCAGTTGCACGTCCAGGCCACAAACTCTGCGGCAAACGTTCGCCATCGACTGGCGCCACATGAAGCGCGTTATCTCGGTGACGGCTCCCCTTACGACAGCGGCCCACAGCCGTCGCTCGCAGCCTTAGTACCTCCGACATATCTAAGTCCGTGCTAGGCGTGGAATCCGAGCACAAAATCATAACTACCTGTATGTAGCGTTTATCTTTACTAAAGCTAATCTGTCTTTTAACAAATCCCCAAGTAGAAACATATTTTGTTCTATTTCACAAGCTCCAAGGGCTCTCTAGGTATCTAAGAAAATATCTTGAATATACATAGTATATGCGATAACAGAATACCTCAAATACATTTATCTCACTATTAAATTAATAAATTTCATGGTACAGTAGGTAGTAAAGGACCGAAATTTCGAATACATAGAAGCAGTTACTTTTTGGAAAAATAAATTCAAATATAGTGACAGAAAACAATGAAGGAAATAATTGAGGACCAGCAACATTTTGATGACATCGACCCTTGTGAAGAACGTTGAGGCTGCCAAATGTGAACGAATGTTTCTTCTTGCCTGCACGGCGTGATTTGCCGTGGCCTGCTTGCGTCATACATCCCTCACAACGACAATTAATCGTCGTTGTCTAGTGTGGCGTGTTGACTATTTCCAGCGATCGATTTCTAATGAAAGGTAGCAGGAAATCGCAGAGTTCTGTCGCATTATAAAACTTTGCAGTCTGCTGAATCTATTGAAAATTGAGTTATGATTGCGTGACTTCAGACAGTTGAAAGGGGTTGGTCTGTAATATCGCAACTAAAAACGTGGAGGTGGGAGGCATACTCTGCAGTAATACCATAATTAAGGTTAGCTGAGTCATCACTTAATCCTGTACGGGCCTCTTAATACTGTGCACGCACTGTGAATCGGTTGCGTCTTTGGATTAATTTGGCAGAAGCTGCAGCATATAGCCGTATATCAGTACTGATCTGTCTTTAATAGTAGGCACAATCTTACAATTAACTGGCAGTCGGATTGGAATGGCCGAGTTGCCAAATAACAAAATGCAGCAGCGTACGCCACAAGAGGACTATACAAAAAAAGAAATAAATCCCTCCCCCAATGCTTCATTTACCACTGTTTAACAAGATCCATTTACATCGTAGTGTTTTATTCTAAGTCAGATACAGATCCTAACAACGGTGGCTCATTACAGCATCTGGAACACGCAATCGTCATAGCTCAACTCAATAACAAACCTGAAAACTGATGTAGGAATGGCACACTGACTATTACATCCATGAGTGTCAGTCCACATCTCTCGTGTATGCATACGTAAACATACAATAAGTACGATGGTAATACCGATAATAATAGAATCATTTCTACTACTGCGCAATGAGGCTACACCGATTCAATTCAAAATATGTGCAACTGCAATGTAACAATTGCAACAGAAATAAAAACATGCTTCATTTGAAAACATTTTAGGTGTAATAGTGTATAACCAAAGACAGACACAGGTTAACACATAGAAGATCAAGCTGAGGAATTCAGCAGCCTCGGAAGCAAGAAGGATATGGCAAGCAGACTAGAGGCAGCAAAGCGGTCATACCTCGCCAAAAGAACTGTACGAGAGCCAAATATAGCCGCTAAGGGAAACAATTCTACGTCCGTAGAACAGTATTCTATGTAAATGAATTGTGTTATATGAGAAATTTTGATAAGACGAGAATGTAGCTATTTGACAGGTGTACGAGAAGAATCGTGAAAAGAATAACTGATAAGATAAAAGAATGAGAAGGTTCTCCTGTCAACCGGGCATAGAAGGACTATTTCAAATAATACGTTGTTAATAATTTGAACAATGAAATATTACAAAATTTTCTTTTTGTTAGTGAGAGATCAGGGGAAGTCAGTTGCTTAGTAACGACTGAAGGCAAATTTTTATCTAGCTTCGGAATCAAAGGCACAGGGAAGTAACTTCAATAAAAATATCTTTCGCCGCTAGGGTACCAGGGCAGTAGGCGAACTTGGACGAAAGTGTCCTTCTTTAGGTAAATTCTGCTGATGATTTTTTGCGTTGCTACTTTACGTTCAATGCATCGCTAGAAGTCAGAGTAGTCGGTGGCTCTTAGGTTATGACGACTGATCTTAATCATTTTGTTACAATAGTCAGGCGATGTGCTTACAGACAGCATAGACTGTCACTGAGATGTGATCGAGTGGGTTAGTCTTCTGCTTACACCTTGCGATACAGGTAATCGAAAATGTTCCCCAGTGGCTTAACTTGCTCCTTGTGTTTATACTGATGAGTTTCAGTGGAAAAAGCGGTTTGCTTCACCAGGATTACATGATTCGAAATCAGTTGACGTTATCAG
Source organism: Schistocerca gregaria (assembly GCF_023897955.1). Taxonomy (NCBI): domain Eukaryota; kingdom Metazoa; phylum Arthropoda; class Insecta; order Orthoptera; family Acrididae; genus Schistocerca; species Schistocerca gregaria. The sequence continues at coordinate 726,920,060 of NC_064922.1, read as the reverse complement.
TCTTCCTTTAAGTAGCTACTTTTCTCATATAAAAGTAAAGTCTCAAGAACTTAACAAAATACTGGCTTAGTGCCGTTCATCAAATCCCTGGAAGAATCACAGATTTTAAAACACATTTTGTCTCGTTGAAATTTTCCAGAACAATGAAAGGAAGTTCGCTGTCTAATTTCAATTCAAATTTTGAAGCATTTTCAGTGTATTCTCCTCTTCTTTCATTTTAATTGGTTTCCCCCACTTTTCGCTCGCCGCTCTTGGGCTTTGACGTAATGTAGATGGGAATTTTTTTTCCTCATTATGTGTCAGTGTATATGTATTCACCGTACAACTGCGAGGATTCTCAGGGAAATGAGTGGCCTCAAGGGGAAATGAATTATTGTTGCCTAAAGATTCTTCAGAAATAACAGTGAGCAAATGGAAGATGTGGTGGTCAAAACCCAGTGTGCATTTCTTACTGTAGCTCCTGCCGGAACACGTGCTTATTACATTGAAACGATTTCGTTTTAATACCAAGAAACACTTCTAGTTGCATCTGATATTCCCTACCACGATTGGCGGGTGGGAAATAAATTGCTAATTTCTCATTTAACAAAAGCTTCTATCTCTGGCTGAGTATTCAGTGGTGAAATCATGCGTGTTATGGAAGAAATATGATCTGAGCCACAACAGATTCCTCCTTTTATAATTTCATCCTCGAGGAGTGATCTTCCTCTTACCAACAGAACAGCGGAATCCTGTAACATTACACCCTTGTTTCATTCTAAATGGACAGAAAAAAATCAAATAGATCGAGCAGGATCAGGAGGTGTATTTGTGAATGGGCTGTACGCCTTTTCCTTGGTGTAATCCACGGAGATCCCTCAGCACAACCGTCGTTTCGAGCCGGCGCTAAAGGAAAAGACACAATCCCTGAAATCAGTTCCCCGCCGTCTTTGGCAATTTCGAAGAAATCGAATGTGGGATGATAACAATGCAGAAAGTGATAGAATAGTTCTCTAGTTTCTTAGGTTTTTAACGACTTTACTATTCTCTTAGCAACAGCGAAAGTTTTACGGATTATTAAAGAAAAATCTACATTTTGATGTTGGTGGTTTGTTCAGATTTTGATTGAGGACAATCATTGAATACAACTTTCGTTTGCCATTCATTCTCTGTTCGCCACTTTTCTCAAAGATGTTGAGCTTAACATACTCATTTGCAAAAATTTCAAAGAATAATTGTGCCTTAAAAACTTGTCAGTTTCTTGATATTATGTATTATTTTCTCCATATTCGTCATAGCTCTACTAATCCTCAAGTTCTGTCAATTTTCACTGGCCACAAAAATTTTGCTAAGGTGTGGTAACGCAAATACGTGTCGAGTGTAGGAGCCATATCACCTGAGATATTCGTTCGATCAAAATTTCATTTTTCATATTCAAATTATTTACGGCGTATTTTTTGTGTCTTGCATCTTTAAAATTAGCACAAAATTTGTTTACGTGCTTTCAGAACGTATTCCCAACCCCACACCGAGACAAAGTTGAATCTCACATACATTACCATTAATTTTCTCTTAGTCTCTGATTATTTTCAATACCTTCGAGAGGCGTAAGACATACAAAAAAAACTTTTTACCTATCTTAATTATCTCTTGTTGGCTCCAAGTCTTGTGCGAGTCTCTAGGCGTACAATCTGGCGGCTGAAATTTTGATTTAATGTTGAGGGTTCCTGATGACTAAACAACTGATGATGATTTGCCTGTATATTTCTTTAATTTGCTTCTTTGTCTTATTATTAAATATCAAACCGTCTTTACAATTTCTACTTCTATCACACCACAAATTACATTATTAGTGACACAATCAAAAACATGGTATTTCCATCAGAGGCATGCCCACCATTCCCTACATACTGCGGTACTCACAGTATTCCAGAGAGTTTACAAAGCGAAAGAGTTTACATACTTTCATGAAACAAGAAGGATCGTCCAGTTACATCAATATTTCATAAATGAGTCCAGAAATAAATTTGATAATTCGTGTATATGAATTTTAAATATGCCAGAATTTCTAATTTCAGATATTTTTAAAAGAAGAATAATTTTAACCGTTAGTGCATATCGATTGTAGCAATTAATTTTTTCATACATTTTAGCTGGAAATGTAATACATTGTATACAAAATCAAATGAAATTCTCTCATTGAAACAGCCGAGAATGTTCATCTACATAAGACTCGATAGCACATGTGGTATCGCTTATTTCTATAAAAACGTTAGTGTTAGAGTAGGGTGTCCCATTACAAAGTGAAAACAAAAGAAAATATTGCGGTCTACTCCGGTACACCGTGCTGCCTATAACAGCTCAGACAGTCGTACGAACACTGCAGGCACTCATTTGAAACTCGAGACCATGGCAAAGATATTTCTTGGAACCTTGAAACCGTTGATGTAGACTCAATTTTATGAGTGGCACACCAACACCTTCAACAAACTCTGCACTTAAAAAGAAAATTCTTCTCACTTCCGTCGTTGACAACGCCACGATCGAAAATGGATTTCACCCAATAAAGCAAAACTATAAGGATTGTATCTTTTGCGAATATCTGCAACTAGCGGATAAAAATAATGTCAATATTTTATATCAATTCCTCTCATTACATGCAGTAAAAGTAATAAGGAATTTCTACCATGAACGATATCAGTACGGAGGTTATGACGAACCAGCGTCCTGATTTGAAAAACACAAAATGTTCCGGTGAAGCGATCCCAGTACCAAATTATTAAAAGTATTATGTCTTTAGCTAGTGAAAGATGTGTTTTTCACATTCAATGCATCAGGTATCTAGACAACTGATGAGTCATAATGTCTGCGCAGACATCGTGATACAGTTGGACTTTGTGAGCGACTAATCCTGGCGGATGTTCGAGTTGGACTATGGCTTCACAACATATAATAGCCAGTATCTATTGTGGTTTCAGTAATGATTGAAAAAGGAGACAGACAGACTAGTATAAACATTCTGTCGACGACTGCGGAAGTGAACTTCGAGTCACACACATTGGCTCCGGTGTCCTAACAACTGCACCATCTATATATTAGCTTCAACGTAGGTCTAATAAAATGAAACATCAGAACCACATACATGTCAAATTTTCGTAACTAGAAGAGAAAATACTAACCAGGAAAATAGCGATAGCTCTCTACATACACCTGCCGCTTCTATACCGAATGATTAGCGAGCTCTCATTCTCCTCTTACATCTTCACGTAAACAGATCATTGACGCATCCGCGTAAAGCGAGAATAGCCGTATAAACTTATGTCGCTCATTTGACTAGTATGAGCTTCGGTTTTAGATCCGTTCGTAAATATTGGATCCCAGCGTCTGGAGATGACATTTCAATAACTAGCGTTTAATAACTTTCGTGCTGTCCTCCGCAAATAATGGGAAGTTTGAAATTAGGCCTTTGTGGCTGTGAAAGGTATCTAATTTTCTCCCTGCACTGAAATGAAGTTTTTCCAACATATGCACTCTACTGTCAAACACTTTGTCATTCTTAACAGAAACGGATAATTTTCCAGTGCGGATTTTTCTCCTTTATTTCGTCTATTCGCCGTTTTACATCACTTTAACTGAATGAGCCTGAAGTAGAAAAGCTACTTTATAAAACTGCTGCATTAATGTTATGGTCATGGAAGATCATACTAAAGAGAATCATTATTTCACGAAAATATAATCGTTTAATCAATCGCTTGGCAACTTACTACTTTTTTTTGTAAATCAGTTTTATTTTTTAATCTTGGCACTTAAACTACATAAAAAGCTGGCAACAACCTTCCGTGAGACCAAATATCTGTGCCAGTATATTCGAGTATCTTTACGCCATTACGAATACCAACCTTTTCTCCCCTCCAAATAAATCCTTCCAGTTTGCCTCTAAATTTCAAGTCTACATCATCTCAGATAGCAAATTTATTGGGGCTGGATTTTACAATCGTATAAAACATTTTGGCTTTCACTGTTAAAAATATTTATTTATAAAACACATTGTTCCTATTTTTGGTCGTTTAGCCATTTTCTCCAAGAGTCAACGACAAATTTCGGGCTTCATCCTAAAATTTTATACCCTTGCGCCCGTCAAAATCGTAAAATTACCTCACGTGTTTGTATATATCATCATGACATTCATTGGCTGAGTATTTAACATGAACTGTGTCGTTCAATGATGGATTTGTGTAGGTACATACACTGGCATACGTGGATACCGCTTGCTAAATGTGTTACCAATAGAGCTAGTATAAAATAAATAATAAATTTAAGCTTCGTGCATAGTGCGGCAGTTTTTCCACGTATGTCAGTGTTTATAACGTTATATTTCCTGGTGGGTGGTTCATAATACAACAGCAAAATCGAAAGATGGGAATTAAATCCCGTAACCCCTTACGTGTATTTTTGATTCCACTTACTATCGTTATCGTCCTGTCATCAGCATATTATCTAAATTACTTTAATAATGTATATAACGGAATTTACCCAAGCAAATGTCAACTAGTGCCACATAATCCTCCAGCTTAAGATCATTACTTGTTGAAAACAACCAGGCTCCTCTTATTTCTCGACTGTTTCCGAAAGGAAAAAGGCACACGATTCAGTGCAATGTATCTTCAACGTTGACAGCTGCTTTGATACAAGATTCCCATTTGTGCAGTTATACTCTGGAGACATTTATTTACAGTCTACTTTATGTTGCCAACATCACAACAATCAGCGTATTTCACGTTAGTGGAATAAGTAACTGTTATTTATACACTAGCTGACAAAATCGGCATCGGCCATGTCTTCATTTTGCCAGTTTCCAGTTAGAAACGAAAACAAATTATTGAACCATGTTTGTAGAAACGAGTCGAAAAAACTTTGTTTTCGCGTATTCGTGAAAACAGCTTTGAAACTTTAAAACAGTTGTACAAAGAAATATGCATTATGTACAAATGATAATTACAATATCCAAAGTTAGAAACATGATCCCGGACAGTTCTGTAGGCTGGGCGTAGCTATTTCGCAGGTATACAAGGCGATCTTGTAAACATCTCTATGGATATGCCTCTTCATAGCTCTGCAGACAGCTACTTTTTTCCCTGTACAGCCGTTTGCGCGTCTCAGTTGAAAACTGTCAACGGCGGTGCCAAGTGTCGGAGATTTCCTTAATTTGACTCTACCCTAAGAGTGTCTTAGCAACAACAAAAAATGTAATAAAACTACGTCCATGATGCGGCCATTTTTCGTACACCTCAGTGTTTATGACGTCATATCTCTTGAACTATGTTACATAAGTATTGCTTATCACGACAGTGACTTCTGCAGACAGTAAAGGATGGATTTCAAGAAAATCGAAGCTCGACGTATGTCACGAAAAGTAGCAGAAATGAGACCAGTGAGAAACTTAACATCAGGGCTAGTGATCAGGAAGAAGATGAAATTAAGAAATACTGTTGCCGAGATAGCAAAATAACCCGTGACGGACGAAGCAAGGAGGACATAAGAAGCAGACTAGCGGTGGCGGAAAGGACATTCCTAGCCTAGAGAAGTCTCCTAGTGTCAAACATAGCCCCAATTTGAGGAAGAAATCTCTGAGAATGTAGGTCTGGTCTACAGCATCGTATGGTAGTGAAACATGGACGTAGGGAAAACTGAAGAAGAAGAGGATCGAAGCATTTGAGCTGTGGTGTTACAGAACAATGCTGAAAATTAGGTGGACTAATAAGGTAAGGATTCAGGAGGTTATTTGGAGAATCGGCGAAGAATGGAACATATGGAAAACACTGACAAGAAGAAGGGACAGGACGGTAGGACATCTATTAAGACATCAAGGAATAACTTCCATGGTACTAGAGGGAGCCGCAGAGAGTGAAACCTGTAAAAGAAGACAGTGATTGGAATATATTGAGTAAATAATTGACGACGTAAGTTGCAAAAGCGACTCTGAGAGGAAGAGGTTGGCACAGAGAAGAATTTGTGGCGAGCCTCATCAAATCAAAAGAGAAAGAAAAAAGAAAAAAAAGAAAAAGAAAAGAAGTTAACCAAGTTTTGTTCAAATCGCTCCAGCAGACTACCAGGAGACATCGAAGACCATTTTTGCAATATATACGGTTTTTCTGTAACACACACACACCCGGTGTAACGGTCAGCTGTAGGAAGATAGGAAGCATAAACTTTTGATAAACACCCTGACTGTGTGTTTCCTAGTACTCTTAGTTCCACAGTCTACAGCATTACTACATTCCGCTATGGTTATGCTTCAATGCTCGAGACCCGCGACTGTGAGCGAGCTGAGTTGGTGGTGGGGCCACTACGTAATGAAGTGCCTCCACTTAGCTGCAGGACCCGCAGCTCCTAATGGCCCACACGCGACTCGCTGGAATTAGCGCGCCATAATTTTCTCACTATTCGAAAAGCGCTCGCAAACTCTGGAAGCCCCTCGAGAAGGTCTTGCCGTCTATTGCACAGGAGCATATGCAGTAAGCCATCCGGAGCCGCCTCATTAACGGCTTCCTGTGAAACATCTCTTCTCTTAGGCGGCACTAGTACCTTTATAAAGACTATTATCTGATTAATGATCACTGGTTTCTCTCGTTGTGCTGCTAATATTGGAAATGTTTTTTCGACCCATCAAAATAACATTCTCTACATCTACGTCTACGTCTATTTCATTACTCTGCTATTCACAATAAAGTGCCTGGCAGAGCGTTCAATGAACCACCTTCAAGCTGTCTCTCTACCGTTCCAATCTCGAATGATGCGAGGGAAAAAGACCACATAATTTTTTCTGTGCGAGCCGTTATTTTTCTTATTTTATCGTGATGATCATTTCTCCCTATGTAGGTGGGTGCCAACAGAATATTTTCGCTATCGGAGGAGAAAACTGGTGATTGAAATTTCATGAGAAGATCCCGTTTAATGATTGTCACTCCAATTCACGTACCATGTCTTTGGCACTAACTCCCCTACTTCGCCATAATACAAAACGAGCTACCCTTCTTTGTACTCTTTTTATGTCATTCGTCAGTCCCATCTGAAGCGGATCCCATATCACACAGCAATACTCCAGAACAGGGCGACCAAGCGTGGTCTGAGCAGTCTCTTTAGTAGACCTGTTACACCTTCTAAATGTTCTGCCAATGAATCGCAGTTTTTGGTTGGCTCTATCCATAATATTATCTATCTGATCGTTCCAATTTAGATTATTTGTAATTGTATTCCCTAAGTACTTAGTTGGATTTAAAGCCATCAGACTTGTGTGACTAATTGCGTAATCGAAATTTAGCCGATCACTTTTAGTACTCATGTGAATAACTTCACACTTTTCTTTATTCAGTTTCAATTGACACTTTTCGCACCATACAGATATCTTATCTAAACCATTTTTCAATTCGTTTAGGTCATCTGATGGCTTTGCAAGTCGGTAAATGACAGCACGATCTGCAAACAATCGAAGACGTCTTCTGAGATTGTCTCCTACGCAGTTAATATAGATCAGGAACAATAGAGGGCCTATAAAACTTCCTTGGAGAACGCCAGAAGTTATTTCTGTTTTACTCGATGACTTCTTATCTATTACTACAAATTGTGACCTTTCTGACAGGTAATCACGAATCCAGTCGCACAATTGAGGCGATGTTCCATAGGCATTCAGTTTGGTTGAATGACGCTTCTGAGGAACGGCGTCGAAAGCCTTCTGGAAATCTAAAATTATGGAATCAATTTGACATCCCCTGTCGATAGCACTCATTATTTCATGAGTATAGAGAGCTAGTTGTGTTTCACGGGAACGATATTTCCTCAAGTCGAGCTGGCTACGTGTCGATGAATTGTTCGAATACAGTATATGTTACAAAACCCTACTGCCAATCGACGTTAGTGATACGTGCCTGTAAGTCAACGGATTACTCCTACTTCCATTTTGGAGTATTGGTGTGGCTTGAGAAATTTTCCGCTCTTTAGGTACGTATCATTCTGTGAGTGAGCGGTTGTATATAACAGCTGAATATGAAACATCCTGTGAGAGGAGTGTGACTCGTATACAATCTGGACCGGAAACCTCGCTTTTATTAAGTGATTTAAGCTGCTTTGTGACACCAAGGATATCTATTTCTATGTTCCTCATCTTGGCAGCTGTTCTTGATTGGAATTCAGGAATATTTACTTCGCCTTCTAGTGTGAAGGAGTTTCGGAAAAACGTGTTATCAGTGACTTACCCATTGCTATAGCGCAGTGATGGTATTGACTGCGTCTAGAAACTGATGTGCTTTATGTATGACCATAATCTCTTTGGTTCTTTGCCAGATTTCAAGACAGAGTTTCGCTGTGGAAATTATTGAAAGCATCTCGCTCTGTAGTAAACACTATATTTTGAACTTCTGTAAGACTTTGCTAGTCTTGGGGATTTTGCGTTCTTTTAAATTTGGCATGCTTCGTTCGGTGCTTCTGCAACAGCGATCTACACCTACATCTACATCTACATGTACCTACATACTCCGAAATCTACCATACGGTGCGAGGCGGAGAGTACCTCGTACTACAACTAGCACCTTCTCTCACTGTTCCACTCCCAAACAGAACGAGGGAAAAATAACTGCCTACATGCCTCTGTACGAGCCCTAATCTCTCTTATCTTATTTTTGGTCTTTCCGCGAAATGTACGTTGGCGGCAGTAAAATTGGACTGCATTCAGCCTCAAATGCTGGAACTCTAAATTTCCTCAGTAGCGATTCACGAAAAGAACGCCTCCTTTCATCTAGAGACTCCCACCCGAGTTCCTGAAGCATTTCCGTAACACTCGCGTGATGATCGAACCTACCAGTAAGACATCTAGCAGCCCGACTCTGAATTGCTTCTATGTCTTCCCTCAATCCGACCTGATAGGGATGCCAAACGCTCGAGCAGTACTCAAGAATAGGTAGTATTAGTGTTTTATAAGCGGTTCCCTTCACAGATGAACCACATCTTCCGAAAATTCTACCAACTAACCGAAGACGACTATCCGCCTTCCCACAACTGCCATTACATGCTTGTCCCACTTCATATCTCTCTGCAATGTTACGCCCAAATATTTAATCGACGTTACTGTGTCAAGCGCTACACCACTAATGGAGTATTCAAACATTAAAGGATTCTTTTTCGTATTCATCTGCATTAATTTATTTTTATCTATATTTAGAGTTAGCTGCCACTCTCTACACCAATCACAAATCCTGTCAAAGTCATCTTGCATCCTCCTACAGTCACTCAACGACGACACCTTCCCGTACACCACAGCATCATCAGCAAACAGCCGCACATCGCTGTCCACCCTATCCAAAAGATGATTTATGTAGATAGAAAGCAACAGCAAACCTACCACACTTCCCTGGGGCACTCCAGATGATACCCTCACCTCCGATGAACACTCACCATCGAGGACAACTTATTGGGTTCTATTACTTAAGAAGTCTTCGAGCCACTCACGTACTTGAGAAGGAATCCCATATGCTCGTACCTTTGTTAGGAGTCTGCAGTGGAGCACCGAGTCAAACGCTTTCCGGAAGTAAAGGAATATGGCATCCGTCTGATACCCTGCATACATGGTTCGCAAGATATCATGCGAAAAAAGGGCGAGTTGCGTTTCGCAGGAGAGATGCTTTCTAAAGCCGTGCTGATGCATGGACAGCAGCTTTTCTGTCTCAAGAAAATTCATTATATTCGAACTGAGAATATGTTCGAGAATCCTGCAACAAACCGAAGGATATTGGTCTGTAATTTTGACGATCCGTCCTTCTCCCCTTCTTATATACAGACGTAACCTGCGCTTTTTTCCAGACGCTCGGGACTTTACTTTGGCCAAGAGATTCGCGATAAATGTAAGCTAAGTAAGGAGCCAATGCAGTAGAGTACTCTCTGTAAAACCGAATTGGAATCCTATCAGGACCTGCCGATTTATTTATTTTCAACCCATTCAACTACTTCACAACCACAGGGATGTCTATCAATATGTCCTCCATACGGGAATCTGTACGAGACTCAAACGGTGGTATGTTTGTACGATCCTCCTGCGTGAAAAACTTCTCAAATGATAAATTATAAATTTCAGCTTTCTGCCAGGCCAGACTGATCAGTGAGTGACTGGATGGAAGCCTTCAAAATGGTTCAAATATCTCTGAGCACTATGGGACTTAACATCTATGGTCATCAGCCCCCTAGAACTTAGAACTACTTAAACCTAACGAACCTAAGGACATCACACAACACCCTGTCATCACGAGGCAGATGGAAGCCTTCGACCCGCTTACCAATTTTACGTAAGATCAGAATTTCCTTGGGTTTTCAGCAAGATCTTTTGCTAAGATATGACGGTGGTAGTGGTTGAATGCTTCGCGCATCGCTCTTTTTACAGCAGCACGAATCTCTACTAACTTGCCTGTCCTTATTCTCCCGATCTTTCTTGTACCGCGATTCCAACTGCCTTTGCTTCCTGAGCATTCTCCGAATTGCGCTGTTAAACCACGGTGGGTCTTTTCCGTAATTAACCCACTTTTTCAGCACATACTTGTCCAATGCCTGATTTACAACATCGTACCGGAAGTAAATGAAGTCCATTCATTTACTAAGTGGGATGTTAACAACTGCTTATCGGCTCTTTCTAGTAAGAATACTCTCCTAGCCTTCTTGACCGACTTTTTAACTTTGGTAACCATAGTCGTAGTGACAACATCATGATCACTAAACCCTGTCTCAACACTGACACCGTCTATGAGGTCTGGTCTGTTCGTGGCTACCAGATCTAAAATATTTCCATTACGCGTTGGCTGTCGATTTAGCTGTTCAAGGGAGTTTTCCGATAACGTTTTTTTTTTTTTTTTTTTTTTTTTTTTCCTACCTCCTCAATTATTTGCTTGACGTATTCCAATCTCTGTCTTCCTCTACAGTTTTTGCCCTCTACAGCTCCCTCCAGTACCATGGAAGTCATTCCCTCATGTCTTAGCAGATGTCCTATCATCCTGTCCCTTCTCCTTATCAGTGTTTTCCACATATTCCTTTCCTCTCCGATTCTTTGTTGAACGTCCTCATTCCTTACCTTATCAGTCCACCTAATTTTCAACATTCGTCTATAGCACCACATCTCAAATGCTTCGATTCTCCTCTGTTCCGGTTTTCCCACAGTCCATGTTTCACTACCATACAATGCTGTACTCCAGACGTACGTCCTCAAAAATTTATTCCTCAAATTAAGGCCGGTATTTGATATTAGTAGACTTCTCTTGGCCAGAAATGCCTTTTTTGCCATAGCGAGTCTGCTTTTGATGTCCTCCTTGCTCCGTCCGTCATTGGTTATTTTACTGCCTAGGTAGCAGAATTCTTTAACTTCATTGACTTCGTGACCATCAATCCTGATGTTAAGTTTCTCGCTGTTCTCATTTCTAGTACTTCTCATTACCTTCGTCTTTCTCCGTATCAAACCATACTGTGTACTCATTAGACTGTTCATTCCGTTCAGCAGATCATTTAACTCTTCTTCAATTTTACTCAGGATAGCAATGTCATCAGCGAATCGTATCATTGATATCCTTTCACCTTGTATTTTAATTCCACTCCTGAACCTTTCTTTTATTTCCATCATTGCTTCCTCGATGTACAGATTGAAGAGTAGGTGTGAAAGGCTACAGCCTTGTCTTACACACTTCTTAATACGAGCACTTCGTTCTTGATCGTCCACTCTTATTATTCCCTCTTGGTTGTTGTACATATTTTATATGACCCGTCTCTCCCTATAGCTTACCCCTACTTTTTTCAGAATCTTGAACTGCTTGCACCATTTTATATTGTCGAACGCTTTTTCCAGGTCGACAAATCCTATGAACGTGTCTTGATTTCTCTTTAGCCTTGCTTTCATTATTAGCCGTAACGTCAGAATTGCCTCTCTCGTGCCTTTACTTTTCCTAAAGCCAAACTGATCGTCACCTAGGGCATTCTCAGTTTTCTTTTCCATTCTTCTGTATATTATTCTTGTAAGCAGATTGGATGCATGAGCTGTTAAGCTGATTGTGCGATAATTCTCGCACTTGTCAGCTCTTGCCGTCTTCGGAATTGTGTGGATGATGCTTTTCCGAAAATCAGATGGCATGTCGCCTGGCTCATATATTCTACAGACCAACGTGAATAGTCGTTTTGTTGCCACTTCCCCTAATGATTTTAGAAATTCTGATGGAATGTTATCTATCCCTTCTGCCTTATTTGACCGTAAGTGCTCCAAAGCTCTTTTAAATTCCGATTCTAATACTGGATCCCCTATCTCTTCTAAATCGACTCCTGTTTCTTCTTCTATCACATCAGACAAATCTTCACCCTCATAGATGCTTTCAATGTATTCTTTCCACCTATATGCTCTCTCTTTTGCATTTAACAGTGGAATTCCCGTTGCAATCTTAATGTTACCACCGTTGCTTTTAATGACACCAAAGGTTGTTTTGACTTTCCTGTATGCTGAGTCTGTCCTTCCGACAATCATATCTTTTTCGACGTCTTCACATTTTTCCTGCAGCCATTTCGTCTTAGCTTTCCTGCACTTCCTATTTATTTCATTCCTCAGCGACTTGTATTTCTGTATTCCTGATTTTCCCGGAACATGTTTGTACTGCCTCCTTTCATCAATCAACTGAAGTATTTCTTCTGTTACCCATGGTTTCTTCGCAGCTACCTTCTTTGTACCTATATTTTCCTTCCCAACTTCTGTGATGGCCCTTTTTAGAGACGTCCATTCCTCTTCAACTGTGTTGCCTACTGCGCTATTCCTTATTGCTGTATCTATAGCGTTAGAGAACTTCAAACATATCTCGTCATTCCTTAGAATTTCCGTATCCCACTTCTTAGCGTATTGCTTCTTCCTGACTAATGTCTTGAACTTCAGCCTACTCTTCATCACTACTATATTGTGATCTGAGTCTATATCTGCTCCTGGGTACGCCTTACAATCCAGTATCTGATTTCGGAATCTCTGTCTGACCATGATGTAATCTAATTAAAATCTTCCCGTATCTCCCGGCCTTTTCCACTTATACCTCCTCCTCTTGTGATTCTTGAACAGGGTATTCGCTATTACTAGCTGAAACTTGTTACAGAACTCAATTAGTCTTTCTCCTCTTTCATTCCTGGTCCCAAGCCCATATTCTCCTGTAATCTTTCCTTCTACTCCTTCCCCTACAACTGCATTCCAGTCGCCCATGACTATTAGATTTTCGTCCCCCTTTACATACTGAATTACCGTTTCAATATCCTCATACACTTTCTCTATCTGTTCATCTTCAGCTTGCGACGTCGGCATGTATACCTGAACTATCGTTGTCGGTGTTGGTCTGCTGTCGATTCTGATTAGAACAACCCGGTCACTGAACTGTTAATGTACTCAAACGTAATTCACACGACGGCTTGTCTGTACCACCTGTAATGAATCCATAGACATCCCAGTCTATACTAGGTAGGTTGAAGTCGCCTCCGACTAATATAGCATGGTCCGGGTACTTCTGAGATACAGAATGTAGACTTCCTTTGAATGATTCTAGAACTGACACGGTGGAACCTGGTGATCGCTAATAACACCCCACGATTAACTTTATTTCCCCTAGCCCTATTAAACGTGTCCAGATAACTTCACAATCACACTCTACTTCGACCTCAGTAGACACAATATTTTTGTCAACTGCAATGAAGACACCACCTCTTACGGTGTCTAATCTGTCTTTCCGATCTGACTCGTTTTGTGTACGATGGGTGATCAGTACCGTCACTTATAAATATATACGGCATAGAATGAGATTTTCATTCTTGCAGCGGAGTGTGCGCTGATATGAAACTTCCTGGCAGATTAAAACTGTGTGCCCGACCGAGACTCGAACTCGGGACCATTGCCTTTCGCGGGCAATATCCTTTCTTTCAGGAGTGCTAGTTCTGCAATTTTCGCAGGAGAGCTTCTGTAAAGTTTGGAAGGTAGGAGACGGATACTGGCAGAAGTAAAGCTGTGAGTACCGTGCGTGAGTCGTGCTTTGGTGGCTCAAATGGCAGAGCACTTGCCCGCGAAAGGCAAAGGTCCTGAGTTCGAGACTCGGACGGGCACACAGTTTTAATCTGCCAGGAAGTTTTATATCAGCGCACACTCCACTGCAGAGTGAAAATCTCATTCTGGAAACATCCCCAGGCTGTGGCTAAGCCATGTCTTCACAATATCCTTTCTTTCAGGAGTGCTAGTTCTGCAAGGTTCGCAGGAGAGCTTCTGTAAAGTTTGGAAGGTAGGAGACGGATACTGGCAGAAGTAAAGCTGTGAGTACCGGGCGTGAGTCGTGCTTGGGTAGCTCAGATGGTAGAGCACTTGCCCGCTAAAGGCAAAGGTCCCGAGTTCGAGTCTCGGTCGGGCACACAGTTTTAATCTGCCAGGAAGTTTCATATATGGTCTCAACTGCTGTTGATACTATCTCTTTCAAGGCATTCCACAACTTTTCTACGCTTACATGATCAGATCGGTAGGAGTACTGACTGTCTCTTAAGAAGGAGTTGAAAGCATTTTTAGCAGATTTTTTAAATAGATATACTTTGCACTTCTTTTTTGTGGTTGTACCTTCCACACTGCCCCCGCTACCCGTGTAGCCGCTTCCTGTGTGTGTGGATCATCAATGAAGCATCTCAGGTCAACTCCTCCCACTCTCGTCATTAAGTCATGACACTTTATATAGGTGTTGCGTCTGTTCTTTCGGACATGCATGCAGGAGTACAGTAGGGCTGCAGCGAAGAGAAATGATTGACAGGGGATACTGTTCGTGCAAGGCGAGAAATTCGGGTTCGAACAACGGTCTGGCACAAATTTTCGCTCTCGCCACTGAGTCAGAAATTTCTTTCGTCTTGGCCGGCCGCGGTGGTCCGGAACCGCGCGACTGCTAAGGTCGCAGGTTCGAATTCTGCCTCGGGCATGAATGTGTGTGATGTCCTTAGGTTAGTTAAGTTTAAGTAGTTCTAAGTTCTAGGGGACTCATGACTACAGATGTTAATTCCCATAGTGCTCAGAGCCATTTTAACCATTTTTTTCTTTCGTCTTGTTGCGACACATGTTCGTAAAGGCCTTTCATGAAATAGCAAGTGCAGATCTAGGTTTCGTTTCTGAATGTGGACGAAAATTAGTCAATTTGTCTACTCTGCAAGTCTAACATGTTACCCCGCGGCCCTCTTCCCCATTTTAAACGTTCAAACTATTCCTGGTGATGACGGGTGACCGACAGGAATCCCACGGTTTTAAAACGAAACGTTTTGCTACTTTGGGTGGGGCTGGGGGAGCACATGACCGC
Source organism: Schistocerca gregaria (assembly GCF_023897955.1). Lineage (NCBI taxonomy): Eukaryota > Metazoa > Arthropoda > Insecta > Orthoptera > Acrididae > Schistocerca > Schistocerca gregaria. The sequence goes on along the minus strand of NC_064922.1, from coordinate 726,904,722 downwards.
TATGCATTCTCCTTTCCATTTTGGTCCACGGCGGTATGACAGTACACGGACTACAGCGTACTACGTACACTACTTAACCCTTTCATTGAAAAACGCCTTTGTCTTCTTCAGAATTTTTATCTGAATAAGAATATTTTACCACACTAGCTTTTATCGGATGAAGTTTAAAGTATCTTTACTTTTTTCCATTATTTTACCATTTCGGCTGTGGAGCCATCACCGAACCTGTACCGAAATACGACCTATCAAGATGACCATAACTCACTGACTTGAAAACTCATCATTTCATACGTGTAATATTGCTATCGTAGGCGGTTGGAAACACTATCAAATTTCACAGTCAGGTATATGATAAGGTTTACTCACTCAGCAGTTATATGCACTTAGACCTGTAAATACGTTTTAACACATTACAAATAATAGTGATACATTTTTACGTGAATGAATAGCTTTTAGGATCCCACTAAAGTGCAGCATACGTGTTTTCGTTATCCTAGGAACCACATACATGAAGGTACCCTTTTTGTTGCTTCCAGTACACATCTGTGGACAAGCCAAACTGAAAACTAGCAAACAAACGGTGCTACAACGACAGCCCAGTTCAGATACTGTTGTTCGACAAATGCGCTCCAACTGTCTATTGCAGTCTGTACTCGATGGGGAGGCTGATTTCGAAATCAGTCTTTTTACTGATCAAGCATGCCTGCAGTCATGGGGGTACCTGATCTCAAGGAACAGTCAATACTGGTGACCTGAAAAGTTTCAGCAGCCAAGAGGCTGTGCTGAAAAATAATGCCTCCGACATTTTTACGTGAAAACTAGTAAAGCTTTTTAAATAAAATGAATTTGATTAACATTATACATCTTTGTTCTTCACGTTTACGTAGATATTTCTCTACATACTGATTCTGCTGACGAACATATTTCTCCCAACGGGAGACCAGTTTGTTGATACCGACACTGAAGAATGCCTGACTTTGTTGGCGGAGTCGCAAGTTCACCTGTACTTGAACCTCTTCATCACTGTCAAAGTGCAGTCCTCGAAGGTCTTCTTTAAGTTTTGGAAATAGATGAAAACCGTATGGCTCCAACTCGGGACTGTATGGAGGATGATTGTTGACAGTGCATCCAAGTCATCAGATTGTTGCGAATGTCGCAACTCTCACGTGTCGTCTGGCACTGTCATGCTGAAGAAGAGGGTTCTACAATATTTTCTCACGAATTGATCAACGCGATTCCGATGAGTCTTGTCGGTTGACGTACTTGTTCGTCCGTTCAGAATTCTGTCACAAACTTTGAGGCTAGCACCGCTATTTCCTTCATTATGAGCACGACTAAACCAGCGTGTCACGTTTCTGACGTCGATACAATCATCACAGTACTCAGTTTTCATTCTCCTCTTTGATTTCAGTTACAGGCGTGTTTTCTGATCTTGAAAACTGACTACAACACGCTGTTTTTCACGTACTGTCATAATCACGTTACACATAGCCATACTACACGCTTGGATGAACCCTGTCATAATCACGTTACACACAGCCATACTATACGCTTGCATGAAGAGCCTCTACATGATATGAAAACAGGAACGTGGTAAGCAAGAACGCATTTTGGCAACGCGATTGCGACTATAATACAAGAATAATCGGAAACGCTTCGCTCCGTTTGACCTTCAGTAGAGCACTGTAAGCAGACGTTACTAACGCAGCAGTCTCGACTGCTACCTTGTATTGAACGATTTTCTCGGACATCTTTCCTAAGCCACTTCAGGCTGGCTTAATTCGGTTTGAACCTATACCTCACCTGTAAAAGCCCTAAGCAGGTTTCGCAACGTACTTCCATAACGGAGCCTGCCACTCTGGTACTAAGTCCCAGGGAAAGCTCAACATAATGCTCCATTTGTAAATAAAACACCCTGTGTATGTCGCGTAGGGCTTATTGTAATAATAAGAGAGGGAGAGAAAATTTTTTATGGACTTTCTCTTGCTCTGCACCCGATAATGTTTCATGTTGGTTAAAATTACCGTGCACATACCAATGCCCAATGACCTACTAAGTATATATGTAAATGTAGGCGTATTCGCAGATCTACGTTTTAACACGCCTGCTATAAATTATGAACTGAGTATGTAAACATTATGTTATTTCTCTAAATACCAGACTAGTACCGAATATGTTGTCATAAAAATATCTCATTATTTTCTCAATGATCAAAACTAATAATTTAATCGCAAATTAAAATAAAGTCACTGTTGCAACCTATCACAGTTAATTAATATCACTGTCAGGAAAAAGCAGATGTAGACATAACACTCTGCATATGTCTACATGTCTTCGTATGAGTGTCACATCAGGTCCATGACTCATTAATCCACGGAAAAAATGCAAAATTCGTCTGAATAGTTTTGAAAGCTATCATCGTTGACAGTTAAAACCATTTATTCGTAAAATCTACCACTGCAGTTTGGGCCGTTCATCCATTATCAAGTTGAGAATGAAAAAAAAAATTGCGGTTTTCACTTGCAATAGGTTAAACGGTGGAACTGCGATAGTGAATTTCAAGGATAATTTTTTTTAGGCTCAAACACGAAGTGGATATTCTAGAAAATCTTTTATATGACTGTTAATCTCAGCCTTGAACATGTAATAATTTAGTATACTGACAGGTTTCTTTTTATGCAATTACAGAATTATCACTTGCAATCGATAGTTTAACATAAAGTGACATGAAGCACCAGTTTCAGAACCTGTAGCTTCAGCTAAAAAAGAGTTTTGAAATGCAATATACCTATACAATCCCTAATAGGAGATTTATCCATAATGTGGAAGATAAGGGCTGATATTTGTCATTTCTGTGGGCCTAAGGTTATAGGACGAGGGGCGTTCAGTAAGTAACGTAAAACAATTCTTTCTGAAAGCAGATTGGTTTTGTTAAGAATTCCAATTCACAATATTATTCCCCACTCTTTTGGATATTTCTCAATACAATCTCCATTCAGTGCGATGATCTTACGCCAGCTTACTGGCATAGCCTGTATTCTCGCATGGTACCGTTATACTGATCGACGGTGGAGCCAACGTCTTGCTGCATCAACAACTATCCCATCATCCACGCGCTGCCTCCTGCGAAGTATGTCCTTCTTTGGTCCAAAAATATAGAACTCGAAATGTGTGAGATCCAACTGTAGGCTGGGTGAGGGAGAACAGTCCGATGAAGGTTTCTGAGCTCCTCTTGGGTGCATAGACTTGTTTGAGACCTTGAGTTGTCATGGGAAAGGATAAGTTCGTTTTCAGTTCTGTGTCGACGAACACGCTGAAGTAGTTTTTTGAATTTCCTGAGTTTACGAGTAGTACACTTTAGAGCTGATAGTTGTACCATGAGGGAGAACATCAAACAGAATACCCCTTTCAGAATCTCAGAAGGCCGGCGCCACGACTTTACCGGATGAGAGCAGGCCTTTGAACTTTTGCTTCAGAGGAGAGGTGGTGTGGTGCTACTCCATAGGCTACCATTCCGTTTCCTGTTTGAAGTGATGAACCTATTTTTCATCGTCTGTAACGACGTTTGACAAAAAATTGTCGCTATAAGCCACGTGGACGAGTGTGCCAACACTGCCAACAAGGACTTCCCATTTTAAAGCGAGGTGTTTGTCTGTGTTCCATCGATGAACTGAAATGAGTGTGTCCGCTCGTTCGAACAATGCGGGAATCGCAGCTTTTGCGGCCGGCCGGTTTGCGTAAGATCGGGCAGGTCTGCACGACCTTATTGCGATGATGACTGACGCTTCACCCAACGACTCGGCTTGTTTTTGTTGACTACCTGGTCTCCGTAGTCATTCTGCAAGTGCCTGTCAGTACCTGCGATGGTCTGGTTTTCCGCTGACAGAAACTCAATGGCAGCTCTTTGCTTGGAACGATCCTCCGGTTATGTGCGTGCGCCCTTTTGTGGGCTACGTATAGCGCCGCCACCAATCGTAACTTCATGAAACTATAGGAGTTAAGGTAGGAATGTTCCACGATATCAGACAACAAATTCCCCACGTTTTCAACCGAAACTGGCCGAGAAAAGTAAGTGTTACATTCCTTACTGAGGGCCCCTCGTAGACTCCTGAATAAATAATTGCCTTTGTACGACAGGAGATTAAGGCTATTTGTTGTACTATAACTCACATCAGCTCCTTTGACCTTGCATAACCAAATGAGCAGAGTTGACAATGAACCTAAAGGCAAATGGTTAACAATGATGTATTATTGTACTTTAATATACAGTGGTAGACTCGATCCAATGACAAAGTTTCAACAGTCCTGACTGGAGTTTCTATAAGGCATATGGCTGTGGCCACCTGAAAGGATTAATACGTCAATTTACGTGCTTGCCAAGAAACATATCTCCAATCAACCACAATGGGCTCTTGTAATCGAATGACTCCAAACTGGACCATGCAGCTAATACCTCGTGCATGAAATACATGTGGTATCTGGCCACGGAGTTGAGCCTTTTATATCCGATGATGTCTGAGCACATCATCCGCTAAATCAAATTTGAGATACCTTTGAGCTACGTCTTAACTGGTTCTCAAACTGGCAACGTACATTCTAAGAAAGTAGCTAAAAAGAATCTATGGTCTGCCCAGACAAGTACACTACGAAATTTTATGAAGGAAAGCATAGAGATTACTGGCTACAAATTTTTAACTGTATTTTTTCCAAAGTTGTCCTTAACTTTATTTCTTCTATCAGGCGCTCTGCAACTGCTTTCAGGCACCTCTAGCGGCAGCAGAGGGGAAGCGGCAATGATCATTTCAGTCAAGGAACGAGTCTTGTTGTAACTTTCACTCAGATATTGAAGTCGACTCTGAAAACCCGTCAATATATTTGACTTCAAGATCATGGTGCACCATCCCATTTCGTAGCCCACTTTGAAAATTGTGTCAACGCATAATTTGGATGAAACTAAAAAAGTCGTTCCGAAGCACATGGTTAGTCCCAACGGCCCAGAATTTGACTATTTCACCTTTTCTTGTGGAATTTCTTAAAAACTCATTCTTAGAGGGCATTGTTTAGCTTGAGAGAGAATAGTTAAAAGACTTCCGGGTGGTACAGAAATTTTTCCGAGTGTACAAAGTAATTCAGACCGAATGTAACATAACTTACTGTGCAGATACCGTTCGTGTTGTAAATGTGATGGTTGTCGTTCCGAACAGCTTTTACCGTCTACTTCATAAGAAATTTCAAATGACCGTTATAGTTAAAAACGTGAGAGTCTTTTTGTTTTCCTTGTTATATTGACGTGGATTGCTTATGACTTCGGTTCTTGCGTAAAATTCTATCTTCTACTAAGCCTTACAATTCCAGAAATGTGTAACAATAGTTGTATCTCAGCTATTACAAATGTATTACCATGGTTTAGCATATTTATTTGCAAACAGTTATTCAGTTATATCTAAAACTAATAACCCTGAGACGTAGAGAAACTGTTTTGTCAATGCAGACAAAAAGGTACCGGTTTCTAGCATGGACTTTACCGGTGTGCATAAACCTCATAACCAGTACAGCAACGAAGACTGACAAACCGTATGAAACTCGCAATCGGCGCTTCGTGTGATGAAGAGCTCTGTGGTTTTAAGGTCGGTGATAATGTTGGGATACAGCGTCGTTTCAACTATTGCCATGCTAATCAGATGCTCGTAAAGAGTTCAAATGTTGCGGATCTACCTATGCTTGTAATGATGGAAATATTACCACCTATGTATGGAATAAAATGTGGCGATACTTGAATACTGCCACCCGCTTGGAAACTCGAGTGTTTTTCAACAGACGAAACGCTTTGCGGATCATGTTTGCAAGCATCACGGTGTTTCTGATATTGATGAGACATATGTTAGCAATATTTGCGGACCAATTTCTTGCATATTTGTAAGCATTTAAATGAAAACAGTGAGTCGAAGTAATTATCCCGAATGTCTGTGTAACAGCTACTGTATGTTTTTTTTACTTGCCCTTTAGCTTTTCACCTGTTCATCTACGTATAATATTACGAGGGCTTGTCGGAAAGTAATGCCCCCGAATTTTTTATGTGAAAACTCTTTAAATTTTTGTAAACAAAACAAACGATATTAACATTCCACATCTTTATTATTGACATGAATATTTCTGAACATGGTCACTCTGGCAACAAATACATTTCTCTAATGAGAGGCCAATTTGTTGATACAGCCACCGTAGTGTGTTTGAACTTGTTGACGAAGCCACATCACCTCTGCTTGCACCAGTTCATTACTATTAAACTGAAATCCTTGAAGGTGTTCTTTAAGTTTTGGAAAATCGGATGGGGCCAAGTCGGGACTCTCTGAAGGACAAGCAGTTGCAGTGAATCCAAGGCGTAGGATTGCTGCAAATTTCGCAACGCTCGTGTGTGGTCTTGCACTGCCATGCTGAAACATAAGGTGCACCACACCACCTCTTGGAATTAGAAAGGTGAATACAGCATCCTTTTGTCTTACTATGGACACAGATTCATCTTTATAAGAATACAAGAAACAATGTTAATTATTTATTCATATCTACTTAAAATTACAAATAGTAATCGTCGAATAAAACTCACAAATGAACATAAGGCATCTAAGACATAACAGTCGACGAATATGTACAAGTTTCAAGTTGACAGTAATTTACAGAAGGTACACACGTAATATTTAAAATAATAGTAATACAGCAATAGAAATGTTAGAATAATAATTGATAGCAAAGCTCTTTAACGTAGAAACTTTTGAAAAACGAAAGATCTTTTCTTGACAATGTTATTTTCAGACAAGAATATAAAAAACATATTGTAATTCGCGTATGTGCACTCTTCGAAAATGCTTTCTATATTTGTGGGAAAACATGTATTCATGTTATTGAATTAAAAATGAAGTTGTTGTCCATATGGCTGATTAAAAAAAACGTACAAAATTTAACGTCTATTAAAACCACGTAACCTAGCGATTGTAAGATGTGAGAAAAAAAAATGGGTATGTATAGTCTCGAGTACCTAGATACTCAGTCTCATTCCTACCACTTTAACGTAAAAAAGTGTACAATAAGTTCTGTTCTAACTGTATGAGGTCCTGGTCGTGCACACGTGGGCAAGGGGTACGTCTGTGATTCATAATCTAAAATCTTTTTGGGTCCCGGGGTCGAAACCCACCGCTGCTTAAATTTTGATTAATAATCAGCCCTGGCGGCCGAAGACTTCCGTCATAAGAAGTCACCCACATTCTGCCAACGGCCTTGTCGGAGAGGGCGGAGGAGCGGACAGAGGTCCAGGGCACTCTCTTGTCCTAGGAGTGGAAAATTGTCCTTAAAGGTGGAAGAACCAGGAATGTTCAACGGCATGAGGATGCAGAAGGCAATGGAAACCACTGCATTAAAGACACGTAACATACATTCACAGGCCATTTGGCCTGTAATTGAAGAAGCGTCATGATGATCTCCCCAATGGCAAAAGATTCTGAAATAGTCCCTCATGCGATTTCCTGGAGGGGACTGCCAAGGGGAAGGTTACCAAGAGATAAAGATTGAATGATCAACGAAAGGATAATGTTCTAAGAGTCGGGAAGTGAAATGCCAGAAGCTTGAACGTTATAGGGAAACTTGAAAATCTGAAAAGGGAAATGCAAAGGTTCAATTTAGATATAGTAGGGATCAGTGAAATGAAGTGGACACAAGACAACGATTTCAGGTCAAATGAGCACAGGGTAATATCAACAGCAGCTGAAATTGGTATATCTGGAGTAGGATTAGTTATGAACAGGAAGGTATGGCAGAGAGTGTGTTAATGTGAACAGTTCTGTGACAGGGCTGTTCTTATCAGAATCGACAGTAAACCAACATCGACAATATTAGTTCATGTATATATACCGACGTCGCAGGGTGAAGATGAAGACGTAGAGAAAGAGTATGAGGATACTGAAAGGGTAATGCAGTACGTAAAGGGAGAGGAAAACCTAATAGTCATGGGGGAATGGAATGTAATTGTAATGGAAAGAGTAGAAGAAACGGTTACAGGAGAATATGGGCTTGGGACAAGGAAAGAGAGCGCAGAAATACTAATTGAGTTCTATAACAAGTTTTAGCTAGTAATAGCGCATACTTTGTTTAAGAATCACAGGAGGCGAAGACATACTTCAAAAAGGCCGTGTGATATGGGATGATTTCAATTAGATTACATCATGGTCAGTCACAGATACCGAAATCAGATGCTAACTTGTAAGATGTACCCAGGAGTAGATATAGACTCAGATTACAATATAGTAGTGAGGAAGAGCAGGTCGAAGTTTATGACATTAGTCAGGAAGAATCAATATGCAAAGAAGTGGAATATGGAAGTACTAAGGAATAACGAGATAAGCTTGAAGTTCTCCAAGGCTGTAAATACAGCAATAAGGAGTAGCTCACTAGGCAGTACAGTTGAAGAATAATGGATATCTCTAAAAAGGGCCATCACTGAAGTTGGGAAGGCAAACTTCGGTAAAATGAAGGTAACTGCGAAGAATCCATGGGTAACAGAAGAAATACTTCAATTAATCGATGAAAGGAGGAAGTACAAAAATGTTCCGGGAAACTCAGGAACACAGAAATACAGGTAGCTGAGGAATGAAATAAATAAGACGTGTAGGGAAGCTAAGACTAAATGGCTGCAGGAAAAATGTGAAGACATCGAAACAAGAAATCATTGGCGGAAGGACTGACTCAGCATATAGGATAGTCAAAACTACTTTCGGTGACACTAAAAGTGCAACGGGAATTCCATTGTTAAATGCAGAGGAGAGAGCAAATAGGTGGAAAGAATATATTGAAAGCCTCTATGAGAGGGAAGATTTGTCTGATGTGATAGAAGAAACAGGAGTCGATTTAGAAGAGATGTGGGATCCAATATTAGAATCAGAATTTAAAAGAGCTTTGGAGGACTTACGGTCAAATAAGGCAGAAGGGATAGATAACATCCATCAAAATTTGTAAAATCATTGGGGGAAGTGGCAACAAAACGAATATTCACGTTGGTGTGTAGAATATGTGAGTCTGGCGACATACCATCTGACTTTCGGAAAAGCATCATCCACACAATTCCGAAGACGGCAAGAGCTGACAAGTGCGAGAATCATCTCAGAATCAGCTTAACATCTCAAGCATCCACGCTGCTTACAAGAATAATATACAGAAGAATGGAAAAGAAAATTGACGATGCGCTAGATGACGATCAGTTTCTCTTCAGGAAAGGTAAAGGCATGAGAGAGGCAGTTCTGGCGTGCGGTCAGTAGTGGAAGCAAGACTAAAGAAAAATCAAGACACGTTCACAAGATTTGTCGACCTGGAAAAGGCGTTCCACAATATAAAATTACGTAAGATGTTCGAAATTCTGAAAAAAGTAGGGATAAGTTATTGGGAGAAAAGGCTCGTATACAAGATGTACAACAGCCAAGAGGGAGTAATAAGAATGGACGACCAGGAACGAAGTGCAGGTATTAGAAATGGTGCAAGACAAGGAAGTAGCCTTTCGCCCCTACTGTTCAATCCCTACATCGAGGAAGCAATTATATAAATAAATAAAAAAACGGTTCAGGAGTGGAATTAAAATTCGAGGTGAAAGGATATCAATGACAAGATTCGCTGATGACATTGCTACCTTGAGTGAAAGTGCAGAACAGTTACATGATCTGCTGGACGGAATGAGCAGCTAATGAGGACGGGTATGAGTTGAGAGTAGATCGAAGAAAGACTAAGGTAATGAGAAGTAGTAGAAATGAGGACAGCTAGAAAGTTAACATCAGGATTGATGGTCACGAAGTAGATGAAGTTAAGGAACTCTGCTACCTAAGCAGTAAGATAACCAGTGACGGACGGAGCAAGGAGGACGTCAAAAGGAGACTAGAAATGGCAAAAAGGGCATTCCTGGCCAAGAAAAGTCTACTAATGTCAAATATCGTCCTTAATGTGGTGAAAGACGGACTGTGGGAAAACCAGAACCGAAGATAATTGAAGCATTTGAGATGTGGTGCTACAGACGAATGTTGAAAATTAGCTGGACTTATAACGTAAGGAATGAGGAGGTTCTGTGCAGAATCGGAGAGGAAAGGAATATCAGTGTAAGGAGAAGGGACAAGATGATAGGACATGTGTTAAGACATGAGGGAATGACTTACGTGGTACTAGAGGGAACTCCAGAGGGCAGAAAGTGTAGAAGAAGACAGATATATCTAGCAAATAACTGAGGACGTAGGTTGCAAGTGCTACTCTGTGATGAAGAGGTTAGCACAGGAGAGGCATTCGTGGTGGGCCGCATCAAACCAGTCAGGAGATAGACGACAAAAAAAAGGTCCTAACTAACGGCGAACGTAATTAGTGACACCAATGTTATTACATTCCATTGGGAACCGAGCTTTTAGAAAATAGCTACTGAATTTTCATTAATAATTTTAGACTCAGTATCCGAACACCGCCAGCGATCGATTAATCTGATTTTCAAATCGCTGAAATGAAAGTTCATTTGTATTTGCTAAGCGACTTCAGTTACCCCGTAACCAATAATCTTAAGACAAAATTGTATTAACAGGAGTAAAATTTGTATAATTAAGAACTATTTGCTTTTTAAAAATCAGTTTGTTTCAAGATGGTTGTATAACCAATACCAATTATCAAATACAAATAAAATACTTTTGAGGTCAGAAATTCCTTATTACTGGTAAATTGTGTTAATCTTCTGTAACTACTCGAAAGTTACAAGCCGGTTCCGTCAGGGAGACCATACCATTCTGTAGTGATAGACTACTAATTCCGCTTTAAAAGATTTTGACTAATGCATTCTCGCATGTGATGGCCAGTCTGCCGTGACTTTACTGAAGAAGCCATCCCGGCAGTAGCAGAACGTGATTTAAAGGTTACCACAGAAAACGGAGAAGACGATCCCAATCACGGGATTCCAACGCCGCCTCCGAAATGCTTTCATCTGTGCCCTAGCGTCAGATTCGTGCTCTGTTCAGAGATGAGTTATAATCAGAGCGGCGTGCAGACAATCACTACAGACACTCTGCGTCTATCCTTATTCTCGTTGAGTCAGAGCGTTCTCTAACAAATCCGTTTAACGCCTTGAGGACTCTTTTTCATGGCTCCTACCACTGTCGGGAGAGCTCGACCTGTCGCGGCTTATCGTCGTCCGCTGTGCACGAGGATAGATGGCGGCAGCCTCTTCCTACAACGACGACTAAAAGCTCCGAAGATTAAGAACTTCTACTTCACTTTGTGAAAAGTGTTAAACGACTGAGAAACAGACTAACTACCTTAGAAACATTACAATTTCTTTGATTGATTTGTCCTGCCTAGCTGAAACACTTCAGGCTCTTCTATCGGGAAAGGATCAATACACGAACATCTGCTAGCATGAGTTTCTTAGAAGTAGATACCTTAGGGGTTGCGAAGCAACTCAAATCGCTTGATACGGGCAAGTCTTCAGGTCCAGATTGTATACCGATTAGGTTCCTTTCAGATTACGCTGATGCTATAGCTCCCTACTTAGCACTCATATACAACCGCTCGCTCACCGATAGATCTGTACCTACAGATTGGAAAATTGCGCAGGTCGCACCAGTGTTCAAGAAGGGTAGTAGGAGTAATCCATTTAACTACAGACATATATCATTGACGTCGGTTTGCAGTAGGGTTTTGGAGCATATACTGTATTCAAACATTATGAATCACCTCGCAGTGAACGATCTATTGACACGTAATCAGCATGGCTTCAGAAAACATCGCTCTTGTGCAACGCAGCTAGCTCTTTATTCGCACGAAGTAATGGCCGCTATCGACAGGGGATCTCAAGTTGATTCCGTATTTCTAGATTTCCGGAAAGCTTTTGACACCGTTCCTCACAAGCGACTTCTAATCAAGCTGCGGAGCTATGGGGTATCGTCTCAGTTGTGCGACTGGATTCGTGATTTCCTGTCAGGAAGGTCGCAGTTCGTAGTAATAGACGGCAAATCATCGAGTAAAACTGAAGAGATATCAGGTGTTCCCCAGGGAAGCGTCCTGGGACCTCTGCTGTTCCTGATCTATATAAATGACCTGGGTGACAATCTGAGCAGTTCTCTTAGATTGTTCGCAGATGATGCTATAATTTACCGTCTAGTAAGGTCATCCGAAGACCAGTATCAGTTGCAAAGCGATTTAGAAAAGATTGCTGTATGGTGTGTCAGGTGGCAGTTGACGCTAAATAACGAAAAGTGTGAGATGATCCACATGAGTTCCAAAAGAAATCCGTTGGAATTCGATTACTCGATAAATAGTACAATTCTCAAGGCTGTCAATTCAACTAAGTACCTGGGTGTTAAAATTACGAACAACTTCAGTTGGAAGGACCACATAGATAATATTGTCGGGAAGGCGAGCCAAAGGTTGCGTTTCATTGGCAGGACACTTAGAAGATGCAACAAGTCCACTAAAGAGACAGCTTACACTACACTCGTTCGTCCTCTGTTAGAATATTGCTGCGCGGTGTGGGATCCTTACCAGGTGGGATTGACGGAGGACATCGAAAGGGTGCAAAAAAGGGCAGCTCGTTTTGTATTATCACGTTATAGGGGAGAGAGTGTGGCAGATATGATACACGAGTTGGGATGGAAGTCATTACAGCATAGACGTTTTTCGTCGAGGCGAGACCTTTTTACGAAATTTCAGTCACCTACTTTCTCTCCCGAATGCGAAAATATTTTGTTGAGCCCAACCTACATAGGTAGGAATGATCATCAAAATAAAATAAGAGAAATCAGAGCTCGAACAGAAAGGTTTAGGTGTTCGTTTTTCCCGCTCGCTGTTCGGGAGTGGAATAGTAGAGAGATAGTATGATTGTGGTTCGATGAACCCTCTGCCAAGCACTTAAATGTGAATTGCAGAGTAGTGATGTAGATGTAGATGTAGATGAATACTAGCAACAAGCACACCAGACCGCCACTAGAAGTATGCACAGGTCGCTTTCGAGCGTTGAAAGGTGCTTTGTAGAACTGGTAGTAGATCGCCCTGTGATTGTCTGTCTGTGACGTAACATACGGCATTTTAATATTGGGTGGGAACCTGTTACAGGTGATATAGTACAAATTCCTTTAAAAAAAATACCTGTACAAATTATGTACCTCTTAACCAAAAATGCTGTTCTGATGAGTGATTAGGTTAAATATTATCGGAGAGTTGTAGTAAAAAGTTGAGAGGATCTTACATATCAGTGCTGGTAATCGTGGTGCGTAGTATTATACAGCACTGAGAGGAAAATGTTGTGTTTCATCATTATCAAATTTCTTAGCATAATAATAATAACAATAATAATAAGTCTCCGTTATACCGATCACCCACTATAACCTTTACATTAACAAATAAACTAATTCTGATGACACCGTATTATCACCAATTTCAGTGAAGCATATTGTGAAACTAACTAATGAAAAGTAAAAACTGAGTCGTTTCAATGCGGATATTTATGTAATAGGAGAGCTAATAGCAGTGGAGGGAGCTGAAGACGAAAATAACAGTAGTGGTGGGTCTGTACCAACCTTGCAACCTTGGGGCCTGAGCTTTGTTGCTAGATTTACCAGTTTTAGATGCAGCCCTCCACCATCACCCTCCTGTGCCCCCGTCCCCACCCTCTACTGCTGCCAAATTTATTTAGGATGCAAATATCAAGGGAAAGATCGACCGACTCCTTACAGTCCAGATCCCCCCACCTACCCGACCCTTCCCGACCACCTCACCATACCATCATAGCTTGTTCCCTGTGAAAGGTATAGACAGAATGGTAAAAATTGTGTGGAAACCTTGTACTATGGGATATTATCCAATTAATGTCGCTAATAATTATAACTGAGTTCCAATAATCAATGTGTATGAACAATTCCAGTTATTCTGGCAGTAAAGAAACAACGTATGTACTTTGTATCAGTTGGGTATCTGGGGGTTATGAAAAATAAGGGTACTTATAGCCTAATACAGTGTTAAACAACGGTTTATTCAGCACAACGTTCCATGTTTCGAAGTTCTGTCACTTAAGGAGGTTAATCGGTGTGATATGCACGTTTCAGCTGAATTTTTTTATGCTCGTGCGTTTTAGTAATAGTTTATGTAGTGTTACGGTAAAAGCGCAGCAGGCACAGCCTCTTATTCAAAAATTGTTGTTCCCTCTGTTCAGAAATGTTAGTTGGACAGAATTGTCTATTTCATTCTAAAATACAGTACAGAAAATGTCCTCTTTTTGCCAATCAAAATATAAATGCCATATTACATGTAGAAAAAAAAGAAACTATCTCTAATAAAATACCACACCACAATCACAATAAAAACTGCACACAACATACGATGCACACGGACAATTACACTGCTTAACGAGCGTTCTTCAGAACAATTTCATTCACACTTTTAGTTGAGAGTTTCTGGTGCGCCAGTTACACTTATTCGATGACCTTACACACACGTCCTGATTCTATGTATTATTCCCGTGGACACAACGCAAAAATAGTTTATAAACACTGTTGCAACGAAACACATACACTGTTAGCCACTGCTGTAAAATTTTGTAGGGATTAGGGAGTACCAAAGGTAACAAACAAGTCTTTATTTAGGGAGGCCATCCATAAGAAGCATGGCTCCTACACTGCGCACCACACACCAGGCCCCTGCGCAGCGCCGCAGTGCAGCACAGTACACTGAGGACCACCGCTGCATACGTTCCGCCCTCTAACCAGGGAATGAAGAGCGGCGTGCCCCCCGGCAGCCGTGTCCCTCCCCCCGCTGCCGCCCCGTTACCACCCTCAACCCGCACCCTTGTGGACGCTGAGATCCTCATGCCAAGGATATTACGTCTGCCTCCCTTTACAGTGCTGATGGTCTGCATGTGTACAGCAGTAATCCATCACACAGCCACCGCCGTCACTGACATCGCCCACCAGTCACAGGCGTTTCAGCGACAGAGAACAGCCTCCCAGTCACTCGAGTTATGGGCAGACCTCTGAGACGTTGTAGTCCAGGCAACACCAAGCGAACACGAAAATTTGTGAGTAATTGTATTGTAGTCAGGTTACTACATTAAATTCACCTTGTCGTAAATTGTGATTCACCACGATGTCTAAGGACGTGTATAGATGATCGTAATATTATTAAACACACACTCGCAAATGGATATCATTTCCCAAAACATATCATGCAGACCTAAATAGTAGCACTGTCTCCCCCTGTGAGCTGCCCCTGAGTGCAGGTTTAGGTGTAAGATAAACAAATGCCTGCACAACAAATGGTTCTGAGCACTATGGGACTTAACATCTGAGGTCATTAGTCCCCTAGAACAACTTAAACCTAACTAACATAAGGACACCACACACATCCATGCCCGAGGCAGGATTCGAACCTGCGACCGTAGCGGTCGCGAGGTTCCAGACTGAAGCGCCTAGAACCACTCCGCCACACCGGCCGGCCCCTGCACAACACTTTACACTCACCGCTCTATTTACTATAGTTCTATTATGAAATTTATCTCGAGTCATTTTTCCCCGTTTTATTATGAATCATTTTCCATTTTGTAATAGGTTTGTTACCGGTTTATATCCAACCCAAAGCAATCACTTCCTCATAGTCGCTCTTCTAACGCCCCAGTTCGTAGCTTAGTAGAAATAGCGTGAAAGTGATCTGCACCTCTGGCTATAACTTGCTTAGGTGGTAGCCCACAGTGCAGAACTGCTTTAAGAGGAAGGGAACATTAGACATTTCAAGACTTATGTGTAGCTTAACATTCTCTCAGAATCAAATAATTACGCTGCAGTGCCAGCACGCTGTAACAATCATGTATGCTCTACAATTCGGCATCGTCTTGTGGAAAGTCTTATAGCGATATATACTGCAAAATCACAGTGTATCTGCAACGTCATCGATGAATGATCCGTCAGAAACGTTTTCTATTCTCTGGGTAGTGTCACTACAGTGAGAATATACATCTGTACCAACATATGTACTCCGCTGCCACACAGTGTTTGGAGGAGGCTGATAATCAAATCACCGATATCTGTCATACTTCATTCACATATCGAAGCGAGAGAGAAATGACTGCCTACATGCATCTTGCAAGTCATATAATCTCACTCATGTTACTTTCGCGATGGTTGCATCATAACGATTATATACATTTCTCTAAATTTACCCTGCAGGATTTCATAAGTACTAAGTAGTCTATCTTTCTTCCAAGGATTCCCAATTAAGCTCGCCAAACATTAATGATGCACTTTCATATGGACCCTGACGTCGTGTCTCTGAATCCCTTCGATGTTTATTACCGTGCCAATAATTTAGAACTGCATTAATTAGAATGTTCGCAGCAGTGTCTTTGTATTATCCCGAGATACATATTCAATTTGACATGCTCACGATGTTCACGGTTCAGCTTGTAATCTGATACTGTCGCGATGTTTCTCTTTATAATAGACCTTACCTAATTTTGTACGATTTATTATAACAACTGGAAAATTTGTCCAAGTCCTTCCGCATTTATTCCAATCGTACTATGCTGATAGTTTTTTATAGAGGCATTTGTTGTCAGCAAACAGTCTAACAGTGTTGCTCAGCCTGTCTGGCATATCGTTTCTGTAAGACAAGTATATTAAAGGCATTATCATAGTTCTTTGCGGAGCACCCGATGTTACTTGCGGTCTGTGGAACGTGCGCCGATTTACGTAACAAACTCGGTTCTAGCAAACAAATATTCAGTCAGTCAAATGTTTGCGAAAATCTTGTGGCCGTCTTTTGTTAGCAGCAGACAAGATGGCGCAGGGTCAAGCTCTGCTTGATGTCTCTCTTTTGGTATTGGAAATGTTTATTGTTATCTCGAGTAAGGTCATCTACCTCCTGACCTGTAAGATTATTTGGAAAGAAGAGTACCCATAAACATATCAGGCGACATCTTTCCCTTAGAAAAGTATCTTATACTACTACCATTAATCACACCTCTTGAGGAATAACTGTCTCTGCTTCGCCATTCTGCATCAACTCACTAGTGTCTACCTTCATTTTTGTTTTCGGGCAAGTAAACTTTCCACTACAACGTATTCAGTTAGTCGCAGGGAATCTTGAGCTATTCTGCTTGATATAGGGTTCTACGAGAGCATAAAACTCTTTCGTTGCACAAGACAGCAGCACGATATAAATGACCCTTACGTACTAACATCTACCCAGTTTCTCTCGGTCGCTCTCTCTCTCACTCGCTGTCTCTCCCCACCCCCCCTCCAAAAAAGATCTATCTATCTCTCTCTCTCTCTCTCTCTCTCTCTCTCTCTCTCTCTCTCTCTCTCTCTCTCTCTCGCTTCCCTCCCTCTCTCTCTTTCTTTCTTACTCTCAATTTCTGTCTCTCTCGCTCTAAATCTCTCATGTTTTCTATATTATATAACTATTGTAATTGCTCCTGTATTCAGATACATTAACAGAAAGTAATTGATGGGAAACACTTCAATGCCAGTGTGTTTCCTACCATAGATCCGAATTCACATGCACGATGGTGACGTCATGGTGGTCGGTCGAACGATGGCACCTGGTAGAACAATGGCAATTAGGTTTTCAGCTTTACATATCACATATTACTGGCCGTCATGTCATCCATTGTTATCCTTATTTTCTAATCATAGGCTCTGACATGCAGTAGTTTATCTGAATGAGCTTTACGACAGTCATTTTCATGTAACATAACATACCATTGTGTGAGATCACTCAGTACAATATCGGAAGAACAGCAAACGCCAAAACAGTATCAGTAGACATAGCTTGTCAGCACCTGAAACATGGTAGTATGCAGCCAGTAACTACCACATCTCGTAACTATAATGGAATATGGGATCACTGTATCAGAATTTCCGTGGAGCATGAGACGGTCCTTGAACATATGACAAGATGGCAGGAATGCAGCGTTGCATTATCTGAGCTGTGATAGCAAAAAATGACAAGGTACATCTCGAAATCAAGCTGAAAAATAGATACTCAACCTACATAGAGAACTATCCATATTGTGTTTTCATATGCTTCATATCATTAGCGCGTACGTCAGTTATCTTTCCTTTTATTTCACTACACAGTCAGAGAACCAAATCAATCAAGTGTTGAATATTTTAGACACATAGGTACGAGACGAAGATTGTTAAACTTCTGGCGACGTAGATTCGACTACTCTTGAAAGTAGCCTAGTTCCCGTTGACATAGATCATCGTAAATAGGAGATTGAGATTCCTTTATGAATTTTTGCATGGCGGAGGATACGAAAACACATATTCCTGTACAAAATCTTTATTAACACAAAGAAAAGAACTCTTCCTTTATAGTTGTTTCTTGTAGTTTTTATAACATCCAGTTTAATTTGCTTTAACTTATAATTTGAATCTACATCTGAATCATTTACTACCTTCTCCAGCCGAGTATAGGGAAAATATCTTTTATAATTCCAACACTAACCTAGTTTCTTTCCTGTAAACTATCTCTTTCACGGCTTTAACAAATGGCTCCACTCCTCCTTTTAATTCTTGTAGTTGAGAACATTCTCTAATTTTAATTTTACCACTTATCGGCTGACGCGACAGCACAATGTGTTATGTGAGCTATAGACCCGATGATAACTGTTCTACCAATTACCGTCCATTGACTGACCACAATGGATTCGCCAGCGTGCTTGTGAATTCGGATGTGTGATAGTGCTTGCAGTTATTTACTGTTATTATGTGCAAAGGCGTTTACGGTAGTTATACAGGGTGAGTCAAAAAACTGTTATCCCTATAGAAAAAAATTAACATGTCCTTTTTGTTGCAAATGCATGGCTAGAGGCCATAGTTTTCCAGTAACGTACAAATGGGATCTTCAAACCCACGCCGACTCCCACACTCAGGCGCCACCGGTCAGAAATTCTAATACATATGTTGTTCATGGCACTGCCTCCTAGCACTGTACAAATATTTGGGACTGCACAAATTGTTTCCCGCACTCGATCTTTTTTGGTCTTCATTGACCACCGGCTTAATCGAGCACTTATAAAATTTAATATTGACGTTTGTGTCAATTTTACCTAACAATTGTGTAAATTTTAACAGCATAAAATAAACAATTACATCGTCATATTTGTCAGGCCTTAGGCCGACGGAACTACTATGCTGGTAAGGTTTAGGTTTGGAGCGAATTACCAACTTATTTAGTTTTAGAGTAACGTATAAAAAAGTCGTTTCCTGTTCCTTACCCTCAAGGACATATTTAAATTAATAATGTTAATGAAGTAGCCAACACTGCTGGAGGCGTAACAGTCCAATCAATAGAGAACAAAAAATCTCGAATATCGGAAATAGTTCGTGCAATCGGAAATTTTTGTACAGAGGTAGGAGGGACTGTCACGAACAACGTACTGGAAATCCTGACTGGCGAGGGACGTGGGTGGAGTAAATGTGCGTTTGACGGCCACTTTTGTACGTTTCTTTGAATAGCTCGAAAACCCCGGCCGTTGACGAAAAAGTGTCCAAGTACAAGACTTAACTACAATAAATTTCCTACAAAATGTCCCTATTCATTTTATTCTGTACAACCAATACGCAGCGCATAATGAGCAAGAGAAAATGAAAATCTCGAGCTTGGCACATCGTCGTATCATAGCTGGTTGAAAGAAACGACAGCTGTTGGGCAGCTGAATGCGGAGGGAGAGAAATAGAGAGACATAGAAAGAGAGAGTGAGAGAGGGTGGAGGGGGGGGGGGGAGGCGGGAGATACCTGCTAAATGCTTGCATGTAGGGGGCTAGGGGGCTCTGTATCTTGCTGCTATCTTGTGTAATGAGTTTTATGCTGTCTCTAGTGCACAGTATTCAGTTACCACATAATACTCATCAGCTGAAATTATCAGGGTTCCTTAGACACTCTAATGATCAGAGATACTGTACAGGTCTGTTCAGTTACGGATATGACTCCTAAATCTAGAACACGTACTGATGTTCCTCACCAAACTATTTTACGTGATTGATTTATTGCAGATAAGCGATGTCAGTATACAACTGATCCAGTGGATGACGTTGAAGCTCTGTGATCTGCCACGATCTGCCACAATCTGTCATAGTTTGCCGGAACCAATGGACTGTCGTCCAATCATGCAGACTACGCTCATTCATTCAAGCAATTGAACAGTGCACGAACTCTGATTATAAATTTCCATGAATTTTGAAGGAAGAAGCCATTTTTGGCCATAAATTGTTTATAAATTACATGATGTTGATCTTATAGCACAAGCGCACAAGTACCAGATGGCTACTAAGATCAAGAGGTGAGTGCTGAATGGTACCATCAACTACAGTACCTGCTGTAGACTGCCGTAGTCTGCTGCAGCGAACCACATTCCACCACTGTCTGCCATTTTTATGCCATTATATGCCATAGCCCACAAGATCAGCGGGGATGTGTTGCCAATTACAGATGATCTTGCTATTGAAACTCAATGAGTAATTGTGATGGTCTCGTAGAACGCTGTAAGTAGCACAGTAGCTCAAGATTCTTCTGAAACAGTTGAGTGGGATGCAGAAGAAAGTTTTGTTGCCTGAAAATTAAAAATAAACCAGTTACAAATAAGTTGAAGGAGAACTGAAAAAAAGAGGCAGTTATTCTCCTAGATGTGTGACGAATGGTAGTAATTGAAGATTCTTCTCCATGAAGGAGGCTATCACCTGACAAATTTAATTAAGAGAAATATTGCGGCTTTATCGGATTACAAAATTGGTAGTGAACATCTTGAGCGTTTCACATTGAATATGTGTCTTAGGATAACGCAAATGATACGACATGCGACAATGGTACAAGATCTGTATTATGGAATGCGAACGGGAGACTAAGTTTTGATGAAACAACTCGGGGAATGTGCATTGCATCTGTAAAGGGCATCACATACAAGACGATACTGCGAACATTTCTAATCAATACCGTCCTTATCTCGTAAGCATGACAATAAACATCAAATGGATTCACAGACACGCTGTTGAGGTCGAAACTGATCGCTTTAGTGCATATGAAAGTGCGACCTTAATTGTTTGGCGAACATAAATGGGAATCCATGGAAGAAAGAAGTCCTGCCTAGTACCCATGAAATACTGTGGGGTATATTTCGAAAACATGTATTAGAAGAACTCTGTGTGACGATTATGGCTCTTAGCACTGATGCCACCATCGTGAGAATAACATGAGTGAGACTACGGCACTTGCGCCGTGTATGTAGTCAGTCATTTATCCATCACTTAATATATGAATGGGGTATTTCAGTAATGTGGTTATTTGTATTAATATCCTCCACCATACAATGTGTGATACTGACAAGCGGAGTACATACGTAGATATTATTACATATTCTCGGCGTTGTGAGAACAGAAAACTTTTCTGGCGGGATCGTTTTTCGAAATACTTACACATAAATTCTGGTTATGCAGTATATATCGCTGATAAGGCTTTCTATAAGAAGATAACGAGCTGCAGATGATATGTGATTGTTAGAGGGTTCTGGAAATACAGCATCATTATCAGAATGTGGGAAAATATCACACTACATGTGAAACTTGAGATGTGTAATCTTCCTGTAGTCTTACATTAATTCTGCATTGTGTGTTACGCCCTGATTGGACGGTACTGCTGTTCAATGTACAATTAGAGGTGCAGCATCAGTTTCACGCTGCTTCTACTAAGCTACGAACTGCGACCTCAGAAAAGCTTATAAGTGGACTTCATTTGCTCAGGTTAAATATGAACTGCTGGAAACCTATTTACAAAATTTGGAATGACTGCCTAAACCTAAGGCGTAACAGACAATAATTCTGGTGTGTATGATAACTGGAGAGGTGCTTGTGTTACGGAGTGGTGCTGGTGCCATTTTAAGTACTGATCCCTCGAATCTGCGGTTTGTGGTAAATGGATGTCCCCTAAACTTCTCCAGTAATATCTCGCGTAAGTAACTTCGCTGAATTCTTGCTGTGTGAATAGTTGTGCGTCTGCCCTTACTCAGCACAAGGTTAATCAGTTTGTTGATCTCTTGCCTATCTATGATCCACTGATAATAATCATTAGCAAAGCAATGCTGATATTCAGGTCTGCATGACCTGTTTCAGGAAATGATTGCCATTATGGAATGCGTTTTTGGCATACTTAGTAATATTACACTGCACAGTGGAGGAGTGCACTGGACAGTGTAGGAGTGGGGGGGGGGGGGGGGGGGGAGCGTGATATTTAACGTAATCTTGGAATCTTGGCAGTCATCTTGGCAGTCATCTTGGATAGGTTTGGTAACATCTTGGGGAAGGGATTGGTGGAGGGCATACTTGACACTGGTAAATCTAGCACAATTGCAGAGTGTCGAAAGATTAAAACAGCCCCATTACTATTATTACTCCTTTTGCGATCCTACTCATTAGGTGATGGATGTAAAACTGCTCCAGATTGTGGTTAACAACACCGAAAATTAAATTTCCTGGCAGAATAATACCCTCTGCTTGACCAAGACCCGAACTCGGAACCGTTGCCTTCCACAGACAAATTGTCTACCAAGTGAGCTACCGAAGCACGGCTGGCGGCCTTTCCTCGCTGTTTTATTTCCACCTGTACTTAGCGTCCTACCTTCCGAACTTCACAGGACTTCTGCTAAACTTGCTGGACTAGCAGTCCTGGAAGAAAGGTTACTGCGGTGATATGGCTTAGCCACAGACTGGGGGAAGTTTCCAGAATGAAATTTTCACTCTGCGGCGGAGTGTGCCTTCATGTGAGACTTCCTAGCAGAAAACTGTGCTCATGACAGAGACTCGAGCTCACACCTTTTCATTTCGCGCTCAAGTGCTCTGTCAACAGAGCTACCCAAGTATTAATCTCGAACCGTCCTCAGGGCTTTACTTACTCTACTACGTCGTTTCCTCGTCCTGCAAGTTTCGCGAGAGAACTTATTTGAAGTTTGGAAAATAGAATCGACGTACTGGCGGACGTAAAGCTGTGAGGATGGGTCGCAAGTCTTGCTCGGATACCTCAGCGCAGAGTGTCCGGTCACAGAGCTGGCTGCTCTCTCTAACAAAAATAAAATAGGTGACGGATCGACGACGACATTCAATGGGTCCGCCACGACCAAATACGACAAAGAATAAGGAACAAAATGACAAAAAATGAAAAGAAAAGCTTCGTGGAGCTGATAACCGCGAAAAGCTCAGATCCCGATTTCTAATGTCGGTCTGAGACGCAGTTTTAATCTGCCAGGAACTTTTGAATCAGTTCACATTCCGCTGAAAAGTGAACATTTCATTCTGGAAAACAGAAAATGTTTTCGAAAAATGACTGTGTTGGGTGTGCTATGTAGTAGATTTAAGGTTGCTAAGAATGAAATTTTCTGTGATGTTGGAAGGATAGAAGTGGTAGTTGTAACAAAGCGAAGTATTCCAGACGATAAGGTCTTACGTTCTAATGGATAAATTTCTTAAAATATAGTACGGTCGATTCATTCGGTTATATACTGCGGACTGTAAGATGTTCGCACCGTTTTGAGGCCATCCTGAATCAATGATGATGTTATGTGCAGTAGAGGATAGTTCAGTTACTTCATGATATAAAAGTTTCTGACTATAGCTGATATTACGATAATTCTCATTCATTATTCAGTCTCAGCTGCGTATTTTTACAGTGCCCTGATATGTGCTTCTGGAAAGACAGTACTGGCTGTTGACGCAACTTCTTAGATCTGAAGATGACCGCGAGTGATGGAAATATGTCATGTAATTAATAATGTGCAACTGAGACTCAGTAGTATATGAAAATTATCTCAAATATAACTTTCTCCCAGGTCGTGAATAGTTTTCCATAAATGCTGTGACAGATACGTTTTCTGCTAAGATATTTCTATCGAAAACATCAGGTACTTACAATAGGTGAAATCTGTTATTTTACGATCATACACTGGCGAGCCAAAGCATTTCAAACATCTGTTTAATAGCATGCTGGCCCATCTTTAGTGTACTAAGACACGTGAATCTAACCAGATGATTCTGCGAGGCACGTATTCGTTAAGCGCTTAGTTGGTTCCCGAAGGTATGCGGCACCAGATAGGAGTTACGGTCCGGCGGGTTGTGAGTGTGGAACTGGCGCTCGATAATGTACCAGACGAATTCCATTGTGTTCAGACTCGACAAATTTGGTGGCCAAGACATTAAGGTCAGTTCACTATCATGCTCCTGAAACCACTGCAGAACGATTCTGGTCTTGTAGCACGGACCGTTATCCAACTCGAAGACACCTTCACCGTCGGGGAAGACGGCAAATATGAAGGGAGGCCTGTGATCTGCGACAATGAACATACAGTCTACAACTGCCATGGTGTCTTCGATTAACACCACTCGTCCCGTGGAGGCGCAGGAAAATGTTCCCCATAGTGTAATACTGCCTTGTCTGTCCTGCATCCGCTTCGCGGTGCATTCCGCGAAGAGACGTTCGTGTGGATGGCAGCTTATCCGGACACTACCGTCGGCCTTCTGCACCAAGAAAAGTCACTCATCTGACCAGGCGAGTCGTTCCCGTTGGCGCCCCAGTCTCGATGATCCTATGCGCAGTGGTGCCATTGAGTCAAAATGGGATCACGAAGGGGTCGTCTGCCGCAGGGCACCGTACTCAACGATGAGCACTGAACGGTGTGCTCCGAAACATTTGTACGTACACTGATCTTTGTCTCAGATCTGCCACAGATCGCGGCCTATCCTGTTATGCAGAGTGGACAAACCTGTGACCTCCACGGTTCCTGGTGAGGCTTGGACGTCCAACACCACAAAGTTTACTCGTGGTTTCTCAGTCCTTTAACAATGCCATAGATTTTCACAATAGCAACTCGTGAATAGCCAACCAGCCTCGCCTTTTACGAGACTCTCGTTCCCAGGTGCCGGATCATAACAGTCTGCACTTTTTCCAGATCACTATTGTCAGTGGATGTACCCATTTGTAGCCCGTGTAGTGTCTAGGACGAACCCAGATTCCTTTGTTCTTCGTTTATTCTTTCCTTACCGAGTCATGCACCGACATCGTCAACACGTCACACTTAGTCTCGCAGTCGGTAGTGGTCACAGTACACTGACATTAAAAAAAATCGCAACATCAAAAGAAATTAGTGTAGGGTAATGATATTTCGGGAATACACTAGCCTGGGTAAAATTTTTAAGTGAGTAAGATTGCAACATCACAGGTTAATGAAAGCGCTAGATAACCTACTGCAAATGTGAAATTCTGGAATATTAATAACCTATGTAAACATCACAACGCTGAATGCAAGCATCCAAAAGTGCATACATTGTGTTGTACGGGTGCCTAACGTCAGTTTGGAGCCCACTGCCTTTGATCTGTCAATACAAGGACGGCTATTCATGGTTGTGAATGACGCTGTATTTGCCGTCAGATGATGTTCTACATGTGCTCGATTGAAGACAGATCTAGTGATTCATCAGGCCAAATAAACATGTCGACACTCTGTAGAGCATGTTGGATTACAACTGCAGAATCTAAGCGAGTGTTACTCAGTTGCAAAACACCATCTGGAAAGCTGTTCATGTAACCCGGCACAACACCTCCAGTCACAATATTGACGTACACATTGGGGAGGAAATACAACCATTCGCTAATATTTAACATTTCACACGAGTTTACGTCTAATATGACATAGAAATAAAGATAAACACTTCGAAACCTATGAACTCCCTACCGTATGGCTCGAAACAGAGGACAAGCACTTTTACTACATTTTAAACGGATTTCTGGCTAATAAACTGAAAAATGAACACGGTTCCTGCAATAGGTTTACCTACTCAACCTAATGCTCCAAAGGAAAATGGATTAATTAACACATAATACATTCTGGTGCCAGCAAAATGGCGACAGACGTACTGTAGGCACGTCCGCTCACTTACACGTCTTCTTTTACTCTCCCCGAAAATGGGGAGGGGGGGGCGTTCGGAGGTCCTTCGGTGTCTAGTGGAGGGGGTGGCCAAACCAATTGGCTATCACCAACCTCACCACAACAAATCGGAAGTTTTCAGACTATCTTTGGTCACAACCTACTCGTGTTCCATCTCTGCCTCTACCCCAGAGAAATGAAGTTGGCACTACTACAGGAGATCCTCTAACAGAATTCCTCTGCTACGTCTGAGCTACAGATGACCAGGCTTTAGGAACAGGTGGGAGAGGGTGTGGGATACAGTTCACGCGCGCTCAAACACACAGACACGCTCGCGACGTTATTGGTTATTGATCTGCTCGCAGGTACGAAAGGCGGTTATACCTCGAGTAATAGATTTTGACCAGAAAGTGCCTCGTTAAATGGAAATTTAGCTTTGTTTAATAGACTTCTACTACCCCTTTGCACTTATTTCCCCTTGGTACAGGACAAAGCAGGCTTCCCAAAGCTGAAATTCTGCCCACTGACTCAGTTTCCGTTTCAGTGAAAGACAGCACCTTAGAGCTGTTGGTTAGGGGGTGCGTGAAACACACTGTGTCCTTCTGGATGTCCTTCTACCCTGTGTAGGCCACCTAGACCTACCATTCGTAGTAAGGGGACGAGTTATAACAGGTTCCGTACTTCCCGCAGAGGTGAGAGGATCCCCAGGAGGAGATAGTACTTGAGGTATCTTTGGACCCCATGGTATATGACTCTGGGAAACTGTCCCAGCCGGCCGGGGTGGCCGAGCGGTTCTAGGCTCTACAGTCTGGAACCGCGCGACCGCTACGGTCGCAGGTTCGAATCCTGCCTCGGGCATGGATGTGTGTGATGTCCGTAGGTTAGTTAGGTTTAAGTAGTTCTAAGTTCTAGGCGACTGATGACCTCAGATGTTAAGTGCCATAATGGTCAGAGCCATTTGTAGCTGTCGCAACATACCGATTTGCAACAGCTGCCAATTGTTTGACAGTAGTCAGGGAGATTTCTAGCTGATTACCAACGTCAACTAACTCATCCTATGTTCGAGAACAGCATTCACCGCGTGACTGAATTCTCGCTGGTGCAAAAAAAAAAAAAAAAAAAAAAAAAAAATGCAAACTGGGCTTGCTGATTATCTTTTAATTCGTTGAGCTAAAAATGTTACTACTTCCCTTTAAGATCTGGAACAATTAGTGCACAAAACGAGATTTTTATTAAGACCACAGAGAAATTTGTTGAAAAAATTAATAGCTTCCCAAAACTTTTCTAGGTTATAGTCGCTAACAAACTCTAAAATAGCAATAATTTACGGTAAATGTAGATAACATACACATATCTTGAAAGGGAAAACTGGATGTAACTCGTTATGTTAATTATAACCTATGTTGCAGTACCTAAATCACAAACGTTATTTGCTACGAAATACCATATGCGCATGACATCTATAACTTCTGAAAATTATAAAAATGTACATTTATTCGCGTTGATACACATGAACTATTTTTTGGTAGTAACTGTAAATCATTAACGCTGATTCGATACGAAACACTTTATCCACAACACTAGTAACTTACAAATATTTTCAAAAAAACACATTGGAAAGGTCAGAAAATTCTCAAGCACAAACCTAATTCTTACGTAAAAATACAATGAAGTTAAGGAACGATTGGTTTTGAACGAGGATATGCCTACTGTTGTCAAAAGTTACTAAATAAGAGCTACTTAATTTCCGACCTACAGCTGACGATTTTCGAAATTTCCCAGTGTGTTACAATACACAAGAGTACCAACACAATCGCTGAAAGGGTATACAGAATCTGACGCAGACAGTAAAATATTAGAATCTAGATTTTCGAATCGTCAAACGAGTTTATCACACGTGGTCTCAAAAAAAAAGGAAATTTCTGGAGTCCGCTTTCTCACTTATATGTAAATAACTTGCGAATTGCACGGATTTCCTACTTGGCCTATTCGATGACAGCTTCTACACTGACGTGGCGATGACGAACACTGCAGCGTCAGTTTATATCAGTAAAACTAAAGAAAACTGCGCTGCACTAACAAAGCACGTATTCTTATTGGAGCAGCTAACAATATCGGCAACGCAGTATCAGTATCAACCAGGTAAAAATGTAAAACCGTAGAATTCCGTATTATAGTTCCTTAGTGGTGCTTGGAAACACAGATTTGTTCCATACATACCTGTCTGTTCCCACGTACAGCTGAATAGTTTTCAAATACGACTCATATTTCACGGCTTCGCCTGTTAGTAAGGTAACAGCAAAAGTAATAGGTAACGTTTAACAACGTTAAAAATGCTTTACCATTCCACCTTGCTTCTTGATATTTCAGGCGCCTGAAAATGGCCACAGGCCGAAACGTGCAGTGTGACATAAGAAACAATAAAGTCCACCTGAACAAATAAAATTTGACAACTTACGATCGATATTTAAAATAGTTTTAGCATTCGTAAATTTTGTCGGGACTCTGAATCCACACATGAAGAATAATAGTATATTGTTTTTAATAATTTAAAGATTTCAGTAAATCCCAAACCAAACATTTTTGATTTCACCCCTCAGAAAATTTCAATCAATGTTTGGAACCGCTGCCGTTGTAGAACATAGCTCATCATTCACGCGTCAATATTACACCGAGTTCTCTTACAAGAAAGTGAGAATAGTCTGTGTTGGGCAGCGACAACAGTGACGTCACATCAGGTGAGGTGTTTGGAAAAATTAATCGTGCAAAATGCTCGGCAGATACTTTAGTCAAAGTTAACATCCAGCAGAAAAATGCTGGCATCGGAGCACAAAGTAGGTGAATATGTTCCTCTTTAAAACACTGACTGAAAACTGGTGTACCATCTGCCACATTCTTCTTTCCACAACACTTTTAAAAAATTTCCCAAAAATTTTCACATTTGAACGCATTCGCTCTCTTTTTAACATCAAATTCATCTGTCACTCCCACAAGGTCCCGTAACTATAACTCGGTCACATACATTAGTTTGTCGCTCCCCCATGCCCATTCTCAGTCGGTCAATCAGCTCAACAC
Source organism: Schistocerca gregaria (assembly GCF_023897955.1). NCBI lineage: Eukaryota > Metazoa > Arthropoda > Insecta > Orthoptera > Acrididae > Schistocerca > Schistocerca gregaria. Next base: position 726,875,690 of record NC_064922.1, on the reverse strand, counting down.
AAAATCGTTATCTCTTAGTGCCTCTCTGTCACCGCCTCCTGTCTAACAACCACAGACTCCTTCGTTCTGTCCTCTCTTGCTCTATCTTACAGGTGCTATTTAGTTCATTCCCTCCCACCGCTAATATTTATCCTCACTGTCACTATTTGTTTCTTCCTCGTCAACATTGTCATAGACCCTTTCATAATCACTGGCTCTCACCCATTTACGTATTCTTATTCTTCCTATTCTTCTCCCACCTGCACTGTCTGGTTCACTCTTTTCGTAGCACCGTTCTGTAGCTAATGCGCTACCACTGTGTTCCTCTCTTTCTCCAACAGTCATTTTCTCCTTCTCTCTTTCTATACCACAACCACTGTCTACTGTCTTCCAGTAATTAATTAATTTTCCGTCTCTCTCCTACTGCAACTGTCTCTTCCTCTCTCAGCGTAAAAAAACGAGAATACGTTCGCATGCCAAAAATTCTGGGAAAATTTTAAAGATGCTGCGGAACGTAGACTGAAGCAGCTGTTACTCCACATTTCAGTGAGTATCTTTTAAATGGGAGCGTATTCACCTTTTTCTGTAAAAATAGGAGTACTCTTCCGCTGGTTCCCTTCTTTTCTTTGCTGCTACACGGGATAGTACTCATAAGAAAATAATTTTATAGGTGAGTAAAATTCTGATAGTCTACCTATGTGAAATTGAAGAAACGCAAAACTGTGAAATTTTACACCCCTTGCCAGATATTACGTGTGTGCTTCAGTACTATATTGTGGGTTCCCCAGAATCCTTGTGATGATAACGGAGACCATTTACAATATATTCCTCCACGTTACTTCACTTTACAAATTACAGTTTCGCTTCATGCCGCATTCTACGTAGGTATTTTACGTGTAAAAGCAGGATAGCATTGAGCCTTTCTATCTAGGACACAGATAAAGATATGAAAGTTTTCAAGACTGTTTGAGACAAGGATCTTAATAATATATCGTAAAAATTGCAGCTATTTACAGTATGTAATCGTCTCAGTATCCACGGCTCTGTTTTGACACGCAAAAACCATGTTTTTGAGATGTTTTTAGATAACGGATAAATATTTTTGAAAACGGTAACACGGCACTTCTTGAAAAATGCCTAAAATTATGCCGTAAAATTTGAGCATTATTCTGCTGCTACTTGTTTAAATGTTCGCTGCTGAAGGAGAAAAAGCACTGATAAACTCTTCTTCTTTGGGTTTTCTTGAAGCGTGCCGTAGCCCACTTCTAATGCAAAAAGAACTAACCGGTTTTCTCCACCTGCCTAAGCTGGATGTGTGAAATATGAGTGAAATATACAGTATGTGCAATATTCCGACCTTGACCCTGTACTATGGGGCAGTTACAGTAAGGCGATTCTTCCGTGGGAAATACAAGTGGTCCATAGCCCAAGGGCCATCGAAAACACTTGACCCTATCACCAACAAAACTCGAAGTATTGAGGTGGCACGGTTCCTTTCTGAGATTCAACCAGCACTTGTCTGTGAACTCTTTTCAGCAGATCGCCGCTAGGAAAGCCGAGAAGGAAGCTACCGTACTGCGATCAGGCTGCGTACAGCGTAACTATTCGAAAAATCTGGATAAGGTTTTATTTTTGAATCAAAGGTGTAAATACTGGCAAAACTTCGGCATATTCTGAAGTTTAGAATTACGAGTTCACTAACAATCCCATGCTAATCCTAACACATTCATGAACGAACTCTTTCATTCACGTTAGCAACGTTATGGTAACGTATTTCCCGAAATCTGAACAGTTACTAAACACTGGTTGTTCTTAAAGGAAAATGCTCGCCACACTATTAAGTTTATCGGTGTCTAATGCACTCAAGTTTTGGTAACCGATCTGCTCAATATGCCACGCGGAATTACTGCCTTTTGTCATACACTAAATTACTTAAAAAATCCCTACTTTCTAAAAAAAATACACCAGAATAAATATGCCTTCACTTTAAGTCACTTTTGAGGCATGTAGCACAACTAAAACCGTGTAACTATAACTTCCTTCGGAGATCATACTACACACGACGTACCATTGAACGGCTGGGCTCCGACTCCTTTAGACTGCTGCAATCATTCTCTATCTCCAAGAGAAAAGACACGCGAAGAATACTCCGTTCTGATTGGTCAGTTTTCTTTAAGGCCAGTAGAAAAACAATGATCTTCCGCATTAGTCCGCCCTTTTCATGACTATTCAATCAACAAATAACACGCTTTCGAATTGAACTTTTTTCCGAAATAAATATTTAACATTCTGATATTTTATTTATACTTTACATTATTAACTATTTTCATTTTCACACGAATTAGCTTTCCTTTTACCATAAACTTACATCACATATTATAATACAACATTGCTGGTCGTTTGCATTCACATTGTCTTCAAACTCTCTCACGCTAGTTCGTACAGCGTTTGCCAGTATGACAATGGTCTACATATTTACTTTAGACCACATCCACGCATCATTCACGGTACTGATATACAAAACTGCACAAACATAGAGAAACAAAGAAGCCTTAAAGAAATAAACAGAAAAATTCACAAAAGCATTCTCTTGACTTGTTTCTTGAATGTCTCTGTCCGCTACCGCAGGATGAAGATTAGAACTACGTACTCGACTGAACCCACTTCAGACCATCCGGCACTGTGCACACTTGAGTCATTCTCCCGATACACAGGCTCCAGACAGGAGCGATATAAAGGCGCCACGCCTCGGTACGAGCCCCGGGAATATCTTGTTTTTAAGCGCGGCGTACCGTCTGATATAGTCGTTAATGTCTTCCATTTACGTGATAAACATCACTAGCCAAACGCAGTGAGCGATTTTACGTCACTGTGGTGGTATGCGTAAGGCACTCAACATCTAGATTATCAGCTCCCTTACTGAACCAATGACTGCCTTAGGCGGCCGAGGCTAGCAGGCACAGTGGCCGTGTTTGTCTGAGTTGTATTTGCGTGAATGTGTGTGTGTGTGTGAGTGAGTGTGTTGTTTAATTAAGGTCTTTTGGGCGAAAGCTTACTTATTTTGCAGTCTTTTTGTTGTGCCTGTCTGCGACACAATACCTCCACTATATGCTAAGTAACAATCTGTCCTTTTCATAATATTGTCATTGTTCCATCTTGGATTTTCCATTTTTCGATGTCTGACATTTGTAGCATAGGAGGTTCACAGTAGGAATGCTGATATTTTTAAAAATATCGGGTAACCGATGTATCGATGTAAATGAGAAAAGTATCGATACACCGATATACAGACATACTTGCCTACAAAAATATCGGCTGCATATTGTAAATATACTGACGGTTTTGGAGCTGTATATTAGAGCAAGAATTGAAAGGAAAACGATGCACATTCAAACTTGCTAACAATGGTAGCTGCACGTAAACGGCACAATAAGCGGTGTCCGATGGGTCCATCGTTCGGTTTCGCCACATATTGGATTTGTCCGGAACACTTCATACTGACTTCCCTGTTGTTTCATTTCTGGAAATCCCAGCGACCTAGAAGTTGTAGTGTCAGAATTGCATGGTAAAGTTAATGCCTCCAGTTTCCCCTGATTTCCACTCACACGTCTCCGACCACTCCAACCACCAGTCTTGTCACTTAAATTTTTCTTCGATAGATGTTTTTAAAGAACTTTGATGTGAAGGAATAGCACGCTTGGCACGTTAAGAACTGTTTTTAACGCTAATGGTGTGCTGTTTCTTCACATCGGGAATCTTCTTATTCCATTCACACTGCCACCCCCACCTCCCCTCCAATGCAGTCGGAGTTCTTTTGTTCCACACATAATTGCTCCACACAGTTAAAGAGGAAGATTCGGCGTTACGAGATGAAAGCGATGACTCCTTCACACAGTGAAAGTAAAATTACGTCCTATAACAATTTCGAAAGAACAACTTCAAATAAATGATTCTTGAGTTTCTCCCGGCGTATTTGATAATCAAAATATCCACGGGTGTACTGCCGGTCTACAGTGTCCAACGGGCACAATATTTCGGCGATCATACATGTCGCCATCATCAGGTGAACTGACGGACTGAGCTCCTGTGAACGTGCCGGCACGGAGATCCGTACGCTATGGCTGCTCGGGGGGAACTGAGTTCGGTCGCGGCGGCCACCGATTTAAATACCCTCCTCCCGCGGCGCGCTTACTCCGCCGTCCGCGCCCCGTGCCACGGTCGCGCGGTGGAACAGATTGCGATGGCGTCTGAGATGACGTCGGTGTGATGGCTCTGTCCGCCGTGGTCGTCCCAACTACACGTTTGCACGATTTACTCTTGATTAACCCAATCGCTGGTTCCCAAGCCTTGCTAAGATTATACCCACAGTCACGATTTATGATGTCGTCATTGGTGCGAATTTCGATGGCCTCGCTTACAACGCTGTCCCAGTATCTCGACGTCTGTACCAGAATCCTCGTGCGTTCATACTCCATAGCGTGATTTTCCGACAAACAATGATATATCCAACTTGCTCGGCCACATCAGTCGAGTGTGCCTGTGGTGTTCACGGCATCGATCCTCGACGGTACGCATCGTCTGACCGATATACGACTTGCCACATTGACACGTAATCTGGTACAAGCCGGCCTTGCTCAAACCGAGGTCATCTTTGGCGCTCCCCACGAGTGCGGTTCTCAGATATATTTGGAAAAAAATGGGTACTCAAAGTGGCAGATTCAACGTGCTCTCCGCCCAACCACTACAACGCAACCTGTGGAGATGGGTGAAATCACGAGGGAGGGGTTAGGCACTGTGTTTATTCCATATACAGGCTCACTCTCGGGGAAAATCGCCAGCATTTTGAAGAAACACCGGGTCGGAACTGTGTTTTGTCCTCCGAATAAAACTCGTGCACTGGTGGCGAGCGCCAAAGATGACCTCGGTTTGAGAAGCGTTGCGAACCAAGGACACTGCTGCACGGACAGGATGTGACTGATCACATTCGATGCATTGTCTCCTAGTATAGGAGGTAAGTGGACTGACTGCCGGTTGGCGGTTAAAGATCGTACCGGAGGTGCCCTGTGAGAAAGTACCAAATATTAGCAAAATGTGGAAAGACGTTCAGCGGTACGAGTATCGCATAGTTCCGTCGTGTGTCACCGTGGCGAGGAGCGAAGGGGACAGGGGGCCGGGGTGGACGAGGCCACACGAGTGCTGCGAGGCAGGGCACGGGTGGGCCCGCAGCAGGCCGGGGCACGTCGCCACGGCAACGGGCGGGCGGCGCGCCTGCGCAGAGCGCGCCTCGGCCCGGCCCCGGCAGCCGCCGCCGCCGCCGCCGCCGCTCCAGCCGCAGCCGGCCGACGCTCCGCGACGCGCTCGCTGCAGCCCGCGGCGCGCCCGCCGTGTCCTCCCACCGCCGCCGACCGGGTCCAGTCCCGCCTCGCGCGCGTCCACCTCGCGGCCCGCATCCGTGCTCGGACCGGACCGGAGCGGCTGTTCTTCTCGTTCGCGCGACCGCGGCCCCTCCCAGAGCCGTCGCCGCTGGGACCAGAGCCGCCTCCGGCCGACGCTGCGAGCCTCCCGAGAAGAGGGCGGGGCTCAGCTTCGGCGACTCTCACTCTGCCCTTCTCTAGTGGCAGCGTCGCGGTCCTAAGCAGGCGGCGTCGACGGTGCAACAGGCGCAACTTCAGAATCACAGCCCACCGTGTCGAATACTAATCGTTCGCGGATGTATTGGAAAAAAAAAATTCTCGAGTGGAATGATTTGATGGGAAGGCCGAAGTAAAACTTGCTGTATATGAGCAAACAAAACGCATCTTGTACGAGTTATGGCCAAGTAAAAGAGCCACAAAAACTGTTTTCACCAGATTGGTCCGTACCAGTCCGTTGTACGTGGTGCCTTAAACACACTTGTGGATTATTAGAGTGCACTGCTGCAAATGTTAAGAATACTGAACGTGTAGTAAGTCTTTAGTAGTCTGGTATCTCATGTTATATGCGTGACTAATTCAATTAGATCTGCGACGTTGCTGCACGGTCTGAAGTGAATGTAAGCATACGAAGATTTTTTTTCATTGTAGATCAAGTATTTGGGAGAAAACTAAGATTATTTCGCAGTGTTCATCGTGACGTTATAGAGTTGCGCATTTTTATGAAAATGAACAATAATTTATGTGACATATTTTTCTATTTCTCTTAACGTATACAGATAAAAAAGTAGTTTTCTCAGACAGTACTAAAAGTTTTTTACTTCTCATAAAACAGGTCTTGTAAAGCACAGGGTCTAGGAATGTATTACTGCCAATCGTGTGACTTTCGTTTACTTAAAACGAGTTGGTACAATTCATCTATGAAAATTTGCCTGATTTAAGTCACTGCAGTAGTGTAATTAAATGTTTAAGACTCTTACTGTCCATCACTAACATTCAGATAATTTACTGACAGTTAATTTTATTCCTTAGTAGACAAGTGCACTATTTTACAGAATTGTGTGCTCCCATGATATTATATGTGGGCAGCCGTACTTACAAAATATTTTTTAGAATTTTCTATTCTTCATGTATTGGGCAAAGTAGTCTTCCCTATAATATCTGTAAGGAAGAGACACATTTTTATAGATACTGTGGATCAGATTTGCCCGATAAAACTAGTAAAACTTGTAAGGGATGATGCGCTGTTGGACGCTTTTCACTATTAAATAGCCTTTTGAAAGGCCATACTACCTTTCATTTTTTGACTATTATTTAATACCGTTGCCGAAGGCATCTAAGCATATATTCTAAAGTTGTGAAAGTTGTTTAAGCAAACAAAATGCTTAAAGTCTTGTGTGTATTGTTAATGGTTGATGGAAGCATTCGAATTAGGCGTAAGAAGTGGAAGGCTCAATTCTCCCTCAATGTCGTAGTGTTAGAAATACGTGTCCACTCTTTTAGTAAAGCGAGTTTTAGTATAAAGTTTAGCCGCACTCTCAGACGTAGAATGCCAGCCTCGCAGTAGCTGTCTTTGTAATACTGACGCAGACTGAAAGCGACGCAGCGGAGAATATTCAAACTTTGCTACCGAAGTGAGCAAAGTTGGAGGTCGGAACTCAGCTGACATATTAATGTGTAGAACCAAAGACAGTGACTGATGCTTTTGGACTTTGCTGTTACTATACTGTTCTATATATGTTTTTGGAAGGGTAATTTCAGCATCTTTTGTACATTTGCGGTCAAACAGAATAGCTACACCGACGATCTCGACAAAGCTAAGTCACTACAACTCCGTATGTATACTAAAAAATTTTGTTGGATAATGCCAGCGAGACTACGCTTGAACAGACACTTAGAACTTCGTTTGTATTCTTAGGTACTTAATGAAGAATAATGATAATTTTAGCGAAGAAATAGGTGAAGAAGAGAATAAGCCTTCTGAAATATATAAAGCGTGTGAGGTTGTAGCCATTATTACCAGGAATGTCAAACATTTCAATGATTTAATTCAGTAAGCTGGTATAATATTAGATTTTATAGAACTTGGGATACGAAATGAGCTAAACGAATTTTGTCTCTGTTGAATTACAGAGGTGTGTTCAGTTTCTGGTGCTGATGCAGGCGAGAGAAAGATTACTTGTCAAAAGGAAGGCTCTAAGCAGACTTGACTTTCTTTATTGATCACATATGGGTTTCACTCTTGGAGCTAGTAGTTAAAAGGGTAGACCTGGCAGTGAATAGAACATTACGGATTACTACTTACTTTACATATAGAGAAATTGTGATTATGTGAGGCACAGTGTTTGATAACTGTGAAATGTAACCTCTTGGCCTTGAGCTGTGGTGAAGAAAGGTTTTATAAAGAGGGAACGATCGGGAGATGCGGCTCAGAAACGTTGGAGTGAATGCAGTTGAGGTCAGTGGTTGGTGCTTTTAGAAATACTTCATTTGGTGTCGTCTCCGGCTACGAAGCAGGCAGACGTAATTAATTGACGTAGGTCAGACAGCAGTAATTTGAGAGTAATACACTGAACGAACAAGCAGAAAGTAAGGCGAAGGCGCGTCACTGAAAGTTAATATAAACGTCGGTATGAAGGAATTGGGTCACGAGATGAAATGGTGAATGTCAACAGACGGTGGATGCCATTTTGAGCAAAGTGTTGACCACGTAGTGGAACTGACGGCAATGTTGACTCTTACACGGTGTGACTGCAACAAATAATCGCCCGACTAGAGAAATTAGGACCTGACAGCGAGTGTCTAGTTCGGTGCAGAGTTCCAAGAGCAGCAGGTGTCGGGATTGTAGAGCGTGTGCTATTGGCCTCAAGTCGCGCGATAAACCTGTCAGGCCGGCAGCGGCTCCTGGCATGGTTTAGGCCGAGACTGTGCCCGCGCGCGGCAGAAGAGGACGGCGGCGCCTGCAGCTGCGGCGCGCGCATGGCTAGACTTGGGCTGCAGCTGGCGCTGCTGCTGCTGGCCGCGCTGCTGGTGGCGGCGGGGGGCGGCACGCCGGTGCAGCGCGGGGGCGGCGGGGGCGGGCGCCCCGCCACCGACGCGCCGTCGCTGCCCGGCCTCCACATCGGGCTCATCACACCGCACACCAACTTCGGGCGGCGCGAGTATGTGCGCGCCGTCAACTCGGCCACCAGCTCGCTGACGCGCTCGCGGGGCCCCAAGTTCGCCTTCCTCAGCAAGTACAACTTCCGAGCCGAGCACGTCCACAGCACCCCCATGCCGCTCACACCCAGCCCCATGAGTAAGTACCGCCCAGTCTTTGCTGATGTGCAAATGCCGACATTGTTTCTTGGAGTCCAAGCGGTAGGAACAGCTCAGTCAGTCTCGATTTCTGATGTCAATAGCTGCTCAAAAAATGGTTTGTACCATCGTTAACGAAAACCGTTCTCCCACTACTCCTCAATAAAGAATTTAAAAAAATTATCCAACTCGTAGTGGTATTCATAGGGCCATAGTGTAAGATTAGAATTATATTTGTACCGTCAGCTGCTCACGGGCGTTGATATGGATCAACCGGGACAGGTGAAAATGTGTGACCCGACCGGGACTCTAACCAGGGATCTCCTGCTCACAAGACAGACGCTCTATCCATCTTTTTTCATTAATCTTTACTGAAAAAACTAACAGTACGTATATATACACTATGCAAGAGTTCTTCAAGGCATCATTTAAACAAATACAAATGACTGTTAATTAAACAAAAAATATTAGAAGAACATTAAACACGTATTGTGTCTCTCTTCCTTTTTTTTTTTTTTTTTTTTTTTTTTTTTTTTGGTCGATGCATGAGAATTTGGATAAGGGTGTTGCATCATGTGACAGGTAGGCGTGGCACACCCCAACTTTGAGGGGTGTCAAGGAAGACGCTGCGGAGATAACCGGCAAAAGTTTTTCGGTAAGATGGATTTCGGATGAGTGTGCTATGCCTCCATCTGAGCTAACGAGGGCACAGATGATACTGCGACTCCAGGGAATATCTCACGCACGCCTCCTGCGAGATTCACATTCTCACCTTGTATGTGCACACACTACATTCGTAGTGTTCCACCGAGCGAGGTGACGCAGTGATTAACACAGTGGACTCGCATTCGGTAGGACGACGGTTCAATCACGCGTCCGACCATCATGATTTTGGTTTTCCGTGATTTTCCTAAATCCCTACAGGGAAATGCCGGGATGGTTCCTTTGAAAGGGCACGGCCGACTTCCTTTCTCATCCTTCCCTACTCAGATGAGACCGATGACTTCGCTGTTTGGTCTCCTCCCGCAAACAACCTAACCTAACCTAACCTCGTAGTGTCCCACCCCAACACACTCATTACCCGTGGAACACATTCTTCTAAGTCCCGTAAGAGTTCGGGGAATATGTGTGCATCCGCACAGAAGAAGAATGTCATGGCCGGTATCGCCAGAACTATATACTTATGTGGATGTGGTGTCTTTTCTTTCGGAGATGTCCGAAAGAACAGACACCATATTCATATAAGTATATTGTAAGATGGTCAAAACATCGACGTTATTCCCGGCGCAGCGCTGGCAGTACTGGTTTTATTGTCATCAGCTTCTGTAAAAATGTATCACAGTTCGTGTTTCATTCGAAAAGTATTGCTCAATTCTCAACAGTCAATGACATATACAGACACACAGGATATAACGGTGAAAGCGCAGATATCTTTTTGTTGAATGTGGATAGTGTACTGAATAACATTACATTAGTATTTACGTCATTTACGGACAAATAATTATAGTCATTAAGTCGGCTGTTTTTCGGTTGGTTAGAACTTCCAGGTACATGTGGAAAGAACAAGTCATTTATACGTATTTGTTCCAGGGCTGCAGGTCAGGTGTTGAAGTGAGGACATGTGGACGTATAATGGTTACTTTTAATAATCAACAGCCTCAGTTGCACCGTTTACCTAGAATTTACCTAGGTTTCAGTAGAGATAACCCTACCTTCTTCAGAATAACAGTAACTACCGCTACGCGGCAGCCACGACTGCTGTACTGCAACTGAGTCGCGAAATGGGGCCGAGGCGGTTTCAGATAAGTTTTTACAGTCTGACGATAATTTATGTATTTGTAGTTTTAACTTGACGATGTCCACTATGGATAAACATTAGTTACTGTTATTCTGAAGCGGGTTGGGTTATCCCGACTGAAACTTACGTAATTCTAGGTAAACGGTGCAACTGAGGCTGTTGATTATTAAAATCAAATGTAATATTTATACAGTTGCTGACAGGGCCGAGAAATGTTGAAGGTATATAATGGTTAGTCTACACTGACAGGCAAAGTCCATTAGTGGTGCTGTACGGCCATGTAGAATAACAGCATGGGACATTTGTAGGAAGATTGTTCGACGCAGAGAAAAGAAACAACCAACACATTAGCGTGTGAACATATTATTGTACCACTTATAAAAATATCTGCACTTATATCCGTTAAATCCAGTCTACATTTAAAAAATGGATATAATCCTTAAAGGGTAATCTGAAGTTAGTTGAAGGTAGACTGTTATTTTAGCTGCAGTTCATTCGATGTTTGGTGTTTACTGTCATCTGGAAGATTCACGATCATCTAATAAAAACGATGTTCCGACCAACTTGCAACAATCGTCAGGCAAGTTGATTGAAAGGTCGACTGTTATGTATTCCAAATATCATTTTACAGGATGAAGCGCCATTTTTATTAATGCGAGAAGAACTGAGGGTATTAAATAACACGCGGCACAAAGCTAGAACAAAGCTGTTGTATAACACCTACTAGCCGTAACCTACAGTTAAACAGTACCTTAAAGGAATGCTAGAAAAAGTCAACCCTACAACAAAAATATACGAGAATTCAACAGTAAATATACAATAATCACACGAAAACAGAATGTATACAACAGTCTTTGTACAAATTGGAACATTTTGCAAATGAGTACTGTCTAGAAACAGGACTTCCAAAATCGCAACAGTCATTCGAATGCAGATATGTCATCGTCAGCAGAACGCTCAATAACAAGATGAGACAAGACACTAAAGCAAACATTTATAATTGATGACATTACCATTTCTGATATTTGGCAGTGCGAAATGGGTTCTCTTACAGACTGATTTGCATAGTAGAAATTACATTTCTAAAAGGATCCATAGAAAGGTGTTGGTTGGATAAGAATGATAATTATAATACATTGTATGTCAGTTTTCGTTCTTACTGGTATTAAATTTTGAAAATAACTTTTGTACCACTCTCACATCTTCTACAATTTGTTATTCGTCGGAAACCTCTTGCTCGATATTCTTTTGATAACACCAAATTGCCATGTACTGTCGCGTGCTTAATGTATTGTATGTCCCACAGGTCGTAGGTATTTGAAACATTCAGAACTCTTCAGCTCTATTATGACATAATTACTTGTTCGATCATCTGATCACCTCAAGTGTCATAAAATTATTCACAAAAGCCTACATGACATAGTTGATACTATTGCGTAAAATAAAATGAAACCATCCTGCGTAACAGCCCTAAATTTCAAAAAACACAATACGGTAAAGGACAAACAGTTAATCAAAATGCACTCCACGCTCCACACGAAAATTTTTATACGAAGATCGGTTAACTATATCGAAGTATTTTATCGTTGTAAGTACACGTATAATGCAACAAGAGTGACACAGGAAGCATTTCATTTAATTTGGTACCACGGTAGTAATGTTACCGCACTGGCTATCGTTAACATTTTATGACATCTGCAAATAATCATAAGATCGAAACCTGTAGCTGACAAAAAATTATTTCAACAGATGCCCTTGGCAGATAGTAAAACTGACTTTCACGTGCGTAAAGCACTGTTATTATAGATTACTAGTGTGAGTCAGGGACGAACCAATGCGGCTTGAGTAGATCGTTGAGTCTGTCAACATGACTGGAATGTTCAAGTCAAGCCTAGGTCGTGCGCTCTTCGTCACTATCGGCAAAAGAGAGATGTAGTTCCCCCGTCACGTACACCACAGCCCGCTCCTTAGCACATTCAACAACTGTCGTTAGTCACAAAACGCTGAGGATCTTTCTCGTAGTGGTTGATTGCGGTTAATGTCGGATGAGCGTCACCTGCAAATTACGGGTTGTAGATACCCCGGAGAAAACACAACGAAACTAACCACTATCATTTGGGGGCCACTGGCATGGCTATGCCAGAGTATTTAACGGACTTGTCACGATATATTTGGCCTCTTGGAGTCCACCACAAACATCAGTACAAACCCCCAGCACATTAGTGCACTTGAAGGTGGGCATTGGGCATTGCATCATCTGAAATGAAAGTTTGGTCTGTAGGGCAGTATTTATTTCCATATTTAAATCTAGAGATATATTTCCTAAGTTACTGTACAGTGGATGGCGGTGGTACCTCGTACCATTTCACGTATTGGGCGAGGGAAAAAATATGTCTAAATGCTTCTGTTCGCACCGTATGTGTATCATTTTATTCTAATGATCCTTCTCGGTCGTGATGGCATCGAGACTGCAGGATGTGTCAGACAATCGATAATTAAGTGGCGCAATAGAGAGTAAAGGAGACAACATGGATTCAAGAGGGAAGTGAGTCAATCACATTTCCTCCGGTAATATTTACATAATATATCGGTTGATACACAACATTATCGAGGATAATGTGGGGCCTGTGCAGTATCAGGACATGCCCCTCTAACCCTGTCGTCTGGGCTTTAACATTTTGGCCCCGGGATCGTCTTTAAGGAGGCAAATTTATGAGGCTACGTCGTGAGCACCTTCCTCCAGCAGGTTGGAATCATTCAGCTGGGAATGCCTGCTGTATCTGCTGACACGAGCTCAACGAGCATGTGTCGTCGCAGGAAGCCTCTCATGCAGTGGACGACATCATTGAGGTCCAAGATCTTACAGTGCACAGGGTGTGCACACACGGTATTGAATGTAGGTGTGCACTTACAACAAACTCTCTTTACTTCGGATGTAACGTTTCTTCAGCATTTTTAAGGTTCCATTGGGCATACGCTATCATTGCCTCCCCACTCCCGACCCCCCTCTTTCAGTATAGGCATAGTTCCCAAATATGCAAATAAGCGAAATCCTTTCGTAAATTTGAATTTATAATTCTCATTTTCAGTGTTATGATTGTGTTGCGTCCTTGATAAGGTGGTGCCTCGCCACACAGCTACCTACCTATCTACCTAACATATTACTGATCATGATATAAGAATGGTTATGACATTCAGGGCGAAAGAACAACCTGAAGCGTTACACGTCAGATAGTATCAGTAAAACAGACATTGTTGATGTAACGATGGTTATCTCCAAGGTGAACGTTTTTGCATCGATGTGACTCTGGATGATGAATTCATTGAGTGTATAGCCTGGAGAATGATGCTTCATGATCACCTCAGAGCAGACAGGCTAATTGTGGGAAAATAGAATTGGGGCAAAAATGCAATGTTGCTGTACGGAATTGGTCTGTTTTTATTTTGCAGGTTAGGTTGATAGAAGCGATCACAATTGTGCTTCAAAGTTTTTTTTCTGTAGGTAAGTAATTGTACACATATTGAAGTAGGAGTTGAGTCGACAAGATTATCTAGGCTGGAGGAAGTGAAATTAGCTGTCTGATTGTGTGTCAAATACGGGTAAAATATAGAAGAAGCAGCCATTTATTGTGTTATAACATGGATACGTAATTTGTTTCGTGTTCAACGAAAATATTTATTAATGAAAACCAATGAGAGTGAGTGTGAAAGTGCCGAAAGCTGTGAAAATATTTTTCGGTGGGTAAAATCTTTAAAAACAAATATTCCATTAGGATATTATACGTACGTAGCATTACAACACGGGTCTGTACGGCAGACATATTTTTTATTCACTGACGCAAAAAAAAATCGCAACACGAAGAAGGAGCTGTGCGACATAAACTGAAAAAGGTTGGCGTGTTTCTGCATCTAAAAGATGATGTCTATGCTTATTTCCCGCCAGTAGCAGAAGTGTGGTGCTAGTAGCGCCACTATTAGGATTGCAAATCAAGTTTGCTTTAAATACACGCTATAACGGTCGTGAGCGCTAGTTACCTTTGAGACAGGTCGTGGTGAGTCGATGTTAGTAAAGAATACAGTAAAATCTACAAGCTATCGATCGACACTTCGCTGAGTCTAAACGAAGTAGTTTAATAGGGCTAAGAGAAGCTGGACGTTCTTTCTGTGATACTGCAAAAATACTTGGCAGAAATGTAGCTACTGTACATTACTGTTGGGAGCGTTGGTCAGGAGAATGTCCGATCGCAAGAAGACCGGGCTCTGGATAGCTACTTGGCACTACCGTCAGGGAAGACCATCGTATTCGGCGAATGACTTTGTCGTATCGTACTGCATCTACAGCAGCAGTATGAGAAGCCACTGGCACCACAGTGACACAAGGAAATGCTAAAAATCTGTTACTTTGCGGACAGTCCTGAGCTGACGCCGAGGCCCTATAGCGCGCATTCCACTAAGCCCTCACCACCGCCATTTGCGAGTTCATTGGTGTCCAGCGAGAGCTCATTGGAGGGCAGGGTGGAGGACTGTAGTGTTTTATGAAGAAAGGTGGTTCTGCCTCGGCGCCAGTGAGGTCTGCTTCTTCGCCAGAAGAAGGCCAGCTGAGGCCCTGCCAACAACCTGTTTCCGCGCTGGGCACACTGGACCTACACCACTAAATACCATCTCGGGTGCGATTTCATATGACAGCGGCAGCACTCCGGTGGGTATCCCAATCTCACTCAGCGTAAATTTGTACATCAGATTGGTGATTCGACCTGTTACCCTGTCATTCGTGAACATCATTCCAGTGAGTGTTTTCCAACACGATAACACTTGCCCACACACCGCTGTTGAAGTCTTACATGCTCTACAGAAAGTCGACATGTTGTCTTGGCCCTCTCGCTCACCAGATCTTGTCTTCAATCGGCATATATGCGACACCATCGGACGACAACTCCAGCGTCATCAACAAACAGCACCAAGCGTGCTGCAGTAAACGACCAAGTGAACCAAGCATGGAACTCCGTCTCACAAACGAACATTAGGCATCCTTACAACACAACGCTTTCATGTTTTCATGCTTGAGATTTTGGCGGTTTTTCCGGTTATTAATGTGCCATCATTTCATATTTGCAATGGCTTATCTCGCGTTTACATTGACCTGTGATAATTCAGTGTTAATCACTTAACTATGTTACCTAGACAAATCCTAGACAAATGTTCTCCCGAAATTTCATTATTCTACACAAATAATGTTTTGATGTTTCGATTTTTTCCCGTCAGTGTACTTTTGTAACTGTGAATTATTGTTTATAGGAGAGAAGCTCACCAGCAAACCAAATGACATGTTTTGACGAAAGCATGATTATTCGTCTGATGATGACTTGTATTAATTTCAAAGCAGTAACTGCATTTTATGAATACAGTAACCTAAAACCAATTAGCAGCTGGTTGCTGCCGTGCAACCACCAAAAATCTCTTCATTTGACAAAATTATACAAAAACTAAATGTTACAGTGGTGTTGAACCAGGTGTTTGTTTCTAAAATTACTGATTGATCATCAGTCATTCGCTCAATAATGTGAAAGACATTCGTATCGAGAATACCAGTCGTATATTGTATTTGGTTTAAGGTTTTACAAAATAAGCCGCGAATTATAAAAATATATCGGAGCCTGAAGTAGATGTAATCTGAAACTGGCGCACGAATCTGCTATTTGTGATATTGTTTTAGATAAATGAACAAAATCAATTACGATATTTTACGCTTCAGCTTCTGTCAGTTATTAAAACCATTTGTTTGATATCATGCACATGCTCACACGTTGTACCAGAAACAAATTTTTATGATTACAGCCTTTTTGCTACATAATTATATGTGAAGTGAACATAATTTCTCTAGTGGATGTACTCATGACTACAGAGTAAGGATTGAAAGTACTGACAAAGGACTGCACACATTTACATTACGAAGACTCGAAGACTCTGCAAGAAGGAGATAATTACTATAAACTCAGCTACAAATAATACTGACAATCGTAGCAGAGGTTGAAGACTAGTTTTGGGGAAAATTTTTCACAATCAACATTCCGCTATCATGGTGAGAGTGAATTCTTGACCATACTTCCTTGCCAGGTGCTGCACCAACACTAATTTTCAATAATGCCTTATAGACAGGGGTCAAGCGACACTGTGGTTGGTCATCCGTCTGTCCTATGCGAGCTTCAAGCTCGGAGAATCCATTGGTAATATTCGTATATCTGTTACACACCAGCTGTGGCGTAATTCTTCTAACTAACCTTGAAATAATACTCATTCAGAAGAACATAACACAACCCTCAGTTTCACTAAAATCACGTAAAGTACGTGTACTCCGCCCACGAGCCCCAGCAGGACCGACCGTCGTGATATCATATGCCAATGCCACCCGAGGTAGCCGCGCGGTCTCGGCATCTTGAAATGTTAGCGCGGCTACCCCCGTCGGAGGTTCGAGTCCTCACTCGGGCATGGGTGTGTGTTGTCCTAAGCGCAAGTGAGTTTAAGCTAGAATATGTAGTGTGTAAGCTAAGGGACCGATGACATTAGCAGTTTGGTCCCATAAGACATCACCACAAATTTCCATTTTTTTTTCATCTGTCATTGGCGTCGTTGGAAGCTGTATGTTGTGCTTTTTAGTAACCTGGAACCGCTAGAACTCGGTATGCAAATCTCATGAGGCTGAATGCACCCTGTACCAGGCCTCTGACCGAGGAATAATTCCTTGCAGCACCAAGTATGGAACCAGGATCCTCCGCATTCCAATAAGCCACGCTGACCACTCAGCAACGGGACGAAACCCCTAGACTGACTAACTTATAAAACCTCCACTGCGTCGTAAAACACGTAACATTATTATTATATCTAGTGCGTCATACAGCTGAAAACGAAAAAATCATAATTTAACAGGTTAACATCGCTTAATTAACCTTATTTAATACCGCTACTGCATTAGCCAGCAAAAGGAAATGGATGAATCAGTTTTCATTGACGGGTTGTGGAGATATCATCAGATTAATTTAAAGAGCGAAGCATTTAACTCAAACGAAAGTAATAAGATAATTACGGGACAGTTGTTGTCACGGCTTGTTCACTAGTTGCACAAATTGCGTTCTTATGGGGCACCAACATCACGGATTCCCGTAGAGTTAGAATGTCCCTGGCTCCTATAAGATCGTTTAAACCGGGCTGAAGTTCTAGTTCGGTCTGGATATCATCGCCGCGCTTTAAGAACATGGATAACTGTTGGTAAAGTTTTTTTGCATGCAAGTAATGGTGGGAAGCAGGTTGACGTTGCGTTGAATATGATGGGGGTCCTACACGTGGAGAATCAGATAAGTAATTCACGAAATGAGATGAGATGAAATTTTAGCCATTCTAAAGTTGCGAACTAGTTTGAGTCCGGAGATTAAAGGACAACCGCCGGTTCCTGCGATTGCCCCTCACGCGGCGACGCCGAGTGTTGGGTATAATTTCTGCCACACAGTTGCCGCTCATTTAATTACGACCCAATTTCACAAAGTAGCAGGCGCTGCCAGTGCTAAATGCATTATCTCTGGCGAGCCGGGGCTGGTATTAACCCTCTCCCCCCTTCTGTGCCCAAGGCGGGCTGTCTTGCAGGGCCTCCTGCCCCGGCAGCTAGCGCTGGCGCGTCGTAAAAGTTAGGGATTTACGCCGGAAGCGTTATCGACATCCCTGGACTTGTCCCTGTCATTTATCACGTCCCTACTTTGTTAACGTCTGACGTGTAGTAGGGGGCAAGGACGTCAGCGCTACGTGGAGCTTGACAAGCGAAAGAAAGTCGGCGGTTTCTCTCACTGCTTTGCTACAACATAGCTTGTCATTACACGAAGGGTCGTATGTAATGGTTATCCGAATATCTGGAAATTGCACGTAACGTTTTGTATAAGTGGTCGTTGACAACAACAAATTTGAGACCTTTCACTGTATCGATCTGAAGTAGGCTTTTGGAACATATACTGTGTTCCAAGTAATGAATATGAAACACAAAGTAATGAACGCCATGGAGAGTTGATCTAAAGTTGATTCAATACACCTGGTTTCCAAATGGCCTCACAAGAGGCTTCTAATCAGATTCGTTACTTACGGAATACCGTATCAGCTGCGACCTCATTTGTGGTTAACTATCAGAAAAGTCATAGTTTGTAGTATTTGATGGGAAGTCATCTAGTGAAACTGAAGTAATATAAGGGGTTCCCCGATCAAGTGTTGTAGCTCTGCAGTTTTTACCCTAAACATTTAGGAGTCAATCTGAGGAGCACTTTTATATTGTATACAGCTGATGGTTTGGTTTAACCTCTAGTAAAGTACCTAGAAGATCAAATCAAATGACAAAATCATGACAGTTTACTATTAAGAATATTAACTGTGACTTCCTCCACATGAGTCTTAAACAAAAAACCGTTAAATTACGGTTACTAGATGAAACAGTTCAAGATGGTCGATTCACCCAAACACCTAAGGACTGCAAATAGGACCAAGTTCAGTTGCAACCATCACGCACAAAATGATGTCAGAAGGCGAATAAAAGACTGCTCTTTAGTAGGAGAAGCAACAAATATAAAGAGACTATCTACACTACGTTAGTCAATGCTCTTCTGGAGTACTGCTGTGCGGCATGTGAACCTTACCAGATCGGATTATCGAAGGACTTGAAAAGTTCAAAGAAGGGCAGCTCGTTTTGTAATATCGTGAAATAGGGAAGAGAGTAGCACGGCTATGAGACGCGGGTTCAGAAGGTAATCATTGAAACAAAAGCCCTTTTGTTGCGGCAGATCTTTTGAAGAAATTTCAGTCACCTCTTACTACAAAACGCACTTCATTGACACTACATAGGAAGAAATTGTAATCGTCATCAAATAAGACAAGTCAGAACTAGGACAGAGGTGTTGCAGTTTTCGTTTTCCCCAAGTGCTCTTCGATAGAGGAACGGTCGAAAAATAATTTGAAAATTGTTCTACGAATCCTTTGGCCAAGAACTTTAGTAAGAATAGGAAAGTAATCGTGTAGACACAGATTTGTGTTCAACAGTTGCACTTGCCGTTTATTTATTATTCAGCAGTCGTGTTCGATTTATATTTCACCATCTTCAGACCATCTGTACTACACGTTCTAAGACAAAAATGAAACGACGCACTAAGAAGAAATTATCCGAATGGGACGGAAATCGGTAGATGTGTGGTACATGTATAGACGAGCAAACGATTACAACTCCAGGATAAATTGGATGATTTATTCAAGAGAAAGAGCTTAACAAATTAAATAAGTCAATAATGTATTGGTTCACCTCTGGTCCTTATGCAAGCAGTCACTCGGCTTGGTACGGATTGATAGCGTTATTGAATGTCCCCCTCAGTGTTACTGTACCAAAGTCTGTCCAGACCATCAAAACACGGAATCGGTTGGAGGGCCTGCTCAAAATGCTCCAAACGTTTTCAACTGGGGAGAGAGACAGCAACCTTGCTGGTCAAGGCGGGGTTTTGAAAACGCAAAGAGAAGCAGTAGCAACTCTATCCTTGCGCAGACAGGCATCGACGGGCATTATCTTGCTGAAATGTAAGCCCAGGATGGCTTGCCGTGAAGGGCTACAGAACGGGGATGGAATATGGTCGACGAATCACTGCGCTGTAAATTTGCGAGCGGATGACAATCAAAGGGATTTTTCTATGAAATTAAATGGCATATATATATATAGAGCTTCTAAGTGTTTTATTTTTGTCTGCGTGAAAGAGCAACCGCTTCTAGTGTAAAATTTCCTTTACTTACCTGCAGTAAACTTAAGATGAAGAAAATAGTTTTAGTTTATTCTCGCTGTAATACTTGTGTTAATGGATGAAACGTTTAAAATAAGTTGATACCTGAAACTTTCTGACAGATTAAGACTGTGTACCGGACCGAGACTCGGGTCCTTTGCCTTTCGCGGGCAGGAGTCTCGGTCCGGCACACAGTTTTAATCTACCAGAAAGTTTCATATCAGTGCACACTCCGCTGCAGAGTGAAAATCTCATTCTGGAAGTTGATACCTCTTAATGTGTAGATTGTGACAACACTTTCAATTTTTTATCCTGTCCATAAATCTATGAAATTTCGAAAATCAGAATTTTGTTTGCCTTGCAAGTCGTTAGATGGGTAGCCTGCAACATGGACCGATCACCGTGAACCAGGCAAGCGGCTTATCAGAACAGAGTTTCATGTTACATAGTTTCGTTCTCGTGTAACAGACACTTTCGGCAAAAACATAAAATTTCTTGAAATTATCCATCTTTTTCTTTTCCCTACCAACACGGCAACAGTGGTCATCGTGTGCCGCAAATAGTCGCTGTTCTTTTCCTTTTGAAAAACTCTTCTTAACTCTGCAAACAAATATTGAAGATCTGAACTACATTATGATCGCAGTGAGGTCACATGTTTCATGAGAAACAGCTTCCGTAAATTAATCCCACTAAACCGGATATAAGATGGCTACTTCGATTTTGACAATTTCTAAAAATAGCGTTATGAACTTTCAACTTTCAAGGATTTCTAAAAGATTTTAAAAGACTGTATCTTCTACGTGAATGAAGATATAAGCAAAGGATTACAAAGATTTTTTTCCTTCCCAAAAGAACAGCCCGATTTTACAGGAATATATCCTATACATTACTACCGTAGGGTACTTTTGACAACTATATTTACGATCAAATTTTCATTTTCCCTTTTCAGATATTTAGTGTGCCCTAAACGAGACGGTCTCGCGGTTCTAGGCGCGCAGTCCGGAACCGTGCGACTGCTACGGTCGCAGGTTCGAATCCTGCCTCGGGCATGGATGTGTGTGATGTCCTTAGGTTAGTTAGGTTTAAGTAGTTCTAAGTTCTAGGGGACTAATGACCACAGCAGTTGAGTCCCATAGTGCTCAGAGCCATTTGAACCATTTTGAACCTAAACGAGACGCATGTCAAACATCCACACTGTATTCCTGCTGTTTTCGGTAGTGCATTCGAGATATTATTTACTTTTATACCGACATTTCAGCTGACACCTTTCACCCATCCTCAAGGTGAAGCGCTTGCGTGGGTCTTAAAGCACTTGCACTGTGGAGTAAACGCGCATGCATCATAGATAACAGTTTACTCCACAGTCTAAAGTATTTTAAAAATCTTGTTAAAGACTCACCTTGAGACTGGCTGAAAGAGTGTCAACCGAAATATCGGTCCAAGAGTGAATAATATCCCAGATGCTCTCCCGAATAATGGTGGCAAATTTGAGCTGTGTAAAAACTGAAGGATACCCACGCATACGATAGCCACTCTCGTCTCGTTAACGAAAAATAGTCAATAGGAAGCTACTCTGACATGAAAGGATTGGCAAATGAAAGAAAATAATGTCGGACTGTATTAGACCATTCGAAAAGCAATTGATCGCTCCCCTCCCACCTCCCCCTCCCCTCCCCCCCCCCCCCCAAAAACGGAAGAGAATGTGGTAACTCGTAAAAGCTACTCATACTTAGCATTAATATGATATGCTTTATATACGTGGTTCAAGGTTTACGTTGGAAGTCGATTGCTAAAAAATTACTGGAAAAGCGAATGATGGGTCCTGGGTTTCCGTTCGCCTTGACATGCTCCTAATTTCGTCCCCCCCCCCCCACCCCCCCCGTATGAATTTCCATTTTACACAGTTGGTAAGAAATTTTTAACTATGGGTGCGTGCGTGCGTGACCTCAGTCCATACTCGAGGCAGTCTGCTGAGTGCAGCACTCTTAGCTCCATGTGCGAGGGAATTCATCTTTTTACTGTCAGGTGAGTCAGTGAAGCAGTCAAATTAACGGCCTGGTATTTCTAGTGCGAGCACTGGTATGTGTTCAAATATTCGGCCTTATTTCAGCCATGTATTGTAGCTTCCGGTATGTAATTGCTGTTGTCAACGGTTTGGCCTATGTCGCCCTATCGATCATTATAATAATTCTGCGATGCTCGTAATTTCGTGCCCTCTGCAGTTCCTATTTTCGTCTCGGGGACAAAATTAGGAACTGTTATTAAGAATTCATTTTATTTGCTATAAAGAGAGATTATTTTACTTTATCCTACTGCAAAAGGCAAGCGTCATTTTACAAACTACTTGTTTTTTTTAATCACGAAACATGCTCGTCATTGACCGAGACACACAAGTTCAAATATGACACATGTTCAGAAGTCTGAAAATAAATAGAAAACATTGAAACATTGTTCATTCATGGTCTCAAATTGCGAACATTTTCTTTTGTATTTCTGTTTTTGCAGCGTTAAAAATCCTACCAAATACCGGCTTTAATATGTTATAGCAATTTAACTGTAAGTTGCCTGCAAGTGGACAAGAATTTCAGATATACATACATAAATCTGTAGCCTTTTCCGCAACCTTTTAGAGTTTATACAGATCCTAACCTACTAAGGTGATGAAACTTGGGCTCCTTCCCTTATCAGACATTCTAACTAATACCAATGTTGTTGCCATATAGAGGACACATGTCTATTTATAAATTCTCTCGTTTCCCTGTAGGGATCCAAAGAAACGAAAAACATTTATGTACCTTCTAAAATGATGAGCACAATTTTGAATATGTACCAATAACAACATTATTAATCTTTAGTAATGCTTTCCTTACTATTTTTAAATTAAAGGCTCTTTGATAAGCAGTTTTACAACCAGCATTTACCAGTGGCATGGATATCCACTTCCCAGCAATATCATAAAGGCTAGCCAATATGTTTTTTTGGGTAGGTTTGTGTTTGTGTGTGTGTGTGTGTGTGTGTGTGTGTGTGTGTGTGTGTGTGTGAGAGAGAGAGAGAGAGAGAGAGAGAGAGAGAGAGAGGGGGGATAGAGAGAGGTTGGGGAAAGGGGAGGGATTAGAATGGAATCGGTATTCACAGAGGTTTGACGCTGCACGCCGTTACTTCCTCTCCAGTACTCAACGCCCTCAATTATTTTTTGGATATATTCCAACCTCTGTCTATCATGCAGTTTTTTTTTCAATAATACATCCCATCTAGTACCATAGAAAATACCGCATGATATTTCAACACGTGCTGTCATTCTGACCCCTCTTCTATTAATTTCCAGAGTCTTTTCCCCGCAGATTATACGGATAGCTTCCATGTTTCTTACCGTAGCAATCTTTTCAATGTTTTGCGTTCTTCTATTAGACAACATCTCAGACACTTCGGTTTACTCACTACGCTGGTTTCCCACAGTCCACAATACTCTTCCATACGATGCAATGTTCCCGAGGTCCATTCTCAGAAATTTAATACACAAACAGATCCCTGTGTCCGATTATTAGCGTTTTATTACCAAATGCCCTTTCTCCAGTGCTTGTCTGTTTCTTATTTCCTATTTGCTTCGTCCGTTGGGCGTTATTTTGCCTCCGATGGAACAGAATCCCTTCACTTCGACTCATACGTTTTCCCAATTTTCGATATTGTATGAAACTTCGTGGCATATTAAAACTGTGTGCCCGACTGAGACGCGAACTCGGGACCTTTGCCTTTCGCGGGCAAGTGCTCTACAATCTGAGCTACCAAAGCACGACTCACGCCCGGTACTCACAGCTTTACTTCTGCCCGTATCTCGTCTCCTACCTTCCAAACTTTACAGAAGCTCTCCTGCGAACCTTGCAGAAATAGCACTCCAGAAAGAAAGGATACTGCGGAGACATGGCTTAGCCACAGCCTGGGGGACGTTTCCAGAATGAGATTTTCACTCTGCAGCGGAGTGTGCGCTGATATGAAACTTCCTGGCAGATTAAAACTGTGTGCCCGACCGAGACTCGAACTCGGGACCTTTGCCTTTCGCGGGCCGGTGCTCTACTATCTGAGCTCCTAGCTTCCAAACGTAGGAGACGAGATACTGGCAGAAGTAAAGCTGTGAGTACCGGTCGTGAGTCGTGCTTCGGTGGATCAGATGGTAAAAAAAAAAAAAGATAGTAGCCGGTGCTCTACCATCTGAGCTCCTAGCTTCCAAACGTAGGAGACGAGATACTGGCAGAAGTAAAGCTGTGAGTACCGATCGTGAGTCGTGCTTCGGTAGCTCAGATGGTAAAAAAAAAAAGGTAGTAGAGCACTTGCCCGCGAAAGGCAACGGTCCCGAGTTCGAGTCTCGGTCGAGCACCCAGTTTTAATCTGCCAGGAAGTTTCATATCAGCGCACACTCCGCTGCAGAGTGAAAATCTCATTCTGAATTCGATCTTATATTTTACCGCTAGTTCCATTTTTGCTATTTATCTTTACTATCGTCTTTCTTTGCTTCACTTTCAATACGTAGAGAAGAGCGTGGCGCCTTGAGGATAAAGTGCCTAGGGAAACACGATGTGTCCTAGTCATTGTTTCAGTCTAGTGACGCATTTTGGAATTACATTTAGAAATGGGCGTAGAGACTACCATAAGCAGTTCGCAGAGTTTTCTACTGTTTTTGTTGCTGTGAGATATGAGATTGTGTGTTGAGGAGTACTCGTACCTACACTGAGGAAAATAAAGATGGCAACACCAAGAAGGAGCTGTGCGACATAAACGGAAAGTGGTAGGCGTGTTTCTGCATCTGAAAGATGAAGTCCATTCTAATTTCGAAACAGTAGCAAAGAATGGCTCCAGTAGCGTCACTGTGAGGGTGCAAATCAGGTTTGCTTTAAATAACGTCGTGAGCGTTAGTTACTGTTGAGATGAGACGTGGTGAATTGAAGTTACTGAAGAACGCTTCTAGGGCGACAAAGTCGCCATTATCAGCACCTCACTGAATTTGAACGAGGTCGTGTAACAGGGCTACGAGAAACTGAATGTTCATTCCGTGATACTGCAGAAAGACTTGGCAGGAATGTACCTACTGTACATGATTACTGGCAGCGGTGGTCAAGAGAATGTACGGTCGCGAGAAGACGGGGCTCCGGACGGCCACGTGATGGAACCGAGAGGGAAGACCATCGTGTTCAGTGTATGGCTCTGGAACGTCAAACTGCATCTGCAACAGCAATATGAGTAGCAGTTGGCACCTCAGCGACACATCGCATTGTTGCAAATCGGTTTCTTCAAGGTCAGCTCCGAGCCAGAGGCCCTGTAGCATGCATTCCACTGACCGAAAACTGCTGCCATTTGATACTTCTGTGGTGTCAAGCGAGATCACAGTGGAGGGCAAGGTGGAGACATACCGTGTTTTCTGATGAAGGCTGGTTGTGCCTCGGTGACTGAGATGTTTTATTTAGGAGGAGGCTAGGTGAGAACCTGCAACCAACCTGTCTGGGTGCTAGACACACTGGACTTATACCTCGAATTATGGTCAGGAGTGCAATTTCATACGACACCAGGGACACTATTGTGGTTCTCTCATGCACCCTGACTGAAAATATGTATATGAGTCTGGTGATTCGAATTGTTGTGGTGCCATTCATGAACAGCATTCCAGGGGGCATTTTCCAACAGGATACTAAATTCTGGGCCGCATACCGCTGTTGTGACTCAACATGCTTTACAGAGTGTCGAGATGTTGCCTTAGTCTGCTCGATCAACAGATCTGTCTACAGTCGAACAAATATGGGACATCATCGGAACAACTCCAGCATCATCAACAACCATCATTAACCATCCTTACAGTGACCGACTGAGTGCAACAGGGTTTGATCTCCATCCCACAAACTGACACCCAGCACCTGTACAACAAAATGTACGCATGTTTGCATGCTTGCATTCAACATTCTGGCTGTTACACAGCTTATTAATGTACCAGCACTCCCCATTTGCAGTGGCTTATCTCACGCTTACATTAACCTGCGATTTTGCAGCCATAATTGCTTAAATATATTACCCAGACAGATGTTTTCCCGAAACTTCATTATTCTACATTAATTACTTTTTAGTATTGCCTTTATTCTTTCGTCGGTATATTTTGGGCTCTGCATCTTTTGCTGGGTAATATATTAAAGCTCTTTGGAATATATTGTTAATTCTTCAATTGCATAATGTTATGGTGAGTAAAGCCCTATGTATGTTTAGAACAAATGCTTGGCTCTGAGCACTATGGGACTTAACATCTGAGGTCATCAGTCCCCTAGAACTTAGAACTACTTAAACCTACCTAAACTAAGGACGTCACACACATCCATGCCCGAGGCAGGATTCGAACCTGCGACCGTAGTAGTCGCGCGATTCCGAGCTGAAGCGCCTAGAACCGCTTGGCCACCGCGGCCGGCGTTTAGAACAAAGCGTGAATAGTTAGGTCATACTTCGTCGGTCGCACACCATCTGCACCTTTAAGCAGAACACGGTCTGTTACTATACAAAATTAGATAACTGGAAACGAACTGAGTTTCTTAAACGCCTTAACAATTTTACTTGTGTCCAAATCGAAAATTTTAAGCATTTTTCAATTTTTTTATTTCAAACTATATTTAACTTTTTCAAAATACTACTACCTCATTCGATTTCACTTACTGATTACTTACGTATAGTAGAGGCATAGTGTAACAGATAGACGACTGAACACAACACTGACAAAATATACTCGACTTTGACACTTCTAAACATCATTAGAATATTTTTACCTGGTTCTTGGGTACATGTACTTGGGTACATTATTTCACATTTGGAAAAAGCTCGTTTCCCGAAGTACTGTTTCTTATTTCACATACGAAGGACAGAAAATGAGGCTGCCGGGGTGGCCGAGCGGTTCTAGGCGCTACAGTCTAGAACCGCGCGACCGCTACGGTCGCAGGTTCGAGTACTGCCTCGGGCATGGATGTGTGTGATGTCCTTAGGTTAGTTAGGTTTAAGTAGTTCTAAGTTCTAGGAGACTGATGAGCTATGAAGTTAAGCCTCATAGCTCTCAGAGCTGTTTTTGACAGAATATGTGAATGCTATCATCTAAAAATGGAATCAGAAAGTGTCTTGCACTGCTGTGATATCGCTGGCTAGAGGTTGAAGTCTGAAAAGTGTTTCGCGGTACACTTACTTTTTTCTTATGTTGCCTTTAGCCTCTTCAGTCTGTTTGACAATTTACCACACCATCAGCTTGCACGGAGACTCGTTGACAACTTGGGTCTATGGTTCTTGGGGTCTGCACCACACTCGAACACTGCCATCATGTCTTACCAACTGAAATCGGAACTCATGTCACCAGTTAACGGTTTTCAATATCGTCTAGGGTCCAACTACTATGATCACGAGTCCAGGAGAAGCGCTGCAGGCGATGTCGTGCTGTCAGAAAAGTCAATCGCGTCGGTCGTCTGCTGCCATAGTCCATTAACGACCAATTTCGGCGCACTGTCTCAACAGATACAGTCATCGTACATCCCATATTAATATCTGGGTTTGTTTAACGAAGTGTTGATTGTCTGTTAGCACTGATAACTCTACACACGCGCCACATCTGTCGGTCGTTAAGTGAAGTCAGTCAACCACTGCGTTGTCCGTGGTGGGACGTAATATCTTGGTGTTCTCTGCACACTCTTGACACTTTGGACCTTGGAGTATTGAATTATCTAACGATTGGATGGAGTGTCCCGTGCATTTAGCTCCATCCGCCACTCCGCGTTCAAAGCCTTTTGATTTCGTTCGTGCAGACGTAATCACGAGGGGAACCTGTTCACGTAAATCACGTGAGTGCAAATTACAGTTCCGCCCACGCACTCCATTTTACACCTAGTGTAAGTGATCGCCATTTGTATATGTGAATATAGCTAATCCATGACTTACATAACCTCAGTGTATTGAGAAGTGAACAGTCTTAATGAGCGGGACAGGTTTGCACTCGCGGCCTTCTCCAACTGATGCACAACTAATACTGCGTCCGCGGCTGCCGATTCGCGGCGTGCAGCCTCATTATTAGGAGACGGAAAGCGTGGCAGCGACTGGGCACACAGCCGGACGGATGCGGGCCCGGGCAGGGAAACGCCGGTAGCGGAGCCAACGGCAAACACTCCCAGCTGGCAGCCGGCTGCCATTTCGCCAGTATGTGGTGTACCGACGGGTCTAGTCTGCCAAATCACTGTGCCCGAACGGAATGGTTAACTTCACATTTTTCCCTTCTGCTCTTTTCTTGTTCTTGGGTAAATCAAGAGGCCTTTTTATCTGGTCAGTTGGTTTTCACAGCTTTCCTTATAATAACGCGCTGACTTAAAAAAACTAAGAAAATTTGTATAACCAATCGTGTGGCTATAAGTATTATTTAGAGTTGAACTATAGGCGTGTTTAAGCTATACAGCCATCATTAGGTTATCTTTAATAGAACATCTTATCAATTTGGTACGTTTGTTTTATTACTTGTGAATTGCTTATGAATGATATTTTACATACGATTTCAAGTCCCAATTTCCATACAATATCGTCGTTTTTGTTGCTTATTATCTTTTACTTTAATGTAGCAATAATAATCCGTTTTGTTGTGCGTCCTGATTTTTCGTGTAGCAGTGGTCAGAAATAAGTCTCAGTGTGTAATTGACTTCTATATTTAGTGGCAGCTATTGTGACACATGATCAGCGATTTTATTTGTGTTTCTGTCTATTTGTTTACTGATAACATTTTTTCGTTGTTATTCCACTATTAATCAACTGTATTTAGTGTTCTCAAAATTCGTTAATAATGGTTGGAAATAAACTCAATTTTCCAGTTGACATTTCGTGACAGCAATTATGTCAGAGCATCAGCGATATTGTAAGGTTACATCTGTTCGTTGAAAACTGTGTCAGCGGTGTCACTGTGTCACTGCTTTACGCTGAATGGGTATCCCTGTTGCGTTATTTGATTGAAATTTTCTCTCTGGTTGTGTTCTGGTGTATCCAGGATCTTGGTGAATGATGCCAGTAAGGTTTTCAATAAAGTGTTTTTTTTCGTAAGTTAGTGCGTTGATGATTAAATGTGAATATTTCTTGCGTGTAAATGTATTTCTGTTTCCTTCAATATATTAACCATCGTTCCTTTTAATGTTATGTGTAAAATATTGTCAGCACTTTGCAATCGGTCTGTTGTCTTTCGTTCATTTTTAATGCTATGGAGAAAGGTAGATAGGCTGTTGCCACTTAGTCGATATTTGCTGGCGAAGTCTTTGCCTGTTTGTTCCACGTAAAATTTTCCACAGTCGTTGCAGTGAATTTTACGCTGAAGAGCCAAAGAAGCTGCTACACCTGCCTAATGTCGTGTAGGGCCATCGCGAGCAGGCAGAAGTGCCGCAACACGACGTCCATGGACTTGACTAATGCCTGAAGTAGTGCTGGAGGGAACTGAACCCATGAATCCTGCAGGGCTGTCCATAAATCAGTAGGAATACGAAAGGGTAGAGATTTCTTCTGAACAACACGGCTCAGTGCATCCCAGATATGCACAATAATGTCAATGTTTGGGGAGTTTAGTGGCCGGCGGAAGTGTTTAAACTCAGAAGAGTGTTCCTGGATCCATTCTGTACCAATTCTGGACTTGTGAGGTGTCGAATTCTCCTGCTGGAATTGCCTAAGTCCTGCGGAATGAACAATGGACATGAATGGATGCAGGTGATTAGACAGAATGCTTACGTACGTGTCACCTACCAGAGTGGTATCTAGACGTATCGTAGTCGCATATCACTACAACTACATACGCCACCCACCATTACACAACCTCCACTAGCTTGAACAGCGCCCAGCTGACATGCTGTGTCCATGGAGCCATGGGGTTGTCTCCATACCCGTACACGTCCATCCGCTCGATACAATTTGAAATGACACTCATCCGACCAGGCAACATGTTTCCAGTTATCAACAGTCCAATGACGGCATTGACGGTCCCAGGCGTGCAGTCATCAAGGGTACACGAGTGGGCCGTCGGCTCAGAAAGCCCAAATCGATGATGTTTCGTTGAATGGTTCGCACCCTAACTAATATTGATGAACCAGCATTGAAATCTGCAGCAATCTGTGGAAGTGCACTTCTGTCACACTGAACGATTCTCTTCAGTCGTCGTTGGTCTCGTTCTTGCAGGACCTATTTCCGGCCGGAGCGATGTCGGAGATTTAATGTTTTGCCGGATTCCTGATATTCACGGTTCGCTCGTGAAATAGTCGCACTGGAAGATCCCCACTTCATCGCTTCTTCGGAGATGCTGTATCCCATCGCTCGTGCGTCGACTATAACATCACGTTCAAACTCACTTAAATTTTTATTATCTGCCATTGTTGCAGCCGTAACCAATCTAGAAACTGCCCCAGACGCTTGTTGTCATATATTGGCGTTTCTGACAGCAGCGCCGTGTTCTGCCTGTTTCCATATCTCTGCAATTGAATGCGCATGCGTATACCAATAACTTTGGCGCTTCAGTGTGCATATACCTGGTACTAGAATATTGGTGGTTTTCAGTTGGATGATGGTATTTTTGTTTCTGTATTACATCCCTGTTTGGTACACAAAACCATATAATGGCGCTTTTCAGTAGTTCACTAATTTTGTTCGATGTACTTCCCTTGTACAGGGTACGTTCCGAAAGTAATGCAATTGAATTTCCCGCGCCGCTCCTAGTAGTCGGAGTGGGAGCGGGCCACATGGAGTAGGTGGGGGGGGGACGCTAAGCTTTGCCGCGAAACCGGTTTCAGTGCTCTCCGAGCTGTGGAAGCGGCAGCACGTCTGTTATTGTAAACCTCTGCGCGCCGACCGTGTCACGGAAAAAATGGAATCGACGATCGAGCAACGTTACGCGATTAAGTTTTGTGCTAAACTGAACAAATCTTTTGAGGAGACTAACAAAATGATTCGTGAGGCTTACGGGGACTCTGCTCTGTCCTACTCACAAGTTTCGAGGTGGTTAAAGGCCTTTAAGGAAGGCCGGGAAGAGGTTCACGACGAACAACTCTCTGAGCGGCCGTCAACCAGCAAAACCGACAACAATGTGGCTCGTGTGCGACAACTGTTGGACTCTGACCGTCGATTGAGTATCAGGATGGTTGCCAACGAACTGAACTTGTCGTCTACTGTTGTTTTTCGCATTGTTACTGAAGATTTAGCGATGAGGAAAGTGTGCGCCAAGCTCGTGCCCAAGGTGTTGTCAGACGACGAAAAGACCAACCGAGCGGAAATTTCAAGTGAACTTTTGCAACGTGTAGAAATTGAACCTGATTATTTGGACAACGTCATCACTGGTGATGAAACCTGGGTTTTTGAATACGACCCAGAAACAAAACGCCAAAGCTCTGAGTGGCACACTGATCAGTCCCCCAAGCCCAAAAAGGCAAGAATGAGCAAATCAAAAGTGAAAACAATGCTCATTGTCTTTTTCGACAGCAAAGGAGTGGTCCATAAGAAGTTTGTTCCTCAAGGACAGACAGTTAACGCTGCCTACTACGTGGATGTGCTGGAAAGACTCCGCAAAAGGGTCGTCAGGACGAGAAAGGACATCTCCGCTACCTGGCAACTCCATCACGACAACGCGCCTTGCCACAACGCGCTACGAGTCCGCGAGTTCCTGGCCAAACACCAGGTGCTAACGCTGCCCCACCCCCCCTATAGTCCTGACCTCGCCCAAGCTGACTTCGTTTTGTTTCCTAGGATTCAGTCAGCCCTGAAAGGAACCCGTTTTTCGTCCATAGACGAGATCCAATCCGCCGTGACGAAGACCTTGCGAGAGGTCCCAGAAGACGCCTTCCAGGGCGCGTACCGGTCATGGCAGAGTCGCTGGAAAAAATGTGTAGAGGCCCAAGGACAGTACTTTGAAGAATTTTAAGTGTTTGTGCAAATCTGTTCAATAAATTACTTTAAAAAAATAATTGCATTACTTTCGGAACGCACCCTGTATGTGTATTTCCGTTTCTACTGCTATTTCTCTGATGAGTGATATTCCTTTACGTACAGTGGGTCGTGAGGGCTTTGCACTTTTGTTATGTAACTCTCTGATTATTTATGTATTGTATTCATGCTTTTGTGACACTTGTTCTAATTTCTTCTTGTATAGCGTCCTGTTGTAAGAGGCATTTAAATTATTCTTTTGATGTGGTGTGAAATTATGAGTATTTCTGTGATTTCGCGTGGCAGGAATTTGTAATGATAATGTCATTACTTATTGTTGACTTTCGGTATATTTAGAACTTATGAGTGCTGTTACTACTGTTACACATGTTGTCCCCACGGCAAGACCACCTCGCAACAAGAGTGTTGCATTTTCAGAAGAGACTACATCTCTAGGTGTTCTGCTGACGCAGTTCTACATCTACATCATACTCCGCAAGCCACCTAACGGTGTGCAGCCGAGGGTACTTCTAGTACCACTAACTGATCCCCCTTCTCCGTTCCCCTCACAAATTGCGCGTGGGATTAATGGTTGTCGGCAAGCCTCTGTATAAGCTCTTATTTCTCGAAGTTTCTCGTCGTTGTCATTTCGCGAGAGGGTTTTGGGGGAAAGTGACATGTTATTCGACTCTTTCTGGAATGTGGTCTACTCTAAATTTCAACAACGCCTCTCTTCTGTCGTGTGTACTGGAGTTCCTGGAGCCTCTTTGAAATGCTCTCGCCGGAGCTAAACGAACTTGTAAGGAAGCGCGACGCTCTTTGTTGGCTCGTCTCATTGTCTTTCATCAATCCTACCTCCTAACAATCCCACATTTATGAACAGTACTCAATCATCAGTGAACAGGCGCCTTTTTAGCCACATCATTCGTGGTTGGGTTACATTCCCTTAAGATTCTTACTATGAATCTCCGTCTGGCGTCTGCTTTTCCTACAATTTCTTTATGTGGTCAGTGCACTTAAAGTCGCTCTGGCTAGTTACTACTATATATTTCAGATAGATAAAGTTACCAGAATTTTTTCATCAGCGGTGTAGTTTCACAGTTATGGATTTCTTTTCCTATGTATGCGCAATATATTACATTTGCTTACTTTCAGGATCAAATGACATAACCTGCGCCATTCGTAAGTTCTCTGCAGCCCATTCGGCAAATTGATGCTGTCTTCTGGCGTCGTTACTTTCTTATAGACATTCATATCGCTTGTAAACAGTCTTCAAGAGCTTCTGACGCTTTCTATTAGATAATTTATACACATATTAAGCAGAGACTGTCTTATCACACTTTCTTGGGGTACCTCGGATAGTCCACAGCTCGTGGTCGTGTGGTAGCGTTCTCGCTTTCCACGCCAGTGTTTCCGGGTTCGATTCCCGGCGGTGTCAGGGATTTTCTTTGCCTCGTAATTACTGGGTGTTGTGTGATGTCCTTAGGTTAGTTAGGTTTAAGTAGTTCTAAGTTCTAGGAGACTGATGACCATAAATGTTAAGTCCCATAGTGCTCAGAGCCATTTTTTCGGTATCTCGCATATTACCATTCGGTCTGTCGGCTTTGTTCCGTTAAGAGCGACAAGTTGAGTTTTATCAGTAGGGAAGTCTCTTATCCAGTCGCAAATTTGGTTCGATCCTCGGCAAGCTCGAATATGTTTCAATACGCGTCAGTGCGTGGTACTGCCAAACGCCTTCCTCATCGACATGCCCACAAAAGAATTTTTGGCCCATTGGTGAACTGATTCCCAGTGAACGCAGATTTTCCATCGGTGGGGCCGTTCACACGGGCGTTGTCGAATGGCCTAGTGGCCAATGAGTGGATATCTATTGTCGAGGCAATGAATGATTGGTAGATTTTTCCGACCGTTATTTACAAAGACTTAGTATCTTTGCTGAACAGTGGTGTTATGTTTCTGCGTCACTTTGAAGTGTACTTTAAAATGACACAGAAACACAGCACTATTCAACTAAAGTTACAACCCTTACCACAATTTTGTGTAACTTACTCGTGCTCTGAAAAAGGTATAGGTACAGCATATTGCACGTAATATCTGAAGCACTTCTGAAGTTGAAACCTCCTGGCAGATTGAAACTGTGTGCCTGACGGAGACTCGAACTCGGGATCTTTGCCTTTCACGGGCAAGTGCTCTACCATCTGAGGTACCGAAGCACTACTCACGCCCGGCCCTCACAGTTTTACTTCTGCCAGTACCTCGTCTCCTACCTTCCAAACTTTACAGAAGCTCTCCTACGAACCTCGCAGAGTTAGCAGTCCTGAAAGAAAGGATACTGCGGAGACATGGCTTAGCCACAGCCTGGGGGACGTTTCCAGAATGAGATTTTCACTTTGCAGCTGTGTGCGCTGATATGAAACTTCCTGGCAGATTAAAACTGTGTGCCCGACCGA
Source organism: Schistocerca gregaria (assembly GCF_023897955.1). Classification (NCBI taxonomy): domain Eukaryota; kingdom Metazoa; phylum Arthropoda; class Insecta; order Orthoptera; family Acrididae; genus Schistocerca; species Schistocerca gregaria. Next base: position 726,841,036 of record NC_064922.1, on the reverse strand, counting down.
GACTCGTCCCAGGATCTTTGCCTTTCGCGGGCAAGTGCTCTACCATATGAGCTACCAAAGCAGATGGTAGAGCACTCCGCGAAAGGCAAAGGTCCCGAGTTCGAGTTTCGGTCGGGCACACAGTTTTAATCTACCAGGAAGTTTCATATCAGCGCACACTCCGCTGCAGAGTGAAAATCTCCATCTGGAGACTTCTGAAGTTGTAAATACGGAAAACTGCAATCTCTTACTTCTGAAATATGTTCATTCTAACAGATATCTTCACACGGTGCACTTGGATTTTATAATTATCTTTAGTTACGTAGCATGATACTTCGTACTGATATGTGACAATACGGGCGGCGTTGTCGTCAGTATTCACCTGGTCTCTTTCATTTTAATTGCCTGTTGTCCACAGATTAATCACATTACAAAGAGATGCTACATGCTGCTGCAATGGTGACAATCTGTAGTTGTGTTTATAAAGAAAGGCGGAACAAAATTGCGAATCAAGGAGCATCCTTTCTTCCACCGAGCTGACTTCGTAACCTTAATCGTAATTAAATTAATCATCTGCGGTAACTACCGAAGTCAGTGTGTGAGGACGGCACTGGAGCTTGAAAATCGGGCTATTCTGGTGATTGCGTCTGTCGTTTCCAGCTCCTGGTTGAATACGTTTGTCGTCATTGAGCCTCACTCTCACTACGGCATAGTTACGAAAATGAATCCGGGTTTCGGACTCATCACGGAGACTGATCGACGCTTATCACTTCCTCTACGACAGCCTCCTAAGCCCTTGTACACTTCAACAGAGAAAAGAGTGTACTTCCTTACGAATCGCTGTAACAGTTCTGAAGCAAATGCCATGGTGTGCATCCCTCTGTTTAGAAATGAAGTTGTAGTCATAAGTCCTCAAGTCAGGGGACTATGGTGAATGGTGCAGCATTTATCGGCACCTTCCATTAAACACATGAGTCACAACTTAGTCCAATGTGTCCGAACATTGTTCTACAAAATGATGGGCTGGTTCTTCAGCAACTGCCGCCGCTTATTTCTCTACACTGTACATTTTTTGGAACACAGTCTGCGACTGATACGACACGATCTGACACGCCACTGAAGACACAAGACTCTGGTATGCTGTGTTTGTGTGGCGGCGGCAGTGCATGTCAGTTATAATAACAATACTGAGTATCTAGGTCTAGTTCTAAAAAGCTTTCCATTGCATTTGATAGAGTAGAACATCGCAACATTGGCTAGGTTTTAAAAAGTAGAGTGATACATGAATAAGACCTCTGGGTCATAGTTAATGTACATTGAAATCAATATGCTGCTGTGAGAGTAGAAAATGAGAAATCTGATGTATTAAAGACATGTCGAGGATTGATGCAGGGGGGTATTTTGTCACCACTGATATTCAGTCATTATACAGAATGTACATCTCTTGAAAGTTTCGAAGGAGGAATCATCTTGAATAGAGAGAAGCTGAACAATATCCGTTGATGATGATACTGTAACATTTTTGACACTGTAAATGATTTTTAACATTTTGTATACCGAATCAAGCTAAGCATTGACAAGAGCTATGGCTTAGAAAGTGACATAATTAAAACAAAAGTAATAGTCACGCCCAAGAAAGACATACCAAACTGGCATCTCAGAGTTAATGGTGAACTTACTGAACAAGGAAACAATATATCTGGGAACTATCATCGACAACCAAAAGGATGACTCGCAAGAAATATGGTTCTTGTTGACAAAGCCAGAGACGCATTTTGTAAACTGACTAATATGTTCAAGAGACATGAACTCTCAACCAAGACAAAATTTATATTTCTACGTTGAGACATATCCCAACCTTTTCTATGGAGCAGAGAGCTGGACTTTGACCGAGATGAGGGCCAAACGGATTGACTGAGTCAGGCATCTGAGATCTAATTGTACACGAGAATGCTAGAAGTCTTCTGGACAGATATAATTACTAACAACGACATTCTTCACAATACGAAGAAAGAAAAAATATACAGTATCACGGCCACATACTGAGGAATGGAAACAGGTATAAATTGCATTAGAACATTCTTGGAGGAAAGATGCCTGGTGAAACCGGAGTAAGAAGAAGAAGAAGAAAAGAAGAATCCGAACATGAAGAAGGTCTTGGTCCGTAAACGTAAGGACATTGAACTCACACCCGAGTGAGTAACTACAAATAAAAATGATATAGCCGTGATGGTCACCAACAATCGAAACGGATGGGCACTAGTGGAGGAAAAAGTGTTACAAGACTTATCAAAGTAATACCCATTGGTATATCTGAGAAATGTTGCATGTTTCTCTCAAACACCTCCTTAAAACATTGTCTTGATTACTGTATAGTGTAATACAGTGAACATCTGTGAGCATCGCAGAGGAATTAGTGATTGTGAGTATATTGTTCAAATTATACCTCAGCGTGGTTAAAATAAATTACTAGTGTATTGTATTATAGACTAAGATGATAAAGTCATGGGACAGCGATATGCACATATACAGATGGCGATAGTACCGCGTACAGAAGCTGTGAAATGTCAGTGCAGTGGCAGAAATATCATTTGGACTCAAGTGATTCATGTGAAAGGGTTTCCGATGAGATTAAGGCTGCACGACGGGAATTAACAGAGTCTGAATGTTGAACGGTAGTTGGAGCTAGAAGCATGAGACATTTCATTTCGTAAATCGTTACAGAAATCATTATTCCGCGACCCACAGCGTCAAGAGAATGAGAATACCACATTAATTACCTCTCACGACGGACAACGCAGCAGCTGCCGACCTTCACCTACCGACCGAGAGCAGAGGCGTTTGCTTAGAGTTGTCAGTGCTAACAGACAAGAAACACTAAGTGAAATAACCGCAGAAATCACTATGGAACATACGACGAACGTATCGGATAGGGCAGTGCGGCAACATTTGGCGTTAATGGGTTCTGGCAGCAGACAACGGACGCGAGCGCTTTGCTTACGATACATCACCTGCTGCGTCTCTCATGGACTCGTGATCATATCGACTCGACCCTAGATGACTGGAAAACCGTAACTTTGTCGGATGAGGACTGATTTTACTTGGTGAGAGCTGATAGTAGGGTTCGAATGCGGCGTAGACACCAAGGAGCCATGGCCCCAGGTTGACAACAAGACACTGTGAAAGCTGTGGCAGTTTTGTGGATGATAATGTGCCATGTCACCGGGCCGCAACTGGTGGTGACTTGTTTGATGAACATTCTGGGCAATTCGAGCAAATGGTTTGGCCATTCGGGTCGCTTGAGATGACTCCCATCGAAATAACCGAGAGGTCTGTCTGTGCACAAAATCCTGCACCGGTAACACTCGCAGTTGTGGACGAATACAAAGGCAACGTGGCTCGGTATATCTGCAGGCGACTTCCAACGACTTGTTGAGTCCATACCACGTCGAATTCCGCCACTAATCATGGGAAAAGGAAATCCGACACAATATTAGGAGGCATCCCATGATTTATGTCACCTCAGTGTACGCCAAGTAAGCAGCAAAATTATTGAACCTAAGGACATCACGCTGAAGCTATAAAACCGCTTCTAGTCTTCGTAACAGTCTTGAGAGTTTCTCCAAGTAAGCATATCCAACTGTAGACGCCCATTGATAATTAGATTCAGCAGTGTTCCCAAAGTCCGAGAATGTTGGTTGCTACATTTACAGCGTTTATTCCAAATAGTCGAGCACAGCTTACTCATCACCGAGATGAAGAAGGAAGAGCAACACTTGACGACCGAGGGTATTGATGTAAATTCGCCCTTCACGTTAACGCTAACTTGAATAAGGAGGTCCAGTTCATGATACAAAAACTATCCCCAAAACATCGCTGAATCACCAACTGCCTGCTCATGCTACAAATGAAAGTATGACTTGATACTTAGCACCACTGTAAAAGAGGTAAAAAAGGCACTTAAATGACCAACAGCAAGCCTTTAATTTTCTACTGCCCAGTTCTTGTGCTCTTTAGCCCACTGAAGTCGTGCGTGCTACTATGAGCAATGGCCTTTTGTTAGGGGCCCGACTGCAGATCTCCACAGCACGCAGGGTTTTCCTTCCGGACACTGACTGAGCGGGACGCACATTCACTGGCAGCAGAAATTCTCCTTAGAGCTGAAGCCGATTGTCATTGACAAGCCGTGACACTCATCTCCGTTCCCTGTCGTTTAGGGTATTCCTACGAAAACTATCCCTACGCCGTTTTACATGGCTGCTATTGGTACACCATTTTTCACGTTGGGGAAACAGAATTAGTAGATCAACAAATCGGGTAACTTTCCTCAAAGCGTGGTCATGAGCACGTCCAAACAGTTTAACTCTATTTGTGCATATCTGGCACGTCTCTCCGTCGATTCATATCAGTACGATGATTCCGTGCAACCCATACACACACCACTTTATTGCCGCGACTTAACGTCAAGAGTGGAGAGCCACGTAGCCACCTGGTTTTATTTCTGCACAGTCTGTAGCGCTCTAAACCGAACATTGTGCTCTTTTAACGGTATGATTAACATTTTGTATGGTTAACTTACACTATGTGATCAAAAGCATCCGGACACCGCCAAAACATAGGTCTTTCATATTAGGTGCATTGTGCTTCCACCTACTGCCGGGTACTCCATACCAGCGACCTCAGTAGTCATTAGACGTCATGAAGTAGAATGGCGCACTCCGCGGATCTCAAGGACGTCGAACGTGGGCAGGTGATTGGGTGTCACTTGTGTTATATGTGTCTACGCGAGATTTCCACACTCTTAAATATACCTAGGTCTACTATTTCTTATGTAATAGTGAAGTGCAACGTGAAGGGACGCGTACATCACAAAAGCGTACAGGTCGACCTCGTCTGTTGACTGATAGAGGCCGCCGACTGATGAAGAGGTTCGTAATGTGTAATAGGCAGACATCTGCCCTGATCATCACACAGGAATTTCAAACTGCATCGGGATCCACTGCAAGTACTATAATAGTTAGACGGGAGGTGAGAAAACTTGGATTTCATGATCGAGCGGCTGTATATAAGCCACACATCACGCTGATAAATGCCAAATGATGCCTCGCTTGGTGTAAGGAGAGTAAACATTGGACGACTGAACAGTGGAAATACGTTGTATGGAGATAAGAACTCACGGTACACAAAGTGGCGATCCGATGGCAGGGTGAGGGTATGGCGAATGCCCGGTGAACGTCATCTGGCAGCGTGTTTAATGCCAGCAGTAAAATTCGGAGGCTGTAGTGTCTTTATGGTGTGATCATGTTTCTCGTGGAGGGGGCTGACACCTGTTCCTGTTTTGCGTGGAAGAATCACAGAACAGGCCTATATTGTGTTTTTAACCACATTCTTCCTTCTCACTGTTGGATAACAATTAGGGGATGTCGATTGCATCTTTCAACACGATCGAACACTTGTTCGTAATGGACGACCTGTAGCGGAATGGTTACACAACAATAAAGTCCCTGTAATGGACTGTCCTACACAGAGTCCTGACCTGAATCCTATAGAACACCCTTGGGATGTTTTGGAACGCCGATTTGGTGCCAGGCCTCACCGATCGACATCGATAATTCTCCTCGGTGCAGCACTCCGTGGAGAATTGGCTGCCATTCCCCAAGAAACTTTCCAGCAAGGACACCTTCCAGCTCCTGATTGAAGCCTGCGAGAGTGGAAGCTGTCATCAAGGCTAAGTGTGGTCCAATTCCATATTGAATTCCGGCGTTAACGATGGAGGGCGTCACGAACTTGTGAGTCATTTTCACTCAGATGCCAGGATACTTTCGATCACATTGTGTATCATACACTGGCATAGTATAGGACTCATGTTAGGAAACTAAAGTAATTAAACTGTTTCTTGTTTCCATTATTAGCTGTTAATACACATATCTCACTGTGAGACAAGATGGTCAATGCCTTCACGAAAAATGTTTGAGTGACCTACAGTGCCAACCATGATTGTAACCCGGCGAGCACCTTTTAATTCGAAGCAAATCAGCGCTCATAAATGTCTTTCGCCAGGACTCTAAAAACGTAGAAATCACTTTGGAAGAGATCGGGACTGTGTACAGGATGTGCAAGAGCATCATAGCGAAACCTCTGCAGGGTAGTCGCATCATCAGGCGTGCCAGGTCATTTACTTTCTGGAACATGGAGCCATAATTGAGGCACAGTGCTACGAGGGCACTTTGCAAGAATTGAAACGCGTCACTAGGTTCTAAGGCCCAGGAATGTTGACTACAGCATTCTGTTTCTGTTGCACTATAATGCCCGCCCCCATGTTGCAAAATTTCTTTCGACTACACTGCAGACGTTTTACAGGGAAGTCCTTGCCAGCATCAATTTAGTCCCGATCTGTCTCCATATGATTTCCATATTTTTGGAGCCTTGAAGGACGACGTTCCTTGCCACCGACTTGCTTCACACGAAGAGGTGCACTCCTGGATACAGTCATGGTTCCGCAGCCAACAGGAAACTTTTTTCCATGACACCATTGACTCTCTCGTCTCACACTGGGGTGTGGCTAATACTTTTGAAATAATGAATATTTCTTTTACTTTCTATCCATCTGCCTCATTTGCATTTAACAACCGCTTACGTGTGTAATATTGACTAAGAGCTTTTCTCATACCATATGGTAGCTATGATATTCAGTTGCCATTCTACTGCCTGTGTATGCAATAACGCATTAGCATCTTCCTTGCAATCAGACAGAACATTGTGTAGCTGCAAGACACAATTTAGTGTTTAGGAGCAAAGGTACATTGCCGTAACTATTCCCGAACACAATTTCAATTTATTATGAACACAAAAATTCGTGCCCGCTAATAGAATCCATGAGCAAGATTTTCCGCAGTGCGGGAGTATCCGTAGTGCACTAATTGCGTCACCAGTAGTGTTGATTTTAACCGGTCACCACGTCACCATATGCAAGCGGACGAATTCATTCCAATTGGATTCAGTCGCTCGCTCGTTTTTTAAACTTGTTACCCGCTCTCCAATGCGAATGTTTGACGCGCTCATCTCTGCTCGAAACCGATGCATAAATGCAGGACAACGCAAACCATGTACTAAACACGGGTGGACGTTCGCTTGCATTTGCAGCGAGCGAAGCAACGTCGGGCAAAGGAGAACTCTTTACTTTTATCGCCATAACTTTTTATTACAAACTACATTTTCTCTTAAACTGTCATGCATTAGTCTCCATGAACGTCTCATCACACTTGATGTAATAAAAACGCTTTTGAGTATCTTACGAACACACAAATTTATACGTTTACACACACACAACTGACGATGCATACTTTGAGTAAAGAGATGAGCCAATTTGCCGGAAGCAGTAACTAAACAGTTGCAAAAAATACTTTCATTTTCCTTAACGACTTCGATCGTTGTGCCATCCATCTTCAGATATTCATTTAGTGTACCAAAGTAACGGGTAATTAACGTCCTAAAGGATGCACTACACCTAAGGAAATGCTAAACAGAATATTCTTTGGTAGGTGTTTAGAACAATCGTAGTCATAAATATTGGAAAGAAGCATAAACCATCAGTACATTTCCAGCAAAGTCCAAATCATAACTCAGAGTAAAGGAAAAGAATTTACACAAACAACTGCTTTTCCAAAAAGTACGATTTCACGTAAATAGATAGATGGCATGCGGTTCGTGATATATATGCGGGAAAGAGACCACCAAATGTAATTTTGTATGATCAGTTGTAGTCCACACGAAACGCATTCCATGTATTTAGCATATCAGAACATTCTGTTTTACCGTTCTGAACTTGAGTCTAATTAAAGTACCCCAATGCTCGTAAATGAATGGTGCCAGCAAAGCCGAACTAACGTACGTCGAATGGTTTCGTATCAGGTATATCCCTAAACGGAAGTAAGTTATTGTCATCGGTAGAAATTTACATTAGAAATTTGAAATAAAACTCTATGCTGGTATTTCAAGCCAGTTCCAACCGATTTTATGAGCTAAAGTTGTTGCTATAAGTATATGCTGTTTATGTCAGTAAATATATTAAAACTTGATTTTCAACCATAAGTTCTTCATCTAGCTTGCAATCCTGTAGCATATGTAGAATTCTGACTGTATACTTTTGGGGCACACATTATAGTCGTTAGTCATTTGTAACGTTTTCCTCTCAAAGTCATTTAAGAAACATCATCGTTTGATTGGGTACTTGCACTTATAATGAATATATAATCAAATGGTGCAGCATCCTAAATACCCAAACGCTGTCCGTCATTGCCTAACCAGAAAAGCACTTCTGTAATTTCTCTGTACAGTTTCGACTCGTACCAGTGAAACTGTGTTTAACGTCCCATATTTGCACTGGGAGAGGGGCGTATGCAACTCCCAACGTCAATCGCATCTGAGTATTCCGCTCCCTGCACCACCACCGTTCGCCATCGTGCGGCTGTTTCCATCGGCTGCGATACGAGTGGCGGGTTGCCAGCGTCCCAGGAGACTCCGTCGACGTTTGCGCTTCCGAACGCCCTTACAGTCTCGCCGGTCTGCCAGCAATAAACTCCAACCCGAAAGATATTTTGTGCCACGACGCAAGTGAGATCCATGGTTCCGCCGAAACCCTGAGATTAAATGGCTTTTGCGTTCGAATTGAATGCTTCTCTTATTGCCTTTCACGCTAAATTTATCCGCAAATTTTGCAACCTCCGTTCAGGAATTTCTGTGTCTTTACTTATTCCAAACAGCATATATCTTTAATAAGTTTCATATGTCCTGACCACACTTTTTATTATTTCCAAAATCGCCTTACGCCTATTGAGCTTCCGTCATTTTCCAAGTATATAAAATACAATACATAACCGATATCAAAGGTATGAAAATGTGTGCTATTTCACCATTGGTTACATACATAGTGTAGAGATTACAATAAAGTTTTCTACCTTACTTATCTCCTATCACTCACAGAAAATTGTTAAATATGTACATTGCATCTCATCATCATTCTTAAAGAAGAGAGAGCCGCGCGGGGTTAGCCGAGCGGTCTAAGGCGCTGCAGTCATGGACTGTGTGGCTGATCCCGGCTGAGGTTCGAGTCCTCCCTCGGGCATGGGTGTGTGTGTTTGTCCTTAGGATAATTTAGGTTAAGTAGTGAGTAAGCTTAGGAACTGATGACCTTAGCAGTTAAGTCCCGTAAGATATCACACACACAGACAAAGAAGAGACAGATGAAAAATGGTACCAAATAACAAATTAGAAACCAAGTGCGCTTAACTTCTGAGCGGCCCTAGATACGTAGTACAGATGTATTTGTTTGTTCACTAATAAGTTTGTAGCATTATATCGTATCAAACAATTTCAGGAGTAAATATTCCATGAAACTGAAATATCAACTGAGACATGTAGTACTTTCTAACAACAGGCGGCGTCCATGCAATTCCTTTTCCTCCAAAAGGAGGAAAATCAAATAATTCAAATAATTGAGGAAGACTTTATCAGGAAACATCAATGTAACCCAAACGTCGTCCAGTTTTACAACCATGTAAAAACCATTCTTACTTTAATCATAATGGTACAGTGGTAATTGTGCAAAATTGTGTAAGTGGTTCCCACTTCTTCATATTACAGATTTACAATATCCTGTCTATAGAAATCTAAGATAATTCATACAAAATACCTAGACATTAAAAAGTGCTGTAATTGTACATATGATAAATCAATGAATGTTAAGAGTAAGGAAATTGAAGGGGAGGTTAGGAAAATGCTTTAACAACTTCCAACAGCTCCAGCACAGCAGCCAAGATTAAACAGTAAGGAGTAAAATAAAATAAATATGTAAGTACAGACTGACTATATACAGTAAGAGACCTGTATAAGACATAGCTTTTCCATTTAGAAACATTCTTTAAAATACATTTTACTGTATTTCAAAGCAATACCTACTCAAGCTAGTGAGGATGAATTTTAATGCTGTATAATACTAATGCATTTTGCATAGGGAGGATAAGAAAATTTCCGAGTTAACTAAATGTTGTAGGTAAGACAGTAGAAATTCAGTAACTCATGTTTCTGTGAGTAGGGTACACAATTTGAGTCACATATACACTACTGGCCATTACAATTGCTACACCACGAAGATGACGTGCTACAGACGCGAAATTTCACTGACAGGAAGAAGATGCTGTGATATGCAAATGATTAGCTTTTCAGAACATTCACACAAAGTTGGCGCCGGTGGCGACACCTACAACGTGCTAACATAAGGAAAGTTTCCAACCGATTTCTCATACACAAACAGCAGTTGGCCGACGTTGCCTGGTGAAACGTTGTTGTGATGCCTCGTGTAAGGCGGAGAAATGCGTACCATCACGTTTCCGACTTTGATAGTGGTCGGATTGTAGCCTATTACGATTGTGGTTTATCCTACCGCGACATTGCTGCTCGCGTTGATCGAGATCCAATGACTGTCAGCAGAATATGTAATCAGTGGGTTCAGGGGGGTAATACGGAACGCCATGATGGGTCCCAACGGCCTCGTATAACTAGCGGTCGAGATGACAGGCATCTTATCCGCATGGCTGTAACGGATCGTGCAGCGACGTCTCGCTCCCTGTGTCAACGGTTGGAGACGTTTGCAAGACAACGACCATCTGCACGAACAGTTCGACGACGTTTGCAGCAGCATGGACTATCAGCTCGGAGACCATGGCTGCGGTTACCCCTGACGCTGCATCAGAGACAGGAGTGCCCGCGATGGTGTATTCAGCGACGAACTTGGGTGCACGAATGGCAAAACGTCATTTTTAGGATGAATCCAAGTTCCGTTTACAGCATCGCGATGGTCGCAACCGTGTTTGGCGACATCATGGTGAACGCACATTAAAAGCGTGAATTCGTCATCGCCATACTGGCGTATCACCTGGCGTGATGGTATGGGATGCCACTGGTTACACTTCTCGGTCAGCTCTTGTTCGCATTGACAGCACTTAGAACAGTGGACTTTACATTTCAGATGTGTTACGACCCGTGTGTCTACCCTTCATTCGATCTCTGCTAAACCCTACAGTTCAGCAAGATAATGCACGACTGCGTGACCTTTTCTGGATACAGGAAATGTTCGACTGCTACCCTGGCCAGCACATTCTCCATATCTCTCACCAACTGAAAACGTCTCGTCAATGGTGGCCGAGCAACTGGCTCGTCACAATACGCCAGTCACTACTCTGTGGTATCGTGTTGAATCTGCACGGGCAGCTGTACCTGTAGAAGCCATCCAAGCTCTGTTCGACTCAATTTCCAGGCGTATCAAGGCCGTTATTGCAGCCAGATGTGGTTGTTCTGGGTACTGATCTCTCTGGATCTATGCACCCAAATTGCGTGAGAATGTAATAACATTCAGTGCTAGTATAAAAATGGTTCAATTGGCTCTGAGCACTATGGGACTTAACAGCTGTGGTCATCAGTCCCCTAGAACTTAGAACTACTTAAACCTAACTAACCTAAGGACATCACACACATCCATGCCGGAGGCAGGATACGAACCTGCGACCGTAGCAGTCGCACGGTTCCGGACTGCGCGCCTAGAACCGCGAGACAGTTCTAGTGTAATATACTTGCCCAATGAATACCCGTTTATCATCTGCATTTCCTCTTGGTGTAGCAGATGTAATTGCCAGTGGTCTATTTAAACAGTGAGAAGCTCAATGTGGCCTAAAATTGACGGTAACTTAATCAACAGCACAATTTTAGTCGTTATAGCAATCAGCGACGTAGCAACCTTAAATAGAAGGAAACAACCAGGCATCGCCCTTTGCCTAACAAGACAGTAGGCAAAGCCAAATAATAGATGTGAAAATCTCCAGTGTTATTAAAAAGAGTAAGACAATTGAATGAAAAACTACATGACAATGAGGTCAGTGGCGAGAAGTGACGAGAGCAATTCGATTTTGTTTATTTATTATAGTGATTCTGTTAACAAAACAGTGAAAATTTTCATAAATAGTGGTACTGCTGATATTAAAGTGTAACCTAGGGCAAAAATTTACATTAATGACGAAATTAAAGACATATTGTTTTTTGTATGCAGAAGACAGACATAGGAACAGAGTAAGACCCTGGATCTAGGTATACCTATACTTAAACCACACTTGAAGTTGCACCGAGTGTCACATCATGTGCATCCAGTTAGGAACAGTCGAACAGCACCCCTGTGTCAGTTAGATGAGGATCTAAGTATAAAACAACTTCCGCTTTTGAGAAGTCCTTTAACATGAGAAGCTCGTACCATTTTGCAGAAAAATGAAAAGATTTATTCCTACCAGAAAATGCTTACCAAGCCTCCTTAGATTCTGCTAACGTATGTACTGTCATACCAATTTCTGAAACCATTGACATTATGAAGCGAAGTTAATCAGAACATAAGAAAATTTGGCGAAGTGGGAGAGTAGAATTGGTCATTACGTTAGAGACCGCCTTATCTTTCAACTATATTATTATCAACCAGAAGGCTTATCTTTGGGAAATAGCTTACTGGCGCCAGTAACCAAAATTTTCATGAATCACTTGGAAAACAGTTTTGTTATTATTAGATAAGCAGAAACTTGGAGTAACGTTCTTGCTTACAGCACATATGTGAATGAAACCTTCATAGCAATAAAAGGCAATGATGAAACGATCAATGATGTGCCTGTGAAATTTAATGCAATTCACTCCAATATTAACTTTATAGTTGAATACGAACTTCGACAAGTTTGAAAGTTTATTGATTTAAATATAAATTGGTTCACTGACAAACTGACCTTTGGCATTTTTAGAAAGTCAACTTTACAGACGCCCTTATACCAGCGGACTCATGCCACCCGACAGTGCATAATGGACCTACTTTCTTGCTGTGCGAAATGACTCAACAAAGCTTTCGCCAAATGCTAATGAGACAGAAAAATAACTGAATATTTTAGAACAGATATCAAGGTTCAAGGAAAACAACAGTAAAGAAGATAGGTCTCTGTACAATAAGCTTATAAATAGAAAAAGCACTCAACGGTCAAAAAAGCAAGATAAAATAAAGATAACTATGAATGCAGGGAACTTTCACTGAATGTGTAGCAAACAGATTCTGGAGGCATATTATTGCTTTGGGGTTAAAACGTAAGCTCCATCCACAGGCCCTGGCGTACAATACCGACCGGTCGCCGTGCCATCCTCGGCCCTCAGGTGTCGTCGGATGCGGAGATGGAGGGACACTTGATCAGCACACCTGTCTCCCGGCCGTATGTCAGTTTCCGAGACCGGAGTCGCTACTTCTCAATCAAGTAGCTCCTCTGGTTGCCTCACAAGGGCTGCGTGCACACCGCTTGCCAACAGCGCTCGGCGGACCGGATGGTCAGCCATCCGAGTACAAGCCCAGCCCGACAGAGCTTAACTTCGGTGATCTGACGGGAACCGATGTTACCTCTGCAGAAAGGCCGTCGGCTTTGGGGTTAAAAACTAGTAGTAGGTTAGGAAACAAACTATGAGACGCGACTGAGACAAGGCGTAATAACTATGAGGCCATGGGTGCCTACAGGAGTAAGTGTGGTGGTTGTGAAAAACTTTTTATATGACACATTGCTAGGTCCTTAATAACATTTTAGAGAACTTACACAAGACAGCAATAAAGGCTGTATAAAAAAGCAGTTTTCACGAAACAATTACACGTTAGTTGAAATGCAAAACGATCTTAAAATTCTGCATCACATCCCTAAAGGCTGTTCTTACATACACTTGAGAAATCAAAAATTATTCAGAATAAGTTAAAGTTTTCATCAGAAATACTAAGCGAACAAACAGATTTAACGAAATCTGGTTTTTCACATAATTTAAGGGAACCTTACAGACATATTTCATTTCTCAGCCTAGGGACGCACAACAGTTCGCCACTACACATTATTCTTTTTGTGATAAATGTTGCACCATTCTGTATTTTGCTCTCAAGTCTGTTCATATTTGTTTGCTTCTCCCTGTGGTGCTTCTTTTCTTTTTCTTTTTTTTTTACTCAAGATGAGTAAAAGCTTAATTATTCGCTACCCATAGAAAGCGCGTCAATCACTCGTATTTATGGACCGATAAAGTATTCGTACGTTATTACACGTTAGTGTAATTGCTTGATACGGGCAAGTCTTCAGGTCCAGATTGTATACCGATTAGGTTCCTTTCAGATTACGCTGATACTATAGCTCCCTACTTAGCACTCATATACAACCGCTCGCTCACCGATAGATCTGTACCTACAGATTGGAAAATTGCGCAGGTCGCACCAGAGTTCAAGAAGGGTAGTAGGAGTAATCCATTTAACTACAGACCTATATCATTGACGTCGGTTTGCAGTAGGGTTTTGGAGCATATACTGTATTCAAACATTACGAACCACCTCGAAGGGAACGATCTATTGACACGTAATCAGCATGGCTTCAGAAAACTTCGCTCTTGTGCAACGCAGCTAGCTCTTTGTTCGCACGAAGTAATGGCCGCTATCGACAGGGGATCTCAAGTTGATTCCGTATTTCTAGATTTCCGGAAAGCTTTTGACACCGTTCCTCACAAGCGACTTCTAATCAAGCTGCGGAGCTATGGGGTATCGTCTCAGTTGTGCGGCTGGATTCGTGATTTCCAGTATCAGCTGCAAAGCGATTTAGAAAAGATTGCTGTATGGTGTGTCAGGTGGCAGTTGACGCTAAATAACGAAAAGTGTGAGATGATCCACATGAGTTCCAAAAGAAATCCGTTGGAATTCGATTACTCGATAAATAGTACAATTCTCAAGGCTGTCAATTCAACTAAGTACCTGGGTGTTAAAATTACGAACAACTTCAGTTGGAAGGACCACATAGACAATATTGTCGGGAAGGCGAGCCAAAGGTTGCGTTTCATTGGCAGGACACTTAGCAGATGCAACAAGTCCACTAAAGAGACAGCTTACACTACACTCGTTCGTCCTCTGTTAGAATATTGCTGCGCGGTGTGGGATCCTTACCAGGTGGGATTGACGGAGGACATCGAAACGGTCCAAAAAAGGGCAGCTCCTTTTGTATTATCGCGTTATAGGGGAGAGAGTGTGGCAGATATGATACACGAGTTGGGATGGAAGTCATTACAGCATAGACGTTTTTCGTCGCGGCGAGACCTTTTTATGAAATTTCAGTCACCAACTTTCTCTTCCGAATGCGAAAATATTTTGTTGAGCCCAACCTACATAGGTAGGAATGATCATCAAAATAAAATAAGAGAAATCAGAGCTCGAACAGAAAGGTTTAGGTGTTCGTTTTTCCCGCTCGCTGTTCGGGAGTGGAATAGTAGAGAGATAGTATGATTGTGGTTCGATGAACCCTCTGCCAAGCACTTAAATGTGAATTGCAGAGTAGTCATGTAGATGTAGATGTACTTAGGACTAGGCACTAAAAGGCACAAACTGAAAACCATCTATCTCAGTGTTACTGTAAATGTTCCATAAAGCCTTCCCGTTCTTTAATTAAAAGTTGAAATTTTATACAGTGTTTATCATCGTAGTATTGCAAACAGTTTTAAAAGATTTTAGCACTATGTTAACATTAATCCTATTTACCTATCCCGTCCCTGCAAGCACGCCCCCGCCCTCCCAACATTCAGCTGATCTTAATTGCTTCATGACATTTTACAATGCTTGGTATTTAGAAAAAAATCTATTTCTTGGTCACAGAACCACAGAATATCTTACAATACGTTGATATAAATGTAACTTCTAAGCCTTCTCGTTTCAATTTGTTTCGATTTTTTACTAATTTATCATATCTATAATACTTACAGATATCTTTTATTATATAGTTACACCCATTTCTGTAAAATTTATCGAGGATTGCTATAGAAAACGAACTATAAAACGTAATATGAGGAACTGGGGACCAACTATGTCAGGTTGCACAATCTCTAATGTGCCGTTATCTTTAATATTACACTGATTTTTATTTGACAGTCTTGGTTCATGGTGTGGGTTCCTGTAGTCATGTCCTAGTTCATGAAAGAACGGGCAACGTATGAGTGGCCAAGTAAGTGGTCCCGACAGTCGGAATACCAGTTACTTTGGACTAAGGCTGGGCATCTCGGACATATTCTGAGTCGTGGTCACCTTTGTGCTCATATGGCAAACCCGAGCGAGGTGGCGTAGTGGTTAGCACACTGGACTCGCATTCGGGAGGACGACGGTTCAATCCCGTCTCCGGCCATCCTGATTTAGGTTTTCCGTGATTGCCCTAAATCGTTTCAGGCAAATGCCGGGATGGTTTCCTTGAAAGGGCACGGCCGATTTCCTTCCCAATCCTTCCCTACCCCGAGCTTGCGCTCCGTCTCTAATGACCTCGTTGTCGACGGGACGTTAAACACTAATCACCACCACACCATATGGCAAAGACTACCAAATCCACCGGTTAGTCCCTCAGCCGTTAGGGGAAGGACCCAATGGGAGTCTGGGCAAGTAAGGCTAGCAACCTGCTTCACTGGTACTTTAAATATGATGCAGGCAACAATCAGAGCAAAATGGCTCGTACCTTTGGAGGTGACGGAGTCCCACCTCTAACTGACAAACCAGGGACTCCTAAGATACGACTTGGCAAACAAATGGTAATGAGATGGGGAGCTATTAATATCAATGGGGGCTATTCTGGGAACAAGGTAGAGCTGGCAGAGGCTGCAAGTAAGATGAGGCTGTACGTTTAGCTGTTAGTGACATTCGGGTAAGGGGTGAGAAAGCAGAGGAAGTGGGAGAATATAAGGTCTACCTGTCAGGAGTCAAAGCAGGAACAGCACAATGGGGTGTAGGGCTTTACATCAGGAAAGAAATTGAACCCAGCGTAGTTGCAATAAGGTATGTAAACGAAAGACTGATGTGGATAGATTTGACAGTGTCTAGCCAGATAATTAGGATTTTGTCAGTATATTCGCATTGTGAAGGGACAGATCAAGATAAGATGCATAGTTTTTATGAGGCACACCGTGATGTAGTTGTTAGAGTAAAGGACAAGGACAGTGTCCTGCTCATAAGTGATTTTAACGCCAGGATTGGAAATCGAACAGAAGGGTATGAAAGGGTTATGGGTAAATTTGGAGAGGATATGGAGGCCAACAGGAACGGGAAACAACTCTTGGATTTCTGTGCCAGTATGGGCTTAGTAATCACAAACTCCTTTTTTAAACATAAGAACATTCACCGGTATACTTGGGAAGGCAGGGGAACCAGATCTGTCATTGACTATATAATAGCAGATCAGGAATTCAGGAAGGCTGTGAGGGACACACGTGTATTCAGGGGATTCTTTGATGACACTGATCACTATTTAATCTGCAGTGAAATTGGGACTGTGAGACCGAAAGTGCAGGAGGTCAGGTCCATATGTAGGAGGATAAGAGTAGAGAAACTTCAGAATACGGAAATCAGGCACAAGTACATAACAGCGATCTCAGAAAGGTACCAGTTACTTGAATGTAGTCAGTTACAGTCATTGGGAAAGGAATGGACAAGGTATAGCGACACTGTACCTAGAAGTGGCTAAAGAATGTCTCGGAACAGTAGTGTGTAAAAGTAGGATGAAGCAGACAGCTAGGTGGACTGACACAGTCAAGGCAGCCTGTAAAAGGAAAAAGAAGGCGTATCAATAATGGCTACATACTAGAAATCAGTTACAAAGAGAAAGTTATGTTGAAGAAAGAATCAAAGCCAAACAGATAATTCCAGCATCCAAGAAGAAATCTTGGGAAGACTGTGGAAACAGGTTGGAGACTATGGGTCAAGCTGCTGGAAAACCATTCTGGAGTGTAATTAAAGGTCTTCGAAAGGGAGGTAAGAAGGAAATGACAAGTATTTTGGACAGGTCAGGATATAACTGCTGCTGAATCCTGTGGATGCCTTGTTCAGATGGAGGAAATAGTTTGAAGAGTTGCTCAATGTAGTTGAAAATGCGATCAGTAATGTTTCAGATTTCGAGGTAGAATGGGATAGGAATGATGAAGGAAATAGGATCACATTAGAGGAAGTGGAGAAAATGGTCAATAGATTGCAGTGTAATAAAGCAGTTGGGGTGGATGAAATTAAGTCGGAACTCATCAAATACAGTGGAATGTCAGGTCTTAAATGGCTACACAGGATAATTGAATTGGCCTGGGAGTCGGGACAGGTTCCATCAGACTGGACAAAAGCAGTAATCACACTAATCTTTAAACATGGAAACAGAAAAGATTGTAACAACTGCAGAGGTATCTCTTTAATCAGCGTTGTGGGTAAAATCTTTTCAGGTATTGTTGAAAGGAAAGTGCGAGTATTAGTTGAGGACCAATTGGATGAAAATCAGTGTGCGTTTAGGCCTCTTAGAGGTTGTCAGGACCAGATCTTTAGCTTACGGCAAATAATGGAGAAGTGTTACGAGTGGAACAGGGAATCGTATCTATGCTTTATAGATCTAGAAAAGGCATATGACCGGGTTCCTAGGAGGAAGTTATTGTCTGTTCTACGAGATTATGGAATAGGAGGCAAACTTTTGCAAGCAATTAAAGGTCTTTACATGGACAGTCAGGCAGCAGTTAGAGTTGACGGTAAATTGAGTTCGTGGTTCAGAGTAGTTTCATGGGTAAGACAAGGCTGCAACCTGTCTCCACTATTGTTCATATTATTTATGGATCATATGTTGAAAACAGTACATTGGCTGGGTGAGATTAAGATATGTGAACACAAAATAAGCAGTCTTGCATATGCGGATGACTTAGCTGTGATGGCAGATTCGATTGAAAGTTTGCAAAGTAATATTTCAGAGCTAGATCAGAAATGTAAGGTATGAAGATTAGCACCTCCAAAACGAAAGTAATGTCAGTGGGAAAGAAATATAAACGGATTGAGTGCCAAATAGGAGGAACAAAGTTAGAACAGGTGGACGGTTTCAAGTACTTACGATCCATATTCTCACAGGATGGCAACATAGTGAAAGAACTGGAAGCGAGGTGTAGCAAAGCTAATGCAGTGAGCGCTCAGCTACGATTTACTCTCTTCTGCAAGAAGGAAGCCAGTACCAAGACTAAGTTATCTGTGCACCGTTCAATCTTTCGACCAACTTTGTTGTATGGGAGCGAAAGCCTTACCTTACCTTATCAACAATGTTGAGTTTACGGATATGAAAGTAGCTAGGATGATTGCAGGTACTAGTAGATGGGAACAATGGCAGGAGGGTGTCCACAATGAGGAAATCAAAGAAAAACTGGGAATGAACCCTATAGATGTAGCAGTCAGGGCGAACAGGCTTAGATGGTGGGGTCATGTTACAAGCATGGGAGAAGCAAGGTTACCTAAGAGACTCATGGGTTCAGCAGTAGAGGGTAGGAGGAGAAGATACCTGGATTCGGTTAAGAATGATTTTGAAGTAATAGGTTTCACATCAGAAGAGGCACCGATGGTAGCACTGAATAGGGGATCATGGAGGAATTTTATAAGTGGGGCTATGCTCCAGACTGAATTATGCGAATTATGCGAAAGGCATAATCAGTCTTAAATGATGATGATGATGATGATGATGATGATGATGATGATGATGATGATGGTTACATTACTGTTTGATGGTTAAGAAGTTTATTATTAAATAAGGGAATCTAGATGGTTATCATATACTAGTGATGGTCCTCATGTAGTGCGTTTCAAGATTGCGTCTCCTCAGATTGTTTGAATTTTCTGAATGATGCTCATCCATTTGCTCCCATCAGCGGAAACGACAATACATGGACGCCGACTGTTGTTCAAAGTGCTACACTCCCTACTTCATATTCTAATTTCATTATTTTATATACTGAAGAAATTGTTTTATAGGACGTATTGATAGAAAACTTATTTATGAACAATTAGATGAATCGTCTATCCCGCATCTCACTCTGCCTTGCAGTTTAGACTACTTCATTTCTAATTTGTTACTTGGGAGCCGTTCCTACTTGTCTCCTAGTTAAGAATGTTGACAAGATACAGTGTATCTAAATAATAATTTACTGTGATCGACATAACATTGGTAATCTAAAGCGCCTTCGTCTACTCTGTACATTGTATCTGTAATCAAGGGTGAAATGTTACATTTTTCGTTTCTTTTGGTACCAATTATGTATTGTGCGTTACAACCTTTGAAAATGACGGAACACTGAAACGCGTAAGACGATTTGGGATATAATAAAAACTATTTTCAAGACATATACAGAAGTGCCTCTCAATGGACGCTTCATGTCATAACTTTTTTATGCGAGTTGCAGCAGTTTTATGTAATTTTAAAGATAATTTCATATTGGTTTACTTTATTTGAAGATATTATATGTGATCCACGATTTCTTCAACTCCCAGGTCGTGCGGTAGCGTTCTCGCTTCCCACGCCCGGTTTCCCGTGTTCGATTCCCGGCGGGGTCAGGGATTTTCTCTCCCTCGTGATGGCTGGGTGTTGTGTGATGTCCTTAGGTTAGTTAGGTTTAAGTAGTTCTAAGTTCTATGGGACTGATGACCATAGATGTTAAGTCCCATAGTGTTCAGAGCCATTTGAACCATCTTCAACTTCCACTCGGAAGTTCTTTCCAAGTTGGCTGTCATTTCGTGTGGTTATAGTAATAAGTCAGATTTTAATTTATTACAAAGGCTTCATCATGCAGGACTTTTACTAACAGGGTTACATTTGGGCTGTAGCATCCTGAACCTAAAGGAAGTTGGATTTTTTGCCTCACTTACTACTTTATCAGTGCTAATAGTCTAATGGCAAGATTCACAGGAGTGAGTAACTTTACTTTATCCAAGGTGATTTCCAATTTAAAAAAGTTAAAGCAAGTACATGTCTCAGCGCTCGACAAATCCGAAAATAGCATACCACGTGTACGAGGAAGTTACCTGGTTCCGAAGTGGTGTTCAGGTTTTATATCTATTCAAGAAACGCTCGTCATCTTTGTGCAAAAACAGACTGTGATTGTAGTGCAGGATCCATGGTTGGACGTCTCTTATTACAATATCAGTCAAAGGAGTTCCGAAAATTTTATCGTTATGTCTGTTGCCCGACTCTAGGATTTGCACTACTGTTGGAGAATCTTAGTGTTGCACACACAGCTTTTTGGAACTGGAATTTTTGGATATTTACGGTATTACAAGTACCTGAAAATGTTTTCCTACCTAACGTGACGGGCATAAATCGCTCCACAATGTAAAACTAATTTAAGTTAATCACCATTATTAACTGAGGCATTGAGAACCATAAGCCCAAAAACAATGTTTTGGGGAAAGTAGATGTTTATAAAAATCAAATTTATATATAAACCATCAATCTCATACGTCTTAATTCATTTGTAAGCAAGTCTCGATATAGTACACTTCCTGTTAATAAATAATCTATTTATTTTTTATGAAATATTGTTTAACATTTAGGTTCATATTTATTATTATTGCTAATTCACAGAAGTTCCATATTTAGTGTAGCGACAATTGTGTCTTTCGAAAATTTTAAAGGTTGTATATAACATGAAACTAGAATCAGAACTAAAAGAACATACACACGGAAACAGTATTAGTCCAACGCTTTATAGTCCTCGATATCATCATTTAGGTTAGGGGCATTCTCTGGCTTGAGTTTCAGATTAAATTTCGGATACACCTCCAATTATAAATATAACTACTGCGTACATGACGCAGACACGAAATCATTTTATCAACCCGAGAGAACATATGAGCAGTGCAGAGTAACAAAATGTGCTATAGGTCCATATCGAAATGGGTATCTGAGAGACACGTGAGACACCTTATCATTAATGTTTGTTTATACATTAGGGCTGAAAGATATAGCTAAAGCTGGTGCACACTAAGATCAACAGATATCAGAAACATGCCCTCAAGGTTTTCACCGAATCAGTTATGAAAATGGCTGTACCAGATTGCAGCACTTGCAGTCAGTACCAAGTAAATAGGTGAAGTCCATCAGTCGCAATAAAATTATAGTACGTTATTGTTGTGAGACCTTAGTTTCTGACGGCGTATACAATATTGAAATAGCTTACGGGAATGCAGCCGAGTGACGTCGTTCAAAACCACCGATATTTCGATAGAAGAACAACCTGATATTTTCACGGCAAAACTGCAGCAAGTGTGCGCGGGCGCCGGGTCCTGGCGTCTCGTCTCGGTGCGGCCTGTTTATTCCATACGCTGCCAACGACCTATCTCCATCGGGGCGCTCTCGTGCCATTCTTGATAATGTTGTATTCCACGCGCTGCTGAGTTGGAAGCCACTGTCCCGATTGACCAGGTTGTCACTAACCCGTATCTCCACTGCCTCTTTAATAATTGAGTCCCAGAAACCTTTCGCTCTACACAGTCTCTTGGTTTCTTCAAACTGAAACGTGTGTTCTTCACTGAGGCTGTGCTCCGCTACCGCGGATTTTTCTTTATCTCCGAGGCCCCGCTTCTCACATGTTCACAGATGCGTTGCGTTATGCAACGCTGCGTCTGCCCAATATATTGTTTCCCACATTTACAGAAAATACTGTAGGCACCCGGAGTCCTTAGACCGAAGTTGTCCTTCATTAAGCCCAGCATATTTCTGATTTTTGTTGGAGGATGGAAGATGGTTTTTATATTGTTCTTCTCCAGTATCCTGGCAATCTTGGGCGTGGGTGGTCCTGTGTACGGGAGGAACGCCAGACCTTTGTTGTTCTCATCTTCTTGAAGGTTCTTCTCCTCCTTCTTCTTGCTCATATGGAGAGCGCGTCTAATCTGCGTGTCGGAGTATCCATTCATCTGGAAGGATTTCTTCAGGTGCTGAATCTCAGCAGATAAACTGTCCTTGTCGCATATGTCATGAGCTGTGCGGACCAGGGTAGTGAGCACGGGTTTCCGTTGTGCTGGGTGATGGCAGCTGTTGGCGTTGAGGTACAGGTCTGTGTGCGTTTTCTTTCGGTAGACCGAGTGTCCCAGTGTGCCATCCGGTTTCTTCTTTATAAGGATATCGCCTGAAGATGGCAAGTAAGAAACCTGCTGAAACGTTGCTAGAGAACAACGCAATGACTCGGCTGTCAGCACGAGAAGAATTTATCATCAAGATTCGCCGAGAAAGCCTGCATTCTAATATAAGACGATACGACCGTCTCTGAAACGGAAACAGCGAGGGGAAAAAGTAAAGATTTGTAGAAGGAACTTTACTTCTTTTCTGACAAATGGTGCAGCTACTGGCAGTTGATACTGAATGTATATAAATGCAACATATTGTGAATACGCAGGAAAAGAAATCCCCCACTGTACAACTACACTGTGGACGATACATTGCTGGAAACAGTAACCACCGCAATATGCCTAGGAGTTTCTATCCGAAACAACCTTAAGTGGAATGACCACCTCAAGCGAATAGTAGGGAAAGCAGGTGCGAAACGAGATTCATTGGATAATTCTTCGGGTAATGTAACTCATCCACTAAAGAAGTGGCCAACAGAGCGCTTCTTTGAGTACTACTCGTCAGCCTGAGATCCTTACCAGGTAGGACTGATAGAAATGATAGAGAAGATCCAAAGAAGAGCGGCGCCTTTCGCGAGAGCGAAGCAGAAATGTTCAACAGACTCCAGTTGCAGACGTTACAGGAGAGGCGTTGTGCTTCACGGAGAGGGTGACTATTGAAATGCAGCGTTCCAGGGAGATACAGGCAACACGTTACTTCACCACAATGACTAAAACGAGAAAAGTCGAGAAATTAGTGCTAATACTTAGAGACAATCATTCTTCCCATGCGCCATTCGCGAATGAAGCAGGAAAAGGTGGATCACTCGGTGGTATGAGAAGTACCCTCTGCCTCAATGTGTCAGGTGGCTTGCGGAATACTGACGCAGATGACGTAACTGTAGGTTTTAGATTACGTGAATTGAACGTTATAGGTCAATTACTGTTTACGAAGAGCAAAACATCGGAAGCTCTGCGAGACGTTCTGCAGACGATGCTGTTGACTGTAGGAATATTACAACGCCAATAGACCGTAGAAAAATGCAGAATGACCTGTAGGTGATTGCTGATCGTTGAAGCAACTGGCAGCTAACCTTCAACGTAAATAAAAGGAACAAATAGGAGAAGCGATTAGGTATTGTTCGATTACGATACAGGTATTACACCACAGTTTTCGGTCTCTTATACGCCTATCTTCAGGTTTTATTAGAGCGTGCTGTGACCCCAAGCGCCATGGTGGACTAGCGGTATTTTCAGCCTCTGCTAAAATACATAAAGTTATAATGCCTGAAGCCTCTGAATGAGCTACGTGGCGGCAATTTTCATGTGTTGTTTTCTTTAAAGTATTGTTGAGGATCGACCACTTTCTGTGAATGTAAAGAATAAGACAAGCATGAGAACTACAAATAGGGGCCTTATTACATTCGTGTGAAACGAAATGTCCATATACTTGAGAAGGTTGTTTGCCATACTTGTCATTGTTTAAATATTAAGGAGGAGATGGACACCTCGGAGGCGGCTAACGCTTACTGAACACTGGTGTGGGATATCTGGCTGGAGGAGAGACATACGGATGATCCGCAGTCGCGGGAGCGATGGAGTAACCGTAGACCACCTGCTATAACTATTTGTCTCGGTAAAACGTGTGAATGTAAGAGGGAGATCATCAGACGTTTAACACGGAGTTTAATTACAGTGGAGTGAAGAAGGAGGAAAAATAAATAATAGTCGGAAACTTTGATCCTTGTATGAAGCAAATGCCAGTTTACCGACACTAGGACATAAAGGACGAATTAACGTTCTTCAAAAATACATATGCTGATGTACTAATTAGGAAAGTAGTTACATATGTATAAAGAATTAACTTTAGGATAGAACTTACTACTAATGATAATCAAGCTTGAAGAAAAATTTTTTTGAAGGAAGGGAAGGTACGGGAGGACGTTCGTATGTGCATTTCTAATAAACTTGGCAAATTCAGTTTGCAAGGACTTGATTCGACAGGTGTGCCTTGGCTACAGAATACTGGGAAGGATTCGGATTTTGCGACATACAGTGGACCACGAAGTCAGTGTCAGTTGATGCTGTTAAAAATTGGCCTGATACTGACCAAGCTTTACACCTAAAACTTCCGTATTTTCTAATAGTCCTTATATTGGTGATCTTCTTAACGGTAATGAACCTAACGCTAATGCTGATAATTCGTCTGAGATGACATATTTTATACATATGCTAAACAATGATGTGTATCTGCATTTTGTAAAAGAGAGGAGTGAATAACACTTTAAATAAAGAACTTTGTTTGCAGCTGACGTCTGCGTTGGAGTCCTTTAATGCCAACTGGGAATACATACGTAATTATTTCGACAGTCTCTCCCCTGCATTCCTAGCTCCTGATTCATCGACATGGCTTGATGAATTACCAATAAAATCACCGGTGCTGCCGTTATGTGAGTGGTTCAAATGGCTCTGATCACTATGGGACTTAACATTTGAGGTCATCAGTCCCATAGAACTTAGAACTAGTTAAACATAACTAACCTAAGGACGTCACACACATCCATGCCCATGGCAGGATTCGAACCTGCGACCGTAGCGGTCGCGCGGTTCTAGACTGTAGCGCCTAGAACCGTTTAGCCACTCCGGCCGGCTTCTTTAAGTGTTCGAGGAGCTTTGGTACTACAAAACAAATTGCGAAGATCTAATAAGACAGTTTAGAGAGGTCTCTAGAGACTAACTGCGAGGAAATCAGATGTCAGGCTGAAATTCATTGGGAGAATTTTAAAGAAATGTAGTTCATTCATAAAACAAGTGGCTGACAACGCTCGTTTGACCGAGTCTACAGCACGTCAGTTTTGACTACAAGTAGTGTTATTAGAAGAGACAGGGAAGATCCAACGAAGAAAGGCAGGTTTCATCACGGACTATATACTGAGTGTGATTGTGTTATGGGTATGTTCTACAAACCCTACTTCCTTTCGTTAAAATATGGTTGTATTAGTAGCAGAGTAGATTTCTGTCGACCTACCAAGACGTATGTTCGCAGAAGAATTGGGCAACATATTTCTTCAACCCCCACATATGTCTCGCGAAGTGACCACGGCAAAAAAAATCTGAGATATATATGAAGCACATGGGGAGGTCTTTAGCAGCTGCCCAGCCCCGTTCCTCTACAAAGAAACACAGCTGATTTGAATAAAAATCAAGTTTCTAATCACGGATTCGTGTCGATTAGGTAATTAAAAGTCCAGCGATGGTAGTTACAGACATATAAATCATTTAATTACAATTCGACGAAATTAATCAGTTAAGTTATTCATTAAAAGCGATTTTCCCGGCCAACTGAAATCACCGATGGCTCGCCTGAGTAGACCATCGAATGGTGAGGGTAGAGCAATTTCCATGTTCATCAATCAATAACCTGATAATATTCACAAATCGGCGAACATCTGCCGGAGTTGGGGGTCGTTACTTTGAAACTGACATTAATCGTTCTAGCGGAGGAGGCATTGCTGCGCTACATCCGAGGTTACAAAACTACTGAAACACAGTCTTCCAGACCCATTTTGTTGCAGTTAATGGTCTACTTCAGTTCGTTCTTCGTAGTTTATTGTACATATGCTGGTTTCCATCAATTCGCAAACAACCGTGGGTAAATACAACCTGCTTTAGTCTAGATCTCTCACAGAAGCATGCTCGTGACAACTTCAGTTGTGATTAAGATGCAGTTATGCTATTTGCATCACGGGAAATCAGCGCTATGATTCCATCTAACAGCAAGCTCTGTTACGCTGCCCCTTTCTAAGTGTCCATATTATGTGACTGCTCATGACTAACTACATCTTTCTTTCGCGATTTTTAGTTCCTAAAATTCATCTCAGTTTTTCTGATTGTCACCCACTTTACGGACTGGACTAGTTATTGTAGTTTCTCATTTGATTCTCATTGTTCTTGTCCTACAACAAGCAGACAGCTCGCCTTGCAGCCCAGAATCGTTGGCTGGCTAAATTTCTACTACCTCCCATTTATTTGTTTTTATTGTGAATATATTTGATATAATTACAGTTCACTGTCTGTTACTGGTTCGTATTTTTCCTCCTGTCCTCATCAAGGCTGATGTCTCCACGCTACAGGGAACAGAAAATTAACAAATGAGATTGGTTTTATCTGTTGTCAAAGAAACAGAGACCAGTTGCATATCTTATATCCGTCCAATATACGCTTACAGCTCCAACAAAACCAATCATTCGCGAATGGAAGAATGAAAACGGAAAATTTTGGAAAACAACGGTTAAATGTTTTGTGAACTGATTTTTTAAAAAGTAAGAAATGAAAAAGATTAGAATTACTTTGGACGCCCCTCTGAACGATATTCGAAATTATCAGCAGCATATCAGGCACGCCAAATATTAGTGTGATCTATTTTCACAAAAAATGGCTCAAATAGCTCTGAGCACTACGCGACTTAACTTTTGAGGTCATCAGTCGCCTAGAACTTAGAACTACTTAAACCTAACTAACCTAAGGACACCACACACATCCATGCCCGAGGCAGGATTCGAACCTGCGACCCTAACGGTCGCGCGGTTCTGGACCTCAGCTCCTTGAACCGCTCAGCCACTGTGGCCGAACAAAGCTGGACATCTTGCTGATTAGCTTGTCACCCCATCTGTCCATTTACGACTCCTAGTTTTACTATGAAAATTCGGAAAAAAATGCGTTCTCTAACTGCTAAGGAATCTTGTTTTCGCTCCACTCAATGATCAGAATATTGATAGTGGTAGCGCAGGTACTGTTAGTGCTTCTGGCGTATTGTTGTAGTGATGTAAAGATACATTCAGGAATGTCATCTTTCTAAAACTCATTAACAATTCAGCACCTTTATAGCTTACCTCACGTTTTTCTCCACCGTGCAAATTGATATTTCGTTTCCTTTTCAGATGTTTATGATATTTAAATGATGTAGCCCAATGTGTTTTACCGTACTAGCAGTCTTTAGAATTACCATCGGGGTGCGGATTCCAGGAGCAGACCTCTCCACAGTAATACAACGCACGATGTACTGCGGTAGTCGTAAAGAAAGGAGGTCGGGGTTAACGCATTTGTTTTTGTGGCCTGCGCGGGGGTCGTGGGAGGCCCTCGAACAGGCCGTTAGCGGAGGAGCAGCTGCGGGCTTTTCTCCTGCAGCAATATCTACTTGCAAATGAGGAGAGCGCGCCGCGGCAGACCTGCCAACTGCGCAAACACACCTCGTACACCGCTGATTACATCTGACGTCCGTGGCAGGCCACCACCATTGTTCCGCGGACTCGTCGCGCCGGCCGCTCCTGCGCCTAGCCTACCCGCCGAGCAAGTACAGTGGTTCCGCAGCAGCTACTCCACTCTCGTCTTCTGCCTTCAGTGAAACTTGACACTGTTAACGAAAGCCTGCCGGCAGCCTAACGCTGAAAAGAAAAAAGGAAACACCAGAAAGCAAACAATGTACGGTATAAACACCTCCCAATCATTTATTTCAATTGCTACAAGCGATGGAATATTTCACATTGACTCAATATTCAGAATCTATATAGAGTTCATAAGATAAATTTCAGTAGTTTGCATCCGGAGAGAAAAGGCTGTTTTATCTATGATGCTGCAAATGCGCTAACAAAGTGGCCTTATGGACTTCCCCTCTCCGATTTTATTCGTATTAATAGGGCACGAGTAGGACCTTAACTTATATAAACAGGATGACACAACTCTCAACCGTTTCCGGGAAGATGGAGTTTGAAAATTTTAGTCGTGCATGTCTACCCTGTGTAGTGACAAATATTCAAGCAGTCCGCACCCGAGAGAGTAAGTGCGTAGGTTCATAAGGGCGAGTTGTCTGGATTCAGTCTTGCTTTTGGTCCTCCATTTTTATTCCCAAGTAATTTTAACAACAGGTTTACACTGATGAGGCTAAACATTATGACCATCCGCTTAATAGCTTGTTTGTCCGTCTCTCTAACGAAATAAATCACGGATTCTGCGTATCAGGGATCCGACAGTTTGATGGTAGGTTTCTGGAGGTGTGTGCATTGTATACTACTGGCCAATAAAATTGCTACACCAAGAAGAAATGCAGATGATAAACGGGTATTCATTGGGCAAATATATTATACTAGAACTGACACGTGATTACTTTTCACGCAATTTGGGTGCATAGATCCTGAGAAATCAGCACCCAGAACAACCACCTCTGGCCGTAATAATGGCCTTGATACGCCTGGGTATTGAGTCAAACTGAGCTTGGATGGTGTGTACAGGTACAGCTGCCCATGCAGCTTCAACACGATACCACAGTTCATCAAGAGTAGTGACTGGGGTATTGTGACAAGACAGTTGCTCGGCCATCATTGACCAGACGTTCTCAATTCGTGAGAGATATGGAGAATTTGCTGGCCAAGGCAGCAGTCAAACATTTTCTGTATCCAGAATGGTCCGTACGGGACCTGCAACATGCGGTCGTGCACTATCTTGCTGAAATGTAGGGTGTCGAAGGAAATCGAATGAAGGGTAGAGTCACGGGTCGTAATACATCTGAAATTTAACGTCCACTGCTCGAAGTGCCGTCAATGCGAACAAGAGGTGACCGAGACGTGTAACCAATGGCACCCCATACCATCACGCCGGGTGATACGCCAATATGGCAATGACGAATACACGCTTCCAGTGTGCTTTCACCGCGATGTCGCCAAACACGGATGCGACCTTCATGATGCTGTAAACAGAACCTGGATTTGTCCGACAAATCACGTTTTGCCAATTGTGCACCCAGGTTAGTCGTTGAGTGCACCATCGCAGGCGCTCCTGTCTGTGATGCAGCGTCAAGGATAGCCGCAGCCATGGTCTCCGAGCTGATAGTCCATGCTCCTGCCAACGTCGTCGAACTGTTCGTGCAGATGGTTGTTGTCTTGCAAACGTCCCCATCTGTTGACTCAGGAATCGAGACGTGGCTGCACGATCCGTTACAGCCATGCGGATAAGATGCCTGTCATCTCGACTGCTAGTGATACGAGTCCGTTGGGATCCAGCACGGCGTTCCGTATTACCCTCCTGAACCCCCCGATTCCATATTCTGCTAACAGTGATTGGATCTCGACCAACGCGAGCAGCAATGTCGCGATACGATAAACCGCAATCGCGATAGGTTACAATCCGACCTTTATCAAAGTCGGAAACTGATGGTAAACAAGTAAACATTTCTCCTCATTACACGAGACACCACAACAACATTTCACCAGGCAACGCTGGTCAACTGCTGTTTGTGTACTAGAAATCGGTTGGAAACTTTCCTCATGTCATTACATTGTAGGTGTCTCCACCGGCGCCAGCCTTGTGTGAATGCTCTGAAAAGCTAATCATTTGCATATCACAGCATCTTCTTCATGTTGGTAAAATGTCGCGTCTGTAGCACGTCATCTTCGTAGCGTAGCATATTTAATGGCCAG
Organism: Schistocerca gregaria; assembly: GCF_023897955.1. NCBI lineage: Eukaryota > Metazoa > Arthropoda > Insecta > Orthoptera > Acrididae > Schistocerca > Schistocerca gregaria. The sequence continues at coordinate 726,810,592 of NC_064922.1, read as the reverse complement.
TAGTGTATGTCTGTGCAGAGGTCATGCTATTCGCAAAAATAACGTGCCGTAGTTTTGTGTACTTGGTGATGGGTTCGGATGGCGACCCAGATGGGTTCCATAGGATTTAGAACAGGCGAATATGGTCGCCGAGGCATCAAAATGCGTTCTCTATAATGCTCCTCAACCACTGTAGCGCGGTTCTGTCTCCAAGGCACGGACAATTATACTCTTGAAAGATGACATCGCCATGGGTGGGAGACATCAAACACGAAGGGCTGCATGTGGTTCGCAACTGTCAGGGTGTATACGGTTACTATCATAGGTCCCACGCAGGCGCAGGAGAATGTCTCCAGTAGCATAATGAAGCTCGCACCAGCCTGCTTCCGTGGCGCAGTGCACGTTTTGTGCTGCCGTTCGCCTTGATGACGGAGTTTGTGGACACGGCCATCGACCCAATTGACAAAAATTTGATTTACTCCAAGAACATATACTTTTCCATTGATCGTCAGTCGAATCCCGATGGTGCCGTGCCCTCTGCAATCGTAATTCACGATGTCGTTGTGTTACCGTGTGAACACGCAGTGGTGATCTGCTGCGGAGCACCAAGTTCAGCAATGAACAATGGACGGTGTGCTCCGAAACATTTGTGCGTGCACCAGCATTGCGCTCTTTCGACAGAGATGCCAACTTTAAAGAGCATTGAGCCTCTGAAGACCACATTCTGTGAACAGTCTTGGGTATCTGACCACTTTGCGTCTAGTTGCACAATCACCCTTCTTCTTCTTCCGTATCCTGATGCACCAATTATATCTTCCCTTCCCAGTAATTAACAACGTAGTTTACTTTGTCATTGAGCTTCAAAATATCATCTTTAGTGCATGTTATAGACATATCTGGGCAAATCAGTAGGTGGTCGGAAGTCCTGTATTGCTCCGCATTCGCACCTATCGCTATCACTGTAACCCCATTTAAATAGGTTTGATTTGCACCCAGTTACTCCAGTACGCAGCCGGTTTAATGACCTCCAAGTTGTAAAAGGTAGTTGAAATCCCGCAGATCCCTCATCAAGTAGTTCCATTGTGGAGTGTGGAACCAATTCTTTCCTAAGAGATAGCCGCCTTGCGACGAGCTTGGTGGCGAGCTCTTCAGTAGTTTCCACGAAACACGTTGTTTTCGGTGCATATGCATCGGGTGTCGAGGATCATTCTTTTGTTTTGATCTTTCGATCTCGGCGGCTACTTGTCTGCGGATAGTGGGTGGTGCTATGCCTATGATGTGGATAAATGATGTCTGTGGGAGTTGGTTTGAGGCATCCAGTGGCAATACGTACAGTTTCGTTTACGGTGACGTCAACTTGCTTAGTGTGAGCAGAGTTCCAACTGGCGCCGCATATTCCACTGCTGAGATACTCAGCGCCAGACCCGTGGTGCGCAAAACGTGTGGTTGAGCTCCCCACGACGAACCTGTTAGCTTCCGCAGTATGTTGTTCCTGGCACAGACCTTTTTCTTGGCGTTGTGACAGTACTGCTTAAATGTAAGTGCTCTGTCCAATGTTACTCCCAGGTATTTTGGGCTGTTTGTACTGTATGTTTCAGCTCTTCCCCTTGCCACATGACTCGGAGTTTCCGTTTGGCTTGTTTGTTCCTATGATAGAAGGCAGATACTTGAGATTTACTAGGGTTTGGTTTGAGATTATTGCCGTCGTAATAGGTAGCAAGTTCTGTTATGGCTCCCGTGAGATTCTCCGCCACTTGTTCAAAGGTTTTATCCTGTGTGCCACTGCTGCATCATCAGCATATATGAACATTCGTGTCTGGTGGCTGATGGGAAGATCATTGGTATAGATGTTAAATAATATTGGAGCCAAGACACTACCCTGTGCAAGTCCATTTTTCTGTGTCCTCCATCGGCTGTTTTTAGATTGTAAGGTTACATAGTAGCGTCTTTCAGGGTGATTGTTTTGGAGCACCAAAACGAAAACAATCACCCTGAAAGAGTGGTGCGGCGTGGGGTGGCGAAGGGGTGAAGTGGACTGCGGTAGTCGTCGTCGGGTTTTGGGCCACTGCGGCTGCGGCGGGGATGGAGCTTCTCCGTCGTTTCTAAACATACAATACAATACAATACAGTACAAGGCTGAAGAAAAATCAAGACACGATCATTGCATTCGTCGATCGAGAAAAAGCGTGTGACAATATAAAATGGTGCAAGATGTTCGAAATTCTGAGAAAAATAGGATAAGCTATAGGGAGAAGCGAGTAACATTCAGTAACGAACCAAGAGGGAACAATAAAAAATGACTCTGAGCACTATGGGACTTAACTTCTAAGGTCATCAGTCCCCTAGAACTTAGAACTACTTAAACCTAACTAACGTAAGGACATCACACACATCCATGCCCGAGGCAGGATTCGAACCTGCGACCGTAACAGTCGCACGGTTCTAGACTGAAGCGCCTAGAACCGCTCGGCCACACTGGCCGGCGCTGCCGAATTCCTACGGTTTAAGTAGTTCTACTTTCTAGGGGACTGATGACCTCAGAAGGTAAGTCCCATAGTGCTCAAGGCCATTTGAACCATTTGAATTCGGCAGCTGCAGGACCGTTGCCTATCGAGACCTGGGTAAATTATTCCGCGGTTATTCTGCTGTCGTTTGGATCCACAATATGTGAATATTGATTCGATGGACAGCTCTACAGCATTACCCTACTAGCACCTGAGGAGGCATACATTTTGTTGGTGCACATTAGGTACCTTGAGTCAGGAAGCGAGCTGGTTTGCAGCCAGAATCGTGTTGACGGCGGAGAAAAGTGGATCCACGAAGCTGGTAATTTCCACAGATTCTTTTATATTTCTGACATCTTGTGGCTCATGGCTGCGTCCTTAGAGAGCCTCCTTATGGTTCGCGGAGACTTTATCTTTCAACAAAGTAATGCAGGAACACGTGTTCCGCTTGATGTGGTCTATCACGGAAGAGAGGGTATTCGACTGCTGTCCTCCCCAGCACGTTCTCCACAGCTTTCACCAACTGAAAACATCTGGTTATGGCTTGCTGACTGGCACAAAACATCACTTTGCGGCCACTTTCACAGTGTTCAGGCACCTTGGTATCACTTATTCTTAACTCTACTGGAGACGTCAATGATTGTTCTAACAGTAGTTTTGAAAATTGTTTTCTGGCAGAAACCGATGATTTCTGTACAAATAGTGTATGGTTTTGCCAATAAGTAAAGTATCTTGTAAACAAGTGTCATATTAGAAATGTGTCATATTAGAAATCCAAGATCGCTTCTACTCGATGATCAATCGGGTTAAAGCCGTTAATTTGCCAAAATGGTGTAGTTCCTCCCTACATACAATCAAATCGTCTACACTGTCTTCTTAAAAGAATCAGGATATACCTGATATTAGACATTATTGTGGGGTATCTCAACCCTTCGTGTTTATGACGATTTGAACTCTACTGGAGCCATTTTCAAGGAGGTCTCTGAAAGCCTGTTGAGGAATGACAGCCCAGTATCGTTCAAGAGCCGAAAGCAGAGAAAGAAGTTATGTCGGACGCCACGCGAAGAGGCATCTCGACGATATAATTCATCCAAAAAGTCTTCCTTTGAGTTCAAGTGGGGACTCTGTGGAGGCCAGCCCATTTCAGGATTCCACAAACCAAAGGTTCACAGATCGTGGTTTATGATGGGTACAGTGTCATGCTGATACAAACAATCGTCATCTCCAAACTGTTGCTTCACTGGTCGTACTAAACAATGCTATAATACGAGTTCATATGCTTCCGCATTTAACAGTTCTTACGAACAATAAGGGGGCTACACCGTGACCACAGAATCACCAACATTCCGTAACACCACTTCCTCCCTGCCTTAGTACTGGCATTACGCATGACGACAGGTAATCATCTCCAGGATTTCGCGACACCCATCAATCTGGTTACCACGGTGTATAGGGTAATTTATCGCTCCATATCATTCGCCTGCAGCCATTCAACGACCAGTGTCGTTGGCATCGCTCTTTAGCCCACCTCAGACTTTAGCATTGACTACAGAAATGTGTGTCTTATGAGGCCCTGCTACACCGTTGTACCCCATCCTTTAATTCCCTGTGCACACTCATTGGGGCAGTTGGACCGCTAGTAGCACTTCGGAAGTCACGAGTGATCCTTCCGCTGATTTCATGCGACTTTTGGCAACCACTGTCCTCACTCAGGGACCATCCCTGTCTGGCAAATATTGAGGTCTGCCTGCTTTTGGTTTAGCTGCGGTTGTTCCTTAGCGTTTCCGCTTCACAATCATATCGGCAACTGACTCGGGCAACTTTCGATGGGTTGAAATGTCCTCGACATATTTGTGAGTTAGGTGTCATCCAGCGACTATTCCATGCCATTGAGCTTTCCTTAGCGACCCATTCTGAATTTATCGCTTCTCTAGTTCTTCCCCGCCTCCTTTATTACGATGAATATGCTTCTCTTGACAGATAATGATCAATTCCAAAAGTTATAGTGGTGTCTATATTCACCATCTGATTTTACACTATGTGATCAGTTCCTCCTGCTATACTGGACTCAGATAACATGCAAAATTTCGGTATTTGCTTCACGTCCACGCGTCATACTTTTAACGACCAGCAGTATACTTACTATTGTCTCGATTTAACAGTGACGACTCCAATAGACGACAATCGTTTCAAGACGCCCGGATAGAACTTTTAAGAGGGGATACATTAGGGGATTAAATTTAAAGCAGCCTGTAAACTTAAATTGTGAAGACTGATACATGTTCTCAGACTCTTCAACGCCAGCAAGCGGTGCCCAGTAGGCCGACACTGTTTGAGAGATTACCCCATTAAACATGGGAGTGAACTTAGCGGCCGAAGGATTGAACGTACTGGATTTCTTTGGCTGCCACAGGCCACCGCGGGAGCAAAATATTCCCTCACCACATTGGCCTTTCAATCATTAATGGAAGGTATCGCGACTGCGATTTTCGCAGGTTTTTCTAAATAGCAGTACGTAACTACTAGGGTGGTACATCTGAATACACACGGCCCATTTTTCCATGTCCTTCATAAGCAGAACTCGTTCGTATCTAATAACCTCGCCGTCTTCGGAAAATGAAACACTATTCGGTGATGGGAGATGAATCAACAATATAACAATATCTTTTTACACAAACAACTTCTTTGCTAGGATGTATAATTATTGTAAAAAAATGGTAAATTTGTGGTAAGATCTTATGGGACCAAACTGCTTAGGTCGTCATTCCCTAAGTTTACACACTACTTAATCTAACTTAAACTCACTTACTCTATGGAAAACACACACACACCCATGTCCGAGGGAGGACTCGAACCTCCGACGGGGGAAGCCGCGCGGACCGTGACGGCTACCCCGCGCGGCCATAAGTATTGTAAGTTTGGGATAAACCAAATGATGTTGCGATATGTTAAGCGGAAGAGTTTTGTGACTGAGAAGATAAAGTCTTAACTTCCATAGCAATTTTTTTTAGTCCATAGCTTCCCTAAAGTAGTTCAAGCTGAAGCCCAGATGTTTCCAACTATATTAGCGTAGCAGAGATCATATCTCATTCTTGACAAATTAGTAGTGGCCTGTAACTTCATGACAGATTAAAAATGGGTGACGGATCAGGACTCGAACTTGAAACCTTGCCCTATCGCGCCAAGTGTCAGGGTTCCAAACGCGACTAGCGACCGAAACTCACAGCTTCACTTTCACCAGCACCTCATCTCCTAGCTTCCAAACTGAAGTGGAACTGTGAGAGTGGACTGTGAGTCGTGCTTGGGTAGTTCAGTCTCAGGTCAGTGACCAGCCTTCAGGGCGTGTCAACGACCGTACTCGTATACCGCATTATTAAAAGAGATCGCCGACAGGCCACGTATGGGGCAGTGCATGTATTCCGCAATACACGCTCACTCTAATCGCATATAATTATCCGAGCCAGCCGATTATGTCATCGCCATGGCGGGGCTGTGTATCAACGGAAATCGTGAGTCATTCTCCGAAGCGGGGACGTCGACGTCCTACAGTTACCTTAATCGCAGCTGGACTATAAACCAACGGCTTTTGCCTGACGGCCTAACCGTTTGGCCTCCAACACTCTTACGCCACTCCCGCGTGACTGCCGGCTCCACGTGGTCTGAGGCTCAAACTGAGTTCCTCTCAGCTCTGCGCCATCGGTGTCCGACGGCGCCCGCTGCCTCGCTCCGGCCTGCGGTCCGGGATTCATCGCCATGGGCGGTTTTGCCTTCTTCTGCTGGGCTGGCCTGCCTTCCTCCTGCTACGCGCGACGACCGCTGTCACGTCACATCGGCCACAGAAAAAGCCGACGCCGCACTTTACTGGCGGTAGCCACGACCACCCGCCTTTGGGCTGCCCCAGGCGAACCCCCCCCCCCCCCTCCCAGGAACATCTCACACCAGACGAGTGTAACCCGTATGTTTGCGTGGTAGACTAATGGTGCTGTACTCGTACGTGGAGATCTTATTTTCTTCAGCCTTGTTTCCATTATCATGCGCATCTAAAGATCTCCCTGTCTGTCGACTATATCTTTCTAAACCCAGATTGATCGTCGTCTAAGAGATCCTCAATTTCTTATCCATTATCATGTCTATTAATATTGTCAATACCTTAGGTGCATGAGCTGTTACGCTAAGTGTGCGATAATTCTCGGAAGTACCTGTACTTGGTGTCTTAGGAATTGTGTAAACGCTATTTTTCTGGAAGTCCCAGGGTACTTCGCCAGTCTCATAGACTCTACACAGTAATGCAAAAACAGACATCATGTCTGATAGGATAACAGCAATGAGTGATTATAAAATGTGACAATCCGTCTTGATTCCAATTTTTTTTTATTCGTATGACCGGTTTCGGTTCATTCAGAACCATCTTCAGATCTAATATTTCACTTACAGGAGGACATGCTGCGTCACATCAATGTGAAAGTTGCTGGATTTGGACGGGTTACTCCTGCAACTGAAATATCGTATCTGAAGATGGTTATGAATGAACCGAAGCCGGTCATATGAATAAAAAAAATTGCAACCAAGACGGATTGTAAGTAACATTCTACACTCTAACTTGAATAGTCGTTTGGTTCCCGCTTCGAGTGAGGTGGCTCATTGGTTAGCAAACTGGACTCTTATTCGGGAGGACGACACTCCAAACACCACTTCGCCGACGAAGTCCATGATTTTCCTAACTCGATCCAGTCAATGGCCGGGATGATTTGTTTGAAAAGGCACGGCCGCTTTCCTTCCTCATCTTTGACAGAATGCGAGTTTGTACTCCGTCTCTAATGATGTCGATATCGACTGGACGATAAACGCAATCTTCCTTCACGCTTCGCCCAATTCCGATGGAATGTTATCTATCCAATCTATCCAATTATCTTTAGTCTTCCAGACCTCCATTGATTTTGGTTTCTAACACTGAATCGCGTATGTCATCACTGTCGACTCAGAATTCTTCTTCTAATACGTCATCAGACAAGTTTGCACCCTTATAGACATGTTAATTACTTGATTATCTAAGCATTTAAAAATATGTCGTGCGTACAGGAGAAGACGTGGCGGTAGTAGTACGGCTTTCGGACTGTTGGCGGAAGGGCAAATGTAAACAGATGGGGCACGGCCGCGGTGCGTGTGGACGGGCTCACCGGCACGCGTGGCTATTAATCAGCGCCGGCTGGCCGCGTCCTCTGCCGCCGGCGCCCAGGCGGGCCTCGCCGTCGGCGTCGGCGTCGGCGTCGGCGGCGGAGTCAGTTATTGATTCGGTGGCCGCCGCTGTGCCGAGCGCCGGGACGCGGCGCCGGCCTGTAGCGCGACACGCCCCCGGACAGCACGCAGCACGCAACACGCCCACCCAGGCCGCCGCTCTCGCCGTATCCGTCTGCCCCCCGGACCTTATCGCAACCCACTTCTCAAGTGCCAGCTGTCTCGTTGCCTCTGTGATTTCAAGTGATCATTACGTCTACTGGATGATCATCTGCAGTGTCGCTTTCATAACGAGACACTGATTCTTACGTGGTTAGACACTGGACTCGCATTCGGGAGGACGACGGTTCAATCCCGCGTCCGGCCATTCTGATTTAGGTATTCCGTGATTTTCCTAAATCACTCCAGGCAAATGCCGGGATGGTTCCTCTGAAAGGGCACGGCCAACTTCCTTTCCCATCCTTCCCTACTCCGATGAGACCGATGACCAAACTGTGTGGTCTCCTTCCCCAAAACAACCAACCAGCCAACTGATTCTTACGGCCGGCAATGATGGCCGAGCGGTACTAGACGCTACAGTCTGGAACCGCGCGACTGCTACGATCGCAGGTTCCAATCTTGCCTCGGGCGTCGATGTGTATGAAGTCCTTAGGTTAGTTAGGTTTTAGTATTTCTAATTTCTAGGGGACTGATGACCTCAGAAGTTAAGTCCCTTAGTACTCAGAGCCATTTGAACCATTTTGATTCTTACGAAGACGAATAAATATCGAACCTGGTAATATGGTGTAAGTCCCGTACGACATTGATTTTAAGTGACTACGGTTGGCAATAGACAAGTTGTTTCAGCAACGAATTTCGTTCTAATAAGACACAAAAACAGAGATTTGCAAAGTGTCATAAAATCAGTATAGTACTTATTTCACTTAACGACTAGGGGCACTAGATCAACGTTTCAAGAACTACGTACATAAGATGATTCTTGTTCTGAAAATGACTCCTAACAATCGAAAGCGGTAAACTATCTAGATTTTAACACTAAGGTTGAATTCAGATCACCACGACAGCCGATAGATAAGCTCTTGATACGATGTTGTCGCAACATGGTACTGGTTATGATTGTGACTCATAAGAGTCGTAACTGTTTAAAATGCGATCAAGAAAACTGCAAAAAAAAATGTAGGTTTCCAACATGGTGGCGCTTCAGGAGCTGTGTCAGCAAGAGTCTCATTGGATTGGAAGTAACAGCCAACAAGTTGCAATAAACAAGTTTAGCCATGGTTTCAACACTTGTAAAACTGTCTTGTTCAGAAGTTATTGTAGCTATTAAATATTATGACACTGTGTATAGAACAGATATGGTGTCGTCACTGTAAATAAAATTACAGGCAATGTTTAAAAATAATTTTACTGAAGCATTCTCACGCAGAATCTCATATCTGTATCCAATGTGCGAGTCATTGACCCTTTGTACTACAGGTGCCTGTCACCCTCTTAATCGTCGTTTAAAATACGTGATTTTAAAGAAGTAGCTCTCTATTGTATAGCTTTATCTTAAAACTTTTTAAAATATCACACTTTGACACTGCTTCCAACTACGGGTAGCATTCCTCTTGAAATATACATATATATCAGAATTAAAGTGGCATCAGATCTTTTTTCTTTTTCGGCCGAGCCGTTCTAGGCGCTTCAGTCTTCAATCGCACGACCGCTGTGGTTGCAGATTCTTTTTCTTTTTCAGTCATCGGTCTTATAACTGGTTTGATGCGGCCCGCCCTGAATTCCTCCCCTGTGCCAACTTCATCTCAGAGTAGAACTTGCAACCTAGGTCCTCAATAATGTCTTGAGTGTATTACAATATATGGCTTCCTCTACAGTTTATGACCTCTAAAGCACCGTCTAGTACCATGGAATTCATTCCCTGATGCCTTAAAAAAATTCTGTCATCTTGACCCTTCTCATTGTCAATCTAACTGAAATCTTCCCCTATCAACAGGCCTTTTCCACGTATACCTCCTCTTCTTGTGTTTCTTGAACAGAGTATTCGCTAGTACTAGCCGAAATTTATAGCAGAATTAGTCTTTCTCCTCTCTCATTCCTCGTCCCAAGCCCACATTCGTCTGTAACCATTTCTTCTCCTCCTTCTCCTACAACTGCATTCCAGTCCCCCCTAACAATTAAATTTTCATCTTCCTTTACGTACTGTATTACCCTATCATATCCTCATACAATTTCTATATCTCTTTATCTTCAGCTTGCGACGTCGGCATGTATACCAGAACTATTGTTGTCGGTGTTGGTGTTGGTTTGCTGTCGATTCTTATAAGAACAACCCTATCACTGAACTGTTCGCAGGACACACTATTTCCTCCACCTTCTGGTCGTAGAAAGCGTAAAATGTGGATTACATGTGCCAGCTTGCCAATGTCAAATTTCATTGTACAACATTGCGTCTTTTGTCTCAATGATTGTACAACAAATTGTCCTTTAACACGCCGACATAGAAAATAGAAATGCAATAAATGTTCACAGCTAATGTTGTAATTGCGCGGTTGGTTGGTTGAAGTCTCTTGGTGATTCTTTATCTTTGCCACTAATAGACACTTTCCAAATGCGATTTGGCGTCACCAGAGGAAAACGACTTCGGATTATTGACAAAAATCATGTTTAACACAGACTAGTATTTCATTGAGAGAATCTGTACATTCATGTGGCTTCGTCATTCTAGAAGCAATGGAACTACGTGAGTTTCAGTTTAGCTGTTTCAACGGAATTAATTTCTAGAAAATAACAATAAAAACGTAACTCCACACAAAAAGGATTAGAGTTTACGGCTCGTAACAAATCATAGATGCTACCTCACTACGAATGACATGTATATGAGATAGTAGACATGAATAAAATTACTAATATTTACATCCAGTTGTTAACAATGCTAAAGAAAACAACGACGAACACACTGCAGGAAGCGGAGAAACGCCTCAGGTTGGGCAGCCTTTGTCGGTTCAGTTGGACATTCCAGTTCTCCGCTATTACCTGTGCCTAATTGCCATCTGTTTTAGGTGGCAACGTTAATGTAGGTGAGACGACATATCAGCCTTCATTTTTGCTCTGCAAGGCATTTTGCTGTGAGTAGCGGAGGGCACTTGTGGTGCCATTCCCTGTCTAACCCGTTTGAGAATTATGCACTGGAAGGATGAGTGCGGGGCTCTTTGTTGGAACGTACGCCCTCAGAATTTAGGAAGAACATATCTGTGCATGGCACTATGCGGCCGGCCGGAGGGGCCGAGTGGGTTCTAAGCGCTTCAGTCTGGAACCGTGCGACCGCTACGGTGGCAGGTTCGAATCCTGCCTCGGGGATGTATGTGTGTGATGTACTTAGTTTAGTTAGGTTTAAGTAGTTCTAAGTTGTATGGTACTGTTAACGTCAGATGTTAAGTTCCATCTGAACCATTTGGCACTATGCCCCTCTTGTTGCATTTGCCACTAGAGTTTGTCCTCTGAAAGACGCCTTGCTCTAGTGACAAATGCTCTTGTGTCATTAAATGAGGAAACACTCAGCCCTTGGTTGAATATCTCTGCCCCCCCCATATCTTGCACTAAGTCAACTTTATAAGTGTTCCAAACTGATGAGAAACGGTGAAGCAACTGATGTAAGTACTTTCTTCACGAATGTGCTACGTTTTCTAAATTTTTCCTGTAGTGAAATTCAGCCTACATTCTGCTTTTCTGCGTTTGCTTTTAGTTGGTAATTACCCTAATGAAGTTCCGAAAGGTTGTTATTGCTAGGTATTTTACGGTAATACTTATTTCCCGTGACAAGTTGCGAACACTTTAATTGAACAGCAGTTCTCTTCACAGTAATTCCGGTTTCGTCTGTCGATTGTTTTTACCTAGACGACAGATTTTAAATAACGCGCAGAGAGAACAGCCACTCTCGGGTTTTAGCTGGGATACGAAGGGAGAACAGGCACTTCCTCGATCGTGGTATGAAATAGCCTGGTGACATTGACCTACTGATTAGGTGACACGTTGGTAGAAGCAACGATTCAAGAATGGAGTAAACGACTAATTCCGTGAGCGATTATTTACTTAGTTTTACTACTCTCACTTCGCAATGCCACAATTGATTCAGTATGACAGTACGAATGGGTGATTACTGACAAGCCTTAAGATCTGGCACGCTGCACTCATGTAACCCCCAAAATATTCTCCCGCCGCTGAGTCATTACTCTGAATTCCTCTACCAAGCCCCATTTATGTAATCGTCCGTGTTACCAATGAAATCCTAGTAGTCAGTTATCTCAAAAGGGTCTGCTGGATAAGTTCCTGCGTTCATATTTGATAATTTTGCTCATATATACCATCTTTTCAGTGCTATTACCATTTAGCTTGCCTACTTTGTCTGTACTATTGGAGGATATAACACACCTGGTTTTATGAAGTCCAACACGACTCTTTGCTGATGATTATTTGTAAAACTCCCCTTCTATCCAATAAATTTACAGGTATTGCTAATCACTCCAGTAGCTTCACCGTCGCAACAGGAGACAAAATCTGATGCTTTGGTATCACGGTGCTAACACGAAATCGCAGATTGCTCCCATTAAACAGATTCTGCCCGAGAACAGAGGTTACTTCAGATTTTGTTCTACCAGAGCAGAGGAAGCAGTACTTCATACGCTCGGTCAGCCTATTGGAGCTTTATGGAGGTGCAGCAATGAGCTGGATACTTCTGTCAATCGTAAACCATTACAGCCCAAATTATGAGCCTTCCGCACTGGGAATGTGCAGATGTAGAAAAATGACAGTAAATGAGTAATTGTTTTATTTTTTATTATTTATTTATTTTGACATTAGTGCACGTGTTTTACTTCTTCATCAGATCTTAACAGAATGTCATTGAGTTCCGCGACAATTTCCGATACATTGCTTATCCGTTTTGCTAGTACTGAATTTTCTTTTCCTGTACTACACTCACCTCTTGGGTTAATAGAGCATCATCTCAATCTGCAACATCATCAGAAGCACCCGAGGTATTTAAATAATAACATACAATGAGCTCAATAGTATATTCAGGTGTGGGTTCTCCTCTTGTCCAAAAATCGTAAGTCATATCTTGCACATTTATTGTGTTAGCATTAGTTTCACAGTAGTCATCATCAACACATTAGTCTGGAAAAGAAACTGACTATACACACATAATTACTTAATCTCATTTAACGTACACTTACTTCCAGTTGTTACATTTCGAATCCAGTAAAAGTAACTCCCCACCATAGAAACTAACACTGTTGCTAAGCTGTTTCATTAAAATGTTTGCCTCTAAACATATGGACACTGGTATCATATTTGGTTGAAATAGGAATATACTATAAGTTGTTTTCATATTATTATATTTCTCAAGGTAGGTCAGCCGACTCAGCTACGTCACACATGCAACTGTTTACACTCACTAAGTCTAGTGTACATTCCTGCCATCCAGTCGATGCTGCCAACCACTGATATAGAAACAGACCAATGCCATGTGACTCAATAGCCTATTGAAAGATACCTTGTAATATATAACCCCCGTTGGCTGCATAAACAGCCAAAAACTGGGTGGCTACCATTAAAGTGTAGCTGTTTGCAGTAATCCAATGTGGGCTGTAATTATCGTATGAGACCGAAAATCAGTAGATTTTCCAGTGCGTCGAGCGGAACCGATTTAGGCTGAAAAATATTAGTTCCAATTTTGGCCACCAGGTTCAAATCAGGCGCTGTGAGTGCAAGGAAGTCTTATAGAAATGTTTCCACATGGAATATAGTTGGAACAAGACGTGGACAGAAAAGGCGAAACAGGTGAGTTAGGCATAATGTTGATGTCATTATTAACGACCACCTATGCAGTTCTTTCAATACGTACACTGGAGACGTCGAAGAGATGCTGTGCAGTGCCAGATTTGCAGCTCGTGGCCAAAATTGGAACTAGTTTTTTGTCAGTGTAAATCAGTTCCTCGTGAATGCATTAGAATATCCACCCAGTTTCGCCGTTACATGATAGTTACAGTTCACGGTGGACTCTGCGAGCACCTGTCACAGTGTCCGGTATGTTCGATCACGGTAAATTGAAATAAAAGTAAAAAAAAAAAAGTAGTTGCAGTTCGTCACTATTTTCGTATTACATCCTACTGAAGAGGCAAATATGGAATAAATTCAAAGCCATGGAGGAGAAACGCTCGAAACTTGTTAAACATGCAGGTGATCGAACACGCTGAGACATATGCAAGCGTTTCCAACGATGATAGTTGTACGCAGCAAGAACGGCGTGCTGAATGACTGGATATGTGCGTTGCCCGCGGCTCAAAGCGAAAGAAGATGGCGCCCGTGCAGTGGCCGCCTTGGGCTTGTTTTGAGGCCACGGCCTGCTCCCACGCCAGAGGCCACCCGGTCAGCACGTGCCAGCAGAGTTCAGGTCGACCGCGGCCAGCGACTCGGCAGAGCCGTCTGCGGGGAAAATCAAAGGGGATAGCCGGGCAGAAGGACTGCGCTCTCCCGCCATCTCCCGGTCCTGGGAAGCCAACAGCAGGCCATGCATGTGTATGATATCGTTCCAAGCCGAGGTCACTCTCCCTCGGCTCCACTGAGGAGCGTTGCTCGTCCTACCAGAGGATCAATTACCATACATAGTCCTCGAGCAAACAGGTTGTGTGGGATTTGCGCGACAGCCCTCGTGGCATTTGCTCTTCGCAAAATCTCTGTCGTCAACGTTGCAGAGAAGTCATCTGCCGTCGATTGGAGAAGAGCTGATTTATTTAAAATCTGCTGATTTTCGAGGACTGTTTGCAAGACATGTTTATGTCACTATTCTAAGACATTCACGCGAGCAAAATGATTATTCTGGAAGTAATCAAAACTTGTAGGTTATCTTGGCTGGTCTGTCAATTACCAGAGTTTCTCTTTAACTCCGTTTAGCTAACCCTCGCTATGCCGTGGGGGAGAGGGCGGGACGGGAGTACTTAGTGCTCAACTTCTGAGATTATTGTAATCTAGTCAGTTACTTTATATTTCAAAATGTCGAAAAAAATGTTTTGTTGTTAAAAAATCCTTACTCCAGATTCCATAAATACATTAAATTTTTCAGTCAAACTCAACCCAAAATTTGAGTCTCATTCGTATAAGTTACTCCTCCAGTTAATGTCACGTTCAGTTGGTTCAAATGGCTCTGAGCACTATGGGACTTAACTTCTGAGGTCATCAGTCACCTAGAACTTAGAACTACTTAAACCTAACTAACCTAAGGACATCACACACATCCATGCCCGAGGTAGGATTCGAACATGCGACCGTAGCGGTCGCGCGGTATCAGACTGTAGCCCCTAGAACCGCTCGGCCACCCTGGCCGGCCATGTTTTGTACTTTCAGGTTCAGGGCATTTCGTTTTAAAAAGTATGTTGTCAGCAAAAGTCAACAACAATAAACGAAATCAGTGGGCGTCAGTTGATCCCTTTCGTAGTACACGTTGACGTTGCGCACTGTGCGTTGAAAGAAATTTTCATGTTCAAGACAATAGTAACACATTGGTACATCTTTAAACAAAATGTTGCTAATACAAGTCAACAACAATTTATAAATTTTCTATTTTTTCTTAATTCTTTTAGTGTGGGCATAAAGTAGCCCTCTTCCCAACTGTCATTCGCCTTTATGGAAAATGCGATAGTATTGCTGGGGTTCGTGTCCACATCTCAAGTGTTTTATTTTTTCGCAGGAAAAGTACTGTATATTTGCGTTTGATTATTTTTGTTACGTTCTGGTGGGGGCACAGGTGTAAACTAAAAGATGTGATCTTGATGGCATTGGAGCGAATGGCACAGATTTCTACCGTGATATTCTTCACTGGAACGAGACTGAAGTGTGAGGCGTCTAATTCGTAGAGAGATTCCGAGGCTTTAGTGCATTAAGCACGTGCAGAGATGGTGATACACAGACTGAGCCAACAACATTCAGAATAGAAAGTGAAGGTGAACTTGTCTATGATAGTGTACGATGAAATGAGAATCGTCTGATTCTTAAAATTCTATGAAATAACTAACCTGCTTCTCAAAATTATTTTGGAGGTATCTGTTATCACAGAAGCAGTATTAATATAAAAAATTGTTGAGGATCAGACACTCCTATTTTCTTCCCTTCTCTTTACATTTATTCTTTATACCTAACAGGATTCTCTCGTCAATTTTCGTATTAGACACAATGACTATAATTTTACATTCTTTGTGGTTAAATGTAATTGTACTGTTGAATGTCAGCGAATACTGAAACAAAAGGTGCGCTATTATAACTGGTTTTCAATTACACTAATTTTTATGCATTTTATTTTTTTACCCAATTTGGCTTCGACTTTTTTAAGGGGTAATGATAACAGCAACGCTGTTGAGCACCTTTCGTGGTATGTATAATGAATTAATAGAGCACTTGTGTCACTTTCATATTCACTTAAATTGTTACACAACTGGTCGTCTTCTTGCCTTAATTGTTACTTCACTAAAGATTTTCATTAGATATTGCTATTAGAAGGCTTCTGTAGATGGGACAGTATCTTTGGTTACGATGTTTCCTATCAAAATTCGTGACCAAAAATTATGTGCGTTAGTAATATCTCCCGCTCTAGTATATGTTAGGTAAGCAAGTCAGTTGCTACCTAATAATGGCCTAATAAGACGAAAACTGGTTTTAAAAAACATACATTATTGGGAAAAAAACTGAGCTTGTTCGGTTTTCAACCACAAACATTAAATTGTTCTACCGCGATGAGTCGGAGGAAAACATTTATTTTAGAATACGACAAAGTTTAATGGAAAGTTACTAATATGCCACAGATAAAGATGCACCCATACAAACATTTCAAACAAGCGGAGCAGTGTTAATAAGTACAGCAAGTATTAAAAGACTTTTTGTGTACACGATAGTCATAATGTCTCAGAGGGAGTTGTACATTTGCTGCACGATACAGAAATGACTGCCACGTATCACATTTGTGCTTAGATCATGTACATGTCTGACTTCAGTAGAAGTCTTAACACAGGCAATGGTGAACAACATCAAATGGCTCTGAGCACTATGGGACTCAACTGCCGTGGTCATCAGTCCCCTCGAACTTAGAACTACTTAAACCTATCTAACCTAAGGACATCACACACATCCATGCCCGAGGCAGGATTCGAACCTGCGACCGTAGCAGTCGCACGGTTCCGGACTGCGCGCCTAGAACCGCGAAACCACCGCGGCCGGCAATGGTGAACACATAAACAGCGAAATGATCTGACGCTCCCGCTGACTGCGGAAATAGCCTCAACTGTCAGTAGCTGCCTGGAGTTCCAGCAGCCAAAACTGCGTCCGACTACTGAAGTTTGCCAGAAAGTTTGGCATCAGCGCACACTCCGTGGCAGAGTGAAAAATTCATCCTGGGAGATGAGAGATGACTTCGACATATCTCTGACAGACCCAAGACGAAAGCAGGCACATGAAGTAAACGACACCCTTCAGCACTTTTGACATCTTTGAGAGAACATCCCATAAAAATTACCATTCCATCTGATATGGGAAAATATACTTGTATGTGAGAAAGGCGAAAAATTCCAACTCCAGAGAAGGCAGGTGCTGATGTATTTATTACCGAACAGTCAGTTTAGCATGCCATGATTGCAAAATACTAACACGAATTAGTTACATGTTAAATAACAAATTAGTTGTTGACATCGAGGGAATTCCGTAGAAATATAGAGACAAGCAATGCAATACTGATCGTACGACTTCTCACAACAGGCAGATTAATGAAAGGCAAACCTATTAGAACATAACCTTTGAAATTCTGGTGTTGTAAGAGATAATACGAAAGGAGAAAAAAATATTTATAATTATAAGGAACTAGACTCCAGTTATAAGAGTCCAGGGACATGAAAGGAAGCACTAGTTGAGGAGGGAGTAAGACATGATTGTAGCTTATTAACAATGTTATTCTGTTTGGACAATGAGCAATCTGTGCCAAAAACCCGTGAGAAAATTGGAGAAGAAATTAAAGTTCAGGTAAAGAAACAAATACTTTGAGGATTGACGATGTCAGAGACGGTAAACGGCGTCAGCTGAGCGGGATGGATAGTGTTTTGAAAACAGTTTACAAAAAAAAAACACATAAAAATTAAAACGTGGGGTAAGAGTGTAGTCGAAAAAAGAAACCTGATGCTGAAAGAAGTTCATTGGGAAATTATACACGGAAGTATAAAATGTGTTTTTATATTTGAACATCAAAATAACTGACTATGGTCGAAGTAAAGACAGTACAAAATACGCATTTGCAACAGAAAGTTTCCAAACTAATTATGCATGGTGGAAGGCCAGGTATGCTAAATTCTGTCACTGACGTAAACTTAGGAAAATACATCTGTCACTGAGTTCAAGAAACTAACAGCGCCATCTATGAGTTGTTTGGTATCCTACAAAACTAACAGCGCTATCTCTTGATATTTTTGGTGTACTACTCCTTGATGATAGTGTCACCCAGGTAAATATTCGAACAACGAAATGAGATGAAAATTTAGATAAAACTATAACTTACGATATATTTTTTTATGTGAGTTGATTTTGGCGAAACATAGCCTTTACGCTGCACAAAGCTAAATTCATGTTGCCTGTGAAAACCCTGTGAAGATTCGTCAACCAGTTTTGGAGGTCACCCTTTTCAGACACATCGAACGTAGATAAAACTTTCAAGTACGATATATTTTTTTTTTTGGTCATGAGCTGATTTCAATGCAACAAGTCCGGTCTGTTGGCCCAATCTACGCTCAAGTTACATGTGAAAACCCCATGAAAATTCATCAACCGGTTTTGGATCTGGTGGCGTGTTCAAAGAGACAGACAGAGATGGCGGTTTTAGATAAAACTTTAAATTACGATATATTTTTTCCGTGGTCCGATTTTCATGAAACAAAGCTTGTACATTTCCCCAAGCTACGCACCAACTACTTTTTAAAACCGCATGAAAATTTGTCAAGTCCTTTTGGAGATTAGCGTGCCCAAACTGGTAGACAAATGGCTCTGAGCACTATGGGACTTAACATCTGACGTTATCAGTCCCCTAGGAACTACTTGAACCTAACTAACCTAAGGACATCACACACATCCATGCCCGAGGCACGATTCGAACCTGCGAGCGTAGCAGTCGCGCGTTGCCGGACTGAAGCGCCTAGAACCGCTCGGCCACAAATAGGTAGACAGACACGACGTGTTTTAGAGTTTTTGTATATTGTTAAGACCTTACCACAAAGAGCATATTATTTAAAGGCAGTATGGAAGACTACTTGAATACTCATAATGTGGAGCGGCAGCAATTAGGTTTACAGAACCAGAGAGAAACGGCAGAACACAAAATACGTATTCAGTCTTTGTTGAGAACTTTATGATAGAAAAATATCCAAATTGTGTGATAAGTGACTTTCGTCTTATAGTTCGGAAAGGAAGAAAGGTGCCAGGCCTGGAAAGTGCCACAAAAAGTAAGCTTCTGGTACAGAAACATAATAAAATGAACGAACACTTTCTCCTTTCGGCTCTATGATCTTCAGTTCCGTTCGTTTTTTATGGGTTGCACATATACAGTTAATAAAGCAAAACTTACTTACGATTAGTATGAAGTCTGTAAATAAGATCATCGTTACAATTACAGATCTCCTAACTCTTACACCTTACATCACGTTATTTCATTTGCGACAGTCAGTTATTTGCGTGTGTTAACGTAAGTAGTCCGGACCATTTATCAAACGAAAGCATTTCCTGCAATGCTGTAAGGCAGACTTCTGTTAGTGTTAATACTGTTGTAAATAATCAATTATGAGAACGTAGGTAACTCTGTAAAATGCTGCATAGTTATAATAAAAAAGAAGATTTGGAAAATAGGTCAAACCTTTTGTAAAAAGATTTGTCTAAAAATAAAAATTAAAACACATTAGAGTTCAGTGTTCAACTGAGAATTTTGAAGAATATTAGAGGATATTTTACTGGTGGATTACGTAGACCATGCAGTCAGCTGTTCTATGGCCTTGAGATGTGCATATTTTCGAGTATTATTCAAATACCGGCCACATCGTTTCGCAAAATATTAGATCTTTTCCTAATTTTTTTTAATATCGAGTTTTGTTCAGAAAATGGTTTTTTAATAATTAAATGTCTCATTAATCTAGCTTTTTAAGCGGAAAATAGCTAAGCCTTGAAGAGATGTTTTGAAACTAAATTTATACAGCCAGCAGCAGCTTTTCGTGAAATATTTAAAATTTCCCTCAAAACACTGAGTGTATTTAATTACCTTGATTGTTTTCGAGGAATTAAATCCTTCTTTTCAAAACTAGACATCATTGTGGTTGATTTGACGCTGCTATAGTAAATTTCCTGCCCTTCTTTGGCTATGAAAATTCGGACAAAAATTCATTGTGTAATTTCTAGCTAGTCTTGTTTCCGCTCCTCTCGTACATGCGACCAAAGGCTGTGAAACGGATGTTGCGTAGCCCCAAGGGCTGCACGTCGGCAAACATTCCGTTGAGCTGCGGCGCCGACTGCTGAAAGTTTGATTCCTTTCTGGAGGACGACCGCAGGCCTGGCTCTAGGCAGAGGCCTGTTTGCTTTGCCGTCGCAACAGGTAGCCAGCCGGCAGCGGCTGCCTAATCACAACAAGCATCTGTGAGGGGTAACGCGGCCCTTCCTCTAGCCGTCTGTATCACAATGTTCGCGGCTGTGTAGGCCATAGATTAAGGAAGGTAAGCGCACTTGCTGTTAAACATCGACTAACCTAAAGGAAAAGTGAAGTGCGCTGTCTAACAAGAGCATGTCAGAAACGCAATCTTACTGTCCTAATGTTACACCTTTCATCGAAAATGCAGGGACGAGAATGTGAGAAAAGTTCAGAAGTAAAATTCGGGGCAAATGTATAAAAATAGCAAGTCGTTGATGACTCTGTTGCCAATAGTGAACGTGAGCGAAAGTTACAGGAGATATTGAAGGATGTGAACCAACTAATAACCATTGTATATGGACCGAGAATAAAGCAAAACGGACTACAAACTGAGGAGTAAGGCAAATGAGATTAGCGATAAACTTAACATTGTAAATCTGCTACCAATTAATAGTATTCTGCTACTCTTGAAGCATGACTGAAGAAGCAATGAGAATAAGAGAAGCAGACTGCCTCTGCCAAATTGAGGACTCCTCGCTAATAGGACGCTACCATTAAAAACCCAGTTGTCAATCTAAGAAATAAATACTTAATTACTTGTGACTGGAGAGGTCAGTGCTCTGTAAGTGGTTCATGTAGTGCAGAAGGGATTAGAAAAGATTAGAAACGTTTAACCCGTTTCGTTACAGAGGGGCGCTGAAAATTAAGTGAACTAATAAGATAAGAAATAAGAAGGTATCCGAAGGAAAATTAGAGTTTCACGGCCCGTCGACAGCGGAGTCATTAGAGAGTAGGCAGCAAGCTCGGATTGCGAAAGGATGACGAAGGTAAACGGCCTTGCCCTCTAAAAGAAACCACCACGGGGTATTCTTGGGCCGATTCAATGAAATCATGAAAAACCTAAATATGGTGGCTATACAGGCATTTCAACCACCTTCTACCCTCAAGCACCATCTCACTCGGTGGGAGGTATTTTAAGAGACGAAGAGGATATACGAAGGACATTGAATAAAAAACAGGATAGTTTCAAGACGTGACAGAATATCACCCATGATACAAAAGGGCTAAACAATAAGTTATTTATCTTATTAATGGAATATTAATGTTAGATAGACCGTCAAAGACAGAGCACCTCGTGTTCCTGCTGCTAATAAGACGAGTACCCCGTTCGTTTCTTATATTATTTTTACGAGCTTCAAACAGGAGCGACTGCAGTAATGGATAGGAACTGTGATTGCTGTGTACAGATGTGAGCTGTGTTGGCGACCCTTCACTCACAGCTCCAGGCTGTGTTGGCTTCCGTCACACAGCTTGAGGCTGCTGCCAAGGGACATCAATGTGAGGGGTAGGACGAGGTGATGCAGGAGACGTCGAGCACATCCCATGAGTCCCTCGATCGGTCCACTGCTGTTGGCGGCCCAGGTACTGCCTTCACTGACATTGATCCCTCACCTGTGGTCGAGTGGGAGAACATTCCAAAACCTGGCAGGGAGCGAAAAACATTCCGAGGAGCCGATCGTAGGGCCTCCCTGGTTGTTTGACGAACAGGTTTCGGGTGTTATTTGTGGTTGATGATTTCTTTAAGCCAGATGAATTCGTCCACCCTGTTCCAGAGGAAGATTCTCGGCCCGCAAGGCCAGGCATTCACAGAGGGTGGGTTTGCTGGTAGTTGATATCTCCAACGCTATGCGCGTAATGGGGTCCTTTAGGAATATGGCTGTCAATGGGGGGAAGGAAGTGGGGAGTTATTCCGGATTTGGAAAGAGTTTTACGGGATGCCATGAAGAGTACAGGGTGCAGCCAACTCCAGGTGGTGACTCATGTCGGTACCAATGATGTGTGTCGTTTTGGATCGGAGGAAATTCTCTCTGGTTTAGGATGGATAGCGGAAATGGTAATGACTGCCAGTCTTGCTTCCAAGATTAAGGCAGAGCTCACCATCTTTAGCATCGTCGACTGAACCGACTCTGGTCCTTTGGAGCAGAGCCGAGTGGAGGGTCTGAATCAGAGGCTCAGGCGTTTCTGTGACTGTGTAGGCTGCAGATTCCTTGACTTGCGCCATCGTATGATGGGTTTCCAGGTTCCACTTAATAAGTCAGGAGTCCACTACACACAGGAGGCGGCTACACAGGTAGCGGGGTCTGTGTGGAAGGGGCTGAGCGCTTTTTTAGGTTAGAGGGTCTCAGGAAACCACAGAAAGGGCATCTGTCTAAAAGTGGCAGATAAAACACAGTAAGGTAGTTGTAAAAACTACCATTGCGCAGTAAGTTCGCCAGTGATGGTGACACCAGATTCCTTGAAATGAGAAAACAATGGGCCCCGGGAATCAAAGACGAGAGTGAGTATCACCTTTCCAGCAGATAGCTGGCTCTTGAACCTCTTGTGACGATTGAACGATTAATGACACCAGTGCATCGTAGACGCTTTCGACACTGGTTCCCAGCGGGGGCACAGCTTCCGTCACCTGCCACTATGCACTCATCGAACATTGGTCCTGTTTGGATGCATTAGGTGATAACGTCGCCGTAGTTCACTCTTCCTCATTTACCGGCCGTCCATCGATAAGGCACGACAGCCACATTAATCCCTCGCCTACAAGTCGGTGCTCATACACCTGCATCGGAGCCCCGTTACATTGCATATACGCTGCAGCAACACGCTGAAACGAATATTAATGTTGAGCACTGCGTATGAATATCAAGGATGTCGGGTGGTACGTTATAATGTGACTTGGGAGACGGGAGGAAGAGAACCGGGAAACGAGGGGATTCCTCTGAACAGTGCGTTTCCAATAGGCCAGAAGTTGAATACGATTTAACCTGGGCGAAGAGTGAGCTCCGCTTTATGATTAAAAGCACTGTCGTGTTTTTCATTTCCTGTGATAGCAGTAATACTCGCGCATAAGGGGAAGAGAGGCGCAGAGCCTCGAAACACCGGGGAGCGGCAGTGTGTGGGTACACACACGACCCGCCGCCTCCGTGGCAGAGTGGACGCGACCCCGCGCTCCGCTAGACAGCCGTATATCCGGCGACGGCGCGGTCTCTCCACGAGTTAATGTACCAGAAATCCGAGATAAAAAGCGATGGCGCAGATCGAAGAGCGAGCTGGTGGGCGCATTAATGCAGGCCTCCAGGTCAGGGCGGCGGGGGTCAGGAAGGGGTGAGTCTCAACCTCACTCCCTCCCCTCCCCGACCCGCCCTGCCGATGAATACACGCGCGGCGCCGTGGGCGGATCCTGGACGCCTCTGCTCCACAGAGGCGACCTCCCTGCTTCCCCTCATTTCAAAAAGGGTCGCTCTTATAATTCATTCGTTAGGCTAGGAGGTAACCGTGACATTTACCCAGCGTCTTCAGGAAACTCGTGTTACATGTTTCTGTTCCTGATTATTTGGCTTTTTTTTATTTGTTTTCATCCCAGTCACAGTGACAGATTATTCGAAGTGTTCACGAAGCGAGGTCTTCTTCAATGAAGTTTCTTGACGAATTCCACTTAAAGCCGATTGCACCAACTTCAATTACAAATCAAAGTAACCGAATGTTCTGAGATCATGGCTAAAGCTTAATAATGATTAAGTTGTCTCTACACTGTTCTATCGGCAAACATCCCTAGCAGAACACGTTCAGCTATCCACCGATCTGACCGCGGTTAACTCCGTGTGTTACAAAGGAAATCGCTCGTTATATACGTAAAGGTAATGATGTTGTTGTTGTTGTGGCCTTCAGTTGGTTCAAATGGCTCTGAGCACTATGGGACTTAACGTCTGAGGTCATCAGTCCCCTAGAACTTAGAACTACTTAAACCTAACTAACCTAAGGACATCACACACATCCATGACCGAGGCAGGATTCGAACCAGACTGTAGCGCCTAGAACCGTTCGGCCACCAAGGTCAGCGGTCTTCAGTCCTGAGACTGGTTTGATGCAGCTCTCCATGATATTCTATCCTGATCAAGCTTCTTCATCTCCCAGTACCGACTGCAACCTAGCTACCACAACCTACGTCCTTCTGAATCTGCTTAGCGTTTTCATCTCTTGGTCTCCCTCTACGATTTTTACGCTCCACGCTGCCCTCCAGTAGTAAATTGGTGATCCCTTGATGGCTCAGAACATGTCCTACCAACAGATCCCCTCTTCTAGTCAAGTTGTGCCACAGGCTCCTCTTCTCCCCAATTCTATTCAGTACCTCCTCATTAGTTATGTGATCTAACCATCTAATCTTCAGCATTCTACTGTAGCACCACATTTCGAAAGCTTCTATTCTCTTCTTGTCTAAACTATTTATCGTCCATGTTTCACTTCCATACATGGCTACACTCCATACAAATACTTTCAGAAACGACTTCCTAACACTTAAATCAATACTCGATGTTAACAACTTTCTCTTCTTCAGAAACGCTTTCCTTGCCATTGCCAGTCTACATTTTATATCCTCTCTACTTCGACCATCATCACTTATTTTGCTCCCCAAATAGCAAAAATCCTTTACTACTTTAAGTGTCTATTTCCTAATCTAATTCCCTCAGCATCGCCCGATTTAATTCGACTACATTCCATTATACTCGTTTTGCTTTTGTTTATGTTCATCTTATACCCTCCTTTCAAGACACTGTCCATTCCGTTCAACTGCACTTCCAAGTCCTTGGCCGTCTCTGACAGAATTACAATGTCATCGGCGAACCTCAAAGTAATCATAAATACTGTTTATCGTACTTGCGAAAGTGGTTGAAATAAATGGGAGATGGCTTTACCTATGCTGAGCACAGACGTCTATTGAAGCTCCTCCGTTATCCTGGTAAGCCTTAGAAGCCTGCTTCTCCTTCAAGGCCCCGTGTTAAACTCACTCTCTTACCGTTAATGCGATGCACTGACAGTCAGTTCCGACTATATACTACCAAGCAATGTAGTTTCGAGGACGAATACTCATATCTGCCTGTTCAAATTTAATTTTTTAATGCTAGCTCTCACTTTTCGATTATAGTGTATATCGTGACAAAATGGATGAACATTTTATTTCTGTTTAAAAAAGCTTCTTTTTAAGTGTAGTTCCATGAGTAGGAATAAAATGATAATTTTCTTTATTAAAGCTGACCTAATCGTGTATATATATCATGTAAGCCTTTTCGTTCCACATAATTTCTGTAAAAGAATCCTTCAAATGATCTATGGAACGTGTAACTATCTGACTAATTAACCAATTAATATCGAAGGGCAGCACTGTTATACAAACACCGCACCAACAGTCAGCGGTATGGCAGAAGCAAGTATCACTTCTTCGGCATAACGACTTGACACGGGACACGCCCCCACCCCCCACCCCGCCCTTGGAGGGTCGAGTCTTCCCTAGAGCTTGGATGTGTATGTAGTACTTAGTGTAATTTAGTTTCAGTTATTAGTTTAATTAATATGTCAACCTAGGGACCGATGACCTCAGCAGTTTGGTCCCACAGAACCTTACCAAAAATTTCAATTTTTTTTACTTATCGCGCGCTTTTGGGTTGTTAACGTAATGTCGAGTATTGTTACTGAGTTGTGGACAGTAAGGAAAGAAATCTGAATCTATCAACATTTCAAATTGATATCCATTTGCTGGTCAGATATCAGAACTTACTTATTTCTTTTTACGTCTCATTTCTTAAACCAGGTCCCTCACATTGTTTTTTTTTTTTTTTAATTCGACTACTCCGCTGTTTTACATTTGTTGATCTTCTTATAACTACTTTTGAGTCCGCTATACATTCCAATGAACTGTACTTCGTAGTTCCTTCCTGTCTCTGACCGACTTACGATTTCAGTAGCAAGTTTTATGTCTTCTCCCTGAGTTTTAATTGCTTTTAAAAACTACCGGTATCCCAACAGAATTATACACTCAGTGCTTGAATGCGACGGATATCAGTGACGCCCTTGGATACACCATACCATTCGTACTAAAAGGGAGAATGAAATGCAAAACACGTTGGCTCTTCTGACAGCTATCAATCGATTGTCCTCTGCTGCTTTTCTACCTCGCGTTTTTATACAGACAATACGATCGTCATTTATTAACTGAATAGTGATTGGCTATTCCAAGGTGACTCTTAGAAACTCCATTTAGCGAACTCACAGGCGAAATAACAGCTAAGATCATTAGATGAAAACACACTAGTTAATTTAGTTTACAGCTGACGTTGCATAATATCGCAAGTACTACGGTCTTAGTTATAGTTTCTGGATCTACACACAGTTGTAAAAATGTTTATACATTAAGGTGAGGCTCTCTGTTATGCCATCAATGTTACCACATTCGAATGTGAGCCTGTCCTAACTATACTTAATCTAAAGTTCCGGTATTCATATTTCTGCACACCTGATGGTGGGAACGATTGGTAATCTTGAAACATTTTCCAACAGCATGTCTTACCTCCTAAGCCTTGAGATAAACGAAGTTGTCCGAGCCGGCCGCGGTGGTCTCGCGGTTCTAGGCGCGCAGTCCGGAACCGTGCGACTGCTACGGTCGCAGGTTCGAATCCTGCCTCGGGCATGGATGTGTGTGATGTCCTTAGGTTAGTTAGGTTTAAGTAGTTCTAAGTTCTAGGGGACTGATGACCAAAGCAGTTGAGTCCCATAGTGCTCAGAGACATTTGAACCATTTTCCATGTAATGCGCGATACGTATGCCATGAATTAGCAGTTTCATGGTACACTTGAATTCCCGCCCTACCCAGCAGTTCGACAGCCTGGCTTATACGTTATGGTTGTGTCACAAGTGTCGTGTATCTCGTAGTTGCTGACCATAGCGGCACGGCGAAACGAGAGGAAGGTTGTTGTGAGAGCGTGGTGCAGTCTGGTATCCGGAAGTGCAGAAAGTTCTGGGAGCCAGCGCCTGCGAACCGTAGTCAGCGGCAGACAATACGACGGTGTGCCGCTGGCGAACACGCATGGCGTGCCGGCTGGACGTGTTTTGTATCGGCAGGACTGTCCCTTGGAGTTGTCAGCGTGAGCACATTTCTGTAGCTGCTGTCGTCATCAATGGCAGACATGCGTGCTGGGGCAGAGCTGCACCGGGAATCTGCCAGAGAAAGTGGAAACAGCCGGCAAGGTGGAGCTCCAGCGCAGCCACCTGGGGGCACAGCTGCAAGCGTGGCGCAGTAGCAAGATAGCTGGATAGCTGGATAGCCTGTTCATAAGTCTGTTATTGTTGTATGTGATGCTTTGTACCAACTGTTATTGTAAGGTTTTCATCTCAACAGAGCGAAATATTATCTGGTTAGGTATATTAGGTTAAGGCTTTCTGCTTCTGTAGGTCTTTTTAACACTTTTGTAAAGTTGATTGTTCCCATGAGGCAAGAGTTTTATGGAGTATTATGTATTGTTGTAATAGGGGCTAATCCAAGTTTTTTGTGTTCGCAGACATGTGCTCTGGTTTATTATAAGGTTCGCATTGATTAGTAAAACTGATTTGTATTTTGTTAAGGTTCTATATCTAAGCAATCTGCAGACAATGTCCACTCCTGTTATCATCCTGCACCATACACGTTGCATCTGAGGATGAACTGCCACACCTTATAGAACGTCGATCAACCGCAGGCATTACCGCAATTCACTACAGGTTTCTAGCATTATGTCATTTCTGTATACAACAGCAACAACTGCGGAAAGCCTTACGGAACTTGCGAGGCTATCTTCAGTTCATTTATATGTGCTGGGAAAAGTAATGCTCCTTTAACACTTCTTTGGAATACATCCTACGTTACTTTTACGTCTTCAACGATTCTCTTCGTCAAGAAAGACATGCTGTGTTTTGTGTTGTGTCAACCATACACTCCAATCACATAGCTGTTATGATGTTGCGCTGACTCCTAATTTGTTCATTATTTGGCAAAGCAGAATCGTTTGCAACGCTTTCTGGATGCTGTAACACGGCACCAGCGTGAGCGGCAGTATATACTGGTTTCTGGTACTACAGCTCAACAGAATACCATCGCTTATTCCAGAATTCATGTTAATTCGTACAGAGCAGAAGCCAAGGGAAACCTCTTGAAAACTTTGATTAGAACGAGGTTATGGAAAAATTAATTTAGCTTTGTGGTGATAATTTCCATACAAAAATTTGAATGCTTAGATGTGTAACGGCATTTGTTTATGTGGCTGCAGAGTAAACTCAGGCTACCTACGTCGCTGTCGATAGCGGGAGATGCGTGCAGCTTTTGCAGCGTAATAGTTAAATTGAACGTAGAAAATATTCAATCTGACCTGCTAGTACGTTGATGGTGTCTGAGACTGCGCTACGTACTTCAACTATAAGCCTTACTGTTTGCTTCGTGATCGATCGTATAATTTCTCTCACCCCTCTGATAATGATCTTTAATCATCACCAACAGCTTCAAATAATTACACTAACACCAACTCTTTGGTTATGGAATGTGTATCTGATAGAGTTCAGCCATACTGGCGTATTACCCGGCGTGATGGTATGGGGTGCCATTGGTTACACGTCTCGGTCACCTCTTGTTCTCATTGTCGGCACGATACATTTCAGATGTGTTACGACCCGTGGCACTACCCTTCATTCGATCCCTGCGAAACCCTACATTTCAGCAGGATACTGCATGACCGCATGTTGCAGTTCCTGTACGGGCCTTTCTGGATACACAAAATGTTTGACTGCTGCCCTGGCCAGCACATTCTCCAGCTCTCACCAAGTGAAAACGCCAGTCACTGCCCTTGATGAACTGTGGTATCGTGTTGAAGATGCATGGGCAGCTGCTTGATTCAATGCCGAGGCGTATGAAGGCCGTTATCACGTCCAGGGGTGGTTGTTCTGGGTAATGATTTCTCAGGATCTATATACCCACATTGCGTGAAAATGTAATCACGTCTCAGTTCTAGTATAACATACAGGGTGTTTCAAAAAAGACCGGTATATTTGAAACAGCAATACTAACTAAACGAGCAGCGATAGAAATACACCGCTTGTTGCAATATGCTTGGGACAACAGTACATTTTCAGGCAGAAAAACTTTCCAAATTACAGTAGTTACAATTGTCAACAACAGATGGCGCTGCGGTCTGGGAAACTCTATAGTACGATATTTTCCACATATCCACCATGCGTAGCAATAATATGGCGTAGTCTCTGAAAAAATTAAACGAAACCTTTGACAACGTGTCGGGCGGATTGGCTTCACATGCAGATGAGATGTACTGCTTCAGCTGTTCAATTGTTTCTGGATTCTGGCGGTATACCTGGTCTTTCAATTGTCCCCACAGAAGGAAGTCACAGGGGTTCATGTCTGGCGAATAGGGAGGCCAATCCACGCCGCCTCCTGTATGTTTCGGACTGTCCAAAGCAATCACACGATCATCGAAATATTCAATCAGCAAATTAAAGACGTCGGCCGTGCGATGTGGCCGGGTACCATCTTGCATAAACCACGAGGTGTTCGCAGTGTCGTGTAAGGCAGTTTGTACCGCCAAAAATTCACGAAGAATGTCCAGATAGCGTGATGCAGCAATCGTTTCGGATCTGAAAAATGGGCCAATGATTCCTTTAGAAGAAATGGCGGCCCAGACCAGTACTTTTTGAGGATGCAGGGACGATGGGACTGCAACATGGGGCTTTTCGGTTCCCCATATGCGCCAGTTCTGTTTATTGACGAAGCCGTCCTGGTAAAAATAAGCTTTGTCAGTAAACCAAATGCTGCCCACATGCATATCGCCGTCATCAATCCTGTGCACTATATCGTTAGCGAATGTCTCTCGTGCAGCAATGGTAGCGGCGCTGAGGGTTTGCTGCGTTTGAATTTTGTATGGATAGAGGTGTAAACTCTGGCGCAAGAGACAATACGTGGACGTTGGCGTCATTTGGACCGCAGCTGCAACACGGCGAACGGAAACCCGAGGCCGCTGTTGGATCACCTGCTGCACTAGCTGCGTGTTGCCCTCTGTGGTTGCCGTACGCGGTCGCCCTACCTTTCCAGCACATTCATCCGTCACGTTCCCAGTCCGTTGAAATTTTTCAAACAGATCCTTTATTGTATCGCTTTTCGGTCCTTTGGTTACATTAAACCTCCGTTGAAAACTTCGTCTTGTTGCAACAAGACTGTGTTCTAGGCGATGGAATACCAACACCAGAAAAATCCTCTGTTCTAAGGAATAAACCATGTTGTCCACAGCACACTTGCACGTTGTGAAGAGCACACACTTACAGCAGAAAGACGACGTACAGAATGGCGCACCCACAGACTGCGTTGTCTTCTATATCTCTCACATCACTTGCGGCGCCATCTGTTTTTGAAAATTGTAGCTACTGTAATTTCGAAAGTTTGTCCGCCTGGAAATGTACTGTTGTCCCAAGCATATTGCAACAAACGATGTATTTATATCGCTGCTCTTTTAGTTTTTATTGCCGTTTCAGATATACCGGTCATTTTTGAAACCCCCTGTATTTGTGTATCATCTGGATTTCTTCTTGGTGTTGCAATTTTAATGACAAGTAGTGAATAATGCTTTCCCAGCTGCGATGGATTTTAACGCGGTGCGAGTAAGAAAACTCTACATCTTTAGAATTAAACATAATCGCTCGTGTGTGTTACAACATCTGTCTGTTTGACAATATCAGTGCTTCATATGCCCATCTGGGTTCCTTGTGGCCACGCAAGTCACGTGACTGCCATATAGTGTTTCTACTTCATCAGTTCCTCGATGTGCAAGCACTTCGGAACTTCGCATCAGAGATTAAACTACCTGCCACCTTATCCTAACCGCAAAGAAAAGTCTCGCTTACTTCTTATCCTACATGAGGCAATTCATAAAGCATAAACATTCTCTGCTGCTGCTGTCTTCCTCTGGAAGAAATTGACGTAGAATCTGGGTACAGTTCAGTGCCCATTTGTTTTTTAAAAGAAGCAGAAGCCATCACAACGTATCCCCAAAATCCAGTGGCTAGCTTTCCTTCATCAAACAGTAAGACAAGTGCTTCTTTCCTTTTACATTTCTCTATCAGTCGCGTCACTTGCTTTCCCCGTATCTTTGATTCTATTTTATAATCTTCCTCTTTCCTTCCCTTTTCCACCTGTTCTCTCAAGTTATTACCTCTGCTGATTTTTATCTTCCTAGCTCTAATTCGAATTTATTCTTTTTCGTCTCATAAATGAATGCAAAAGGAGCATATTTTTATTTTTATTTTATTTTATTTATTCTTTTTTTTTGCAGTACAGTAAATTCTGTATGTTGTATTCAATATTAGATGTAACTTACAACATTGTTATCATATTGTATATAATATGTAATATGTAGAAGGCCTTGCACTTTGTAGGTGTCGCCACCGATGCCAACCTTGTGTGAATGCTCAGAAAAGCTTATCAGTTGCATATCACAGTATCTTCTTCCTGTAGGGTAAATTTCGCGTCTGTAGCACGTCATCTTCGTGGTGTAGCAATTTTAAAGGCCTGTAGTGTAGATAGTGTGACAGCACATGTTTTCATTACACAAAATAAGGAAATATGATTAACACTATGGCAGTCGTTTTAGGTGTAATAACAGTTTACTCAATCCACAGCTAATTTTGGGATGTTAAAATCCCATCTGCAAATGTATAATAAATTATTGTAATAAGTCATGCGTAAAAGTCGGGCCAGTTGTGCAAAAGCTGAGGGTCACCGCATCCTGGTCTGAAAAAGTCCGTGGCTGAGCAGCTGTACGCAGTGTACGCCACCTGGAGATAGAATTTTTACTTCCGAAACCGGTCGGGGATCGAATAAGTCATCAATACAACTAAAGCGGATGTTATTCTGTTAGTCGTGTCTCCCAGATGCGAACGTCCTAAAAAACAAATATCATATATCTAAGACGAATCGAAAACAGCGGTATATCCGCCTAGTTTGTTGCTTATTTGTACCACCTTGCGTTACGCGGCTGGAGTGTTAGCGCTTCCCGGATTTTAGGCAGCCCCTTGCCGCGTACCAGTGCTGCAGCGAGGTTTAATTCGCGGGCACACAGTGGAACAGCGCGCAATTTCCTGGCGGAACTGCGTCGCAAAGTGGGCAGCGCGGCTGTTTCATGTAAACACGGCAGGCCGGGGGCCCGGCCGGTGGCGATTATACTCTTTGTTCGCGCGGGTCGGCCGCCGCTGCACGCGGTCCGCCGCTCCCCCCAGAAGCCGCTCATTGTCGCCGCCCTCACAATGGCTGGTGCGGACTGCGGACTGCGCATGGCGCAGCACACAGGCGCCGTTTGTGGGGTCTGCCAACAGCTGGTATCTTTCTAGGCCATAGATGCTTGCTCGCAGGATATAGTACTAGGTCAAACTGAACATGACCTTTTTAAGTTCGTTATTGACGATGTGTGGAGCTACTGTTATCCTCAGTATGCACATTAATGATGATGATTATTCACGCAATTACGTGATCGATATGGGAGGGTTGGGTTGGGTTGTTTGTGGGAAGAGACCTAACTGCGAGGTCATCGGTCTCGTCAGATCAGGGAAGGACGGGGAAGAAAGTTGGCCGTGCCCTTTCAGAGGAACCATCCAGGCAGTTGTGATTTAGGGAAATCACGGGAAACCTAAATCAGGATGACCGGAAGCGGGATTGAACCCTCGTCCTCCCGAATGCGAGTCCAGTGTGCTAACCACTGCGCCACCTCGTTCGGTGATCGATATAGGATGTGCAGACACTATCGCATAGGTAACAACACATAAAGTAGGAAATCCAAATGAGCGTACCAAGTGAAGCAGAGCTATACTGCCGCCATGGGTTGTGTATGTGTAACTAAAAAATAAACTTTTGGTTATACTACTCGAAGTTGCAAATACGAATCAGCTTTACACTGTGGTGACGTAAGTCATAGGATACCGATGTGCACATCCACAGAGGGCAGTAATATCACATACCGAAGTCATAAAAAGCCAGTACACTTGTGGAGCTGTCATTTGTATTCAGCTGATTTATGTAAAAGGGTTTCGGATACGATTACGGCAGAGTAACGGTTATTAACAGACTCTGAATGAGGAATGCTAGTTGGAGCTAAACTCATGGGATATTCCGTTTCATAAATCTTTAGGGTATTAAATTTTCCGAGAATCACAGTGGTGTACGGCAAGGTGTCGTCGTTGAGTGACTGTAGGAGGATACAAGATGACTTGGAACGGATTTGTGATTGGTGTAAAGAATGGCAGCTAACTCTAAATATAGATAAATGTAAATTAATGCAGATGAATAGGAAAAAGAATGTTTCATTACTCCATTAGTAGAGTAGCGCTTGACACAGTCACGTCGATTAAATATTTGAGCGTAAGATTGCAGAGCAATATGAAGTGGGACAAGCATGTAATGGCAGTTGTGGGGAAGGCGGACAGTCGTCTTGGGTTCATTGGTAGAATTTTGGGAAAATGTGGTTCATCTGTAAAGGAGACCGCTTATAAAACACTAATACGACCTATTCTTGAGTACTGATCCAGCGTTTGGGATCTCTATCAGGTCGGATTGAGGGAGGACACAGAAGCAATTCAGAGGCGGGCTGCTAGATTTGTTACTGGTAGGTTTGATCATCACGCGAGTGTTACAGAAATGCTTCAGGAACTCGGGAGGGAGTTTCTAGAGGAAAGGAGACGTTCTTTTCGTGAATCGCTACTGAGGAAATTTAGAGAACAAGCATTTGAGGCTGACTGCAGTACAATTTTACTGCCGCCAACTTATATTTCGCGAAAAGACTACAAAGATAAGGTAAGACAGATTAGGGCTCGTACAGAGGCATATAGGCAGTCATTTTTCCCTCGTTCTGTTTGGGAGTGGAACAGGGGGAGAAATGCTAGTTGTGGTACGAGGTACCCTCCGCCACGCACCGTATGGTGGGTTGCGGACTATGTATGTAGATGTAGATGTAGAACAGTGTACCGAGAATAGCAGATTTTAGGTATTACCTCCCACCACCGATAATGCAGTGACCGACAGACTTCATTTAAGACCGAGAGTGGCGGCGTTTGCGTAGAGTTGTGAGTGCTACGAGAACAGCAACACTGCGTGAAATGACACAAGAAATCAATGCGGATCGTGCGACGACCGTACCCATTGCCACAGTTCGGCGAAATCAGACATTAATGGGCTATGGCAGCATACGACCCCTGCGAGTGCATTTGCTAACAGCGCAACATTATCAGGAGCGCCTCTCCTGGGCTCGTGACCATGTCGATTGGGTCCCAGACAAATGGAAAACCGTGTTCCGGTAAGATCAGTCCCGACTGCAATTGGTAACAGCTGAGGGCTGATTCTGAGTGTGGCGTGGACATTAGGAAACAATAGATCCACATTGCAAATAAGTCTCTGTGCAAGCTAGTGGTCGCTCCATAATGGCGTAGGCTGTGTTTACGTGCAGCTGACTGCGTCCTCTGGTACAGCTGAACCGATACTGCCTAGAAATGGCCAAGTTTGGCTGCTTGGAGACCATTTGCAACCATTCATGGACTTCATATCAGAAACAACGACAGAATTTTTATGGACCGGACAATTCGAGTGAATGATTTGGCCACCCAGATCGTCTGACATCCCATCGAATATTTATGGAACATAAACGAGACGCTAGTTCTTGCACAAATTCCTGCACTGGCACCCTTTCCGCAATTATAGACGGTTATAGAGGCAGTATGGCTCTATATTTCTGCAGGGGACTTCCAACGACTTGTTGAGTCAATGCCACACAGTTTCTGCACTACGCTGGACAAAAGGAGGTGCGACATGATGTTTGGAGCCGTCCCATGGCTTTTGACACTTCAGTGTACGGAGGAATGTTGACAATAATTTTTGTTCGACCAGGAGAGGAGAGGACATTTCAATGGAAAGGCGCTTTGGACATGCTTGTAATTAAAATGCCCTCCCTTGTACGGGAAATACATAATGCGTGTTCGAGTTCTGGTTGTGACATAGGAATGACGACGTATAGAAGTCTGGCCATGGTGATGCACAGAGAGCGGATAAGCAGACTGCTCGAGTAAAGTGGGAAATACAGATTTGAGTATCGGTCGAGCTCACATTTTCATTGTCGTCATTCCCTTATACAACTGGTGGTTGTAACTATTTGCAGCTGCGAATACATTACATCTATTTCATAACGGTTGCAGTCGCCGCATTGCCTATTCCTGCAGACATGCAGTCATGTACGAAGGAACATTGCATCATCAACAACAAAGACACTCCAGTAACGTCTCATCACGTAATATTCCAAGGAAATCGGTTGTTCCCTTTCAAACGAACTATCTCTATATTGGCTTTAATGGATTTATGGAGCCGCGCGGGATTAGCCGAGCGGTCTGAGGCGCTGCAGTCATGGACTGTGCGGCTGGTCCCGACGGAGATTCGAGTCCTCGCTCGGGCATGGGTGTGTGTGTTTGTCCTTAGGATAATTTAGGTTAACTAGTGTGTAAGCCTAGAGACTGATGACCGTAGCAGTTAACTCCCATAAGATTTCACACACATTTGAACATTTTTTTTGGATTTATGGAAATCACAGTAGGACTAATCTTGACGGCCCGGCAAGGATTTAACCATTGCCCTCCCGAATATGAGTGCAGTATGCAATACAACCAATCACAAAACATAATTTTCTGATAATACTGCATAAGACAAGCGAAGTGCTCTATTATAAATCAGTAGTGTGATAGTTCAGAGTTATTGCCCCATTTACGAGTGTATCAAGGTGGGCTTATGTTCCTGAACTGTGATCCATAGTAAAATGTAAGGCGTGCATTGCTCTTTTCTGTAACAGTTTGAGACCCACTGATGATTGCTTTGTGGTAGGGGGAAGGGGGGAGGGGGAGAGCAGCTGCACTGAACGTAAGGACATAAAGTTCCAGTGTCGTTTGCCACTACAGATGAAAGCAAGATGGTCAGGTGTTCCTCTTCACGTGCGCGAATGTATTCCAGTCTAGAAAACTTGCCTCAACTGCCACGCCTTTGAAATACTTGGGAGAGCAGAATACATTGCCTCAGGATTTCAACGAACTCATACAGTTCAATGAGCGTTTATCGCGACTCATCATTCCATATAACATTTCCCCATACTTAGCCAGCCCAAGTTGTACTAGGTTACACAGTTGTAAGATAATCACTTAGCATTCCGCAGGACGGCAGTTCAGATCACCAACAGCCTACCTTCGTGTAGATTTTCCGTTATGCCCCGAACCGCTTAAGCCAAATACCAAAACATAAAAAATGGTTCAAATGGCTCTGAGCACTATGGGACTCAACTGCTGTGGTCATCAGTCCCCTAGAACTTAGAACTACTTAAACCTAACTAACCTAAGGACATCACACACATCCATGCCCGAGGCAGGATTCGAACCTGCGACCGTAGCAGTCGCACGGTTCCGGACTGTGCGCCTAGAACCGCGAGACCAACGCGGCCGGCAATGCCAAAACAGTTTCGACTGAAGAGAGCACCGTTGAATTCCTTCTCCTCCATCTTTAATATCGCCGTAGAACATCAAACCCCTCTCTTTCTTCATTTCCTTAACGCCTTCACTTCCATTCCCTGCCCTTAAGTTGTGATGTATTTACGTTTTTATGGACATATATGAATGAAACGAAGAGAGAATGTAAAAACTGTTGTCGAAACAAAGGTTTATGCTCGAGTGTAGAACGAAGGTGTCCGACCGTATACCCAGCCAATGGATAGATGACCGCAGACAGTGACTCATGTCGTCGCTTTGTGAGATATTGAGGTGAGGTATGAGAAACAATAGGGTGATTAAAGTATTGTACAGCGTATGCTGTACAATACTTTACGCTAATATATTAAAAAACTAGCAACTCGCCTCGATTGCGAAAAAAAGCACCTAGTGTTAACCTAGGTTTCGGCGTAGATAACTACACTTTCTTCAGAACAATAAAACCCACAAGTGCTAAAGAAGACCTTTGTCAATGATTAAAAGAACACCATAGCTATGCATTTATAAACGAAAAAAAGGAAAACAATAACGGTACATATGTACAAAGTGAAACCCACTACTTAACTTAATGGTGTACGCTCCACCTCACACCGTCCTATGTTCAATGGGCCATGACCCGCCATAAACTAACTGTTTGTGTTTTCCTTTTTTCGTTTATAAATGTATAGCTATAGTGTTCTTTCAATCATTGACAAAGGTCTTCTTAAGCACTTGTGAGTTTTATTGTTCTGAAGAAGGTGTAGTCATCTACGCCGAAACCTAGGTCAGCACTAGGTGCTTTTTTCGCAATCGAGGCGGGATTCTAGTTTTTTAATATTTAAGATTAGATGGGTAGATCACATAACTAATGAGGAAGTATTGAATAGTTTGTGGCACAACTTGTCCAGAAGAAGGGACTGGTGGTAGGACATGTTCTGAGGCATCAAGGGATCACCAATTTAGTATTGGAGGGCAGCGTGGAGGGTAAAAATCGTAGAGGGAGACCAAGAGATGAATACACTAAGCAGATTCAGAAGGATGTTGGTTACAGTAGGTACTGAGTGATGAAGAAGCTTGCACAGGATATAGTAGCATGGAGAGCTGCATCAAACTAGTCTCAGGACTGAAGACCACAACAAGAACAACCAACGATTGCTGACGCGCTGCGATGTTGAAGTTCTTACATTACACTAAAACTCTAAACTAAGACGACGATAGTTCCCTCCACC
The DNA here is from genome assembly GCF_023897955.1 of Schistocerca gregaria. Lineage (NCBI taxonomy): Eukaryota > Metazoa > Arthropoda > Insecta > Orthoptera > Acrididae > Schistocerca > Schistocerca gregaria. The sequence goes on along the minus strand of NC_064922.1, from coordinate 726,772,556 downwards.
AACAGCTTTCGAATGACTACATAGTTCACGTTAGATGGTCGTGCATAAACAATGTGAGAAGAGAATCGTATATCGGAAAATGGTGGTGAAGTACGGCGAACAAACTGGGGCCGGCAGGGATAGCCGAGCGGTTCTAGGCACTACATCTGGAACTGCGCGACCGCTACGGTCGCAGGTTTGAATCCTGTCTCGGGCATGGATGTGTGTGATATCCTTAGGTTAGTTAGGTTTAAGTAGTTCAAAGTTCTAGAGGACAGATGACCTCAGAAGTTAAGTCCCATAGTGCTCAGAGCCAAGCAAGCTTGGTGTTAACGCGCCCTTATACAGTATGTAACACTTGTAATAGATTCTTCATAGGCCTACTCCTCAAACGTCAACATCGACATCACTACGCGAATCATCCTTGTTTCACGTCTATTATTGCTCGAAACAGACGTTGTTTTCTGGTACTGAACACCTCACTTAGCTTGAGAATGGATGACTTTGCTGCTGAGAAGCATAGCATACGGCTTTCGTGGAATGGTTTTCGTATTTGCACGTATATAGTACTAAATTTAAAGAATTAAAAATAAAAATTTTTGTGCAGCAAACAAGAATCGTCCGTATTTGCAGTCGCTATGCGAGACAGGCACTGCCTCACTGTTTGAAAGATAAGATAAAAAGCAGAAGTCGTAGAAACTATTTAGAAATCCATTTACACAAACTTTTACCGATGATAAGTAATTCTTCTGTCTGATGAACCAGAGTGCTTCTGAAATTTTCAAAATCACTATCGTTTGCCATAACAAATCTTACATAAATTACACATGTTGCTCGGCACTATATGATACCAAGTGATAAATAAGAATTTTGCACCCAAGATCGCTTGTTATAATACTTTTATTTCCTCAGTTACCCGTTTCGATAGGTCTAGCTGTACGATTCATGGACAGTAATGTTATTTCCAGAACGACAGCTGGACCTGTCGAAGCGTCACTGAGGAAATAAAAATATTTCAACAAGTGATCTTGGGTGCAACGCTATTAAAACTTGCTACAGTAAGTGAAAAGTTAAAAAAAAACATATCAAAATTATTATGTTACCTCTGGGAAATGGAGAAGTACAGCCAGGTACATAACGAAGCAATCGGTCAAACTCCTAGTTAGTCTCTTCGAAACTCACTGGCTCATTGACGGAGCTATGAAAATAAACTGAAACAGCCGTGAGTAAAATATAATGTGACATACGCTCTCTGTAATGAACAGTGGTCCAGAGGACCGTTCAAAAAATACCTCTGGAGCTGTGATGAAGACTTCAGAATTATGTGTCCCCGATCTGAAAATAAAAAGATTTCGTCCAATTGGAACTTCGAAGTATGTATTATGCATGAAAACGCTTTTGACCAAAACAGACTCCGCCTGAGTGTGTCATTAACCCCGCCTGGTGACGGACACAAGTTTGGTACGTAACGCTTTTTCATGAAAATTTATTTTTGTTATTTGTTGTTTTCGTTATCAGGTAATGATATTTATTAAAAACCACTAACAATACGACTCAAATGCTCTGTCCTCCCACGGATATAATACCGATATCGAAGGATTTAATGTGATTTTTAACTGGAAAGGTCTCTTAGAATTGTGTCTGATACACTGTGACGAAGTGTTAGGCATCTTTTCTGAGAGAGCATCCTAACACGCTGATGAAACAAATTAACTGTGTTACGTACTCGTATTTCAACAATGAAAAGCGGTTAATAGACAGGTTCAAAATTAAGGTAATTTTTGTGATCCACCTGGAATTGTTTGGAGTTTCAGTCAGCGGTTCTCGACAACGTTATCCTAGAATCTTGTCAAATTTTGCAGAAGAATCATTCTTGTAAAATGACAATTTTATTACACCAATTTTTGGCACATACAACGACTTCGTACGACTGGACGCTAGTGCTACTTAAAGTAAGAATTTGAACGTCATTCCTTAAAGTGCCTCACTGTCCATCACTTCCTCCAGAGCCCCAGGGCACTTTGCACAACTGATAGCGGATATGAACATCAATGTGTTCCCTTGTATTTACAAATTTAACCAGTCGTTAAAATGCAGAAGTAGAGGAATTTGCTATTTTAGCCGTCATCTTAACACACTACCGTAATAAGTCCGATAGCAGCGAACTGTCCATCATGTGAAAGATACATTTCCAAAATTATAGTCATAGTCTCTACTCATTCACGAATCGATAAGGATTGGCAATCACTTTTCACAAGTTCTCGATCTCTAATTTGAAACCACCTCTCGCAGAGATATTCCTAAAAGGGAATACTGCACCGCTTAATATTTCACGTTCGTCACCAATCTGCGTTTCGAAGGCTGTCACATGTTTCTGTACATAGGAGAGTTAATTCGCAACGGACGTATTTAAATTGTGGCGCAGGTGCACTACTGTGTCACGTCAGTTGTAATTAGTGTCAAATAATGTATGGCGCCACCTGTCGGAAGTTGCAGTGGTGTGGGGTCGTAATTAGATTGACACATTGTGGATACCGAAAGCGATTGCTTGATGACAATACGACAGCACATGTAACTGCCTCGCTTTATCTCAAATCTGTTTGTCAACTACACAAAGTGTACGATTGACAGCCATTTGACACTTGTGCGCGAATGAACAAGATTTTCTCCGAAAGTCATCAAACAATAATTTTTTTTCTTTACAGTTCGCACGGTGTCTTCCTAAAGCTATGTTTCCCATCTCGAGCAAGAGATGTGACAAGAGATAATGCACCCAATTCACCTTCGCGTAGAAAAATATATGAAAGAAATTCCTGTTCTCAGCTGTCACAGTCGGTATCAAGCAGTGGTTTTTCTTCCCCAAACATCATAAACACTAGGCCTCACTAAAAATTTGGAATAAAAAATAAGTTTGGAAGGTAGGAGACGAGATACTGGCAGAAGTAAAGCTGTGAGTACCACGCGTGAGTCGTGCTTCGGTAGCTCAGGTCTACTATAGCGCTCTACGTGAACTCATGGATCAACCTCCATCCCCGGATCGTCTAAAAGAAGCTCAACGCATTAAGGCGAAGATTTTAACCTTGACCAGATGTCGTCTAGAGGGAGCTATTGTACGAGCACGCAGCCAAGATAGGATTAACGGTGAAGAACCTTCTATGCATCATATTATTCAAAATGTTCGTCGACGCCGACAGGCTTTAATGACAACTTTAGACTTACCTGATGGACGCCGGCTGACTTTGCTAGCTACCATTGCGGATGCATTCACAACGCACTATAGACTTTTATATCAAGAGGTACCTGCCGGTGCAGAAGCCATTGCTGAGGTTACCCAGGAGACACTTGGTACTCTAAACGCAGCAGCTGCAACCCTCCTGACTTCTGAAGTGACCAACGATTACGTCCAAGGCGCTGTGGCTAAAGGGTCTCTGAATCGATCTCCCGGCCCGGATGGTTTACCTCTCGAATTTTACAGAACCTTCCAAGATTTGATGATGTCACGATGGAGGGACATGTACTGGGAACTTTTGTCCGGCCCGGCGAACCCGCCACCAATGTTCATGGAAGGCTTACTTGTACCAGTCCCGAAACCCGCAGGAGGAACACGACTCGACAGTTATCGGCCGATCACGTTACTCAATTCCGACTTCAAGATTTTCACACGCCTTCTAGCAGTGAGACTCAAACATGTTTTACGAGACATTGTTTCGCACGAACAAACATCTTTAGGCGGCGATCGTAATATACAGACAGCCCTCAGTGAATATCGAGATGTGATCGCTGTGGCAACACACTCGAGGCTGCCAGGCGCTTTAATCTCCATCGACTTCAAACAAGCGTTTGACCGCGTCAATCATGCATTCCTGAACGCAGTGATGAACAGAATGGCAATTCCCCCGACGTTCACGCAAGTGGTAATGCGGCTCCTTCGTGGAGCAACGTCCAGACTTCTCGTCAACGGCAGACTTACAGAACCTATACGGATTGAATTCTCAGTACGGCAGGGTTGCCCCTTGTCGACGGTGCTTTATGCCATTGCGATGGAACCACTCATTTGCGGATTACGGCGACGTTTGACAGGTATTCCACTCCGGGATCATATGTTCCGCTGCCGAGCTTACGCGGACGACTTGGCCCTCGTCGTACGTTCAGCGGCCGACGTACAAGCTGCGATACAGTGGATTACCCGTTACAGTGAAGGGGCAGGGAGCGCTATGAACGTGGCAAAATCATGCGCCATGAAGACCGGCCGCGGCCTTCCCGCAGACAGCGTCGTCCCATTTCAACTGGTGGACACTCTTCGCTGTCTCGGGTTGGTGTACACGCGAGACATTCGCCGCACCTCGGCGATCAATTATCGGGCGCTGCTGCAACGCATCCGGGCCAACATACAAAATCACATTCTACGCCCGCTGAATATGTGCCAGAGAGTCAGCTTCGTCAATAACCATCTGGCAACCCGGATACCCCATATAGCGCAGATTCTGCCCATCACTGCGACAATGGCGGCCAGATTACAGGCGGCTTTCGGCTATTTCATTTGTTCTGGACACATATTCAAAGTCCAGTATGAAGCTCTCACCTTATCGAAGCAGGATGGTGGCCTCGACCTGGTTAATGTGAGAGCCAGGACTACGGCACTTTACACCAATACTATGCTCCGGTTATGGAAAAGCCAAAATGCTAGTTTTACTGGAATGTTGACCACCGAGCTCGCACCTGTTTCGAGACGCCCACCGACGTCTTTGGCGCACATCCCACCTCCGATGTCACATATCGACCGTTTCTTTTTGGAGTACAGCTACATATGCACCGAGCTCCCCAGGACCAGGAAGACGACCACCCGCGACATCAACCGCCTTCTCCGAAAGTCTCCACCACGCAGCCCCGCCGAAACACGTCAACCTCAGGTTTCATGGCCTACAGTTTGGAAAACGATCCACCAACGATATCACACCACTGACACCACCTCTATGTGGTACCATCTCGTCAACGGCAAGTACACTACAAGACAGAAACTGCATCGTATCGCACTGGTGGACTCACCCCTGTGCCTCAGATGCAATGTCGAAGATACAGATTTACATCGTTTTGAGTGTGGGCCAGCAGCAGCTGTCTGGACCCTCGTACAGAAGATTGTGGCTTTCTACCTCCGAGTACCACCACATCATGTTTCTCCTACTATGATGATATATCCTGCCACGACCTACTTTCCACCGGCCAAGTGGCACGCCGTCACATGGATCAGTGGCACTACCTCTTCCGGGACGACATCGTCGATCCGGCGGACTTCTGGACACGCCTCCAAGTACGTCACCACACCCTTCGCCGACATCGACACTATCGGGCCACTTTCGCGAACTATTTACAGAGTATTTTCACCAACCTGCCTCAAAGCTGGAATCTCAACGAACATTGCCAGCCAAGACTGGACGATCCCACGTTCCCCTTCAATGGTCAATGATAGAATGCATTTTGTTCTGATGGCGCGCCAAAGTGAAGCATGGCGCGGAAAGTATTGCAATTTTATTTCACTTCTCTTTTCTCCTCCTCTTCTAAGTTTTTTTCTCCTTATACATGTTTATCCCTTTCACACATAGCTCTCTATCTGCAGCCTATTTGTTTTTCTTTCTCCTGTGCTCCCCCAAAACAAAAACAAAAAAAGACTAAAAAAGAGTTTGCTGCTGATGGTGAGACTGTATACTCCTTTATGTTAACAAAAAATAAATAAAAATAAAAATAGAAGGCTTTTCCGGAAATATAGCTACCTTTTATGTTTTCCATTTTCAAAGGGTATTGTGTTATTTTATGAAGAACGTCGTCTCTTATTTTCATGCACAAGAGGTTTTTATACATTTTCTTATTTAAAAAAAAATGGTAGAGCGCCAAAGGTAAAAACAAAAAGAAGGCGGTAGAGCACTTAAAAAAAAGTTGGTAGAGAAAAACCGAAAAAAAGGAAAAAAGATGGTAGAGCAGTTGGCGCGAAAGGCAAAGGTCCTGAGTTCGAGTCTCGGTCGGGCACACAGTTTTAATATGCCAGAAAGTTTCAAAAAATAAGTTGCTTTCAAAAGTAGTGTCTTGTTAAACCACGAACTAAGACTGAGGGACAATTTGTAGTGCTTATGTCTAAGATCCTTTTTGTATAAATGAAGTTTGATGACTCACATCAGCTAATGTCAGACATGTTTATGATCATGGCACAACATAAGCACTTTGGGACTTGTACACGTTTAATTCAAAATGGTAAATTTTTAGCAATAAGCAGGATACAAGGTATGAAAACTCGCTTGCCTGTTTCACTTTCCATCAAAATGTCTACTTTTTGCCACTACGCAAGAGAGAAGTAACTTTAAACCTCTGCGACGGCTGAGAAAGGAGAAAATGCGTGACACTCTCGATCAGAGTTAACCCGTACCGTCTCGCTTTTGGAATGTCTTTCCAAAGGGGCATTTACAGCCTGATGTTCTTGAACCACAGCAAGTTTCACCTCAGAATCTCGATCAGATTCTTGACACGCCATGGTCCTTTCTTTGAACCATTCTCGTATATTCAGAAAGGCTCGATCGTTTTCTGGGCCTTTTTAATTTTAAACCAAACGGTATCAAAACCTAATGAGTAGGCACCCAAATCACAGAGCAAAATTACTAAGTTCTGTTAGCTTTTACTAGCAATGAATATCAACAAAACCTATCTAAGGTAGCAAAGTAATGTCGTTACATTTCTAATACCCAAAGCAAAATCAGTAAGTCCATTTATCCCACCCAATCAAACTTCTGTTAGTTTGTATTCATAAAGATAAGACTGAGGCGCTTAACTCTCTCACTGGTGTACATTTCTGAAAATACATCTGTCACTCATTTAAAATAACTATCGGAGCCATCTATTGTTCTCTGTTTTACTACGAAACTGACAGCGTTGTCTGCTGGTTCTTTGCTGTAGTATTGTATGATTCATTGGAACTTCTAAGCCGAGTGGACGATTTTTGATAAAACTTTAAATTGTGATTTGTTTCCATGATACGATTTTGATAAAGTAATTAATGCCTATATGCTGCCCCAAGCGACGTTCAAATTCGTCTTGTAGTTTTTGCGATTAGCATGTTCAAACGGACAGAGACGACTACTTTAGTTCTATTATTAGCATAGAATAGAGAGAAGACCAGACAAAGTTGACGAGGAAGGCAAAATGAGTAGCCGATATAAGTATACACTTCTATGTAGCGTCGATATAAGGATACAGACTAGACGGGGTGAAAAAATAAAATCTCGCACTGTGAAGCGACAGCTGACAGCTCACCTTGTATCAGAAAATTATCGTTGGCATTACTTGACAAATAATTTTCAAGTTATTCGGTATTAGATTTCGTGTAATTACAGATAAAGTATTCGGTTATTCTTTGCTATACATGACTACTGAAGGCAACCGATTTTACAGGTCTTATTGCTGTTAGACCTGCTCCAGGAGTCAAAGCCTTTTAAACTAACTGAAGGGGATGGGTTCACTACAGTAAGTTGAGAAATATCTCATGAGTATGTATTGAACGCCGCTTTTTCCATTGTAGCTCCAGTTGGTACCGCAGTTCACGAAATCAAGAAGAGTGGGATCAACCTACTGATACCATTGTGTTTCAAGAGCATGATTTTACTACGACGAAAACGACAGATCTTGTTCTTTTCACGGACCATTTCAACACCGGTAACGCTTCTGCCCAGGATGCAGCTCCAAAAGGCCAATTCACAGAACTTCCTAATGGCTCTGAGCACTATGGGACTCAACTGCTGAGGTCATCAGTCCCCTAGAACTTAGAACTACTTAAACCTAACTAACCTAAGAACGTCACACACATCCATGCCCGAAACAGGATTCGAACCTGAGACCGTAGCGGTCGCGCGATACCAGACTGTAGAGCCTAGAACCGATCGGCCCTAACGAATTTCTTCATGAACAGCGACAAACAGTACTTTCAACAAACAGAGCTCTCTTTATACTCAAATATTACGGAAGTATTTTAATTTTTTTATGTTAAAACAGTGACAAAGGAAAAGCCACGTTCCACAGACGGAAAATTCACGGTAAGAAAATCTTTGCTTCACAAAATACTCATCTGCGTAACCGAAAAGGTAGCAAAGCTTTTCGAAAAACTTCCTGCAGTATGCAGAGCCTGATGACATCCAAATCCAGCTGTCATTAGAACACAGGGTAGTGTGTTGGAAACACCACCCGTAGTGACTTCAGGACTCCCCTAGTTTTGAAGGAACAGAATTGGTGTGTGACATTCGTTAGCAAAAAAAAAAAAAATAATTTTAAAAATACAATTTTGAATTATATTCGGAATCAACAAAATAACCTTTCATTTCATACATCGTAATATGAACTAAATATAAAATTTTAGTTAACATACTGTATGACACTTTCCGAGAGCAGAAACATAGCCAACTTTTATCAGTTTTGTCATCTTATTCTGCCACCAATGTCGCATTGCCCTAGTAATAAAACAGAAAATATGAATTAATTTGGTTAGCACATTGGACTCGAATGCGTGAGGACGACGGTTCAATCCCGTCTTTTGCCATCCTGATTTAGGATTTCCGTGATTTCCCTAAATCTTTTCAGGCGAATGCCGGGATGGTTCCTTTGAAAGGGCGCGGCCGATATCCTTCCCAATCCATCCCTAACCCGAGCTTGCGCTCCGTCTCTAATGACCTCGTTGGTCGACGGGACGTTAAACACTAACAACCACCACCACCACGAATTAATTACTAATGATTACCGGCATATTGTCCCGGCCCTGTCCAGAAGATCGAACTTGCTTCGTTTCTCTTGCTTCGTTTCTGCAGGTAACACGTTTCATTCTTCTAGTACTGTTTCAATCTCTTAGACCACGGTGACGATCAAGTTGGTAAGAAGTATTGCTTGCATGCCACTACGATCCAGTTATCCGTACGACGTCTTCTCCACGGTGTACATTCTGAACGATGTTGGGAAGAACCATTGTTGGTGCTTCATAACTGTCGTTCACTGCAAATAAAATGTTGCCTATCGCTGGTAAGTCTTGAACGGTACAAACTCACAGCTGAACGCCTGGGTGGTTACTTAAGGACTTTCCTCAGTCTTGCTTACTCTAGTCACCCTCGATACCTTCTGTTACGTAATCCATGTGACCTCGTGTTGCCTAGAATTCCCAAAACTTCAAATGCTTTTTGTTTTTCCTCCTGTGACCTTACCATCTCAGGAGAGGCAAATTCAGAACTACACTCCTGGAAATTGAAATAAGAACACCGTGAATTCATTGTCCCAGGAAGGGGAAACTTTATTGACACATTCCTGGGGTCAGATACATCACATGATCACACTGACAGAACCACAGGCACATAGACACAGGCAACAGAGCATGCACAATGTCGGCACTAGTACAGTGTATATCCACCTTTCGCAACAATGCAGGCTGCTATTCTCCCATGGAGACGATCGTAGAGATGCTGGATGTAGTCCTGTGGAACGGCTTGCAATGCCATTTCCACCTGGCGCCTCAGTTGGACCAGCGTTCGTGCTGGACGTGCAGACCGCGTGAGACGACGCTTCATCCAGTCCCAAACATGCTCAATGGGGGACAGATCCGGAGATATTGCTGGCCAGGGTAGTTGACTTACACCTTCTAGAGCACGTTGGGTGGCACGGGATACATGCAGACGTGCATTGTCCTGTTGGAACAGAAAGTTCCCTTGCCGGTCTAGGAATGGTAGAACGATGGGTTCGATGACGGTTTGGACGTACCGTGCACTATTCAGTGTCCCCTCGACGATCACCAGCGGTGTACGGCCAGTGTAGGAGATCGCTCCCCACACCATGATGCCGGGTGTTGGCCCTGTGTGCCTCGGTCGTATGCAGTCCTGATTGTGGCGCTTACCTGCACGGCGCCAAACACGCATACGACCATCATTGGCACCAAGGCAGAAGCGACTCTCATCGCTGAAGACGACACGTCTCCATTCGTCCCTCCATTCACGCCTGTCGCGACACCACTGGAGGCGGGCTGCACGATGTTGGGGCGTGAGCGGAACACGGCCTAACGGTGTGCGGGACCGTAGGCCAGCTTCATGGAGACGGTTGCGAATGGTCCTCGCCGATACCCCAGGAGCAACAGTGTCCCTAATTTGCTGGGAAGTGGCGGTGCGGTCCCCTACGGCACTGCGTAGGATCCTACGGTATTGGCGTGCATCCGTGCGTCGCTGCGGTCCGGTCCCAGGTCGACGGGCATGTGCACCTTCCGCCGACCACTGGCGACAACATCGATGTACTGTGGAGACCTCACGCCCCACGTGTTGAGCAATTCGGCGGTACGTCCACCCGGCCTCCCGCATGCCCACTATACGCCCTCGCTCAAAGTCCATCAACTGCACATACGGTTCACGTCCACGCTGTCGCGGCATGCTACCAGTGTTAAAGACTGCGATGGAGCTCCGTATGCCACGGCAAACTGGCTGACACTGACGGCGGCGGTGCACAAATGCTGCGCAGCTAGCGCCATTCGACGGCCAACACCGCGGTTCCTGGTGTGTCCGCTGTGGCGTGCGTGTGATCATTGCTTGTACAGCCCTCTCGCAGTGTCCGGAGCAAGTATGTTGGGTCTGACACACCGGTGTCAATGTGTTCATTTTTCCATTTCCAGGAGTGTATTATGGCCATGTGTCTTCCACAAAGGCCGCAAAATGATCCACGAAAAACGAATAAGTTAAGATGTACAGTTTGGGCAAAGGAACCATGTCTGGAAGCTGGGTTTAATTAGTACTCGAAGGATAGTGTCAGAAAATATCAATTAATCCACACCTCAAAGGTCAAACTTCTTTACAAGTAGGCAGGCACTATTCACGCTGGCTAATGGAGACACTACGAAACACTCCATAAACAAATGCCTAATGCGTTTTACATGGATAGAGTATCTATTGAAGTGGCACCATCATTAATAATTTCTGGAACAAACGATGATAATTCTGAATAAACTCTATTCGAACACTGGACTCGTGATAACCTCTAGTCCACAGTGTGCTCTGTTGAAAGTGTGGTTTGAAAAATAGTGTGCATGCCGTGAATATATTTCCTCGCTTCTTTTATAGTACATTAATATTTCCGTAAAGAGTGGACTCTATGTGGGATTGTTAGCTCACTAGCGCAGTAGTAAAACTGGTTAGTGTCATACTCGCTTTAAGATGTAACTTGGTAGAACTTTTACTACGTAATATTTCACGAGAAATTATATCGTTAACTTTTAGGGTTTGAGCGTTACGTATGTTTATGTTCTTCGGTGACTGAATATCGTACATAACGTCTTCTGTGTGAACACCGCAGTGTCAATAACTTCAAAATAGGACATCTTTTCCATCTAGTTGCTTGGTTAAAATTTAGCCACTACGAACATTTTTCAATATTTAGCTCATATTCAAGAGCACAAAGAAATGTGCACACGTCCTTCTAGTAGACTAAATTCTCCGATCAAGCACTGAAAACCACGCAATGTTATCCGGCCTTCACGAGTCGGCTTCCAAATACACAGTGTATCCGAAAAGGAGGAGATAATATGGATGAAACCAAGGAAAGAAGTCCAGGAATCGTTCGGTGTAAAATATATACCTAAATAGCTATCAGCACTTGTTCATCTTCCCTAATACTAACCAACTGCTCGTATCTCTTAAAGAATGCATTTTGGAGTACACGATACCTGGACATTTTTTTCTTGTTTTGGTCCATACAACCTCCTCCCAAACAAGAGAAAGCAATGTCATTACGTCCTTGTAGTAGAAGAGATCTGTTTCATAGTATTGAAGATGAACAAGTGCTCATAACTCTTGAGGTATGCATTTTAGAGCACGTATTTACTAAACTTTTTTCCTTATTAGCTGTAAGGAACGTGTCCCTAATGATTGCCCAGTGACTTTCATTCTTTATTGCCTTTTTTTCTTCATTTCGTTTGGGGGGAGGGCATTTGGACACCCAGAATTAAAAATGACGCAAGGTGTGTGAATCGCCCACATACAATCAGGACAGGATATTTCGTATACATATATTTCTAGTCCCTCGCTATACCCTTTCTGGACGAGTAGTTCTGCAGCGCCAGTTGAGAAATTCAGAATCTGAAAGATAGAGGAGAACATCATTACAAATATGATTGCGTCCGGGAGCCATGTTCAGGTGATGTAATTGGTAGCTCACATCTTGGCGAAGGCGTAGTCCCGAGATATAATCGCCACTGGCTCACGGATTGAACTTGTAACTGTCATCAATGCATTATTGGTCCAGCACAGAATAAAAGATTCCTTTCACATTCGAAAACATGATTAGCCATTTCAGATATACTGACATATTTGCCTCGAAAACTGATCTTCTGTTTACAGGCACAACAGTAGGCGAATGCTATCGATATAGTACGTTACATTTTATTCGTGACCCAGTAATTTGTGATGTGCGACATCTTTTGTGCATAAAGAGAATAGAACGCTGAGAATATTATTTTTTGAAATGTAGGCCTCAGTCATGCACTGATTTATAGCATAGGCCGAGGTCAAGGATACGTTTAAAAGTCATAATTTATGTAAAAATCTCGTGTATATACAAGAAAAGTTCACACAACACGCATATCCAAGCCACAGAGGAATATCTGTGTAATATTTTTGGCTCATTGGCTCCATGCTGAAATCCAACAAACGTGAAACGTTATGTCGGTTTATTGCGAGACACTTCAGCGAAATGATGCGGTATATGGGAAATGTAAAGTTGCGTAACATTACAGCTGGGGGATGCGTACTGCGTCATGGTCATGCAGTGCGTGCTTAGTCGATCACTTCAGACGAGTGAAAAATACATTTTTCCATCTCACACTGGCTGCCCACACCACGCCATTATAATGAAGCCTTGTCCTTCCTGCCCTCTAATCGGATAACATTTGAGAACAGACACTCTAGAACGGCCTGACACGTAGGAGTCTTAGGGTTAACACGCGAGAGCGTTTCGAACTATGGTTTCTTAAGAGACCGGTAGAGGTCGGGGATGAAATACCACGTTAACTTTTCCAACATAAGAAAGCAGTTGCGCAGTAGACGTTACCTAATGCACTGTTCAATCCGCTTTGCTTTGGATTGTGCGTTGCTCGTTGTTTTCTCTTCTCGTTGTGTAATGTGTCAAGAGGATTTCCTGGTACGTCATGGTATTTTGTTAAAACACAAGAAAAGGGATCAGCATCCCCATGGGCTTTCACAGAAGCGCAAAACAAGAGGATTAGACTTAGAACCGTGCGACGCGTGACTGTTCACTCACCGAACTCGTATTTTCTCAAGGAGAGTTCTCGTTTGTTTACAGTGACGTCCGACTAACGTGTTGCGGTGTCCACACTGTCCCTGCTGCCTATTATACCTCAGGTAGAAATGACTGCAGTTGACTCTCGAGCGACTCGGTCGACCGCAGCGGTTGAACATACCGGCTGCCAAAGAAATATTAATTTCTCTCCTGACTACTACAAGGAACACAAAGTCCTGCTGAAGCATAAAAGAGAACTCAAGAAAATACACAAATTGTTACGCCTCTCAACAAACTGTTTTGTGGTCACTTCGCTCGTTTTGCTTGGCGAGAGACATTGTGTCATGTATCAGTGAAAATCACAATCATGTAACCAAATAGCTGATGACAAGCACACACAGAACAATGATGAACTTGCTCGAAGAAAAACTGACTTCAAGGTGCTTAATCTACGACGTGCATTTTTTTAACCACAATAATTTTATGATCTTGACAAATATACCAAGGTAACATTTAACCATCACAGTACAAGACACATTCGTAAATACGCCTTCAGACTGTAATTGTGACACGTATTCAGTTACAATACTAGACACAATTTAAAGCAAAACACATGTTTGTATGAAAACAGGTAACTCAATTCTTTAAGTAAGATCATTCTGTTTAGACATTTATATGTTCTTGAGCTATAAAATTGTCTGTAAAATCATATAATATATTTTTGGTAATATCTCTAAAAACTGGAGTATTATATAACGGTTGGCAATGACTTAGTATGGAAAACTCTTTTAAAGATGTGAGTCGGTCTTTTTCATAGTCCTCTCACTAAAATGTGAAGTGGTTGCATCGCCAACTGTAACGTCATCACATTGAAAGTACGGTGTCTCCTATACGCCGATATTGTGTACGTGAGGGGTGGGGGGATGGGGGGAGGAGATGCAAGATCGAGATACGTTCAAACTACGGACAATACTATTTTTCTTGAGCACCTGGACTTTTCGAACCATGGCAGTCTTGGTATGAATGGCTGTGTACCTGCGTAGCTGTCCCCCCTTGCTTCTGGGGCTCCGTATGTTACTCGATAAAAACAGAGCCTTAATGGGTTTATTTTGTTGTTCGTCTGTCTGTCTGCTATCTGTCTGTTTCACTGTTCTAAACCTTTTTCCTCAGGCAACAGGTAGAGGTACAAGATTAGAATTTCCGTGGCGATGGGACATAGTGAGTCTCCTAAGTCAAACCAATCAAACGATAAGGCAATTTGTGTTTCATATTTTGATACTAGCAAACTGAGTCATCAAAACCTACAGCGTACCTCTCGTTGACATACAATAAAGAAATTTGCGAAGAAGCGAGGTTACACACTACAAGCAAAGAAAAAAAATCCGAAAATTCATTTCTGTAATTATATCACATGAAAAACATTTTTATTTGTCTTCTAACTGTATGTCTGAACCTTTTTCGCAAGGAATTGTGGACGTATCAATCTGAAATTTATGTTACAGACGCAGGTCGATAGCCGTTAGGTGGTGTACAACTTTTAAGCCTACAAGTCATTTCAACCATTTTGGCTCTCTCAAATTCACTCACTAAATCCTATAGGGGACTTCCTGTTTACGTAGAATCATGAAATTTGGCAAGAAGAAAGGTTCTGCAATACAAGTGAATGAAAATAGTAAGATAATTGCTAATTTGAATTTGTATCAAATGAAAAGAAAGTATTTATGGTGTCACTCATTATCTGAATTCAGACTTGAACTTAAAAGCATTCTTGAAAGTCTTGGAACCCTTAGGACCGATATTTTTCCAGTATCAGTGTCGACAATACTTAAAAATCATCGAGATCCTCGATTTGCAGCATGGATGAACTGTCTATATACATAATTAAGTTTGTACTGGACACTCACAGCGAGTGTCCACGCACCAGGTCATTGTTTTTTACTTTTGTTCTATTCTTCTTGCCAAGACACAATCACTTGTTTTATTTGACTGATCTCTGATATCAAAAAGCCTTTCTCCAATAATTGCAGAGATATAACATAGACCAATCGCATATAGACGAGAGAAACACAGTTATAATTGCAAGTGGTATATTGCAAAAAAAAAAAAAAAAATGGTTCAAATGGATCTGAGGACTGTGCGACTTACCAGCTGTGGTCATCAGTCCCCTAGAACTTAGAACTACTTGAACCTAACTAACCTGAGGACATCACACACATCCACGCCCGAGGCAGGATTCGAACCTGCGACCGTAGCAGTCGCACGGTTCCGGACTGAGGGCCTGAACCGCTAGACCGCCGCGGCCGGCAGGTATATTGCATCATACGTCTAGGTAATGGTTTGTTTCATGGCCACCCAAATACGTTTCACGGTGAATTATGAAAGTACGTTTCCACTGTTGTCCATATATGCCAGTTTGACAGATTCTGCCAAAAATATGAAAATGGCTACACAGCAGTGTTCACTAAGACAAAAAAAAACCGTATTATAATCCAAAGAACAACAGCCAGTGAGGCATAGTTGTAGAGAAAATGCACTGTGGTTCAGAAGAAATGATTTTAGAGCTCCATAAGTACATGCTACAAACATGGGATGCATTGCAAAATCTTCATAAAATCATAAGGTTTTAGCTATGCTATTACAAATGTTCTATGTGTCCACCAGCAGCAGCGCGAACAACATATAGACGGTAGTTAAAATAGTCATAACTTTTACACACTATATCTGCTTTTTCAGAAGTTGTGGCGACTGTTATTCTGTTCTTCACTTCTTTGAGATCGCGAGATAAACGGGAAATGAACACACTTTCTTTCACACGACACCACAAGTAAAAATCGCATGACGTCATGTCTGGCGATCTTTGAAGTCAAGAATGCATCGTTGAGGAAGAGTGTCATTGTGTGATAAGCTGACGTATGTGTGTGTTCAAATGTTCAAGTGTGTGTGAAAACTTATGGAACTTAACTGCTAAGGTCATCAGTCCCGAAGCTTACACACTACATAACATAAATTATCCTAAGGACAAACACACACACCCATGCCCGACGGAGGACTCGAACCTCCGCCAGGACCAGCCGCACAGTCCATGGCTGCAGCATCTTAGACGGTGACGTACGTTGTTTTGCCTGTGTGGTTGAGCTCCATCCTGTTGGAAAATGAAGTCATCAGAGTTCTCCTAGCGGAAAAATCCAATTCTACAAGAAGGGTGCACGGGACCCCCGAAACACTGCCCCGCATTCTTGATCTCCAAGACCGCCAGACATGGTTTAAATGGCTCTGAGCACTATGGGACTTAACTTCTGAGGTCATCAGTCCCCTAGAACTTAGAACTACTTAAACCTAACCAACCTAAGGACATTACATACATCCATGCCCGAGGCAGGATTCGAACCTGCGACCGTAGCGTTCCCGCGGTTCCAGACTGTAGGGCCTAGAACCGCTCGGCCATCGCGGCAGGCCCACCAGACGTGACCGCATGCGATTATTTCTTGTTGAGATACGTGAAGGAACGTATGTTCGTGTAACCTTTGCACAGAAATACTGACTTCTGTAAAAGCAGATATAGTGTGTGAAGTTTATAACGAATATAGTTATGTCTAGATGTTGTCATGGCTGTGCTGGTGGAAGAGCATTTGTAATATCATAGCTAAGACTTCAAGATTTTGTGAGTATTTTGCAATTGATCCAACGTTCATATCATGATTTATCAGTACATAAGGAGCTTTGAAATCAGGTCATTCTTTTTGGAACACCCTGTATTCAGTACGTCAACACTTTGTATCACGTAACACGTGTCAACAGCCACAAAACATGGGCGCATCCTGCGTCGGGTGATGCCAATAGAGCAGATCGACAAAGCGCCAGCCTATGACAGTAAACTCAACAAGTACCACGTGCCGGACACGTCACTGCATCAGTGCTGCCAAAAAATTCCTCGGAGCGCCTGTGCTCGGTACACACAAACTTTGAGAGGCCGGAGCCGCGGCGTGTTGCGATCAGCCTGTTGATTTGGAGCTGACGGCCAGCGCGGGAGTGGCGTGCTGTGCCGGGACGAGCCCGCGCCTCCCTCGGGACCGGACGCTGCAACTGGAGCGCGCGCCGCGCCCTGTATTATTCATGGGGGGAGGGCCCGGCGGCTAATGAGCAGGCGGCACCAGCAGCGGGCGGCGGGTGGCGCTCGGGGCGCAGGACACGGCAGGACCGGACGTGGCAGTACCCACGCGGGTGGCCACCTGCCAAATGTTCGAAAAGTCGTCTGAGCGACAACGATTTTCGTGGTACACAGAGTGATCCTTACTGACGTTCAAAGCCCCCGAAGCGATATAGAAGGCGCTGAGACGTTTGATACAAGACACACTGGCTTGCAAATGCCGGGATATACCCCATAAGTAGATGACAAATGTGGAACATGTGACGTCACCAGATGACGTACCTCAGGGCACATGCAGCGGTTGGGTAGGGATGCAAAGGGAGGTTTTAGCGTTGCTATACTAACGGTGAAAACTTCGAACACCTTCTATAAGTAGAAGTGATAAAATTATTGTACTCGCTGTAACCAAGTAAAAGCTGTTCTTATTTTGTGTTTCTTTCATTCAATCCTTTCTTTTTTTTCTTTTTTTACTGACATTATTTTATAAACAAAACTTTACTTACTGGTGAGCACTCTGTTAGGAAGCTTATACTCATTTACTTGTGATGCATGTGGTAGGTTTTTATTCTTCTGCATTTGCAATAAACCAGCGGAAACTGCGACACCGTTAAATAATATACAGAATGACAGATTCACTCTGCAGCGGAGTGTGCGCTGATACGAAACTTCCTGGCAGATTT
This sequence comes from Schistocerca gregaria, assembly GCF_023897955.1. Classification (NCBI taxonomy): domain Eukaryota; kingdom Metazoa; phylum Arthropoda; class Insecta; order Orthoptera; family Acrididae; genus Schistocerca; species Schistocerca gregaria. The sequence goes on along the minus strand of NC_064922.1, from coordinate 726,754,463 downwards.
AAACTGTGTGCCGTACCGAACCTCGAAATCGGGACCTTTGCCTTTCGTGGGCAAGTGCTCAACCAACTGAGCTACTCAAGCACGACTCACGCCCGGTACTCACAGCTGTACTTCTGCCAGTACCTCGTCGCCTACCTTCCAAACTTTACAGAAGCTCTCCTGCGAACCTTGCAGAACTAGCAGTCCTGAAAGAAAGGATACTGCGGAGACATGGATTAGTCACAGCCTGGGGGATGTTTCCAGAATGAGATTTTCACTCTGCAGCGGAGTGCGCGCTCATATGAAACTTCCTGGCAGATTAAAACTATGTGCCGGACCGAGACTCGAACTCGCGACCTTTACCTTTCCCGAGCTCGAGTCTCGGTCCGGCACACAGTTCTGATCAGCCGGGAAGTTTCTGAAAATAGGATGTTCGGGTGTCACACACCGATAAAGTCAACCGCTGTAAATGCGGCGAGGCATGGTGAAGTGACATGTTCAATATGTATCTTCCACTATTGTGCTATTTCCCGCCATTTGAGAGGCCATGTGTCTTCTACATTGAAGCGCCAAAGAAACTGGTACAGGAAAGCGTATTCGTAGACACGTAAGCAACAGAATATGGCTCTGCGGTCGCGTTTTATATGCCTGCCACAGCTGGTGTTGGCACTTCCCGCCTGTGAGTGGTTACACCGCACATTGACATCGAGCAAAGGCGACGGTCACGTTAGTGGGACTGGATCGTGTATTTGTTGTGCAAAAAGAATCTGCGCTGTTAACGTTTTGAAATTTTGCCGCGGTTTACTTATTTGTGAAGTATCATCTCAGTTGATATATGTTGCAAGTTTAACAACACAGCATTGCGTGGAAGCGAATTATGGACTGTGAGAAAACCGGAGAAAAAGAGAATCGGGGCGTTTGAGATGTAGGCAATAAGGGAAAGATAACCAGCTCATTATCAAGCTGTGATGTCAGGTCATAAAATGTCAGCAAACAATTTTTTTGTCGAATAGTTTCCTGGAAACCGAATGATAAAAGCTGCATAGCGGGTGCCAAAAATGAGACCCAAACCAGAAGCAGTGGTTTGTGATATTTTATGCGAAAACTAAAACGTTTTACAGATGAAATAACTACAGAGGTGGAGGTAGGGTTACTCGAATTGCGAGTTGCTTGGGGTGATCAGCAGTCCATATTGCACCTCGCAGTATGACAGAGGTAAAAGAGTCGGCACTATCGTCCCACTGTGAATCAGAGAAATGGCTTCAGCTACATTTCTATGCACCACGCCAATGCGGGGTGTGCTGCATCGCGTATCGTGTCACATACAATATTGCGTCAGTGTGAATATCACCTTACTGTGTGAATACAGTATTAGCAGGAAGAATTAGTATTTATGTTGATTTATGGTTATACAGGGTGTAAAATTTATCAAAAGGCGCAGAGGCTCTCCAACTGTAAGCTATTTGAGTGTAGGGAGAATGCCAAGTGGGCTGGACTGAGGAGGCTGGATTGAGGGGGCAGGCATGTAGGGCTACTCCATGCATACGTATGCAGATCTGTACCAGTGTGGCGTAGTGGTTAGCATCTTTACCTAGTGAACGGGAGACATCTGTTCCAATTCTGGCTTTGCTACAAATTTTTAATTCTTCACTTCAGTCTGCATTTATACGTCATTAGTACATTCTTTATTAAACAACATATTACAACAGGTTGGTGCACAAGAAAAGAGCTTTGAGGCTCAGTGACACACATAATGAATTCAGAAACTGTTGATGCCAAAAATGTAACAATGTTTGGTCCTCACAGAAATACAATAAATCTTAACTTGAAGGATCAACAACAATAATATTACAGTTTATAAAACAAATTCCTGTATTACTTACATAAAAAAATGGTTCACATGGCTCTGAGCACTATGGGACTTAACATCGGATGTCTTCAGTGTTCTAGAACTTAGAACTACTTAAACCTAACTAACCTAAGGAAATCACACACATCCATGCCAGAGGCAGGATTCGAACCTGCGACCGTAGCAGTCGAGCGGTTCCGGACTGAAGCGCCTAGAACCGCTCGGCCACCGCGGCCGGCTCTACATAAAACAATTTTGTTTGGCCCAAATAAGTATACAACGGGGTTCCAACTATAAATGACACCTTGCTTAAACCCACAGACGCGCACATTGGATAACAAAGACTTGCAATCAAATCACAGTAACATCTACAATTTACTGATGTTTACCTCCATCGTCTGCCGAACCAGGCCTAAAGGATAAGACAGCTACACAGAACTACTTGCTACATGGACGTCAAGGAAAGCAATACCAAACACAACTGGTCATATGACAAGAACTGATTCAAAGACATGGAAATATATCCATGTTACGGAATCTTAGTTCTAAATAATAACATAGCAATGTGAAGTTAATTTACTAGTTTAATTCAAAGTATTTTTGGCTGTTAGTGGCACCCCAAGTTCCTTGCTCCATTTGATCACAGAGAACGAACTGAACTAAATAGTACAAGATCGTCGATCCAGGATAGAACTAACATCATTCCTAACATAATAACCGACAATTAACAGATCTATTTACTGAATGCAGAGCTATTATTAGAGCTCTCCGAATGATGTGTGCGCTCTACTGATGACTTCCAGCAGTGTCAGCTAAGCCGTCAGGCTGTTGGCGGCGTGGCTAACAAGCTACAGTGAAGCATCTCGCAAGGCTGGACACGAGGAACAACTCAAGCTGAAAAATTCTGCTCGCTAGATACCCAGTCAGAATAATGCATGAGGTGTGCGAATTCACTTAATTATTCGCCGCTGCGTAGCCATCGTAAATTGCAGACAAATGGGTCGAAAATAAGTGAAACTGGACCCATGCCAGAATACAGTCCCACATCGCTCTGCCGGACCAATTAAGTAAATTACACAGCGCGTGTGTGCTATGCAACAAATACCACTTATGTACTTTTATCGGGAAAAAGCGACATCTTCGAGCTCAGTTAATATGAAAACAATATTCATTTTATTTCATTTCAACAAGCAATAAAATGTACTCGAACTAGTTGATAGTTAATTACTCCAATCTGATAAATTACAGTAGTTAAAAAAACTGATATCTTAACAGATGGTTAAAAAAATAACACTGATATCTTAACAGAGGGTTAAAAAAACACTGGTATCTTAACAGATGGGCTACCAATCTCCCTTCTTCTTGTCCATGTTTTCCACATGTTCCTGTCCTCGCCGATTCTACGGACAACATCTTCGCTTTTTTGTCAGTTAGCCTAATTTTTAACACCTTTCTATAGAACTAAACCCCTTGATTCTCTTTTTCTCCAGTTTTCTCGCAGTCTATAACTCGCTTCCACGCAATGCTGTGTTGTTTAACTTGTAACACAAACAATCTGAGATGAATGCCTAGAATACCTGGACCCGAGATTCTTCGGATGTGTACTTCTGCCCATGTTTAGCAACTTAAGCACTGCGGCCGGAGCGGTAGCGCGGTTCCAGACTGTAGCGCCTAGAACCGCACGGCCAAACCGGGCGGCTTCCTATAAGGGCAGCCGGTATGAAAAGATTGCTCTTTATTTCGTTTCATTCATATTTCATTCATAAGCTTTCTAATTTTTCTTTCCTATCAGTTTCTTTCCTTGTCCAGTCTCATTTTTTTGCCGATGGTGTAAAATGAGATTTCATAGGAGATCCGAGAGATGTATTAAATTTTATGTGAGGAATTAAACTTCTGTGGTGAACACATTTTTATGCATTAGTTTTCGGAACCTGCAATAAAATTTCACTTTGGGTGTGTTTAGTTCATACAACTTTCTTCCAATGGTAACAACTAAATGGTGAGTAGTCATCATTAAGGAAATACCTTGTGATTTAGAGGTGCGTGATGTGTTACAATATATGGACGCCAGTTTCTGTCCCATTTCCTTTTAATTCATTTTGGACTTAATATTGATTCTTAAAAGAATTTCTGGCTGCCATGCTAACGAAAGTTGTAGAAGGTCTGTTAACATCTAAAAAAATTTACCCATAATCTATGTGTAGTAACAGAAAATTTGCATGTTCTGAGACCGCTGAGTGATTTGATGCAACTCCCTAATCTAAGCTAACTTGTGTTTCTCCACAACGTTTTTTATTTTTTATTTTTTTTACACATCCACTTCGGTAGGGCAAAATTGATAAACAAATTTACATAATCATTCAACGTATCATTACATTAAATTACAATAGAAGAGTAATAATTAATAAAATAAAATGGTTATGAATCCTAAAAGAACGCAAGCATACTTTTGTAAGTATAATTGCAATGAAGAATGTAACACAGGAATTAACTTAATTTTTCAAGAAACTCCTCGACAGAGTACCAGAAGTATTCCTGGAGAAGACCGATCGGTTTGGATTTGAAAGCACGTGGATTGCTGCTGAAAGTTTTGAGTTCTTGTGGTAGGTTGCTGAAAATGGATGGAGCAGAATACAGCAGGTCTTTCTGCAAAAGAGTGAAGGAGGTGCGACGCAAACACAGATTGGATTTCTGGATGGTATTAACTAAGTGAAAGTTGATAATTCTTGGTAATAGGCAGATGCTAATAACAGAAAGGACAATAAACAGTGTCTGTATTGAGAAGCAAATGTCAGAATACCCAGATTAATGAACATGGGTTGACAAGAGGTCCGCGAACTGACACCACCTACTGCAAGACGTGTACGTTCCTGAGCCAAGAATATCCTTTGAGAATGGGAAGAGTTACCCCAAAACATAAAACAATACATCATAATCGAATGAAAATATTCAAACAGGACTACTTTCCGTGCCAAATGTTCACTTACTTCAAATATTGTTCTAATAGCAAAAATGTCAGCATTAAGTCTTACCACAAGTTCTTGAACATGGGCTTTCCATGACAGTTTAATATCAATTTGAATTTGAACTGTTCAGTCTCACTATTCATATGCCCATTCTGTGTAACTGGAACGTTATGCTTTCTTGAATTGTGTGTTAGAAACTGTAAAAACTGAGTCTTTCTGTATCGCGTAAATCTACAATAATTAACATATCTCTCTTTTTCGAGACTGTTTCCCTTACTAATAAATGTGTGGATTTTGCTTCTCATCTGCTTCTGCTATCGTCAGATATGTTAGTATGTTGATAATCACACGGCAAAAATCGTCAATTACTGCTTATGTCTCATTTCTTAGTGAAAAATCCCTCAGTATTACCTTATTTATATGGTCTACATTCCATTCAATTACCATTATTTTGTTTTGTTGGCGTTTATCTTCCAATCTCTACGAAGACATTACCCATTTCGTTCAAATGACCTTCGACGTTCTTCGTAAATTCTGTCAGACTTACAGTGTCACTGGCAAAACTTTGTAGTTTTAGCTTGACGATGTCCACTGTGGAGAAATGATAGTTACTTTTATTTTGAAGAAGGTTCGGTTATCCTGACTGAAACCTAGGTAAATCTAGGCACACTATGCAACTGAGGCCGTTGCTTTCTAAAATTAAAATTAATATTTATACAGTTACCGACAGCGCTGCGAAATGTTGAAAATATTTATTTTCGATACTCACCACTATAATGAGAGTTAAAGGCTTCATAAAAGAAACATCAAGCGGCTGAAGTCTGTGAGAGCAGTGTGGTGGTAAACATAGCAACGAAACGATACTCTCCCTCACGTAGTCTATAACGTCAGTATTCTTGGTATGTATTGAGTGGCCATCTAATATAAGAAGAACTGGGAAGTCTTTTGATACCTTAGAAAATTCCACAAATATTCTAAACCATAGAAAGAATGACTCTGTGGTCATCTATCCTGTGCTGTGGACCTCAGGCCAACCTTCTGGTGGCAGTACTAACTCAATTTATTTCTGCTTCTTCTTTCGTGGAAAAATGAGCATTGGAGGCATGTAAGCTCCACCTGCTGACATACAAGTGAGGTAGGTTACGGTTTTCCCCTTTCTGCAGATGTTAACGATCCTACATGACGTTTCCCCTTGCAAGCTGTGATCGTTCATTGGTTTCTAGGGTTAACCGAAACGCCTGTTCATCACAATTAAATATTTGAGAAGCCATTAGTTTGTGTTTGTCAGTTACATTCGTAAGTAACGAAAAAAAAACTTTCGACAGCTACTTTATTAAAACCCACTGCTCCTGCACCATATGTTGCTGCAGGTTTTCGAACAGATAAAGTATGTCTTCTAAGGAATCCGTTGGTCCAATCTTCCCCTGCAATTTAATTTTTATATCTATGAACAATGCCATTTCTTACAGCCAACTGATAAGCTAGGTTACGCAAGTCTTTGATTGTTAAGCCGAATAACCCAGCATCCATACTTTTTAAGTACTTAACGAGCTCAAGCTCATTGCAGTCATTTTATCAATTTTGTAGTCAGGGTTTTCCATTCTTTTATTAACGTATCTTTCCAGAAGAGTTTGAGGAACGTCAAATTGGCTCGATGCCTTCAAATACCCACAATGACCAGAATTAACAGCCTCCACTGCATTTTCCAGGCCTCAGTAGACCATGACTGCCTAGATGTTTTTCTCTTATATACTCGAACCATCTGAAATCGAAAGCAAAATATATTAGAAGCCTAATAAAAGCGATCTCTTTGTTAAAAATGTAGCGGGGCACAATGGAGTACTTCCCCATTCCGCCCCAGTTACATGGTTTAGGTTATGGAGGTAAGGCCACTAAAAAGATACGAAAACAAAAATTTAACCGAATGAAACTAAAGATTATTAAACATATTTTAAGCATTTACAACAATAGTTGTATTGTAAATAAGTAGGTATACCTTTTCCTGCTTCCAATTCGCTAGAGGTTACAAGGCAGGAGCAAAAATTAGCACAACGAAATCTTCACGATCGAACGCTTACGAAAACCAAACAAACATGGCTGCCAAGTTTGAGCAGTAACTGTCTGAACTATTCTACTTCCTTCCGATCGTTGGCAGGACCCCCTCGACAAGAAACTACGCACATCTTCATTCTGCCCCGGTACCCCATTCTACCCCGAGTTCTGCTATATTCTACTGTTACCTTTAGATGTCCATATAGTGGATAACAGTCTATATCATCAAAAGCTTCGTACATTAAGACTGTGTAAGTAGAGCTTGTTGGGGTGAGTTTCTGTTACTGAAAAGTTTTCCCTAACAAACTCTGTCCCTTAATAAAAGGAGAAACGTTTACGAAACAAAAAAGGGAACAGACATTTTGATGTAAATGAACTGTGGCATGCGTATAAAAATGGGTAACGCTTTGAAATATTGACGAATCTGTGTTGTTCTCATTCATTTAATTTTCTGTATCTGGTATCTGGAATGTCGTTTTCATGGTCTTGGAAGTAATCCTGAGCCCTTGACAGCTTTGTAGTTACAACAACAACAAGGAAAATCATTGCACATAGGCCTCAGGTTCAACAAAGAAATAAACTGTTTACTCAGTAATGTCGTACGTAACAGAAGATATTCGGAGAGGCGACCACAACATTTAGTACAGGCATAGCATGTTCGTAGAAAATTCTGGGCATTCCACCAAGTAAAGCAGCCATCACATGAAGAAAAGATTAGTTCAAATGGCTCTGAGCTCTATGGGACTTAATTTCTGAGGTCATATGTCCGCGAGAACTTAAAAATACTTAAACCTAACTAACCTTATGATATCACACACATCCATGCCCGGGCAGGATTCGAACCTGCGACCATACGAATCTGTGTTGTTCTCATTCATTTAATTTTCTGTACCTGGCATATCGTTTTCATGGTCTTGGATGTAATCCTGAGCCATTGACAGCTTTGGAGTTACAAGAACAACAAGCAAACTCATTGCACATGGGCCTTAGGTTCAACAAAGAAATAAACTGTTTACTCAATAATGTCGTACGTAACAGAAGATATTCAGAGTGGCGACCACAACATTTAGTACAGGCATTGCATGTTCGTAGAAAATTCTGGGCATTCCACCAGGTACAGCAGCCATCACATGAAGAAAAAAATGGTTCAAATGGCTCTGAGCTCTATGGGACTTAACTTCTGAGGTCATAGGTCCGCGAGAACTTAAAACTACTTAAACCTAACGAACCTAAGGATATTACACACATCCATGCCCGAAGAAGGATTCTAACCTGCGACCGTAGCTGTCGCGCGGTACCAGACTGTAGCGCCTAGAACCGCTCGGCCACACCGGCCGGCCTCACATGAAGATCAGACGCTGCAAATATCCTGGCGCGTTATTCGTCAGGAACCAGTTTCACCACGCCTTTAATAAGTCAGCGAGGTCAGGGGAGTGATGTGACTATGAAAACTGAATTTCCCCCTTTCGGCCCGACGCCCGAATTATGTGGTACTGAAAACGTCGCGGACTTTTACAGAACGGTATGCTGGTGCTCCATCCAGTTACATCCAAACATACGTACACAGAAACAAATCTTTGCTGTACATACGGCGCGTGTGCACCGATTGTCGTTGTTGTTCCTCACATTTCAAAGCTTTCATTTACTCAGCACTTTTTCCGATACCCTAAGTTCGATTCTAATGCTTTTATATTTCGACTCTTCTATGTGCACCTTCAGCTGGTTCCAACTTTTGCACACAACCCCCCCCCCCCCCCCCCCCCGTATATAAAACCTACATGAAATCATACATGTATAATGAGGGAAACCAAAAAAAATTCTCAAGAACTTCTCATGTCTCATATGTCTTCGCAATTAACAGTCTCTCCTGCGTGTTGTTTCAGCTATAACATCATCAATGTCACGGCCCGGCAATTGCTACTGCAAACCAGCAATTGATCTTTCTTTACGAGCACTGAAATCTGCCGTGCCAATAAAAAGAAAAGCGGTTCCACCGCTGCTCGGAACTCGCTGGGGGCAGTTTTCAGGCAAAAATACAACAGCAGGCGCAGTGCGTGGGTTGCTCACGTCACCCATATCCTTTTATCTGACACGTTAAGCACTGTATTGGCATGTTATCAGACTGGCAACATCCGAAAGAGATGCAGTGGGAAAAATTTCCAATCAGTATGCTGCAGTGTTTCGCCTCTCAACATGCCATAGCTATGTAGTTATGACGAGGTATATTCACTACGGCGGCAGAATACCCAGTTCATTTAACAGGCTTCTGTTGCGAATTCGGGTTTGAAAAAAAAAGAAAAAAATGCTCTTATGAGCGAATTCACGTGTTATACAGATAATCCACGCCTGTGGGTAATGAAAATTCACATGGACTAAATATCTCTGTCTTAAAACGAAATGAAATAACGAGCAGACAGCGGGCAAGAACAGACAGGAGTCGTGACAGTATGAGTTTCGAAGTGAACATCTCATCACTGTTTCTCTTAAGAGTAATACACAAACAGCTATAAATCAAAGCTTTCATAAAATCCGAATTGCCATAATTTTTGAAATTAATTGATCTGCTGTACTGAACAAGATTTGTTATGATCATCTGAATGGTACAGATTATTTTTACAGAGAATTGCGCATAGACGCCTTTATATTCCACCAATTTTCCAATCGTTTTGGAACGGTGGGAACCGACTTCAGCAGAAGGGAGCCCTGGTGGTAGGTTGGTGAAAACATGGCGAATTCGAGCATCCCAGTAACGCAGAATACCTGGTATGGTCCAATAATCTTTATCCTTTGCCCGCACTCACAAGAAGTCGCAGGTGTAAAATCAGGGATTCTCGTGAAGACCGCGGTGACCCAACCGACGTCCCAGAAAATAATTTTCGAGTATTTGGCTAGACTGATTGCGAATTTTGTGATGAGCCACAATCTTGTATATACTCGAATTAGTTACTATTGTCGTACATGGACACAATCTGCCACAGCTGATTTTCGAGAGTGCTAGATACCTGTCTGATTTCATAGTTTTGCGAAGAAGGAACACACCAGTAAGTGGTTTAGATGTCTTGATATTGGTGGCATGCGAAGAATCATTCACGCAGTAATGTCAATACGGCCTCTCAAGCCCTTCGTCAATCCGTATTATATGTGAAAGCAACTCGGGAACGTCTCCGAACACATCTAGAGAGATTTATCCATACTGCACCCCGATTGTAAGTCTTTGGCATACAATTATTGACAATAATGCGGCTTCTGTGAAAGCAATTACAATTTTTTTAATGACATTACGGATCGTGCGATTCGTTAAACTATTTTTAAAGGCTGCCTGGCGTGCTGAGTTTTTAGAACTTTGGGATATTCCTATGACGTGGATTTCCTGTAATGACTACTTCTCATAATGTCCACAACAGATCGTGTACTCATCAGTACGGTACAGAAATTCCTGATAGTCCTTAGAAGTAAATTACCACGGGCCAATGCAAAGGCCTTCACCATTTCTGTACAATTATCACAGAAGGCCATACTTCATATCGAGAGGCCACATTAACCCAGTCATGCACTGAAAGAAGTCTTTCTATGCTGTTCAGTTTATGTCAATGTATAGAATGCAAAACAACTGGCTTTAAACAAAAATATCGTCATTTACTACTTCCAATGTTTCTGTCTCCAATTTCGCGAGGTTCTTTTTAACTTGTTGGATTCGTAACATAATTTTGATTTTTTGTATATGTCATAATCTTTTGTGTAAGCCTCATTGTTGAAAGTATTTGAAAATGTGTATATAATTTTCATCTTCGTTTTCTAATTTCTGCAGATTTATCAGTTTTTCTGTTGCTTTACGGGATTTCAGTCTGTATCCTTCTTCCATTTTTTCCGAGCCAAGAATTGTGCTCATAATCTTTCTCTCTTCCTTCAAGATGTTTTCAAGATCTTCTTTCATTCAGAATTGAACATTCACTTACGTACAGAGCTTCAGGCGTTTTCATCGAGCTGTAATGTCCGATCTATGTGTGTGGGCACGCACTTTTTGTTGTAGATGTCACGGCTCTCCTATGGGTTCTCTTGAATTTTCTTAATCGAGTTCCTTGTGATTCCTTTCCTAATCCCTTTTGGTCTATGATTTAGTCGAGATATTTAGGGTAATGGAGCCTTTGGATCTGCTCGTAATTCCTGTTTAATTAATTTCAGAATGTTAAAGTTAATGCAGATGAACATTTTTGAAAAGAGATTAAGTAGGCCAGCTTTTTTGGGGCATTCTTTGAGGAATCCTGAATGTTCGATCGATGTGCTTTTACACACACACACACACACACACACACACACACACACACACTCTTCTCTCTCTCACTCTCTCTCTCTCTCTCTCTCTCTCTCTCTCTCTCACACACACACACACACATATATATATATATATATATATATATATATATATATATATATATACGTCCGCGCGCGCTTTGGAATATGTAGCTAGAGTCAGTCTCAACAAATACAGCTCATCGCGTCTTTCACGCCACGACCACTTTCGTCGGAAAGCGTTAGGCTGTTTCCCGTTACAAACAAAATTATTTTTGAACCAGAATTTTATGTGCCAATTTCATAGGGTGGTCCCAGATTGGTGATTGATGAGTAGCTCAATAGAGTTCACTGGAAGAGGAATGGATATCTCCAAAACGGTAATCATAGAATTTGGAAAGAAAAACGTAGGTACAAGGAAGATAACAGCCAAGAACCCATGGGTAACAGAAAAAAATACTTCAGTTGGTCGTCGAAGGAAGAAATTAAAAAATGGTCAGGGAAATTCAGTAACACAGAATGAAATAAATAGGAACTACAAGGAAGATAGATGATGGCATGAAAAATATGGACAAATCTTAAAAGAAATTATTGTTGGACGGACAGACTCAGCATGTAGAAAAATCAAAATAGCCTTCCGTGAAAATAAAAGCAGCGGTGGTAACGTTAAGAGTGCAACGGGAATTCCACTGTTAAATGCAGAAGAGAAAGCGATTAGGTGGAAAGAGTACAGTGAAGGCCTCTTTGAGGAGGAGGACTTGTTTGATGAAATGGTAGAAGAAGAAACAGTAGGAGGTTTGCAGTATTAGAAAGAGCTTTGGAAAACTTAAGACCAAATACGGCAAGGGGTAAATAACATTGCATAAGAGTTTCTAAAATCATTAGAGAAAGTGGCAACGAAAGGACTATCCATGTACAATGTGTGAGGCTGGCGATAAACCCTCTGACTTTCGGAAAAATATCACCCGCACAATTCCGAAGCCTGCAAGAGCTGACAAGTGCGAGAATTATCGGACATTCACCTTAACAGATCATGCATCCAAGTTACTGACGACAATAACACACAGAACAATGGTAAACAAAAATGAACCGCGCGGGATTAGCTGAGCGGTCTAGGGCGCTGCATTCATGGTCTGTGCGGCTGGTCCCGGCTGAGGTTCGAGTCCTCCCTTGGACATGGGTGTGTGTGTCTGTCCTTAGGATAATTTAGGTTAAGTAGTGTGTAAGCTTAGGGACTGATGACCTTAGCAGTTAAGTCCCACATGATTTCACACACATTTTTGAACAAACAAAATTGATAATCTGTTAGATGACAATCGGTTTGGCTCTATTAAATGCAAAGACAAAGTGAAATAGTTCTGACATTTCTATTTGTAACAGAAGCATGACTAAAGTAAAATCAGGACAAGTTCATAGGGTTTGCAACCTGGTAAACGTGTTCGACAATACGAAATTGTGCAAGTCGTTCGAAATTCTGAGAGAAGTACGGGTCAGCTTTAGTAGAAGACGGGTTATATATTATGTACAGGAAACAAAAGGGAAGAATAAAATTGCAAGAGCAAGAAGGAAGTTCTCTGTATGAAAAGGTGGTGAGACAGGGACATAGTCTTGCACTCCTTCTAGACAGGGACGTAGTCTTTCGCACCTGATCAATGATTAGAGCGAAGAAACTATGACAGATATAAGAGGAAAGTTTAACAGTGGATTTATAACTGAAGCTGAAAGGATATCAATGATAAGATTGTCTGTGAATAGTGAAAGAGAGGAAGAATTGCGTGACGTATTGAAGGGAATAAACAATCTAATGAGTACAGAATATTGATTGAGAGTAAATCTAAGAAAGACGAAATTACTGAAAAGTAGTAGAAAAGAGAACAGCGAGAAACTGAATGTCAGGATTGTTGGTCACGAAGTAGATGAGGTTAAGGAACCCTGTTGCCTAGGCAGCAAAATGACCCTATGACGAAGTGAGCATGCGAGACAAACAATAGGCTCGTACATCAAAAATAGCATTCTAGGCCAACAGAAATTTGCTTCTAACGTAGGCTCTAATTCGAGGACAAAATTTCTGAGGATGTACGTTTGGAGCACAGTACTGTACGGTAGTGAAACATGGGCAGGACGAAAATTGGAGCAGAAGCATTGGAGACGTAGTGCTACAGAAGAATATTTAAAATTAGGTGGACTGACAAGGCATGAGGAGGTTTCCACAGAATCTGTGGGGAAAGGAATATATGGTAAACACTGACAAGAAGAGGGGACAGGATGGTAGGACATCTGTTAATACATCATGGAATGACTTCCATGCCAACAGAGGAAGTTGTATAGTGTGAAAGCAGCACAGGAACATTGACGTATATCTAGCTGACGTAGGTATAACTGAGGACGTAGGTAGCAAGTGCTACTCAGAGATGAATAGGTTGGCACAGCAGAGGAATTCGTGGGGGCTCATGGGACAAGTCAGAAGACTAATGGCCAAAAAAGTCATAAATGTCTTGATAGTTACTTTACGCACACTGTACTGCATTACGGGTAGATTTTAAATAACGTCCGTAGTTCATTTTGTAGATAGTGACAGTCTAATACCTAACACTACATGAAACGGAGAGAGTGACTGTAGTAACGCGGCCTATACAGCCTTCAACACTGGCCACTTGCTTTCGCCGCGCGACGCAGCCTAGTTGTCTATTCACGGCGCCGGCCAGACCCCGCTCCGATGACGTCAGCAGTCGGCGCCGCGGTGGCCGGGAGCTGTCGTGGGTGGTGGCGGAGGAAGCAGGAGCGACGCGGCGCCTCTCACGTGGACCCCGCGGGCCGACTCCGAAATACAGGCCGGAAGAGCCGAGCACTTCCCGGAAATTGCAATTTCCGGGGCTATCTACCGCTGACCGCGTGCAATTATGTGTGGCATCTTTGCTTCGACGGTAGATGTTTGCCTCACTTGTCAGCTAGCTTCACTTTCCAATGTGAGCCGTAGGGAACATTGTCGCTGGTTAACGGCATTTTCCCCGCACAAGAGATGTCAAGTATATCAAATATTAAAGTCGGTGGTGTAGTCTCTCGATGAACACGGATTTGGCCCCCCTCAGCTAAACTATGGGTTACAGTAAATTAAACTTCCCGATTAAAAGCGGTAGATTTTAACAACAAATTTCTACGATCAGTTTCCCTAAAACAATTGGAGGCAACTTGCTTTCTTTACATCTTTAGAAATCGTCTCCTAGCCGTTGTCTCGCTTCGTTTCTTCTCCGCCAATCTTGAGCTCTAACGCTTGTGCAACAAAATATTGTACACTACTGGCCATTAAAATAGATACACCAAGAAGAAATGCAGATGATAAACGGATATTCATTGGACAAATATTTTATACTAGAACTGACATGTGATTACATTTTCACGCAATTTGGGTGTATAGATCCTGAGAAATCTTGTGACAAGCCAGTTGCTTCGCCAACATTGACCAAACGTTTTCAGTTGGTGAGAGATCTGAAGGGTGTGCTGGCCTGGGCAGCAGTCGAACACTTTCTGTATCCAGAAAGTCCCGTACAGGAATTACAACGTACGGTCGTGCATTATCCTGCAGAAATGTAGGGTTTCGCATGGATCGAATGAAGGGTAGAGTCACGGGTTGCAACACATCTGAAATGTAATGTTCACTGTTCAATGTGCCGTCAGTGCGAACAAGAGGTGACCGAGACGAGTAACCAATGGCACCCCATACCATCACGCCGGGTGATACGCCAGTATGGCGATGACGAATACACGCTTCCAATGTGCGTTAACTACGATGTCGCCAAACACGGATGCGACCATCATGATGCTGTAAACAGAACCTGGATTCATCCGAGAAAATGACGTTTTGCCATTCGTGCAGCCAGGTTCGTTGTTGAGTACACCATCGCAGGCGCACCTGTCTGTGATGCAGCGTCAAGGGTAACCGCAGCCATGGTCTCCGAGCTGATAGTCCATTATGCTCTAAACTTCGTCGAACTGTTCATGCTGATGGTTGTTGTCTTGCAAACGTCCCCATCTGTTGACTCCGGGATCGAGACGTGGCTCCACGATCCGTTACAGCCATGCGGAGATGATGCCTGTCATCTCGACTGCTAGTGATACGAGGCCGTTGGGATCCAGCACAGCGTTCCGTGTTACCCTCCTGAACCCACAGATTCCATATTCTGCCAACAGTCATTGGATCTCGACCAACGCTAGCAGCAATGTCGCGATACGATAAACCGCAATCGCGGTAGGCTACAATCCGACCTTTATCAAAGTCGGTAACGTGAAGGTACGCATTTCTCCTCCTTACACGAGGCATCACAACAACGTTTCACCAGGCAACGCCGGTCAACTGCTGTTTGTGTATGAGAAATCGGTTGGAAACTTTCCTCATGTCAGCACGTTGTAGGTGTCGCCACCGGCGGCAACCTTGTGTGAATGCTCTGAGAAGCTAATCATTTGCATATCACAGCATCCCCTTCCTGTCGGTTAAATTTCGCGTCTGTAGCACGTCATCTTCGTGGCGTAGCAATTTTAATGGCCAGTAGTGTAGAAGGACGTGTGCAAGTGGGTAGGTTTAAATGCTAAGCATAATAAGAAAGGTAAAATGCTAGATTTCTAGAGCGAGCCTGTCATTAATATTCATGACAAGGTTCCTAGTCATTAATAATTACATCCCGAGCACCACAAAAGTCACAAAAATGCAACACAGTTTACACGATCTTACAACAAACATGAGATCGTGCAAATATATTACTACAACAGTTATATCCGATTTATTGTGTAGTTGCACGTAACACACAAGTCCCCCTGAAGCCACCTCGAAAATCTATTGTCGACTGTCTTGAATTAACGCATCGCACAATTACGTCATCCGACGCAATTTCTCAACAAACTGTTCTGTCTTTACGTGAGATCAGATTTCATACACGTATTCATGTAGTACCTCCTCGGAACCGATTATACCCTTTCAGGGTGCACTTGCGATTGGTACATCCTTTCATTGAATAAGCATTAACAGTAATTAAAATTTGTATTTACCATTTCCTGAGCAGTTGAGTCGTACTGAAATTATTGTTAACAAGTTCTCAATGCAAGTAACGTCTTCAGCATGGTTGTAGCTGTATATTAATATTTAAAAGGTAAATATATATATATATATATATATAATGAGAGGTTCGCCGGCCGTTGTGGCCGAGAGGTTCTAGGCGCTACAGTCCGGAACTACGCGACCGCTACGGTCGAAGGTTCGAATCTTGCGTCGGGCATGGATGTGTGTGATGTCCTTAGGTTATTTAGGTTTAAGTAGTTCTACGTTCTGGGGGACTGATAACCTCAGCAGTTAATTCCCGTAGTGCTCAGAGCCATTTTTAATGAGAGGTTCGCTACTTGACGCCCAGCGTGGTAGGCGAAACACTACAGTCTCTCTCCGCTGCAGTACGATTTTGCTCTTGGTCTTTCGGCCGTTCTCACGCTATGTGACCATCTGGCGAATCCTTCGATGAGTCTGCCTAGTGATCCTACTAGCCAGCCTCCCGTAACAACATCTTACTGTGTTGTACATTAGAAAATAGCAACAAAAATACACTGAAGCGCCAAAGAAACTGGTATAGGTATGCACATTCTTGTACAGAGGCATGTAAGGAGCAGAATACGGCACTGCGGTCGGCAACGCCTAAATGAAGCAACAAGCGTCTGGCGCTGTTGTTAGATCGTTTATTGCTGTTACAATCGCAGGTTATCAAGATGTACGTTAGTTTGAACGTGGTGTTATAATCGGCGCAGGAGGGATGGGCCGCAGCATCTCCGAGGTATCGATGAAGTGGGTATTTTCCCATACGACCGTATCACGAGTGTATCGTGAATATCAGGAATCTGGTAAAACATCAAATCTCCGACACCGCTGCGACCGGGAAAATGTCCTGGAACAACGGGACTAACTACGACTCAAGAGAATCGTTCAACGTTACAGAAGTTCAACCCTTCCGCAAACTGCTGCAGATTTCAATGCTGGACTACAACAAATGTCGCCGTGCGAACCCTTCATCGAAACATTATCGATACGGGCTTTCAGAGGCGAATGCCCACTCATGTTCCATTGATGACTGCCCGACGCCTCGCCGGGGCCCTTTAATACCGACACTGGATTGTTGATGAATGGAAACATGTAGGGGTCTGACGAGTCTCGTTTCAAATTGTATCGAGTGGATAGACGTGTACAGGTATGGAGACAACCTCATGAATCTATAGACTCTGCATGTCAGCCGGGGGCTGTTCAAGCTGGTGGAGGCTCTGTAATGGTATGGGGCGTGTGCAGTTGGAGTTATGTGGGACTCCTGATTCGTCTAGAGACGACTCTGGCAGGTGATACGTGCGTAAGTATCCAGTCTGATCACCTGCATGCATTCATGTCCATTGTGCATTCCGGCGGACTTGGGCAATATCATCAGGACAATGCGACACCCCACACGTCCAGGACTGCTACAGAGTTTAAACAATTCCGCTGGCCATGAGACTCATCAGACATGAACATTACTGAGTATGCAACATGCTGTTCAGTAGACATCTCCACCCTCTCCTACTCTTACGGATTTATAGACAGCCGTGCAGGATCCATGGCGTCAATTCCCTCCAACACTACTTCAGAAATTAGTCGAGCATATGCCACGTCGTGTTGTGGCACTTCTGCGTGCTCGCGGGGGCCGTACTTGATATTAGGCAGGTGTACCAGTTTCTCTGGCTCTTCAGCGTATAGTAACGTGAGCACTAATGTGATATGAACCCCACTACCGGACGGTGGCTGCTACGAATATTATATACTAGCTATATCATAATTTATAGCGGAAAATGCATGGTTGAACTTTTACGACATTTCAAGTTTAAATATAACATGTTCCGCAAATGTGCCGTTTACTAGATAATCGTGAACATTTGGTGATCCCTATTCACTTCACCTAATCAGCATATCAGGTGAAATAAACTGTTACAATATCCTCAGTTTTCTTGAAATCTCCCACTTGTAAGGCTAACGTGTTTATTTGCATGTCAACAGAAGCCTTGCACAGCTTGAGTGATATCATACACGATACCTCAGCCAACAAAATGGCTCTGAGTACTATGGGACTTAACATCTTAGGTCATATGTCCCCTAGAACTTAGAACTACTTAAACCTAACTAACCTAAGGACAGCACACACATCCATGCCCGAGGCACGATTCGAACCTGCGACCGTAGCAGACCCGCGGTTCCGGACTGCAGCGCTTAGAAACGCACGGCCATCGCGGCCGGCTCTCAGCCAACAGTACCAAAATCTAAACCTGCATGCAAAATAAATTTACTGGAGAAATTATAACAGCAATTAAACTGTCTTAGGTAAATAAATATAATTTATGATCCTCCTTTATCTAATGTAATGCCATGTTCTCTGAAACCCTGCAGCACACTAGCTGCCAAGGGCCATGGATGAAGCAGGGGTGAAAATGTTACCTGCCTACCTCCATGTACTTTTAAATAAATATCGTCTCCTATATACGTTATAACAGCGAGAAGTAATAGTTTTTTTCGCATGAGTTTATTGACTAGTTTTTTGCGACCGCGACCCGCCACTAATTCCTCTACAGCGCCAAACTCTTCATCTCAAACTAGTACTAGAAACCTACATCCTCAATAATTTGCTGGATGTCTTCAAATATCTATCTTCTTCTACAGTTTTTATCGTCTACAGCTCTCTCTAGCACCGTGGAAGCTATTCTAAGATGTCTTAGCAGATGTTTTATCGTCCGGTCCCTTCTTCTTGTACGTGTGTCCCACATATTACTCTACTCGCTGATTGTGGGGAGAACATCCCCATTTCTTACCTTATCAATCCATCCTTTTTTTTAACTTTGTTTTGTAGCTCCACATCTCAAATATTTCGATTCTGTTCCAATTTTTCCACAGTTCACGTTTCACAAAGATGCAATGCTGTTCTGCAGACGTTTACTGTGAGATATTTGTTCCACAATTAAGGGCTTGTGCTTGATACTATTAGACTTTTCTTGTCCAGGAATGTTGTTATTGCCAGTGCTAATTTTCCTTTTGTGTCCTTCTTACTCCATCCATCATGGGTTATTTTGCTGCCCAGGTAGCAGAAATCCTTGATTTCGTCAACTTTGTGATCAACAATTTTGATGTACAGTTTCTTGCTGTTCTCATTACGTCTTGTTCTCATTACTTTTGTCTTTCTTCGATTTACTCTCAATCCATATTCTGCTTCCATTATACTTTTCAGTCCATTCAACACATCCGGTAATGCTTCTTCACTGTTACTAAGGATAGCTTGCTCATCAGCGAATGTTGCCATTGATACCCTTTCGCCTTAATTTTTACGCCAATCTTGAACGTTATTTTTAGTTCCATCATTTGTTGTTTGACCTGTAGATTGAACAATGGGGGTGGAAGGTAACATCCCTAACTCACATCTTTTTAATCCTAGCACTTCTTCTTGATCTCCCATTCTTATCATTCCCTCTTGCTTCTTGTACATATTGTATACTGTCTGTCATTCCCTATAGCTACGTCCAATTTCTTTGAGAACTTTGAACAACTTGCCCTATTTCGCATTGTCGAACACATTTTCAATGTCGACAAACTCTATGAACGTGTCCT
This sequence comes from Schistocerca gregaria, assembly GCF_023897955.1. Lineage (NCBI taxonomy): Eukaryota > Metazoa > Arthropoda > Insecta > Orthoptera > Acrididae > Schistocerca > Schistocerca gregaria. The sequence goes on along the minus strand of NC_064922.1, from coordinate 726,734,680 downwards.
GGCCTTTCTTTAGTCTTGCTTCCATTAACCACCGCAACGTTAGGACTGCCTGGCGTCTTTACCTTTAACAGAGCCAAACTGATTGTCATCTAACAGATCCTATATTTTTCACTTTTGTGCATGTTGTACTACTCACCAACTTGGATGCGTGAACTAAATGTATACCATTTTATACTACTTGTCAAGCGTTAAATCGTAGCGAGCTGTTGCTAACATGGTCTGCGGAACACATACAAGTAGATAAAAAAGCTTAAGAGTACCATTTCGAAATTACTACTTTTCTCTCAAAGGAGTGTCTCTTTTCAAATATCTAACTAATAATTTCGTTAGTTGGGAGTAGCTGATTTACGTTTTCATGGTACTGGTGAATTATAAGGGGCAATCAAAAATTTTCCGTTTGAGGACCCTGAAGCAGCTTCTATTTAACGCAGTGCAACTTCAGAGCTAGTGTATAAGCACCTACATACTGTACAGGCAAGGTATTAGTGTGAAATTCGTTTGTTGCTGTTGTGCATGCTGTGAAAGAGGAAATATGAGCTATCGTGAAGTTAATACTATATTCGACAAAACATGACCTACATTCTGTTATTCTTTTCTTCACTGCCGAAGGCCAAACAACGGTAGAATCCATCGGAGAGTGAAGAATGTGTATGGGGCAGCTTGTCTGTGGAAAATCACCGTTACGAATGGTGCGGCAAGATCATGATAACGCAAGTCTTCACGTCGCAAATGCCGTAACACAGTAGTTACGCCAACTCAAGTGGTAGAAACTCCCGCAACCCCCCCCCCCCCCCCCCCCCCCCCGCCCAACAGTTGTGGTCTCTCCCCATGCGAATAACAGGCTTTAGGTCCCATAAAGAAAACCTTGAAAAGTTGACGATTCCTGTCGCAAGAGGATGTGCAGCAGGCAGTTACAGACATTTTCACCGATCGGGAGACGATGTTTTACCTGTTTTACCAAACGGGTGTCTTCAACTTTGTTCGATGGATGGTAGGATGGTTGCCTCGGTGCTCACGGCGATTGTGGCTGATTGGCATTCTGACTCTGCACTGCACGGCCTTCGAATGGAAACTGTTATATCGTCCTTATACTTGAGGAAAAAGTTGGGCTGTGTTCTTCAGCCAATTTTCAGATATTTCCTCCCATAAGCTTGCCAAACTAAACTGGTGATCAGTCCCTGGTCATTTCGACATCGACTGGACACCTAACTCTAGTTTTGCTTCGTCGGAGGAGGAAGTAACTATGACTCAAGACCTCTTCTTCATGTAAACTGTCTTTCCTGTTTGCGGACACGTTCTCTCATTGCCCATATGATAAACCGTCGACCTCCTACCATCGATGTGATAAAACAGCTGAAAAGCACACGTGCGACACATCAAAGAGCGCATATTTGCTCTGCGCAGCAATTCGTCTTCACGGCAAAACGTACTGCAGACAGGCCGCTGTCATCACAAACCTCGCAAGTGTTGCACTGTAAAACACTTTTCCTTACTCTCTAGTTTTCGCATGAGAAAGGAACCATTGGAGTATTACCAGAGATTTACTCAGGCCTGCATCATGATCATGGAGATAAAGGTCTCTACTATTGTTTCCCGTTTTGATATATAGAGGCTATGCATTACATTGACCTATTTACTAAGGAAGTCATTTGTATACTGCGTGTTGAAGACTATTCCGTACCAGTTTTAGTCTCGTCGCCAAACTCGGACATCGATGTCTGCATCAACACATCAACGTTGCCCATCCAGAGTCGTTTGGTTCCAAGGCGGCATTCCAGGCGGCGTGGACCTCGCGTCAGTTGTCAAGACCACCTGGCGGCCTAAGCTAGGAGAAAAGAGTGCGTGAGTTACTCGTCCGTTTGCGTTGATGTGCCCAAAGATTTCCAGTTGCGAATGTTGGTCTTCTCAGACAGTTACTCATTCGCCGTTTTTTATTTCTCTCCGTATGCTATTGTGATTTTCTTTTCTGTTGACGACTCCTGCCTTTCACGTTTTGGAATACTCTCAGTTTCTTCTTATTATTTCTGTATAGTTTTACCGTCGACCAATTTTTTTAATAACTTTTTACTACCATCATAGGTACTTACATAGTTAATTCATAAAAGTAAACTGGATACGATTTGATGCTTGATGTAGTTCATTGTGACTATGTAGTACTGGCAGGCTGGCCCCGTGTACAGGGATGCCCCTTATGTCCGTCTGTTGCTGCGTCTGATTTTGATGGGAGCCCGCCGATTTGTAGTTGTTGAATAGTCTCGACCGACCTGGTTGCCGACATTCACCACAGTTTTCCTTTCTTCCTCGTGTTGGTCCCATGGATGAGTCAGAAATTGTAATTTCTCAGTGTGTCGCTGTTGACAGATGTAGTGCACAGTGTGGACATCTGTCCGCGTCGTGGCAGGCCTCTTGCAATCACGGAATGGCTTAAAGAATGTTATTGTGACTGTTATTGCGGCGAAATGGTTCGGCGCTGTTCATTTTACCAGACTGAGCAGTAGTTCAAATGGTTCAAATGGCTCTGCGTACTATGGGACTCAACTGCTGTGGTCATAAGTCCCCTAGAACTTAGAACTACTTAAACCTAACTAACCTAAGGACATCACACACATCCATGCCCGAGGCAGGATTCGAACCTGCGACCGTAGCAGTCGCACGGTTCCGGACTGCGCGCCTAGAACCGCGAGACCACCGCGGCCGGCTGAGCAGTAGTTTACTAGTTTTCGAAAAGTCTGCGCCGTTCGACATGGAGTCCTCTGCTCCATAGTGTTTAGTCTACTGTACATGTTCCAGGCATTTGCCCTGAGAAGGGATGTGCCCGCCAGTTTGTCATTGCTCGGTATGGGTAATGCGTTTCTAAATCTTGTCAAAACCATAATTTTTCTGGGTTGCTGGTCTTGTTAGCAAAAGGTCACCTCATCGCTTTTTACTTAAAGTAGGATTTGCTACTATTTTCCTGTGGAATCTCAACTTTAACACAGAGAATGGGGGAAAGTGACTATATGCTTTGGTGATCCCCTAATCGTCCTTATAGGAATTCGATGGTCCCCAACCCCTACAAACAAAGATTTTCTAAATGATTCACCTTATTTCAAAAGACCATATATCCTACATGAATGAAGTCAGAAAACTAGGTGTCCATTTACGCTTCGAAACTAAAAGCTTACGTAGGCGTCACTTGTCAATTGCCATTTCAGCTTATACGGTTGGCAGGAGGGATCTTCCTGGTGCACGTAGCTCACTCTTTCTCATTCTCACTCGTTTGTCATACACTTCGAGTCGAGGTAGTGAGAACAGAGCAACAAAAACTGTTTCTTTTAATTTCATTTAAAAAGCTTCCATTCGTATAAAACTGTGTGAAATAATATTTGTCTAAAGTAGGGCACTAAACCTCCAGCAGCTTGAGGAAGATGCATTACACCTATGACCTCAAAAACTTCATAGATGATCTATTTTGTGTATTTATGAATAACCACTGTCCAAATACTTTTGGGAGACACCAGACGACAACATGAGTATATGCAACGAATACAGACAAGCCCGATAAAGTATTCAACGAGACTGACTGTCGTTTGACCGCATAGCAACATAAGTGAATACGTAGCTCGAGACATACATGGTAAGGTATTGAATGGTTTTGTCTGCCATTTGGCTGCAAAGCAACGCAAGACAGTGCAATAACTCCAGACTTGTGCGCTAACGAATAATACGAGTTTTCCTATAGTTTTCCGGCATAGCAACACGAGTGAATGCAGTAACTCGAGATATGCGAGCTGATGTATGGAACAAGTCTGACTGTTGTCGTTTGGGCGCTTAGCAAAATAAGTGGATGCAGTAACCCCATACATGTGCACTAAGCTATGGAACGGGTCTGAGTATCGTTATTATGTTTGTCATGCATCTGCTAGAGGACACATTGGACCTTTGTGGAAGCTAAAGGGAAGTCTGATCCTAAATATAATCGGAAAAAATACCGGAGGGTTGTATCTACACACATGGCAATGAAATTTGTTAGTTCTTTTGAAAATTGAATGCAGTTATAAGAGTAACATAAAATTTTACCCGAATTTTGTCTTCATTCATGGAAAAATAATCTTATGAAATATGAAATCTGGTTAGTCTTCTTGAATTTCCCTCTAATATGTAGTTAGCATAATTCACAGACGATTTTTCTCGAATACCGGTTTTCTATGTTCCCCATCTATCTGTCGACAGAGAAACAGTTCCCTTCCCCAGAAATTAGGTTCCCTGAGTTACCTATGAGTTATACTGACGCGTTAAAATCCTGCAACACGTCACTAAAGTCCTTAGATACAAGTCCTCATATCACTACGACAACGACCAAGAAACAGAAGAATATATGACAATAATACGTCTATTACAGGTGTACTGTTGTGCCTTCATCGAGTCACTTTCCTTATCATAAGTTTCACATAGGTACACAATTTTATACACCCTCACAGAAAAATGGAGCTCCCAGAAGCAGATATGGATACGAAATGGATCTTCATACCTTCAGAGCGTATGTCTTGTTGTTTCAGTGATTAGAAAATGGAATCAAATGCAACAATAATTTGGCAGTAAGAGTCTGCTTATCAGTGTTGTGTATCACCTCTTGCGGCCTGGATGCAAGGGAACGGTGTCGTAAAGCCTTTGCATCCTCTCCTGAGCCTAGTTGGTTCACATCTGTTTTCACTGGTCTTTGTTGTCCTGGCCAAGTTGAAGTCCGACTTAATCCAGACCTGTTCTATCTGGAACAGATTTGGAGATATTGCCAGCGTCAGTGTACTGTGGATAAAAGGCACCACGCTAGTGTCGCATAAGAGTTAACACATGTGGACGCACTCTCATACCTCCAGAGTTACCTCAATCACTGCCAACTGAGCCTTGAGATCACTCCCTACAATTTCCCATTGAATGACACCAGGAGTGACGGCCCATACGCCTATCCAAAACATTGGAAGAGTGGGACCTCTTAGCTCGTCTCCATACTCGCTTACGATGGACGTCTTGGGTATTGCAGAACAGCAGTTCATCACAGACCACAGTGCGTCATTTTTCATTAGCAGTCCATGCAACACTTCGAACGCAGCCGTTTGTGCTGTAGAGTTAACGGTATCTGCGCATCCCCAGTACGTCTCCTGTTACTCACCGACCAATGGTTCACAGTGACAGAGAATGTTACGGAGATTCCATTTCTTGTTCTTGGGTGGCAGGAGTAGATATGAAGGGGTTATGCTGTGCTTGGTGCACAACAGACGGTTCGTCCTTTGCGGTGGCCACACGTTGTTGGCCGGAAACTTGACAGTGGATATGTCTATTCTCACGATTCCAATGGGCCCAACATCTGTTAGCTTTGATATCCGATTGCCTCACAAATCTTGATATTGTACGATTCGTCCAGTCGGACAAATGAATGCTCACTATGAGACCCCTTTCAGACTCTCTCAGGTGCTGATAACGTAGTCTCATACGAGTGTATAGGTTCTATGCATCTTTCATTGTGAACACTCACCATTGGACTCTGCTCATGCCCCTTATACAGCCCACCAGACATGGTAGTAAACTAAACACGAACAACATTAATGCACTGTGCTAGACGTTCTTCTGTCACAGAGAATTCCATCTCTAATCAGCACGTACGCACTGGTTGTATGTACGTATACGAAGATACAATGACATCCGACGATCTTCTGCGTGCTTCACTTTTTTTGTAGACCAATTTAGCTTCATAGTGTTATTTCTAAATATTTGAAGCGCACTTTCTGTGCATGAAATTCATCATTGACCTTTATCTTTCCTACACCTAGTTTCTTGCGTTTATTTAAGAAGTATTCCATTTCCTTACAGTCACCTAGAGACAATACTTTTCTGAAGACAAAATGAAAATATATTTGAAAGTACTGCTGACGATATCTTATAAATCATTTATGCAAAGTGGCATTATTGATGTTACTGTGACACACAACATTACGTTTGTTCCTATCGAAAGTTACGGGTATAGTAGGAGACACTAGTATAAAAGCAAACTTTCATCTCACGATTCACAAGTTCATATAGACACTTCTCACTGGTACAGCTTGGTTATCAACCGATAGTTTTTGTACAGTTGCGAATGTCCTGCGGAGATCTGGGCAAAAGTGAGGTACCATTTCATCTGGGCATGTGATTTCCTACCTTGCGCTCTGTCTCTAACGGCCGCGCCTTTAATGGGTCGTTAAGCGCTAATCTTCCTGCTTTCCCTCTTTTATTCCTTTCCTTACCCATCTTCATTTAATGTCTCCATTATTTCAGCAATGTCTTGTTATCTTGCTTCACAGACTGAAAATTTTTCTTCTTTCTTCTAATTTACGGATCCCAATTTAGGTAGTTATCACGTCGTTGTTGTCCTTTCTGATGCTCATTAGCATTTCCGTCTTAGCTTTGTTCATCTCAAAGTCAGTTTCGTGATATCAGCTGTAAATTCGATTTAATATCTAAAATTTTTTATTATTCTTTCTTTTAGCCAGAAGAGCCGTGTCTTATCCAAGAATTGTATAGTATCATTCTGTCATGAATTGTTTTACAGTTTTATATAGCTTGCAAGGTACACAACATTAGTGGTAAAATACAACAGTAGCTTATAGGCTACCTAAATCGGTCTTCTTGTTTTTCCTCATTTTTGTACTCAGACTTGGCTATGGTAGGTTTTGTAAATTAATTTTTTCCCGATTTAAAACGCTTCGTTTCGCCTTACAACCTGCCGAAGGCTTTCTGTGCGTCCTCTGTTGCCATAATGCTGTGCCTCTTGTTCTTAATTGTTTCGTATATTTCCAGCTGGTTGGTCGATTACATCTTTTTTCCCAAATCAAACGAATAATCATTCACTTTAATTTCAATGTTGCTGTCAATAGTTCCACATAAATCTTAACAATTATTTATAAGATGTCAAAATAATCCTCGATTGGTACTCAAATTTTTCTGGCTATTGCATTAGATGTGATAAGTCGTACGCTATCGATTACTGTTAATTATTAGTCTACAGTTTTCTGACTGTTTGAAGGAGGTACGGTTACAGTACTTTATTTGCTTGTAGAAAAAGGTACACGGGAATGTATATTTTCGTTAGCCTTTCGCGTTTTCCTGATTTTGAACATGTCCAGAGCGTGATCATTAGATGCCATTAAAACTTCTGGGGCTCACAAAGTTGTTTTCACCTCGTTATGCAGGTTCAGAGTCTGCCTACCTCCGGGGTCTCTACTGAAAATAAGATTACATCGTCGCCAAACAACTTTCCTCCGCTGCCGGTGTTAGCAGTTTGTTACGTTCATCATTAGAAATATATTAACAGCAGTGTTAACAGTAAATGCATTTTTTCTTCAAACGCAGAAATTTGACAGGAAACATAAAGATTTAGCGGGTGTAGGTGCCTTTTTTTCAGATTTATCCCCTCATTATCAGGACATATTCAGCCATTTTCGAGAGAAATATAATGTGGTGGAGTTTGCGTTACCAACGTTCCTACAAATGTCGACGAACTTTGAACCGATATTGGCAAACGCTGAGTATTGTCGCTCATTTCAATTAACAAATGGATTATCAGTTAAATATTTTTGTCTGACCGACGTTTCAGCGGTGGATTTAACAATTTTTTTTGAAACTCTGTGTATTCTAAGACCCCCACAACTGGTATAAGTATGATTAATAGCACTCTGAGTAACAATTTTGATGACTCCACTGCGTAGTCCCTACAGAATACTGGGAAATGAAAGGTAGTGTTCACAAATTTATGAATCGCTAAAATCACAGCACACCTCTGTCCGATGGATACCACACGTCATTTGTAACTGTAGGCGCATATATATATTATACACATTGTAAATAATTACTGTATAATGCGGAAGTTTCTTTCTGAAATACACGAGGCTACTTGTGGTATGAATGATACGTTGTCTCCGACGTGTCAAACTCTGGTGTAGATGAAAAGAGAAACTACCAATTTCCATTTTAAGCGTGTGATATTTCATTTCACATTTGCTTATAAAACAGAAGTTGACATAAAGGAACTTAATTTACACAACGTACATGCCATACTGAAAGTAGATCTCATTTTAAAACTGAGATTAGCTGACACTCGAAGATTCATATCTTTCTTTCGCGAACATTGCATTACAAGTGATTCTTCAATTTCTCCAGGCGTATTTCATGACGAAATAAATCTCGGGTGAACAGCCTGGTATGACTGTGCATATGAGTGTGTCCTATGCACACTCATATCAGGCTGTTCATCCGAGATTTATTTCGTCAATGCATTACAAATTGCGTTATCCGAGTAAACCTTGTAAATCGAGCCAATGTTTCCTTTTTCTGTAGTTTTCCTAAATCACGTGTGGAGAATCCCGGGATGATTTCTTTAAAGAACACTCGAAAGATTTTCTTTCTCATTGCTTTCAGTCCGAGACTAAACTTCCGAGACTAAACTACGTTTCTAAGGTTCGCGTAGTCCACGTGACGTCAAATGCCTGTCCTCTTTTTCCCTTTCCCTTAAATGTCGTAGAATTTCTACTAAATATGTTCTTCTGTTTCCGGAATGTGTATTCGAAAATTAATATCCTCAATTGATCGCCTTCACGTCAACGACGGTTCTGGATATTTGTAGTGCTGTTAAAAAAATAATTCTATAGTTTTATTCCCAAATATTTTGACTGACGAGCGACAGTCTATCCTTTTTTTTCAAACCATCCTTACTTGTTAGGAAGTGAAATATTAGTGAAACACATATCTCTTTATTTATGAGTAACTGCCATTAGACAGTTAGTACAGTACTGATATAGTAAAGTCGACACATATACAAATTGCGTTGAAGCAATGTACATCGATAAATTTACTGAAGTGACCACACGTTTTCCATTACGACAATTAATCCATCAACCTGCAACAGCCTCTGACACCCTGATTCTCATTAAAGTGAAGTAACATTTTGAAACACATGACAGTGGGTAGAATGAACAGCAAAAGTAACTCAGTAACTTAGTTGAAGAAAACAATTCATACACAATAAGATTAATATTAACATGAATTTTCCACACTGGCTAAATAATTTGTGTTTCTCATGTAGGTATGAATAAATATTGCTCATATTTTGCTAATGACAGCTTATTGTTGATTTGAACCAAGTATTATTCACCTATTTGTACTAGGCAACATCAATGGTTTATAAAAAAACGGGAATGACAACAGTTTATTCATTTTGTTGTGACGTACCTAGTGTTTCCTTTCGGCACTTAGTATCATCTTAATACAACTCTGTCTGCGTTACCCATAAATACAGAATTGTAATTTAGTACTTGCTTTTATTTCTCCTTCGCTTTTCTCTTGTATAAGTACTTGACGAACACAATATACTTGTTCAGGTAACTTTATGTCACAATTACGAGTTTCACTGGCCCTAACCTTGCTTGTGCACCGCACTCGACCTTCTTACGGTGTCAACTGAGGGAACTGTAGAGAATAACAGTGATGTGCAACTGTAGAGAATAACAGTGATGCGGGATGATAGTATGATACAGCAACCTGAAACTATATCAACAAAAGGAAGGGCATGTTCACTGCCCACAAGAAAAATCAAACTATGTTCAATGACCGAAAACGTGTGTGTGTGTGTGTAAAAAGAAATACGCACACACATACACACACACACACACACACACACACACACACAATATAAGCACCAGAATGTCCTCTTTCCAATTCACACAATGTCTCAGTTAACCCTGACGCAAGGTGCAGTGCAATGTACAACAAGAAACGTTACGCCCAGTGACATGCTTTATATTGATATACAGTCTGAAAGCTTATATCGTGTTGACTATCATCAGATTAACCACTTTGAGAGAATTCAGCAACTGTATACGAGTAGATATTTAAGATAATTCTCTTTTATCGTTACGTGTCAGTTGCACACTTTTTTCAATTCGACTACATGTTGCGATCGCTGTGAATCATCTTGAGATGAGTAATTGCATCAGGAAACCGTCTTATCTACTCAGAACAACATATCAGAGTACTCTAATACGATATACTGAGTTATCGAAACTTATAACCGAATTAAAAAGTTGTGCAACTGAGGCGGAACAATAAATGAGAATTATCTTAAATTATATTGTTTTCGTTTCGTGCTTGCACAAGAGAAAAGAACAGGATACAAGTGTTAACCTAAAATCCTGTAACTGTAGAAACAGCAGATAGTAAGGTAACACAAATGCGCTGTCGAGAAACAGATATAAAGAAGTGTCCGGTAGACAGTTCCCTCACATGATTTTACAGGGCACTGATGACGGCAAATAAGAAAAGGTCAAACATGTCTTGTTGGAAACAATAATAAACATTTATCTGCAAAAGACGGAAAGGCTAATATTTACTCATATCGAGGTGATTAAAGCAATTCATAAATTGGTTTGCATTCTATATCTACATATGCGTACTTACTCCGAAAGCTACCATTCGGTGCGTGGCCAGGGTACCCTTTACCACTGCTAATCACTTCCTTTCCTGTTCTACTCGCAAACAGAGCGAGGGGAAAACGACTGTTTGTATGCCTTAGTAGGAGCTCTAATATGTCGAACCTTGTCTTCGCAGTCTTTACGCGAAATGTATATGTTAGCAATAGTAGAATCGTTCTGCTCTCAGCTTCCAACGCTGATTCTCTAAATTTTCTCGATAGCGTTGTTAGAAAAGAAAGTCGCCTTTCCTCCATGGATTCCCATTTGAGTTCCAGAAACATCTCCGTAACACTTTGAAACGTCCCCTTAGAACAATTATACAAAACTTTGCTTAAACTGAGACACAATATTTTTTAGCGCAACGCAATCTGACTTTCAATAATCCCTACAAGAGAATGGCCCTGACTAACATTAACCTATATGTTTCACAAATCACTTACCTCACAAAAATCTGCGTTACTCGAACTACTGCAATACAGCGAGCGCCACTACTGCCAGCTAACTAAAAGATTCAAACTACGGAAGTCACTAACTACTGATAGGCACAGTTAGCTAATGAAAGATTTTAATAGAGAACAAACAATGTATTTACCTTAATAGTCATAATATATATATATATCAGTTCATGACACCAATTCTTACAAATTTCAAAACTCCGCCATCTCTCTCCCCACGTCCACCGCTGCTGGCGGCTCACCTCCAACTGCGCAACGCTACGCGCTGTTAGCATCCAGCTGCCGCTGCCCGACACTACAATGGCAGACAACAATGCAAACGAGCCACAGACTGCGCACAGCACAGCCAGTGATTTTTCATACAGAGCGCTATGTGGTGTTACCAGTAAGAAAACTTAAACAGCCTACTTACAACTCGAGCGTTTTTCGAACCGGCCAGAAACATATCTTGCACCACGCGTATGGATTGCTTCAATGTCTTCTCTGATTCTAGCTGGCACTGATACCAAGACTCGTGCAGTACACAAGAATAGGTAACACTAGCATCCTGTATAAGGTCTCCTCTGCAGAGGAACAACATTTTCCCAAATTTCTCCCAGTAAACCTAAGTCGGTTTTCCCCTTCCCTACCACAGTCCTCACATACTCGTTCCATTTCATATTGCTTTGCAGCGTTACGCCCAGATATTTAAACCATGTGACTGAAAAGCAACACACTATTAATGTAGTACTTATCATCGAGGTTTGTTTTTCGTACTCATCCGCATTAACTTACCTGTAGAATTAACTGCTATTCATCTTACTAACTGGAAATTGTGTCAAAGCCATCTCATAGTCCTACAGGTCTTTTTATCGTCATACATTCACTCAATTTCCAAACGTCCCCGTACACCACAGCATCATCAGCGAAGAACCGCCGATAGTTGCCCACGCCGTCCTCCAGATCGTTTATGTATACAGGGTGGTATAAAAAGGTACGGCCAATATTTCAGGAAACATTCCTCACACACAAATAAAGAAAAGATGTTATGCGGACATGTGTCCGGAAACGCATAATTTCCATGTTAGAGCTCTTTTTACTTTCGTCAGTATGTACTGTACTTCCTCGATTCACCGCCAGTTGGCCCAATTGAAGGAATGTTGACTTCGGTGCTTATGTTGACATGCGACTCATTGCTCTACAGTACTAGCTTCAAGCACATCAGTACGTAGCATCAACAGGTTAGTGTTCATCACGAACGTGGTTTTGCAGTCACTGCAATGTTTACAAATACAGAGTTGGCAGATGCCCATTTGATGTACGGATTTGCATGGGGAATTAGCCGTTGAGCGGTACGTTTGTATCGAGACAAGATTTCCAGAACGAAGGTGTCCCGACAGTAAGACGTTCCAACCAATTGATCGGCGTCTTAGGGAGCACGGAACATTCTAGCCTATGACTCGCGACTAGGGAAGACCTAGAACGAGGAGGACACCTGCAATGGACAATTCCTCGTGCAGTTGACGATAACCCTAATGTCAGCGTCAGAGAAGTTGCTGCTGTACAAGGTAACGTTGACCATGTCACTGTATGGAGAGTGCTACGGCAGAACCAGTTTCCGTGCCATGTACAACGTGTGCAGGCACTAACTATCAGCAGTTGATTGGCCTCCACGGGTACACTTCTGCGAATGGTTCATCCAACAATGTGTCAGTCCTCATTTCAGTGCAAATGTTGTCTTTACGGATGAGGCTTCATTCCAACGTGATCTAATTGTAAATTTTCACAATCAACATGCGTGGGCTGACGTGAATCCGCACGCAATTGTGCAATCACGTCATCAACACAGATTTTCTGTGAACGTTTGGGCAGACGTTGGTGATGTCTTGATTGGGCCCCATGTTCTTCCACCTACGCTCAACGGCGTACGTTATCATGATTTCATGCGTGATACTCTACCTTTGCTGCTAGAACATGTGCCTTTTCATGTACGACACAACATGTGGTTCATGCAATATGGAGCTCCTGCACATTTCAGTCGAAGTGTTTGTATTCTTCTCAACAACAGATTCGGAGACCGATGGATTGGTAGAGGCGGACCAATTACATGGCCTCCACGCTCTCCTGACCTCAACCCTCTTGACTTTCATTTATAGGGGCATTTGAAAGCTCTTGTCTACGCAACCCCGGAACCAAATGTAGAGACTCTTCGTGCTCGTATTGTGGACGGCTGTCATACAATACACCATTCTCCAGGGCTGCATCAGCGCATCATTGATTCCATGCGACCGAGGGTGGATGCATGTATCCTCGCTAACGGAGGACATTTTGAACATTTATTGTAACAAAGTGTTTGAAGTCACGCTGTGTGTTTCCATTCCATGATTAATGTGATTTGAAGAGAAATAACAAAATGAGCTCTACCATGGAAAGTAGGCGTTTCCGGACACATGTCCACATAACATATTTTCTTTCTTTGTGTGTGAGGCATGTTTCCTGAAAGTTTGGCCGTACCTTTCTGTAACACCCTGCATAGAAAATAATAGCGGCCCTGTCACTATTCACTGTGGCATTTCTGACGATACCCTCGCCTCGGATGAACTCTCTGCGGCTAGTACAACATACTAGGTCCTATAAATGAACAATTCGAGCCACTTACATATTTGGGAAACTATTCGATATGCTCTTATTTTCGTAAACAGTCTGCAGTAGGGCGTCGTGTAGGATATTTTTCGGAAATATACAGGGTGAGTCACCTAACATTACCGCTGGATATATTTCGTAAACCACACCAAATACTGACTAATCGATTTCACAGACCGAACATGAGGAGAGGGGCTAGTGTAATTGGTTACTACAAACCATAAAAAAGCAAATATGTTTTTTAACACAAACCTACGTTTTTTAAAATGAAAACACGTTAGTTTGGTTATCACATATAAACAAATACATAATCAGTGCCGTTTGTTGCATTGTAAAATGTTAATTACATCCAGAGATATTGTAACCTAAAGTTGACGTTTGAGTACCACTCCTCCGCGGTTCGATCTTGTGTATCGGAGAGCACCGAATTACGTAGGGATCCAAAGGGAACGGTGATGGACCTTAGGTACAGAAGAGACTGGAACAGCACATTACGCCCACGTGCTAACACCTTTTTATTGGAACTTTTCACTGACGCACGTGTATATTACCATGAGGGGTGAGGTACACGTACACACGTGGTTTCCGTTTTCAATTACGGAGTGGAATAGACTGTGTCCCGACATGTCAGGCCAATAGATGTTCAATGTGGTGGCCATCATTTGCTGCACAAAATTGCAATCTCTGGCGTATTGAATGTCGTACACGCCGCGGTAAATCTGGTGTGATGTCGCCGCAGGCTGCTCAATACGTTGTTTCATATCCTCTGGGGTTGTGGGCACATCACGGTACACATTCTCCTTTAACGTACCCCACAGATAGAAGTCCAGAGGTGTAAGATCAGGAGAACGGGATGGGCACTTTATGCGTCCTCCACGTCCTATGAAACGCCCGTCGAACATCCTGTCAAGGGTCAGCCTAGTGTTAATTGCGGAATGTGCAGGTGCACCATCATGCTGATGCCACATAAGTCGACGCGTTTCCAGTGGGACATTTTCGAGTAACGTTGGCAGATCATTCTATTGAAACGCGATGTATGTTGCAGCTGTTTGCGCCCCTGCAATGAAGTGAGGACAATGTCTCAAGCGTCAAATTTAGGTTACAATATCTCCGGATGTAATTAACATTTTACAACGCAACAAACGGCACTGATTACGTATTTGTTTATATGTTCAGATGTGCTATCAAAACTAACGTGGTTCCATATTAAAAAACGTAGGTTTGTGTTAAAAAACACATTTTTTGTATGGTTTGTATTAAACAATTACACTAGCCCCTCTCCTAACGTTCGGTCTGTGGAGTCGGTTCGTCAGTATTTGATGTGGATTACGATATATCCAGCGGTAACGTTAGGTGACTCACCCTGTATATACAGGGGATCTGCCTGTTAGCCTTCGTCTGTAGTTCGCAGTATTTCATGTACGAAAAGGACAACCTTAGTTTCAAACGACTGATAGTTTCTAAATATTGCTTCACTTATTTCAAGAACCTCTTGTTAAATTTCTTGCAACAATTGTTGTTAAATAAATTTGTAAATTTGTGGTAAGATCTTATAGGACAAAACTGCTTTGGTCATCCGTCCATAAGCTTACACACTACTTAATCTAATTTAAACTAACTTACGCTATGGGCAACACACACGCCCATTCCGAGGGAGGACTCGAACTTCCGACAGCGGGAGCCGCGCAGACCGTGACAAAATGCCCAGACCGTGCGGCTATCCCGCGCGGCTGTTATTAAATACCAGCCAATCGTACACATAAATGTACCGACAGCAGTTAGAAATACAGAAGATAATTTGATTGCGGTGGTATTAGATGCAGAAGGACACCAGCAGCGGCGCAGTCGAGTTGCTGTGTGTACGGCGATGACTCGTCTGATGCCCGCCGCGGCGGTGCATCATTTCCACCTCCCCGCCTACAGTAGTCGGCCCATCCGCCCACAGCCCCTGGGGAGCAGCACTGTCGCTCCAGCACTTAGCGTGCCGCCCTCGCAGCAAAATTTATCGCCTCGTCCGCCGCAACCTGCTTACAAAATAAAAAGAGAGAGAGAGCAGACCTGTTGTGGGGCGTTTACGTCGTTCTGCTGCAGTGAAGCTTTACGGTGCGATACGCGAAGCCGTCCTACCGGGAAACGTTTGCTGACTTCTGCAAATTTATCGCTTCTTATACCGTGCAACGCCAGTTGTGAACTCATCGATTGCACTACCCTAATAGCGTACAGTAATGTGAAGCTACAAGCACCTCAAGTATATTCCTAAAATGTAAGGAGATATGCATTTTATTATTGATATTGTTCTATATCACTCTTAACAGATGAGGATGACCTGAAATCTATAATTTTTGCCACTCTCCAGGCAAAAACTTTAGATTCAAATTCGATTTAAAATTTGCAGAATTCAAAAGTTTAATATTAAAGAGAAATGCTGTCGATGTTAAGAGATCGTGATACAATTTTTTGTCTTTTTAGATCATGCTGATCAAGAAGGTGGGATAAAGGATCAGACAAGGAGTGGAGCAACCACGGAACAAAAGGGCTCATATGTGGGAGATGAATTGTTTCTTGCAGCTACGTAGAATTATTTAAAATAAATGAAAGGTTAACAAACGTAAGGGCGAAGCGTCTTGATATGGGGAATGTTGAAGACTAGCCATACAGCCTAAAGGGAACATAATCATTCGGTTATACACGAAATTGTCTTACGATACGCGATCTGAGGACATCGTCTGATGATGACTTTTTAAGAAACTAGGATACGACTTCAGTGGACTAAAGCAAGAAAAATGTAGTCAGTGGGGCTTCAGACGATTCACTGTTCACGTAGATTCTTGTCTTAATGTGGGCATGCCCATTCCCTCACTTTGGGTATGTGGCATGACTTTTTGATCTTGCATGACTGTTTGAAGAATAGGTCTATGCACTCGGGCGCTAGTCGCATGGCGGCGCTGATGTCCTAGATGAAATTGAATATGTTGATCCTGAATCCTGATTCCATACTCGCATGACAGTCGTGAGATTCCGACCAACTGGAGCAGCAATATCGCGAAACGGTAAAGGTCAGTTACGAGAGACCATTAACTTGTCACTGTCGAGCAATGTGATTTGTGAATGATTAATCTCGTACATAATCGTTCCTTGTGTACAGAATGTAGGTGACGTTACTTCTAACTATTTTTCGCAGTTGCGCTGATATGATAATCATTTGCATGTCCAACCATGCCAATAATATATACGGCCAAAGCTGCATGTGGATGGCCCTGTGTTTATTACTTCGCTTATGCAGTCACTGGTTGTACCAGGAAGGAAGGTGTTGGGATTGTTTAGAGAACTTGGAGGATAGTGAGCAGTGCTAGGGATACAATGTCGTCGACGTTCAGCAGAAGCTTTAGTCGCGTTGGTAATGAACACCGTGCTTAGGATCGACGGAAAAGGCTTTCCGTGGAATAAACAGTATGGAAAACGCGTAGCAATAAGGCATCCGTAGAGAGTCGAGGGATCAAGTGTATTATCATCATCTTCATATCAACAGCACAGATATACAGAACATGACCATTCCCATAGTTTCTCTGCCTTTTGTCCAACATTTTTTCAGGTCCAATTTTTTTTCGAGACATCTGTTCTCACTACACGTCTTTCAAATAACATTAGCACATCGCTAATGACTGTCGTTTTTCCATCCTTATACCTTCACAATTGTTTAGATTTGATTCCTGCTGTTCAGATACTTAGGTATCGTCGTTATCCACCGTCCCCCAATCCTTGTGCTAAGTATTACTTTACCATTATCACAGTAGTTAGCTTAATAAAAACAACATAAGTTCCCACTAAAGGCTAACTTACTCACTTCACTCAATTTCTTTTAAGCACCAGAGGAACATTAATCATTTTTGGTACATGTTGGTAGCAGCAATAGAAAATAAATTCTGTACTCATTCATGTGAAGTAAAATAAAGGGTAAAAGTCATTTTCAACTAACGAGCTACTGTCTTTTGATCTTCCAGCCGAAGCACGCCCACCTCTCCGTAACCCTCCCCCCCCCCCCCTCCCAATCCCCAATGCCACCACCTCACCCCGGTAATCTTACCATTCGCGAGCGTCGGTAATCTTCAAAGGCATGCCGCACTACGAAGAATGACCATATTACTGATAAACCGGAAATCGTCTTTCTATAAGCCAACGACGAATCCTATTAGGGACTCTGTTGGGCCTCGTTAAGTCCTTTGCATCCATAATGAACCTAACAAATACCTCCGAAGAGACTTTTTCGTTTTTCTGAAGAAGACAGAAGAGAAGTTAGTTGAAGAGGAAGTATATATATCAGTCATTTGAAACAGACGAAGTAATTTACGGTGTACTTACACGGGGTAAGCCAGTCCTTGTAAATGTTTTATACATACAGGGCATAAACGATAACTGTTTACAACGTTCCACAGTGGTGTAGATAAAGTCGAGACGAACTACTTTATATGGGACATTTACGTTCCATCAAGTCGGGAAACTACCTCAAACTGACCAACAAAATCCAGCTAAGCTACAGTGAATGAGCATCGCGCGAGATTTTCAATACGCTTCCTCTCCTCGAACGCATTATTGGTCCTAGAGAAAAATCAGTGAGCATTTTTGTGTAGGAAATTTAATGTAATTTCATTTTGTACTGATATATCATTTAGGTAGAGGTCGTGACGTTCAACCGCTCTTCCCCAGCCACCCCACCCCCATCCATATGGGCAGAATTATTCGTATGTTCTTCTTGGCACTCCCTCCTACCGCTCTATCAGTGTTCAAAAATTTGTTCGTCTCGACTTCCTTTACAATGCTGTGGTACGCTGTAAACACCTCATCGCTTACACAGGATGATTCAAAAGTAACTGTACACACTTCACGGGTGTAATGTACGTGTCAAAATAAGAGTAAAATGCCAAACAAAAGTTTGTCTGAAATTGCTTCATTTCCGAGGCATGGATCACACATGCAACATAAACAACACAAAGTTAATTCTACTGAGCAATCAACGACGCGAAGAGAGCTGAATTTCAACATAACTATTTACTGTACCTTTACCCCAGAAGATATTCAAAATTATGTCCACGTAGACAAAGAAAGGGACATGCTCTACGTCTTACCGCACTCGGAATATTGTAGACACTGTTCAAATCATTCTGCACAATTTCTCAGCCATTTCCAGTTCGCTTTATTCTCAGCTGCAGTACTACACACGAGCTCCGAAAAGTAAAAGTGCAGGAGGTTAAGATGCGAAGATCTGATAGGCCAAGCGACTAGTCCTGCACAGCCTATCCACTAATCGGAATGAGCAACGTAGAAATACTGTCTTGCGTTCTGTCTTAAATATACAGGGACACCTTCGGCGTAAACCATAAGTTGGTTCGTGTAGCGAGTTGGACATCATGGAGCAGGCCAACCAGTTCATGTTCCAAAAGCTATCGACACATTCCGCCAGTCACCCAGTATACTACCCCAAAAGTTCACTGCAAAAGGATGTCGATATCCACTTATTGTAGTTAGGCGAGGATTCTCATGTTACGAGCGTTCACGAAGAGACTCTCTGTCGCTCGAGTGACGACAGACAGAAATACTGACGTCTAGGTTAGTCTACAGATTTCAGCGCCTGTATCTTCTCCAGATGAGAAATTCGAAATTTCAGTCTTCGTAGCACCATACAGTCGTACTTACACGATGGTCGGATCTTCACCTACCATTTCCAGGATGTTCCCAACACTACAAATGACACTGTGCTCCGTAATTCGGCACTGAAGGAATTTCAGACAAAACTTCATTTAACATTTTAGTCTTATTTTGATGCATACATAACAACGATGAAGTGTGTGCAGTAACTTATGAACACACTGCATACAGTACAGTTATTGTATTCTCAGAGCCGGCCGTGGTGGCCAAGCGGTTCTAGGCGCTTCTGTCCGGAACCGCGCGACTGCTGCAGTCGCAGGTTCGAATCCTGCTTCGGGCATGGATGTGTGTGATGTCCTTAGGCTAGTTAGGTTTAAGTAGTTCTAAGTTCTAGAGGACTGATGGCCTCAGATGTTAAGTCCCGTAGTGCTCAGCGACATTTGTATTCTCAGACTGGGCGCTTAGCGGTGATGTGGTGCGCAGGACATCGTAGGTTGCGTTATGATATAGTTCCTTGTCAGTGAAACGGAAATGATTAAAAAGAGTTGGGCTGTTTAACGGTTCGAATCTCTAACAACATGGTTCAAATGGCTCTAAGCACTGTGGGTGTTAACATCTGAGGTCATTAGTCCCCTAAACTTAGAACTACTTAAACTTAATTAACATAAGGACAACACAGAAGTCCATGCCTGAGGCAGGATTCGAACCTTCGTCCGTAGCAGTAGCGCGGAAGCGGACTGAAGCGCCTAGAACCAACCGGGCACAGCGACCGGCGAATCTCCTTCGAGGTAAATAACGATAGGTTTCATCTTACTTTTATGTAAGACCTATAAGCTCCATTGGTACAGAATTTTGTTACATGGAACTATAACTTCAATGAGTGTGGAGCGTTGATAGAACTCAGACATTTCAAGAACTCGGTAATAAACGCACGCTGATAAATTGAAAAAAAAAACATTTATTTAAAAATTTTAAAAGAATGGAAGGATAAATGAGTTTATACTTCTAAATGTTGTCTCTCTCCCGGTTCATAGAGATTGCTACTTTTGCTTCCAGAAAGTAAACCGACCCAAAGGATACAATTCGATTTTGATCGGTTTTTGATAAGTTGCAATACAGAGCAAAAGAAGACACAAATATTTTTGTACACCGGCCAATACGGCTGTTAAGGGACTGAAACACACACCTAAAAAGGAAAACTGAGTTTAATGTTTACGAATAAACACCACTGAAACAGTAACAGCGAAAAAATAAATAAATGAAATAAAATACTTCAAACGAAGGTACTAGATTTTAATGTACAACGGTGCAACCAGATTTATCGAAGTAGCCACTTTTTCGAGACCACAACTAGTTTATTTTTGAGTTAGATATTTGACAAACAGCAACACGTATAGGATCGTTAGCACCAACCAGTCGTCTATGATGAAGTGGTATTCCACAGACGCATTTCCATAAAATCAAGTAGGCATACCTACACACCACTGTATTCGCGCCCGACCTCTGTCCTCTTCGGTGCCAATCGTCATGCTAAATTGTTTAATAAGTATTTCCCAGATAAACATTTTCTAAATGTATACTCTACCTATATTGTATGTACTCTTTTCCTTTTATTTTTATTTATTTTTAATCTGGGGTTGTATTTGCGTTTCCTTTTTACATTTACCGTACCTACTTTTTTTCAAGGTGCAACATTTTCATAATTTATTACTTGATATTTGACATTGTTTGTACATTATTGTTTTTATGTTTGTTTCCTTGTCCCAAGCAGTTCTGCATTGTTCTACAGATTTTCGATAGCTTGGGACAAAAAAAAGTTCTGAATGCAGTTTGATTTGCGCTGAAGCACAGGGGAATTTATTAAAAAAAATTTTTAAGGACTTTTTCGATAAATCTGGGTGCAGCGAAGTAATGTACATTAACAAGGATAGAAGTTTTATTTGGAGTGTCTTTCTGTATCTGTTAACTTTCCATCGGCATTCATTCACAAATATTTGACTCAACTTTTTTTTTTTTTTCACGGGGGTGTTACACCCTGTTAACGGCCTTATGGGCACGTATAAAAAATATGTGTCTCTCGGTTTGGCCTACACTAAAACATAGTGAAAGTCGATGAGAATCGAAGCGTGTCCCTCGGGTAGGTTTACTTGTAAGGGTCGCGACCGAGGTTGGGGCCGGGAGCTGTGCAGGTGGTGACGGTGGCCTGCAGAAGAGGCAGGGGGCAGCACTCGCGGGCCTGGCGGATTAACACCGCGCGATACCCGCAAATCATCCGTCCGTAAGCCGGCAGTAAATCCCATTAGCAGCAACAATTACAGCGCGCTCGCCGCCTGCCGCCGCGAGGCGCGGCGCGGCGCGGCGTGTGCTGATCGCGCATCGATTTCCGATGCGCCGCGCTGCGAGAGCCACGCCGGGCGCGAGGGAGACAGAGGCAGGGAGGCGGTGGCTTCGCCGTGTGCGAGGACAGCGGCGGCGGGCCGCTCTTTTGTGGCGCCCCCGCCGCCTCCAGCCTCAAACGCCGCCGCTCTGAGCGCTAGGCGCGCGCCGCGACGGCCGACGCTGCGGCTTCGCAGCTGACTGAGCGCCGTCACTGCACCCGTCGCGAACGTTACCAGCTGATGTGGCAGGACGTCGCGACCGGAAAAGCGGACAGCAGTGGTTCGGCACCCAAGCTAGCGCCATCAGCTGTTAAGTCAAAAAGTAGCTGTCAAACAACAGCTGAACAAACTTGGTTCCAGAGAACTTTTTCAAATGTCAAAGATCTATATGTATGTACTTGGAAATTACCAACTCTTTACGTGGCACAACACTTTACGGGAAGGACTGCGCCTAGTGGATTTCATATGCTTCAATAACTCGTTTAATACAATCCTCATTACAAATTACACAATCTTTGCCATAAAACATAATACATACTAAGAAATGCACTGTAACAAACATAGCAATTACACAAGTGACAAGTTACTTTTAAAAATTGTAGCTATTCATAGTACAAATGATTAATGATTTGAAAAGGAGCAATAACTTGGAACTGACGATTACCAATATGCAAACGCGCCTATATACCATAAACACCCGGTACCCACTGATGCACAGGACAAATTTCAAAACCTACTTTCAATTTCAAAAATGGATCCAATGGCTCTGAGCACTATGGGACTTAGCATCTATGGTCATCAGTCCATTAGAACTTCGAACTACTTAAACCTAACTAAGCTAAGGACATCACACAACACCCAGTCATCAAGAGGCAGAGAAAATCCCTGACCCCGCCGGGACTCGAACCCGGGAACCCGGGGGCCGGAAGCGAGAACGCTACCGCGCGACCACGAGCTGCGAACCTACTTTCAATTGACAACGGACATAATCCGTCCCTTAATAAAGCCTTTAAAATGGAAAGTATCAGTTTGATTTAGATAAAAAACAACATTCCTTTCACATCAACATGAAATCAAGTTAAATTCCCCTGCCTTAGAGAAAATGTCCAGAGATACCACCAAAGAAATATTAATTTGGTAAAATAAATTAAACCACGTTAGAGTGGCGTTAAGATTGGCTGAGGACTCTCTTAAACAGGTTAATCGTCAGAGACCTCAGGAGGCCCTGAAAGCTAACACTCGCGCAGTGCCTAGAAAACCGTTAAGTCTAAATGATGCTAACCTAAGTTGTCCAGAATATACACTATGTGATCAAAAGTATCCGGCCACCCCCAAAACATACGTTTTTCCTATTAGGTGCATTGTGCTGCCATCTACTGCCAGGTACTTCATATCAGCGACATTCGACATCGTTGGAGAGCAGAATGGGGAGCTTCGCGGAACTCACGGACTTCGAACGTGGTCAGCTTATTGTGTGCCACTTGTGTCATACGTTTGTACGCGAGATTTCCACACTCCTAAATATCCCTAGGTGCACTGTTTCCGATGTAATAGTGAAGTGGAATCGTGAAGGAACACGTACAGCAAAAATGCGTATAGGCCGACCTTGTCTTTTGACTGACAAAGACCGCCGACAGTAGAAGCCGATCATCATGTGTAATAGGCAGACATCTATCCACACTATCACACAGGAATTCCAAAATGCCTCAGGATCCCCTGCAAGTACTATGACAGTTAGGCAGGTGGTGAGAAAACTTGGATTTTACGGTCGAGCGGCTGTTCATAAGTCACACAGCACCCTGGTGAATGCCAAACGACGCCTCGCTTGGTGTAAGAAACGTAAACAGAGGACGATTGAACAGTGGAAAAACGTTTTATGGAGTGACGAATCACGGTACACAATGTGGCGATCCGATGGCAGGGTCTGGGTATGGAGAATGACCGGTGAACGTCATCTGCCGGTGTGTATTGTGCCAACAGTAAAATTCATAGACGGTGGTGTTTTGGTGTGGTCGTGTTTTTTATGGACTTGTTGTTTTCATGGCACTGTGACAGCACAGGCCTACATTGACGCTTTAAGCACCTTCCCACTCTTGAGAACGATTCGGGGATGGCGACCGCATCTTTCAACACCACCGAGCACCGGTTCACAATGCACGGCATATAGCGGAGTGGTTACACGACAGTAACATCCCTGTAATAGACTGGCATGCACTGAGTCCTGCCATGAATCCTATAGAACACCTTTGGCATATTTTGGAACGCCGACTTCGTGCCTGGCCTCACCGACCGACATCGATACTTCTCCTCAAACTAGCACTCGTGAAGAATGGGCTGCTATTTCCCAAGAAACCTTCCAGCACCTGACTGAAAGTATCGTGCGAGAGAGGAAACTGACACCAAAGCTAAGGGTGGGCCAAAAAGATATTGAATTCTAGTATTACCTTGGAGGGCGCCACGATCTTGTAAGTAAGTCATTTTCAGCCAAGTGTCCGGATACATTTGATTACACAGTGCAGGTGAGCGCAACTGTGGTTGGCGCCTCGCTTCGGAGAACGCAGCGTGGAACAGATGTGTGGTGGCAAGAGAGCACACGCCGCGGCCGCGTTTAAGCACCAGGGCAGTACGCTACGGGGACCAGTTTGGCCGACAGCCTCAGTTTCAGTGGGCCGCTTCCATTAGATCTCCGTCACCGATGATCCCCTTAGAGAAATATCGATGACACGTTCGTGCAGAACAGAATAGTTACCGTAACATATGGACTACGATAAAGACATTATCAAGTGACACATTCCTAAATATTTATTTTAACGCCAGGCGCTCCAAGATATCGGCGATGGTCTCCTTTAAATAAAAAATAACAATCTAACAGCCTCATCAGGGCCCGAAAACTCCAAGGAATCTTTTTAATTTATTTTCTTTCAAAACTTGAAGCACTAAGACAAAATTAGAAATCAAATAGTCAATTATTATCTGACACTGTGTTTGGTGGAGACGTAGAAACGCTACTCCAATGCCCTCAGCGCCTTGTAATCAAGTCAACTCTGCAGAGAAACCTTGAGACACTAGTATCAGTATATGCTGAAACCAACTGGTTACTATGGGCTACTGTGTTACTACAAGTACATATTCGGCCACCGCAGCAAAAACACACCGAGAGTAGTTTTTATTTAAGAGGAATAGTATACCGGGAACAATCACGAATTAAAATGCATTAATGAATAATACCATGTCAGGTGGGTTCTATAATTTAGTGCCGCAAACCAACGCCAACCCAGATGGGCGTACGCTACAATTTACGACTTCATTTCATGACTCATGCCTCGTCATGCACGAGAATTACAATTTGAAGTTCCTTTAAACACGAAGCTGAATTACCAAAATGCCATCAGGGGAAAGCTGTAGGAGGGTGTGAGAACGCAGTAGCACCCAGGGCTGCTTAGCGTAGTGCCCTCCTCCATTCAAGAACACTTGATATCAGTTACGAACCAGTAAAATAAACCAATAAGAAATAAAAATTCATACATACGGCATATCAGAGCAAAAGTTCTAATACATAACTCAAAAGTCTGACAGAAACATTATTTAAGAGGAGTCCGAACGGATTACCTTTTCACATTTTCAGATTTTTATCTCATTATAAAATTTGCAATTTTGCGAATAAAATGATATGTATATTACCTATAAACTCACATGGGAAGTACTATTTTTTTTAAATATAATCTACACCATCTGAAAATGTTAAAAATTTTGGAAGGCTGTGGATTGCTGCTTTATAAAGGTCAAAGGTAATGTTCAGAACAGGATGGGCACCAGGTTGAGAAAGCTGAAACAAAGTTTGAGAGACAAGAAACTTTCTGATGGTGAATCCATAAGAGGCAAGGCTGACAGACAAAATGATAGATGAACTGAACAGTATTGTGGGATGGTCATTAGAAATAATACTGAGGATTTTTTGAAAATGAAGCAAACGTTAGGTTACTACCTTATTCCACAGACTGTCAACTAATGAAAAACCAGTACACAACCTTGTTGTCCTGGACATGATTCATGGTGCAATTACCGCAATGCCCTGTACTCAAATAGTTCATACAGCCACAAACATTCCATCCCAGCAGCAGTAATGGATATCATAATACCTGTTTACAGAGATCTGGCAAATCCTGAACACTGAAGAAGTGTCTGCATGGCCAGACTCAAAATTCCAATGATCGTTCAAAAATCTTATATGGACTCGCTTAAAAAAAATGTTGTCGTTGAAATTAACACACTAAAGTGGGGGTCAGTGATGCTGTTACTGCTTTTAATGATGGCAACATTAGACGGGTGAAAGTGCTACAGCATACGGGAATTAATCCTGGGGCAAACTACATAAGAAAACTTGAACGGATGGACAAGGTTCGATTTGATAATGCAGAGTATGCAGTACAGTTGGCCACTAAGGAGTCCAGGAAGAAGAAAAGAGGAAAAAACTTGGAAAAAGACCAAGAGGATAATATACATTACGGTGCTGAGTGGTTCTGAGTGACTAAAAATAAAAAAATAACTATATATTAGTTACATTCTGATGAAACTTTAGAAGCCGTTCCTGAAAATTTACATTTTCTGTTGCATTTTTCCATAAATCTCAGAAACCAATTAGAGTAGAGTATTCAAATTTTCAGGAAGTAATAACTCACATATCCTGAGGCTACTGGACTAAAAGAAGAACATAATGTTATTTATAATTAAAATTATTTAGGATAATGTAAAAAAGTACACAAAATTTTAACCGTGTAATTAAAAAATAGTATTTACGAAAGCATTGTCTGAAATGTATTTATTGTACTTCAGTAGACTCAGAACATACTGTGTAATGTCCTGTAAAAATTTCAAGTCAATGGCTACAGTCGTTCCTGAAATACAGGGAAGCCGAGTTACCAAATTTAACATTGTCGCAATAGGGCGTTCCAACTCCCCTCAACAGGCCTTAATGCCAGCTCACTATCTTAACCACAGGGAAGCCACTGCAGTCTATCTCAATGGAGACGAGAATAACCACGAATTGAACATAGCAGAAAAACACCCGTCCATCTTGGTGAGCATGCCTGCGGCAGCTCCGGAACCTCCCTCGTAAAGAACTACAGCTCCTGTAAGATGCTAAATGATGATTACAAGGCTCCTTCAGGTCATAAGATTAAGAGCCTTTTTCACCTATTGCACCGAGAGACTGGACGCCACCAGAAAAACTTGTTTTTGATTCCGCTCCACAGCCCATACTGCCACGACCAAAAACCCAGAGACCTCTTGCTACAGTCCTCCCAGAGGGAACCCCACTGGTTTCAAAGCCCTGCGGTCAAAGATTATGAGGTGATTATGAACGTCGCTATCGCCCGATAAGCCACCACAGCTCAATGTACATATGCAGACTGAAGCGACAAACGAAAATTTGTATCAAGGCCGGGATTCGAACTGGGATCTCCTGCTTGTTCAATAGCCATACTAACCGTTATGCCGCCATGGCAAACTTGCTTTGCGCACCTGCGCTGACTGCCACAGCACACCTCCCTCCTCAGTCCAAGTTGCCATACACATCTAAGCTCGCTTGGTATTCCCCTGAAATTGAACAGCTTTGCAGGGACCTAGGTTCGAATCCCAGACTTGGTGCAAATTTTCATTCGTCGCTTCAGTCCGTATACATCCTGTGGCATCATGTATCGATACCATCCCATGGGTCTCCAAGTTGGCAATGTATGTGCAGATTTCCGTCAGAAGCCAATAGCGCTCATGCGGCATCCAGCAGACCCAATGAAGCCTGCCTGCTGAGCCACGCATATAGCAGCTCTGGACTACAAGCGCCCTTTGCTGTGGCTATATAAGAAGGCCTGCGGCAGCCGTATTTCCGACTCGCACTTGAAACCACTTCACTACGCGATACTATGTGGATCCCAGCTAGTAGCACCTTCAACACCATCAGTCGTGCTTTGGTTCAGAGAGCCCATTTCTTCTTGACATTGAGAGCTGGAATCTGTTTCTTACTGCGTTATTTGTAATGATTCTTCATACACTTGCAGAAACACAAATTAAGTAAATCTTCTGTCTCCTAAGTTCACTTGTTCGCTAATAACTTTTGATTACAACTTTCGTAAGACAAGAGTTGCTGCAGCAGTTGTAACCTGCTTCTCCTTACCGTTGTGTACAAAGTCGTACACAACAGATATGTCACAGACGTTCGAAGACCTAAAAGGTCTATGGAACCACGTAGTTTCATTTGATTGAAGCAGCTATTCCTGCGTTTCAGGCAGGATTTCCTATTTTCTTCGATGCAGAGGTGCTACTCCATAACAGGCGCGGAACCTCTGGACTACTATTTGAATTTAGTGGGAATATCAAGTGGGCTATGACGTGAATGGGAATTTGAGGGAAGAGGCGTGCTAAGGTAATCCGTGCAGTTGTGCGACGCCATTGTTCTAGGATGGCGTAGCAGTTAGCGCATCTGCGTCATGAGTGGGAGACCTGGGTTTGAATTCAGAGCTTGATACAAATTTACGTTCATAACTTCAGTCTGCGAATATACATCAAAGTGAAAATGAGTCTAAGGTGGGAAAGGAGGGAGGTGTTTAATTACTTTGAAGGTAAAATTTTGTCTACCGATCTCACTAAAACCGCAAGAGATTTTGATCTTACATCAAATCAGTAAGCTGTTAGAAATCATCTATTCAATCAGTCAGCGACCACAAAGGCACCGAAACGACAGAGAGAGGGCCGAAACACTGACTTCTGTCCTCCGAAACTGTTTCACCGTAGAACATCGAAACACAGTCCCTTGTTTCAATAATCGTATGAACTTAAAAATAGCGGATATTGAGATAACTGGTCACGGAACAGAAAAACAACTAAAACCGTTTTGTACAGGAAAGACATTAGGACTAGATGAGATCCCTTTACGATATTACAGAGATTATGTGAAAGAACTTGCTCCCCTGCTAGCAGCAGTTTATCGTAGATCACTGCAGAAGAGACTGGAAAGAAGTGGAGGTCATTCACATTTTCAAGAAGGATCGCAGGGCAGATGCACATATTTGTAGGCCCCTATCGCTGATCTCAATCTGTTATAGAATTCTGGAATACGTTTTACGTTCGTGTATTATATTGTTTTCGGAGGACGAAAATGTCCTCTATGAAAATCTTCATTCAAAGAACAGAGATATTGCGAAACTCAGCTCGTGCTGTTCGTCCATGAAACCACAGTGCTGTAGACATCGGAGCTCGTGCTGATGGCCTGTTCCTCGACTTTATGTGGGCAATTAACACTCTTCCTCAGTGTTATTTGCGAAAAAAAATTCTAGCTTATAGAGTATCGAACCAGATTTGAAAATGTAATCAGTACTTCCTTGCAGAAACAACTTGAAACGTCGCTCTTAATGGCAGGAAACTGACAGATGTAAAGATAATTTCCGGAGTATCCCAAGAATGTGTGATAGGACTGTTACTGTTTACAATGTTATGAATGATCTACTAGAATGCGTCGGAAGCTGTTCGCAGATGTGGAAGTTGTCTGTAAGAAGAAAGCAGCACTAGAAGACAGTACTGATTTGCAAAATGACTTGCAGAGGGTTGATGAATGGTGTAGGCTTTGGCAATTGATCCTGAACGTAAATAAACGTAAAAAAGGTTCAAATGGCTCTCAGCACTATGGGTCTTAACTTCTGAGGTCATCAGTCCCCTAGAACTAAGTACTACTTGAACATAACTAACCTAAGGACATCACACACATCCATGCCAAAGGCAGGATTCGAACCTGAGACCGTAACGGGGAATCTAGGAATTTGATCAGTAGGACTGATAGAAGATATAGAAAAGATATAACGAAGCGGCGTGTATCGCCACGGCATCGTTCCTCGGCGAGAGAGCGTTACAAAGGTTCCCCCATAAACTACAGTGGCAAACGCTATAAGAGGGGCATTGTACATCACAGAGAAGTTTGCTATTGAAATTTCGAGAGAATATTTCTCCTCACAAGCGTCTAGCGACCACAATGAGAAAATTCAAAAGAGTGTAACTAATACAAAGGTTTAGTGACAAACATTCTCCCACAGGCCATTTGACAGTGGAACATGAAAGGTGATATCGGTTAATAATAGCAGAAGTAGACCCTGCTACACAACGTCAGGAGACCTGCAGAGCATTGATGTAAATGTAGACAATAACTTAAATTCGGTCTTTCGTCAGATCTTAAACTGGGTGCTAGACTTACTAGCTGTATAGAACTCAACACTTCGCTCCTAACGGGTCGAAATACAGTAATTATCCGGCCATTAACAGTACTCTGCTATTGAAAGGCCAACTAACTTTCCGTCTGATACCTATAGAGTATAGTAGTAAAAGTACGTAACTAAGCTTGTAGGTCTAATGATTTCGTGCTCATGAAAAGAGACTTATTTCATAGAGGGCAGCAGGTTACGACACTACCTGCTTTCCACAGGATAATATCAGGTACTGATTAACGTCATGGACTGTAAGAAGAAGAAGGCAGATATAGAGTGTCAGCCACGCTCGATAACAGCTGAACCAGAGAACGTAAGAACGAGAGGCATATAACAGCAAAAGTAGCAATGCACAAGCTTCAGCATAAAATATGTATCAACAAAACTAATCGACTGAAGAGTGTAAATGTGTGCTAAGCGAAAAGGATTTCAAAACTACCACGTAATAGTATGTGTGAAAAGAACGAAGTTTAGAACAAACTACAACAGAGACTAAAAAATCTATAGAGTTTTATAAGGATGACCAGTCTTTGCGTAGGTTTCTCAGTAATAATAATTTCGTGTGTGTCAACGGTCGGGTGCAATTAGACACCACTTCGACAGCTTGCTTATTCGTTAACTGCCCCCGTAATCCAGCTGGGGAAAGGGACCTAAATTTTAACGTGGAATCTGAACTACGAGTCGATCTTGGCGACTCCTCATATCGTTGAGGCGCTGCGTTGAAATTCAGATTATTTGCATATCCAAGTACGCCAGTTCGACGCCCGTTTCAGGTAGTCTTCAAGGAGTTTCAATTTCAATGTTCGGTAGTGTAACACTATCAATACCACAACGAAGCGTTACAGGCCAGTTACTGGTTATGAAGGGTGTCGCATACTTCTGTTATAGGGGTTTAGGGACTGTAGAGGGGAATTATTAGATAAACATTTGATAAGGAACCCAAATCAGGAAATGTTCCATTCGTATTTAAAATAAGCTTGAAGATGGATCGCATCGAAATCTCCCGCTTCACGGTACGCACACAAACTGATAAGAGGGTGTCTGCTGCGATTATAGAATCCCATACAATTTTCATCAGACTACAGTGATGGGTGGGATAAACTGATACTTTCACATCTAGGAGGGTTGTCTGTACCGCTCTACGCATGCCATGCCCTCTCGACTTTGAAGACGACATCCTTCGTCAGGCTGAAAATAATCCGACGACGTGAACACGAAACATTGGCCGTGCCATTATCTGCTGTAGAGCTGTTGAAGACAATGGTCAGATTTAATTGCCTCCATTGTGAAGCTGAAGATATGAAAATGATTCGATATTCACACACGTTTCGCATCGATACGGTACATTCCCACACATGGGTTCATTGGCAAACATTCCCTTCTACAAGTCCTAGTAGCCTGTTATACTAAATGTGAAACTCCCTGTCATTGTATGGTCCGTAAACAACTTCATTTTATCCGATGAAACATCTACAGCGACACCTAAACTCCTCAAAGCTCCTTACAATATATGACGCAGGTTACTCTTGGCATCATCATCTAACCACCCTTGCTCGCTCTGTTGACGATTGATGCTCTGGACGCACGACTGACTGTCGGGAAACTTCGGTATGAACTCTAAATTCTCCGAATTCTTCTGTGTGAACGCTACTCGATATGTATGTGTCAGGATATCATATGTCACCAGACTCATACTGGAACTTACGCCCTTGGAATTTCAACAGTGGACGTTTCTGAGATGCACCCCCCTCCCCCCTCCCTCTGCCATAGCTCTGTCGCTGACTTGGTTGTGCACCTCCGTAACACTTTCGCGCCTACTAAACGATCCCTTGACGAAGCGCACCAATCTTCTTTTTCTTTTTTCTACCCCTGCTATTAAACCAGCCTAATAACCACCCCAAACGTCTGTTGGGCGGTTTCAGTGCCAGAAGACCGGCAGGGAGAAATGCGACAATTGACCATTGCTGCATAGAGAAATGTGACGTACGTAATAAAACCAGTAACTACAAATATATTGTAGTAAACGTCCCAAGCGACCTAGAATTCAGGCAACGCATAGAATAAGTTTCAAGAAAAGTAGATAACGGATTGAGATTCCTTGGAAGAACCATAAGGAAACCGGCAATTGACTCTAAATAATGAGAAGTGTGAAATATCAAAAGAAATTCGCTAAATTACGGTAAGACAATAGACCACACAAAGGCTGTAAGGCTGTAAATTCAACTACATTCTTCGGATTGCAACTACGGAAAATTTAATTTGTAAAGATGACATGGATAATATCGTGGGAAAAGCAAGCCAAAGACTGTGATTTATTTGTAAAACACTTAGGAGTGCAGGGGTCTACTAAAAAGACTGCTTACACCACACTTGTCCGCGCTCTTCTGGAGTAACGATGTGCGACGTAGGACCCGCATCAGTTGGGATTGACGGAGGGCATAAAAAAAGTTCAGGGAAGGGCGGCTCATATTGTATTAGCGTGAAAAAGAGAGGAGGGTGCCACGGAAGTGATACGTGAGTTGGGACACAAATCATTAAACTAAGGTACTTCTCGTTGCTGCAGGATATTTTCGTGAAATTTGAATAACAAACTTTTTCATCCGATTGCGAAAATATTCTGTTGGCGCCACCTACGTAAGGAGAAACGATCATCGTTATGAAATAAGAGAAATCAGAGCTCACACACAAAGACTTAAATGTTCGTTTTTCCCCCGTGCCGTTGAAGAGTGGAACGGTAGAGAAATAGGTTGAATGTGGTTCGATGAACTCTCTGCCAGTCACTTAACTGTGAGTTGTAGAGTAATCATGTAGGCGTAGGCGTAGAATATTAATTGACGGAAAAAGTGAGGTAGAAGCGCTCTTTCAACCAATTCGTAAGTCTTCTTCGTCAATCTGAGATACTTATCAGGTTGAAGCAGTTGAAAGGACAGAGAGTATCCAATGAAGAGCGGCGCGTTTCGTCTCTGGTTTGTTCAGGAAAAGAGAATGCATTACGGGGATGCTTAACAATCTACAGTGGCAGATGATATACCAATGCCTTTCTGTCTGAGAGTTTTATGGTTAAATTTCCAAGACGTTCCAAGTAACATATTGCTTTCTCCTAGATGTATCTCGCGAAACAATAGTGGAGATATAATTCTGTATTAGAAAGCAGGTTCAGCATATCTAAATGGTTTACAGTGATATCATTTCATGTCCTTCAGTGTTCACTGTTTTCATTCCCGTAGATGCATTAATTTCGTTTCATTGTATTTAATTTTTTTCATTTATTAAAGTACTTCGAATGTGTGTAACTTAATAATTATCTTGAATTATGTATACAAAGACCACCAACTGATACAAATGTAACATCTATGAAATGTTATTTATTTATTTGTTAATCGCGTGTTTTTTAAATATAAAATTAAATAAACTATAGAACATGTAATTTTCAAATATATATTTAAATTTTTAGAATAATCTACTGCGTTTTTCCTTGCCTTCTGCAAATCGTCGAAAGTTCCGCGAGATGAAGTATTATCAGACAACATCATGCATAATGCTGAAACTGCAAAATTAGAGAAAATAGAATGTGCAGCCACAAACTCAGTTTGTAAAAGATTATTTACTTGTCCTTATTCCTTATCATGATGTTGCTTGACATACACAAACTGATGACTGAGTATATTCTAGCACTCTGTGCTATCCCTGTACGTCGTCAGCTCGCTGGTAGGGTACAAATTAATCAGTAGAAAAAACGAGTTGCAGGCTTTGAGGGGTAACAAGTCGCGATTGGTAAAGTTAACAGTTCAGCTGTAATTTCCTCTAGTCCAAAGCATCTTCGGATATGAAAGCGTCTCATAACATGTGAATTATTCCATCAGACAGAGCCGCAATGGTCTGTGCTGATTGTGGCATGTGCTAATTGACTGAGGTATACCAAGGTTGCCCATAAAGTAAGTTGCGATCGATTGCTAAATGGAAACCACACTGAAAATCAACACTGTTTTATTTGAAACAGTTAGCTACAGCTTCCACCTACTTATCTCCCTAGTCGCCATTCCGACTTCGACGTTTGTCGTAGCGTTGTACCAACTTTCCAATACCCTCGTTATAGAAAGCAGCCGCCAGTGCTTTCCTCCAATTCTCTACGCAGGCCTACAGCTCGTTGTTTGTGCCAAAATGTCGTCTTCATAGCCAGCGGTTAGAGATGAAACTGAAATGGAGACAATTACTGGCTGTATTGTGGGTAACCAAACATTTCCAATTGAAAACGATGCAGGAGCATCTCCATTGACCCTGCAGAATGCGGCTGAGAATTGTGTTGAAGAAGAAAACGCACAACTTTTATATAATGGTGGCTGCATAGCTCAGACGAAATTCCTCACCAGGCCCTCGTACTTGGTGGGAGACGCTATTGTTCTACGTATCTTCGTGTGCTCCCTCTGTGCTCAGAACTAAAAAGAAGGATGCAACGCGATCGACGGGCGTACTTGAGACAATGCCCAACACACGTGTGCAAAACTGCATCGGATATTCATTATGATTTCCATTTAGCGACCGATCGGAACTTGCTTTCTGGACAACCCTATTATAAGCATTTAAATTATGTAAAGTGGCCCTGTTATTCTGATGTAAATAAATCACAGACTCTCCATAGTCATAAACATCGAATTCGGTAGTTACGAATTCAAACAAGAATAAAAATTAACTCAGTTTAATGCACTTAAGTATGTATTAAATCACCTGACAAACATTGACAATATCAAACTACACTCCTGGAAATGGAAAAAAGAACACATTGACACCGGTGTGTCAGACCCACCATACTTGCTCCGGTCACTGCGAGAGGGCTGTACAAGCAATGATCACACGCACGGCACAGCGGACACACCAGGAACCGCGGTGTTGGCCGTCGAATGGCGCTAGCTGCGCAGCATTTGTGCACCGCCTCCGTCAGTGTCAGCCAGTTTGCCGTGGCATACGGAGCTCCATCGCAGTCTTTAACACTGGTAGCATGCCGCGACAGCGTGGACGTGAACCCTATGTGCAGTTGACGGACTTTGAGCGAGGGCGTATAGTGGGCATGCGGGAGG
Organism: Schistocerca gregaria; assembly: GCF_023897955.1. Lineage (NCBI taxonomy): Eukaryota > Metazoa > Arthropoda > Insecta > Orthoptera > Acrididae > Schistocerca > Schistocerca gregaria. Next base: position 726,699,783 of record NC_064922.1, on the reverse strand, counting down.
CTGGGTGGACGTACCGCCGAATTGCTCAACACGTGGGGCGTGAAGTCTCCACAGTACATCGATGTTGTCGCCAGTGGTCGGCGGAAGATGCACGTGCCCGTCGACCTGGGACCGAACCGCAGCGACGCACGGACGCACGCCAAGACCGTAGGATCCTACGCAGTGCCGTAGGGGACCGCACCGCCACTTCCCAGCAAATTAGGGACACTGTTGCTCCTGGGGTATCGGCGAGGACCATTCACAACCGTCTCCATGAATCTGGGCTACGGTCCCGCACACCGTTAGGCCGTCTTCCGCTCACGCCCCAACATCGTGCAGCCCGCCTCCAGTGGTGACGCGACAGGTGTAAATGGAGGGACGAATGAAGTGTCGTCTTCAGCGATGAGAGTCGCTTCTGCCTTGGTGCTAATGATGGTCGTATACGTGTTTGACGCCGTGCAGGTGAGCGCCACAATCAGGACTGCATACGACCGAGGCACACAGGGCCAACACCCGGCATCATGGTGTGGGGAGCGATCTCCTACACTGGCCGTACACCTCTGTTGATCGTCGAGGGGACACTGAATAGTGCACGGTACACCCAAACCGTCATCGAACCCATCGTTCTACCATTCCTAGACCGGCAAGGGAACTTGCTGTTCCAACAGGACAATGCACGTCCGCATGTATCCCGTGGCACCCAACGTGCTCTAGAAGGTGTAAGTCAACTACCCTGGCCAGCAAGATCTCCGGATTTGTCCCCCATTGAGCATGTTTGGGACTGGATGAAGCGTCGTCTCACGCGGTCTGCACGTCCAGCACGAACGCTGGTCCAACTGAGGCGCCAGGTGGAAATGGCATGGCAAGCCGTTCCACAGGACTACATCCAGCATCTCTACGATCGTCTGCATGGGAGAATAGCAGCCTGTGTTGCTGCGAAAGGTGGATATACACTGTACTAGTGCCGACATTGTGCATGCTCTGTTGCCTGTGTCTATGTGCCTGTGGTTCTGTCAGTGTGATCATGTGATGTATCTGACCCCAGGAATGTGTCAATAAATTTTCCCCTTCCTGGGACAATGAATTCACGGTGTTCTTATTTCAATTTCCAGGAGTGTATTACCTGATCTGGGTAAATATCTAGGTTCTGATTCTAAGAGTTGTGTCTCAGTGCAAAACAACAATATCAATGAATTTGTAGCGTTATTGTTCAAATGTTAAAATTAAAAAGACAAATAGGTTTATAGAATAGCAAGTGTTTAAATCTGTGGCTGGAGTTGAAAGCATGTTGAAGATAAAAATCTGCAAGCTAGTCTTCAGAGTGAAGCTTCAAAACTCCTGAAACTCAGTAGAAATGATTTGCCTGACCCTACGGTTCATTTCGCAGTTGCGGCAACATCTCACTGTGTTAAGCTGCAGATGGGAGCTAGAGTGTCTGCAAAATCAGGTATTCGTTTCGCACCAACGACTGCGGCTAAGTTCAAGTTTGCGCAGAATATTTCTAAGCCCTCCAGCTCATCTGCTCGAAGGCGTGCCTGCCTGTTTGGCTGATGAGGTACAGAGATGACGTCTGGCCGATATAAACCATACTACAGAAGTGTTTTTGTTTTGTGTGCTTTCAAAAAGGAAAACTCGGGTTTTCCCGTTTTCATTATTTTCCCGTTTTGACTGGCTGAGCTACAGACATTCCGAGTGCTGACCATTAAAAAGGGTGCCTTAAACGAAGTTAGTCCCCTCCATTACACTGATTTCAGGCCATTAACCAGTATTATATCCCATATCGTTTGGTCCTGCTCTCTCTCTGCCTTTTTCTGTGACCAATGAGATGGGTCCCCAACAGCACAGCTATGTTTATCCTTATAACTGCTAATTTATTTACGTTAGTCAGTCTAGGTGTGTCTTACACTGTGTTAAACACGCGGTTTTAGCAGTGCCTCAGCCTTGCGACTCACCACTCGCTCTGAAAGTGCCCTAACTATTGGTTCTCACTCCACGTTTCGCGCTTATCTCCTGGAGGAAAGGTTCTAGTAGAACCAAGTTTTCTAAGTTTTGTTCACAAAAGTGTCCTCCTATGTCTCACCAAAAATGGCATTTCTCTTTTTGCAACTTCAGGTGACAAATCAGCCTCTGTTGGCGGCCCTATGCTGCCAGGGATCTTATCTGTATTGTGTCTTCAGTGACCGGCGCCCAGGACCATCTCCTTGAAGAATGTCGATGAGGTTGATATGTGCAGCTGGCGGCTAGCGTTTTCCGAGAACTGTCCCGGAGTGTGGGCCTGTCCATATGAGCCCAGGTGACCTGCTGATCGCTGTCTTGCCCTGAAGATGCTTCCAAAGTGGCCTCTTACTTGGATGAACCAAGTGGATCCTTATAAAAATGTAAACTACGTTGAATAGTTCCTGGCAATAACCGGTACTGATATACATCTCATCGGTCGTTGGGGATTAATTATGTGATTTGATTAAAGTTTTCTATCGGTTATGGAACAGTTTTAGGAAAGCGGTTGCGGAACAGGTTTGGGAAAAACGGTTGCGAACCTCTGTACGCCATGTTGTAACAGAACATGATTTACATTGTTATAAAAATGTCTTTAGAATGTGTTACTCACGACATACTGTTAGACGTTCGGAAAAAAACATCATCCACCCAGTCCAAAAAAGCGAAGAGCCAAAAAGAGGGAGAATTTTGCACAATCAGCTTAACAGCTCGTCTTGTGCTTCCTAGTTGCTGACAATAACAATACATAGAAGAATGGAAAGAAAACTGAGACTCTGTCAGAAGACGACCAGCGTCGCTTTAGGAAAGGCATAGTCACTAGAGAGGCAGTTCTGAGGTTGCCGTTCCTAATGGAAGCAAGGCTAAAGAAAAATCAGCACGAGCTCGTATGATCTTTCGATCTGAGAAAAGCATTCAACAGTGTCCGTTGGTGCAATACGTTTGAAATACTGACAAAAATATGGGTAAACTGAAGAGAAAGACGGGTAACATACAACATGTACAAGAATCAAGACGGACACTGGAAAACCAAGAACGAATTTCTTAGATTAAGAAGGTGTAAGAAAGGGCTGCAGCCTTTCGGTCCTTCTGTTGAATCTATACATAGAAGAAGCAATAATGGAAACAAAGGAAAGATTCAAGAGTTCGATTAAAATTCAAGGTTTAAGGATATCAGTGATGAAATTTGCTGATGACATTGCTATCTTCAGTGAAAGTGAAGGATTACAGGAAGAATGAACAGTAGAATGAGTACAGTAAATCGAAGAAAGTCGAAGGTAATGAGAAGTTGTAGAAATGAGAACAGCGAAAACTTAACATCAAGATTGATATTCACCGATTAGATAAAGTGAAGGAATTTGCTTCCTCGGCAGCTAAATAACCCGTGATGGACGAAGCAAGGGTGACGTAAAAAGCAGACTAGCAATGGCGAAAAGGGCATTTACGGTCAAGATAAGTCTTCTAGTATCAAACATAGTCCTTAATTTGAGGAAGAAAATTCTGATAATGTATGTTTGGAGCACAGAATTGCGTGGCAGTGAGCATCGACTGTGGGAATACCGGAACAGAAGAGAATGGAAGCATTTGAGATGTGATGCTACAGTAGAAAGATGAAAATTAGGTGGACTGATAAGGCAAGGAATGAGGAGATTCTCCGCAGAATGATCAAAGAAAGAAAGAAAGAAAGAAAGAAAGAAGAAGAAGAAGGAGAAGGAACAGATTAATTGAATATTTGTTAAGAAATCAGGAAATAACGTCCATGGTACTAGCAAACAGGGAGTTTTAGAAGGTAGAAACTGTAGGGGAAGGCAGAGATTGGAATACATCCACAAAATATTTCGGGACATAGTTTACAGTGACTCCTCTGAGAAAAAGGAAAGATCTGTCTCTTTGAATCAATTCAGGAGCATAGTTCACCGTAGGGGTAGTGGGTCACTGCCCGCTACGTTATTGGTCAACCGCCTTCCAACACCATGGGGAGGCGGGGCCGGAGTGATGCCTTCATGGCACGAGAACCCTTGCAGGGGCCGTTGAGCGCAAAGAAGCCCCGCTGATGGAGGAGGCTGCGTCACGAAGGCCATCGCTGGCCGACACTGTGCTCAGTCAGTAATCCTGGGCGTCAGCGTTGATTGACGCAGAGGAACTAATTGGCCATGTATCTGCTATCCTATAATGAGGTGCAGCAAAGTGAAATAACTATGAACATTGGGTGTTTGCAGACTGTTTCTCTGGAGCTCCTGGAGTCCATCCAACCAAAACCGAGTTCCTTCCAACCCCACAGGTGGTGTCCACAAGTGCTACGACTAAATCTGTGACTCTGACATTCAAGGAATGGTTCGAAATAATATAATTCTGTCTTCTGACATACAGTAAAGCGTAAAAGAACTAAGGCTGTCTTCCACTCTATATTGTCTCAACATTAATAATTCCATCGTGGCACACAATAAATCTTCAAAGCACTAAGTTGTTACCTCAGCATATGGTCGAAGACAAGCTTTGTTCTTTTCCATTATAGTGTATGACAGAAGGTCGAATTATATTATTTCAAAACCGGTCATAAACAATAAAACGTTATTGGTTGAACAATTGTTGGGTTGATTTTTTATTTAGTGAAAACAGACTTGTTTTTAGGGTTTTCTGTGATGTCTGAAGATTCATATAAATAACTCGATGACGTATTTTCAAGTCATAGTTTCACTAAGTTTTTTACTTGATTAATTTACATTAAATTCTCCTATACTACAGGTAAAGTAGCCGTAACTTCAGCAACAGGTTATCAATGTTGTGTTGTATTGTTTGTTTGGAAGTGTAGCTAAATGTAGGAACGGATTTTCGAAAGTGTATCACACTGCAGTTCAATAATTTTCATTTAAAAATGTGTTCTTAAATATTTAGAGTAGAGGTGTTAATAATCTAGCCTAGAGTCCAATTCACACAACCCCCAATACCACAGTAGGTGATTAATAGTCAATGTCTTATTAGATATTGGTGGTCGAGTTATGAGAGAAACCACTTCTTCAGCAACCAGTGAACTGCACGCCATAAACAAAGCGGGTGTGGGTGTGTTCAGAAAAACGAGCTGCGATTTCGTTTTGCTGTACTTAGGACGACTAGTAAACAGGAATAATTTTTTAATTCGTTATAAGCTTCGTAAAGAACCGAAAATTTATGGCGACAGCTTGGGGAATAGAAAGATATCTATTTTGTTATGTTTCAAGTTTGTAGAATAAATACCTTCGCATTATTTGGAGCAGTCTTTAGTTGTTGGAGCCTCAGAATTCATAGATATTGAAACTTCCTCGCAGATTTTACATCGTGTGCCAGGTCTATACCCGAACCTGTGACCTTTCTCCAGAATATCGCTTCTTCCACGAGTGATAGCCCCGCAAGGTCTGCAAAAGAACTTTTATGGAGTTAGTATGGTAGGAAACGTGGCAGTGGCTGTTGTGAAGCTGTGAGTCGTGTTCGGATAGCGAAGTAGATGCCGACATAGTCGCTCAGAGTGCTAGGGCAGGGCACTCTGGACCCTCTGCAACAAAAATTATTTAATAAAATGAAAAAAAATGAGTGAAGTCCTCATTGACGGAGTTTGAGAGAGGTCATACGACTCAGAACCACTGAAGAGAAACGATGAACGAAGATACAGGAAGAAAGGAGGAAAAAGAAGTCGGTAGAGTACTTGCCCGCCAAATGGAGAACGTCCCAGCTTCGAATCATAGATTTTTTGATCTGCCCGGAAATTTCAAAGCAGTGAACTCTCCGATACAGAATGCGAATTCATTCTGTAAGCGTATTGTTTTCAAACTAAGGGAAACTTGATTATAATCTGTTACTCTCATTCCATCTCTGGCATTTTGTGCTATGTCCCGCACAGGAATGATCGCAAATTACTGACAATAAAAAGATCCACTTTAATTGAAAAACATTTCTCACGGAAGCAAAGTCCACTTTATTTGAAAAACATTTCTCACGGAAGTAGTCATCGCAGACATTTAAACAAAAATATCGAAACTGAACAAACTGCGCCACTGAACCGGTCAAGTAAGTGAACGTTGAAATCTCAAATCGGGAACTACAACGATACAATTTTTATACTGTACTTGCCCTCATAACTGATAAATTCGTAGTTTATTACATCCATTCTGGAAAAGGAACAAACATACTCATACAAACTTTCGTCAAACGGTACTGCATAGAGGGGCGAGCACATTAGCCTGTTGTTGCTGTCAATTTATAAACACTAATGATTTCATTTAAAAGGAAAAACGTACTTTTTAACAGCGTTGGGCAGCTTGTAAAAGAGAAGCATGTGATGCTTTACGCGCCTCTGTACACAGTCGGAACTCTTGTAACAATATTGGGTGGGTTCAAAATGTTGAAATGTGTGTGAAATCTTATGGGACTTAACTGCTAAGGTCACCAGTCCCTAAGCTTACACACTACTTAACCTAAATTATCCTATGGACGAACATACACACCCATGCCCGAGGGAGGACTAGAACCTCCGCCGGGACCAGCCACAAAGTCCATGAATGCAGCTCCTAAGACCGCTCGGCTAATCCAGCGCTGCTATTGGGTGAGTGCTTTCACGTGAGGTCAAAGGCATGCAGCGAAGTTTTATCAACTCTGAGGTACACGTGTTGGTAAAGAACGTGGTAACACTGCGAGAAATGCATGATTGAACATAAATGCAGATACTAACGGAGCCTGCAGTTTGTGATGTTTTATTTGACGAAGAACGGCACCTGCACAACATCCACAACACGTTGCAAGCAGCAGTCGTGAGTATATTGTGTAGGAGTTACGAAAATGCAATCGTGGGCAAATTGTTGGTGCTGGTATGTTACGTGCCTCCGTAACTGAGACAGCCGAAGCGTTTGGTGTTTCAAGAGATACCATGTCTAAGACATATACAGCATACAGGTAAAGTGGAAAAACGCCATCCGCTAAATCACAAAGCGGACGAAAGTGTTTGTTGAGTAATCGTGGAAGACGCTCGTTGAATATTGTGGCAAATAATAACGGACTACAGCCCCAAAAGTCGTTGCACAACTGAAACTCGCGCTCACAAACTCTGTCACAGACAAAAGAACGCAAAGAAAGTTCCATAAGTAGGGAATTGCAGGGCTAGGTGGAATTCCTAATCCACTCATCACTGGTGCAAATGCTCGTAAGCGAAAAACGTGCTGGACTACGGGACAATCTAAGAAAGTCGTTTGGTCGGATGAGTCACTTTACACACTGTTTCCCACTCTTGGCCATGTTGACGTCTCAGCACTGAAATATGGCATGGGTTCTATGATGATTTGGGAAGGCATACCGTGGTATTCCATGGACGTGCAAGATCGCATTGCTTCCAAGGATTGTTTGAACATTCTGGCTGATGAGGCCACCACGGCACAATGTTTGTTCCCCAGTGGTGAAGATGTCCTCCAAGACGGCGCTTCCCTGTTCACACAGCTCGCATCGTCCAGAACTGTTTTTGTGGGCACTACGGTGAAATTTCGCACCACCCCTGGCCAACACAGTCACCAGATCTTAATATTACTGAGCCTTCGTCGTCTGCTTTGAACGGAAGGGCGTGTGATCGCTATCGAACTCTATCACCGTCAGCAGAATTTGTCACTATTTTGCAGGAAGACTGGTATAAGTGACAGTCATTTGAAAACGAGGCAGATTGAAAAAACATAAGTTGTTTATTATTTGAATGATAGTCACCATAACCCTAATACATATATACCATTGTAAGACACGTTGCCATTGTTGTTTCGAGTATGCTGCAGATGTTTCGCTAGAAGTCCTTACACGTCCTTCAAACAGTAGTTATCTCTCACTCTACGATTTACATGTTTTTGGAGCTGAAGAACATTCGTGGCCGTCGATTTGCTTTGCGCGGAGAGTGCATGCCAGGGGACCATCATCTTTCTGCAAACATTTCTACAAGACTGTCTTGTCTCATAGAGGGATACATGTACTGTTGCTTATGGCAATTACATTTGAAATAATAAATAGATTACTTACTTTTTTCCATCTATCTCGTTTCCATTGCACTGCACCTTATATAAGATTTCCTTGAAAATCTATATGCATCCATTCCAAACGACAAGAAGCAGTCGTTAATGGTAACGGATTTCCTACACGGAAATGGGAATGCTAATGTTTATGTTTTTGGTTTTCCATAACGCTGTTCGCCCCCCGTACCAACAGCAAGTATTGGAGTTTAATCTTTGTTCTACCGACGACCGTGGCTTCAGATTAAGCAGATTTAGAAACATTTTGAGAGAAAAGAGTTCATCTTTGTTCTATCATAAGCTATGGAACACAAAATTCATTATCAATTACTATCTCAGAATTTACACGAAACGAAACTTTAAAAACACAGAAAATAAGTACTTCACTATATTTCGATATCTTGAGTGATTTATAAAATAATACATACTGACATGCCACGTTGAAGTATCCAGAAAATTAATTTGACTTTTATCTTTGAATGCATATTTCTTAGCTGGTATTTTTCATTCACTGTGGGCTGTGCAGACAGTTGTCATCTCTACTCCATAACATGTAATAAATAAAGTTATAGAAATGTTGAAGACACTACTAAGTTAAAACCAAGACATTAATAATATACACTAACTCAGAAAGTAATTGTGAACGTTTAAGCAAGGATCGTGTGACAGGATTTTCAACTACACTTCTTAGTATTAATTAGGAAACACTTACTACTGTTCTGCAAAAGTACGCTTATTTGGCCACAAACCGGCCTTCTGCTTCTTTGCTACATTTACGGTAGTTCCAACACTCTCCCAGCCTTCACTCAGCCACAATCATGCAGCTTTCTATTCGATAGTTTATTGCCTTCTATCTGTCTAGTTATCTGAATCTTTCTTTCAAACAGAACTACAGACTTTCAGATGACATCGCTTCCGCTAATGGCTATAGCACTGGTCGGATTGATACACACTACGGAAAAAGGAATTACGTAAAATTATACGACTTGTATACGGTGTCCGACAGCAACCAGTGAGTAGTTATTAACAATGGTGCACCTTCTCGTACGTTGGCAAAATTTCCGGTAACCTAGCAGGAAAACGAGTCTTGCAACCACTGACCTGTTTTTTATTATATATCAAACTTTTTTTGTAATAGTAAAGACAAATTGCAACCCCTCTCACAGAGGGGTATGTCTAAAATCACACTCATGCACCGTGGAAAAGTATTTGCTGGTCAGTCAGCCACAGCTGTGGCAATTAGATTATCTGAACATTAGAGAAAGTGGAGATGGGAAAGTAATATTAAACTTTGCCTATAATCTTTCTACAGAAAACCACTCATATGACATAGCATACCATGTGTTGCATTCTATTAAGAAAAGAACAAAGTTGACCCTATTGAAAATACCGAAAATCAGCAAATATGACACGATGTCAGCATAGTATTAGACCAAATTCTATTTTCCTCCCTGCACCCTGCCCCATGCCAGCTTAAGTTTTATTTACATATAAAATATTAGAATTGTATATGAATGTTACTTTTCATCAGCTGTTAAATGTATCACCAGATAACGCAAAAATGTTTCATCTTTTAGTTATTTGCAAATATTTGTGCATGACACAAAATGAAATGCTGTGCTAAATGTCGTCATATTTGCATCTTTTATATCTTCGTGTAAATAATAACTGTGTAAGTATCAGGTTATTTTACCTGGATTTCCGACACTCAGTTGTGACTTGAAATTAGCCTAAGACGCTGAAAGCCGCTTCATGACTAAATAAATACAGGGTTAGTAAGCTGCCTCTACCGATGTCGTTTTATGCAATCCTCAATGTCATTGCTGGCCTTCATAAACCACGCGCTAGATTTTTATAATCCCTCGCTAGCTGCATGCTAACTATTAGTCTTACAGAAAAGATGAACACGATCTTTTTATAGAATATATTAATTTAGTTATATTTTGTATTGTGACATGCTTCCGCTGGATGCCAAGGATTTCGAGTTGTTCAAAAAAAGGTACAGAAGTTCCCTTCAAACTCATCCCCTCTCCCACACTCATCCACCACAAGTCACGATTTCTAGCATGTTGTTCATGGCGTACCCTCCTACCACTGAAAAAAAAATTGCGCTGGACGAATTATTTCCAACAATCCCCATTATTGTCTTCATGGACTGGCCCTATTACATCAACGGTTTAGACGAGCACTTCAAAATTGTAAAATTGACGTTTGTGTTCATTTTACGTACCAATTTTCTTGATTTTGACTGCATAAAATAGACAGCTACATCGTCGTATTCATCAGACATTCTGACTACGGACGTACTGTGCTTTTAAGGGTTAAGTTTGGACCGTAACGTTCAAAAAATAGTTTTCACTTTCATTACCCTCACGCACACGTTTTAATTAATAATATAAAGGAAATATCCGGCTATGCTGGTAGCGTAATAGCTCAGTCAGTAGTGACCACAAGAGATCAAATATTGGGAATAGTTCATGTAGTCGTAAATTTTTGTTCCGTGATAGGAGAGAGTGTCACGAACAACGTAATAGGAATCCTGACTATTGAAGGATGAGTGTGGGGATGGAGGTTGGTTTGAAGGTCACTTTTGCAAGTTTTCGTTGAATAACTCGAAAACCATGACCTCCATCCAAAATGTATTCTAGTAAAAAAATTAACTATCCGTAATTTCCTAAATTAATTACGTTTTCCTGCAGGACTAATAGAGCGCACGTAGCGAGGGAGAAATATCAACATCTCGTGCGTGCCAGATATAACATGGCTAGTTGCATAAACGACACGTGTAGGGCAGATGAATCAACCTGCATAATTTGGCAAAACATGAGGAAATGTTTCCTATTTGATATTATTATATGTTCCGTGAAGCACTGACGGAAAATCCTTAGATCTAATACCTTAAACTCTGATTTGCAGGAAGAGTTAAATGAATAAAATTCTAGCTGAAACGTATGGAGATACATTTTAGTGAATATGTAGCGAAGAATTCCGTCAGCGCTGTTTGTTTGATGCGGGTAGGTGAGTGGAATACTTAGAACGTTGGAAGTACACTATAATAGTGCAACGCACCTCAAGGGAATAGAATACGAGACGCTGGTGCCACTAATTATATTGTTGCAGTGTGTGCAGTCCCTATCAATCAGGCGTGACGAAAGGTATCGGAGAATTCAGAGATATGCTCTTAGGACTGTAACAGCTCGTTACTGCCCTTACACATGCTTAACGGAAATACAAGGGAACTTGAACGGAAAAAGTTGCAAGAAAGACGACCTAGTGTTCGCAAAACTGTGTTGCGAAAATTTGGAGACCCTTAGTTAGACTGTGTGACTCTTCCCTCCGCATGTATATTAAGAGTAAGGTACGTCCGATTGGGAAGCGTACAGAGGCATATTAATCTTCCCTCTTCCAGTACTTCCGATATGACAGAATATTGGCAATATGAGTGTGGAATACTGTCTTCCACGCAGTATACAATAGCTTGGGGAGAATGTTTGTAAATGTGGGTGTAACTCTGCTTCCGTAGAATCTTATTCCCGAGAAGGTATCTCTTGCTGAATCTAGTTCCTATTCTCTTAATTCCTTCTGCTGGATAAACGTGTACCGTATGTACCCAAAATTTCGGAAGCTGTTCAGGAATATTTTCTGAACTTTTTATTACAATATACCCGTGGTCTCCGGTGGATTATTACAGAGTAGTGATGTAATTATGATTCTCGGCTTGTTACAACCGCTATGTTTGCTTATGCGAAAAGACCTCACCAATAGGAAGAAAGCCTGTTACATTACCAAAGCGTGCAACACAAAACAGAGTAATGCAACAAGCCTCAGACGTGAAAGCCATGTGATATGGTTGCCGTGATTGTGAGATCTGCGTAGCTTTGTTGAACTGTATACAATGAAACCATACACAAGACGGATATGGACCCATTCTTCATCTATAAATTTATATTTAGTGATATGTAGTATTGTTAATGTACAACTAACACCGCCGGAAAAACTACCCGAAACAGTAGGATAGAGTACCTAATGCAGGCTTAAAGACGAAGAGTAAAATGGGCGTTACTGTACCGTGACTGAATGGAGCAAGTTTTTCACGTGAACAAGATACACACGCATACCGTTGACATTTGCATTGTTGTGAGAATATTTTCAATGTTATACCCATAGAAATTAGGAAAAGAAGTCAAACGAAATTAATTACGCTGTAACAAGCCACAGCATTACAAGAGTCCTTTGTACAAAAGTATGTACTCGGAAAACTCTCTGAAGAACCTCCGAAATGATATAGATGGAATTCCTCGTTCCCTGTATAGAGTGAAAGTTAATAAAATCGACAGACTACAGGGACGGATTCCTGACTGGAAGTGAAGGGAAAATTGCCCTATGAACATGAGCCTGGAATTGGACGGTTTGCTTGCAACGACAACAAATCGTCCCGGAAGACAGTACAGAGCTGCATGGCATCCACGTCACAACAGGTAAACAAAATAGCTTCCATGTGATGCAGTGCACGCGTTCACACGTCACAGCATGAACTGCCGTGCTTTTCCCACGTTACTGCCTCTCTCCGAAAAGCGTCACATGCGTCGTGAACACACTGTTCAAGGGTCTCTAAATTTGGAAGTCGTTCAGCAATCACAACACTTTTCAGATACCTCCAGAGGTAAAAATCCAGGGGATGTAAGTCCGTTGATCTAGGAGGCCATGCTACAGAGCAAATGCGTCCTGTCCATTGTCCAGGGAATATGTCTATAATGTGAAAGTGGGGTGGTGCTCCGTCTCAAGTGATCAAGGCAGCATACTCCGCAGGAAGTACGTTCCTCCATTGAGGTGCTGTGGAATAATAACCGGCCCAAGTATGTAGTCGCAAAGAATCCCTGCCCACCCATTGATGTTGAGGAGACGCCTCAACCATTCCCCCAAAATTGTCTCTAACCCACAGATGACGATAATGCAGATTGACGATGGCAGTTCTGGTTAAGGTTGCTTAGTCAGTAAAGAAGACAGATGACAAAGCTCTCATAAATGTGATGGTATGGTGCAACACATGTCAACAAAATCCTTCTCATAAAGGGAAATCTGCTGTTGATAATGCTTGCACTTGTTATAAGTGACAGGGATAGTAATTGTCACGCAGGATACACATAGTCGTACTTTGGCTTACACCATGTCGATGGGACATTTGCGTGGAGCTTGTACTAGGATTCGCCTCAATATCTTGTAGAACCCGGTTCTCCAAATCTGGTGTAATCAGAGCCCCATCGTCTCCCTTCATATTTTCACCCAGGATCACACAAAGGCCCAAACAGGGCTTGAAATGTTGTGTGATCTGGCTGGTGTGTGTGATTGTACTTGTTTCATTATAGCCGTGCTGCCTCTCGATTGTTTCCATCTGCTTGGCCGTTTGCAGACACCATCTCAACTTGTTCTCGACATGAATGCGGGACCATTGCACTGCTTGCAGTATTTTGCGTCAGTGACACAGTCTACAACCCACAAGGAACACGCGGCACTGGTCAGAGGAACTTTCATTCCTTAGAGCCGTCTATCGTGGCAACGATGCTTGCTTATTTTTTGTGCAGAAGCTATAAGAAAGTGATACTTTGCTTTAGTACGAGGTTCGTTCCCAGAAACTGGGTTCTAATGAAGCAAAGTTACATCTACATCTAAATATATACTCCACAAGCTACTAAGCGATAAGCTGTATACTCAAATAGTTTGTAGTACCCGCATACGAATGTAGGGCGGCAACTGAGTTACAGATGATTTCTTGAAAAGAAAAAGTCGTTTTGACAAGGCAGATGATTAGAATACGAGTAGTAACTCAGAAACATTGCCACAGGGGACCGCGAAGTTACTCCCGCTTCCCTCTTTACCAACTGGCAACTCAGTCCCCTCAGCATTCTCGTGGTCTCCTCGGTCGAAGGACAGCCACGCATTCAGCGGCGGTTCCCGCATCGATCTGGAAACACTGAAAGCCGGCTTCAAACGCTGCGGCCCTCTAAGTAACTTAATGGCCCTCAGCGGTACTCGCGGCACGCTTCACTAAATCAGGAACTCAATGGCAACCCTGACAGGTTTTCAGCGAAAGGGGTTTACCTATGAGAGCTTCCGCGAGAAGCTAGTTCAGGAAATGGTGTCTTTCCTGCAATTATTTTGTTACGTGCAAGCACACTGTTAGTCTCAATACTTTGTGTGTTGTACACCACTTTAACAACTTAGTGAAGCCTAACTACTTTTCATACTATTATAGCAGTTTCCAGATCACTGAAACTAGAAGCCGTTAATCAGAAAGCTGAGTAATGGAAGTGGTGGTACAACGGCTTCTTGTTGCAGATAGTGACTGCTTAGTGGCACAGGAAAGAATTATAACATAATAAGTTGTAACTTTCTGATCTCACAAGGCTTCTCATCTGCAAGGTGTCCCAGAAGGAATGGTGAATAAATGGGGATCTGAGAAGAACCGTAGTTCAAAGCAAAAAATTTGAGAAACATGGGCCCTAAAGTGCAAACAGTAAGATCCATGAGCAGTTGTTCAGTACAAAGATGTGTTTCACAGTAGCGAAAATGGACAAGTGCTCATCTCTTAAGGTATGCACTTAGATTCAGTGTTTAGTGGACATCATTTTCTTGTTTTGGACCACACTACCACATCTCAAGGTATAGAAAGCAAAGAGCTTGCAGTAGTAGAGATTTATTTTCACGGTATCTAAGATGAAATGCTCGTAGCTCTTAACTGGCATTTCAGAGCCCATGTTTAGTAGACTTTATTGCTTCTAATGATCTTCCCTGTCATATGTGTAGATATTAACCGCTAATTTGTGTACGCAGGAACACCACTTTTTTCAAGCACCGATCAGCATAATTCCTTCCTAGCTTCGTCCAAAGTAGGCCAAGACTCCTGAACTTATCCCGCCTCTTTCGCCCCCCCCCCCCCCCACCCTTTCAGCCTCTATTTCCTCGCTATAACCCAACGTTCCAGCGGTATTTTCATGGTTTGCCAAATTTCTACATGATTGTATAGAGTTGTATAGAGATACGACAGGAATAATCGCCATGATATTAGTCACTGGAACCTTAGCGTAAATATCGATGTCTGGAGGCTCTCTTTCTTGTGTATTGTGTCATGTTTGGTTCGACCACCAATCAACTGTGTAGCCAGTACGTCGTGTACCTCCACACACGAGACCCAACTGTACATACAGAATTTCAGTTTATCAATATCTGGTACATTTAGAAATGCTTTGTATTCAAGTATTTAAGTGTACGAACACCATTACTGTATGTGCTGCACTTTTAATTTCAACCACGTTGGATGAATTTTGTGCTATCTGACGCCGCGTTATTAATATTCCAAAGAAATCTATTATAAAACACTCTAAGTGAGTATGTTATATCACGTTATGAGAGCTTTCGTGAGCGTATACACCCATAGCGGCTTCTAGCATTTCACGTATTCTCTCCCTTTTCCTTACCTTGGTATTCAGGATACGTGGTAATCAGATAATGATTGAAAGCGTTTGTGAATAAAGAAATATTTGTTAGCAGCACTTATCGGCGGTTGAACTATTACGTTTATTTGCAAATTTCCTTGTAACTCTGTGTCTAGATGTTCTTTGCGTCGGTACGTTCGTCAGGTACTGTAGCGTGAGGTAAGTCCTGAGCGGCATGTATCTGTGAATCATGTAACTTTTGTTCCATATTTTACCGCATTTTGTTTGCGTCTCTTATTTTGTAATGCGATGATCGGGAACTAGCGCAACACATCAATTAACGAGTATGAAAACCCCCTAAAACCACATTCACGCTCGTTAAACTGCCTCATAGATTTGATCGTGGTGTGGTTCACACCTCTCACACCTTGCGCGTTAAGTTATACTAGGTGCCAGATGCGCGTTTCATAATGAGAGATGAAAATTTTCTAATCACCTATCAAGTGTATGTTATACTGATTGTAATTACGTGACAAGGTAAGTCCTTTGCAAGTCCGGACAACAAAACCGGACTCTCGCAACTGTCGAGCACTGTCGGGTTGACAGTGACTTCCAGGCACCCACAAAGCAAATACATTTATTAGACTTCTAATCTATCCCCATTGGCCACAATATAATTGTAATTTGAATGAAGGTGATTTAAACCATTTATCTTTGGTACCTTTAGGAATGTATCGGAATACTGATGTCAGACACACACAAGAATTCAGACGAGGTTCGAAGTTGCAAGTGACTATGGTGGTTGCTTATCTTGCCCCGTATCAAACTTTTACCAACTGTCGTCCGTCACGATGGACATCAGTCATATGAAACCTCAAGCACTTTCCAACCATTTTCTAACTGGTAGTCAGTTTGAAGGGCAGCATTCCTGAACAGATGTAACGGCTTTGCAACTGGTAGCACTGAAGCCATCACTATGAACTTTAATTGCTTAAAAGATTTTTTTTATTAAACAAGCATTGTAGCCGTTTCTAGCAGACACAGTGAGGACAGGAATTACATGGAAGACACTGACTAGACGATGGGATAGAATGACGCGACATACCCTACTATTTCAGGAAATAGATTCCATCCTAAATATGAGACTAACATCCACCCGACTTCTCTCAGTACGAGATGAAGTTGTTGGCGTAGAGAAAGGAATCGTTCTCAGAGGGCTAATCACTCATAAAAAGTCTGCCTGTTGTGTACACTTCCCATATATCTCGGACCTTCACGATTTCCAGCAAAACGATATCTAGTGACAATATAATTGAGTACGACATCTTGTATTAAATTATTGAAAGTCACCATTTTTTCCTTAATTAGGCATTATTTATTAGTCTACCATGATGACCAGATGTACTTTGTATTTTGCAAAGATGCAGTGTCCAGTCACATTAATCTGACTACCTGTCAGACGCACGTACCGCTGCGAGACATCCAGGAAGCGAGTCAGTGAGGTTCTGGAAGGTGCCGACACGGATGTGGAGCCACGCCGACACAATGTCGTGGCTAGCTCCGTTGGTCTACTCGCTTGAGAGTTTTTGGCACCTAAATGGTTCAAATGGTTCTGAGCACTATGGGACTTAACTTCTGAGACCATCAGTCCCCTAGAACTTAGAATTACTTAAACTAACTTAAGGACATCACACACATCCATGCCCGAGGCAGCATTCAAACCTGCGACCCTAGAGGTCGCGCGGTTCCAGACTGTAGCGCCTAGAAGCGCTCGGCCACCCAGGCCGACGGTTTGGCACCTAAAGTCCGGTCGAGGTGACCCCACACATTCTTGACTGGGTTTAAATTCGTGGAGTTTGGTGGCGAGAGAGGACGGTAAACTCGTCCTGGTGCTCTTCGGAGTATACAAGTGCCCTGAAAGCCGTCTGACACGTTGCGTTGTCTTGCTTGTAAATGCCATCGTGCCGAGGAGAAACAAACTGCATGTGGGTGTGGACATGGTCCGCAAGGATAGAAGCGTCCTTCTGTACATACAGTGTGCTTCCCAGAATGACGAGATCACCCAGGGAATGCCATGAGAATTCCCCAAACCATAACGCTTCTTCCTCCGGCCAGTACCCGTGCGACAATTGTTGCAAGGTGTTTGCATTCAGACGTTTCACGCCAACGGCCACATGTCCACCGTAGCATAAAACTTGGTTCACCTGAAAAGGCTAGCTGTTGCCATTAGGTGGACGTCCCGCAGCAGAGCTGGTGCTGGCGTGCAAATTCCAGTCAGCATGAGCGCATGAACAGGCGCCTGCTGCGAAAAATCGTCAACAGCAACGTTTGCTTAATATGAGTAGCCCCTTGGTTCACTTGCAGTACGTTGCTTGTCTATTCACCTGTTCACACCTACGCAGTCGTCGTTTTCTTCTGTCATCTATTGCCTGTGTTACACCACAGTTGCCTCTGTGCCAGTTTTGGGCAGAGCCATTGTGCCATGCAAGATATACTTCCACCATGGCGGCACGTGAATAATTTAGAAACTTAATAAGCTTCCACTCCTGGTCTCAAAGCCGATAATCATACTCTTCTGAACGTGAGATAAATCACCCCGTTTCCACACTACGACAACGACGGTACCGCTCCAGCCTACCTCCCGACACACTTTATATACCTTCTACCTGCTGACCGTGAGCTGCTGACGTCGAACATAGGCGGTGGTCTCATTAATGTGACTAGACGGTACTTTTAAACGTTATTTACGCATATCGATGTCTTAAGAACGGCCATAAAGGGCGGAATTAGCTCGTCGTGATAGAGTAATAAATACTAGATAATTAATAACTGTAGAATGTGAGATATTTATAGTTTGCTCCTTTCGCGTCTCTCTTGAATCTTCTTTCTTACTTCGTTAAAAAGGCCGCTGCAGACAAGTCAGCTGAGTGTTGGAAGCCACATAATGCTTCTCGATATATCTCCCTCCACGCTCGTAGACAACATTTTTTAAAATTTAATTTCTCCTCATACAATTGGCAGTGTCCTTATGACGAAAGGGAGCGCCTTGTGTACAGTGGTGCTACAGCACTAGTACCCGCGGTCTCGCACGCAGTGCAGTCTATCCGCAGCTGCAGGCGGCTGGACCGTGCCGGCCTGTGTACCAGAGAGCTCTGACCGCGACCCCTGGTTGTCCCCGCGGGCCGCGCCCGCATCGGATATCGATGGCCATCAGCGCCGTTTGACGCGCTCCTAAGTTATTTGCCAGCGCCAGCGCTGCGCCAAATGGCGGCCCACCTGAAATAGCGCCAGCTCCAAATTTACGCTACTGTCTCCGCAGCTATTGCCTCTCGCTGTTTTCGCCTCTGCTCATCGAACTTTACGACAGCATTTCAATCAACGACTTATCAGACATATGAGCGGAAAGTGAGAATTTGCTTCTGTAATGTAGTCAAATCAGTAACCACGCGAGCATTAAATTCAGTTACCTTTTTACGTTATCTTTCTCTTATGTTGTTTACAGTATGTTACATACAGGGTGATTCAGTCGCCCCACCGATTGGATTTATGCAACATGCGACACTTTCAAGTACCATGTGCAAGATTTTCATATTCTCTCTTTGCTGCACACAAACAATAACGCCTGCAGAAATATTAACAGCACATTCTTGTAGGAATGTAATTGTAGTTAAATCTTGTGCTTGGATACCTTTTCGCTCTGGACCAGGGTTTTCAAGACATTCAAGAAACTATGGTCTCCAGCGAAATTGTATCCCAGTACACAATTTAACTAAATGTAAGTGAAGGCTTATGTGGCTGTTCTCATAGTCGACATACTTCTTCTGAGCCTGTGACCACACTGTCATTGCAGTTCCTGTTGATTTTCTTCTGTAGAAATATTACTGTACATTTAGCGCATGGGAGAATACGAAAATTTTGGACATGGTATTTGAAGGGATTGCGGGTTGCATAAAACCGATGGTAGTGACAGCTGAATCAGCCTGTATACAAGAGTGAGGGTGACGGAACTGGATTCAATAAGTGAATTGTGACCTTTTAAAACATTAATTGCTTGCGCAATTAAATAAAAATTCAAATACAAAATTTGTGTGTTCATTCGAACCATATCACAAAAGACTCACTGAAAGGAAAACTACATGGTCCAGTCTCATTACTGTGACCACCACCTACGTTCGACGTCAACTTCCAATAACCACTCATAGACGGCAAGTGGCAGCTATCTGTGGAGGGTACATAAAGTTTGTCAGTGGGACGACTTATATCACATCCAAATGGGAATTATCATTCGCTTTCCGATCAAGGGGGAAGCATTACTGAAAAGGCTAATTTCTTAAACTCTTTGTGTGCTGCCATTGTCTAAGTATACCATCCGTGGCAAAAGTGCGCTATCGAAAACCCGCGCTGAGACAACGGCGGTGAACCACGGGCCATAGATGATAGTTGGTTGCAGACACATCCTCGCTGGTACAGCAGTCTACAGAAACCAGTTATTAGATATTGGCCACTGGTGGGAACGTGTATACTATTGGGGTTCACCCCTTAGCGTCAGTTAAGGCCTGAAGATGGTGTCTTGAGTCATTGAAACTGGTAGCTACCAATAAATAACATGGGAAGGACGCCTGACGTTTATTACATAGATGACAGGGGTGAACGAAGGCTGTGGAGATGTGTATGAGCAAATAGACGTGCACCTCTTGAGCAACTGACCGCCCTGATGGATGAAGGCGTAATCAACAGTG
Source organism: Schistocerca gregaria (assembly GCF_023897955.1). Classification (NCBI taxonomy): domain Eukaryota; kingdom Metazoa; phylum Arthropoda; class Insecta; order Orthoptera; family Acrididae; genus Schistocerca; species Schistocerca gregaria. The sequence goes on along the minus strand of NC_064922.1, from coordinate 726,679,626 downwards.
TCTCCTCAACAACCACTCAGCGAACATTGCTTTGTATTGCCCTCTCTGCAACACTTTGCTCATGTCTCCACGCTGACTGCTGTTAATCGGCGAGGAAGGATGGAATCTGCACGCCAATACCGGAACTACACTTTCACTGAGTGGTGGTAGGTGGCCTTCTCAGATAAGTGACGTTTTATGCTCCATCGAACAAATGGTCATTTCTGTCACAGCTCCATTCACTAACTCCGACCAGCCTTTCGGAGCTAAAGTCTGTCGCGTAAAGGTTTTCTGCCATCTATGGTTCGGTGACACTTGTTCGTCTGTAAAGTCAGTAATAATTCGTGATTGATTCCGTCAATCATTAAAGGTTTCATTTTGATTTGGTGGAATATTACTATTCTGATTCCAGTGTGACCTTCCAGGATTCTGTCGATAATTTTGATTAAATCGCCAATCATGCTTCTTGTTCTTGTGTTTGTACCCTAAGTTATTGCCTTTTCCATTTCTTTGATTATTGGCATTGTTAAATCCTGTTTTGAGCGAACCTGTTTGCTGGTTTGCATCAGCATTCGCATGTTGCTCATAGTTGTTTCCATAATTCTGCCTATTTAATCCGTTATGACCAATACCATTCTTTCCTCTGCCTCTGGTGTCTTCCATTAATATATCTACGAAATCTACTGCAGTCAAATCTCGACAAAATTGGGTCCACTGACATATAATAATTTAGTTTGTATGCCCCGTACAAATTTTGTTTTCAGTATTCTAATTACGTATTTGGGATATCCTGGCTCCGTCAGATACTTATTCTTATTACGATATCTCTCAAATTATCTGAATAGTGTGCCTAAACGTGAAATGTAAGGTTCGAGGTTGTATATCTGCTTACGAATCCTATCGTGTATTGCAGAAGACCAGTATTTCGCGACAAATGCGTGCTCAAACTCAGCATACGTATTGCAAGTTTCTACTACTTCAACTGCCCATATGACTACATCTCCTAAAATATGCCCAGTCACATAAGTAATATTCTGGTTTTCTCTACATATTCAGGGCAAAACTCTTTTCAATGGTTTAATAAAAAGAACCGTCCTCTTTTTACGGATTATAAGATGGAAACTGTCTGTACTTAATTAATTCCTCTTCCAAATATAATGCCGCTTAATGTTTAGCATGATTTGTCATAACATTCACATGTGACATGTTTATGTACGGACCTGTCCATTAGTTCTAAAAGCTTGCTGCGTAATGTATGGACTAGATATTTCCTACAGAGATTAATCGTCCACGACAACTGAATAAATATCCTGACAAGCGTGACGTAAATCATTTTCTTGCTTGCTCACATCTTCGACCTGCTTGATAACTTTTTGAACTTCTAACGTAATCCTGATTTGTTAAATCTGTGTCTGAGGTGACCTTCTTTACCACGGACTAAATCTTTTGTTTAACATTATTAGCTGCGTGTCTTCCTCACTTAACCCCTGCTGGAAAAAATCTGTAAATTATTCCTTTTGTTACGTCAGTTGCACTTCCATTATGTCACGCTGACCCCAAGTCATATTATCTGCTGCTTATGACAGCACAGTGACAGTATGCGACAGCTCATCTCGTTCTAAATTCACGTTTTCAAATTCCAATTTTAAAGTGCTAAATGCGTCTGGAAAATGCTTATGTTGATCTCGGAACTGACCAAATCCAGTCGATAAACCCGTTTGTGGCTTACAAATGTGTTGAATTGCAGTATTGAGTACAGTTTGGTGTCAACTACTTGATTCTGCAATGCGGTTTTAGCTGCCTGCAATTCTTTTTTTAATTGAGTCTGACAGTTTTGAAATTGTATTTGAAATTGATTTTTTAACGCGGTATGACTATTCTGCAATTCAGTTCTTAGCACATTTGACTATTTTGAAATTCGGATTTGAGTTCCATTTTTAATTCTGATTTTAGCGCTGTTTGGCTGTTCTGAAATTCTGTTTGTAACGCTGTTTGGCTGCTTTGCAATTCTGTTCTTAATTCCGTTTTTAATTTTGTTGACATTTGTTCAATACGTGCTAACAGTAACGTCATCGAATCAGCAACCTCATGCAAATTCACCTGCGGAACATTTTGTTCGTTCCGTTCTGCCATTTTAGCTTGGTGTCTTTTTCTAACCATCAAATTGTTAATATCTTACACAGATCATTTGACAAAGTTCATATTGCTTAAATTAATTTCAAATTGGGTCGTCAACAATACTATGCTGCGAAAATATGTTTTCCTGTCACACAACAGCACGCCAGAAACACTCTAACATCGCATACGTAGCGATATCGTCGCACAGATAGCTGACACAAATAAACTTTGATACACACTATGAATAATCTGCCAAAATAAAAGTATCTGTCTACCACTAATCCTTCCCTACACGTAGAAAAGTCAGCAGAGATAGAGATGAAAATGTGCACCTACTTTCTGTAGACTGCTGCGTAGTGGACAGCTGTTACAATCCTTTGGTCTATAGCTTTTTCTTATGTACAGCTCTCTGTCAATAGTACTCGAGCAGTCATACATGAAAAAGAAATACAATATTCGCTCATTATAACAGTAGTACATAACATATTCGTAAAATACAATATGTTATAATTTCTCCATTCTGTTAAGACTCAAGTCGTGTCCTGTCACAGACGCCAACTTTTATGTTGTTTTATGTTGTACTGGAATATTATTTGGACGAGATTTTCGTTTGTACTGTTGGCTTTTTGGTGATGTACTGTGAACAAAGCTCGTAGTTTGCATAATAAGTTGAGTGACGAAATCTTGGTGAAGTGCTGTTAACGCTATTTAATTGCGGGTTCTTGAGTCTGTAAAGAATCGCCACGCAATTGCAGGTTCCTTAGCCATGTCTCCTGCGTTTTTCCAAATGCACATCAACGGAGATTTCTGGAATTCTCTAGATCTTTGTGAGAATGTGCTTGCTTTATCCTCTGACCTGTTAATCGATTGACGTGAGCTGTTTATTTCTTCTTATACAAAACAATATATTTATATAGCTGCGGTAGTTTCAAGATAATCTTAAAAAGAACGATAGTCCAAAGAACAATAGAAGTGTTATCATTCCAGATAACAACAAAAATTATATATTTAAATGAGAGATGATAGCATTGTTCATATCTCTCTGCATGATTGGGCGTCTTTGATTCCTACATGCATTGCACGGTGTCCAACGGTCATTTCAGTAAGAAAATTATTCATTTTAAACCGTTACAATTCCATACACAAATTTATGGTTTTTACATTTTGTATTTTCGTGTTTCTGAAGGAAAGCGTTTCTGAAAACAGAAATTTGTTAACAATGAGTATAATTAAGGTGTCAGAAAGTCTTTTCTGAAAGAATTTGTCTGGTGTGTAGCCATGTATGGAAGTGAAGCATGGACGATATATAGTTCAGACAAGAAGGGAATAGAAGCTTTCGAAGTGTGGTGGTACAGAAGAATGCTGAAGATTAGATGGGTAGATCAAGTAAGTAATGAGGAGGTACTGAAGAGACACGGGGAGAAGAGGAATTTGTGGCACAACTTGACTATAAGAAGGGAGCAATTGGTAGGACATGTTCCGAGCCATCAGCAATTTAGTACTGGAGGGCAGAGTGGAGGGTAAAAATCGTAGAGGGAGACCAAGAGATGAATACAGTAAGCAGATTCAGAAGGATGTAGGTTGCAGTAGGTACTTGGAGATGGAGAAGCTTGCACAGGATACAGTAGCATGGTGAATTGCATCAAACCAGTCTATGGATTGAAGACCACAGCAACAACAACGTATTTGTGTGCTTAATTTCTTCCTCACAAAGATACCCACTCCCAAGCTTTATAAATGAACAGATTCACCCCGTAAAATTGTTACATTTTACGCAGTGTTCTTTGTTTCAGCTGTTGATCCAGTGTAAATTCAGGTTTAGTAAACGACAACAAAAGAACCCAGAGTTAGGGTCTGAACACTAGTCTCTCATAATCCGATGAGAGCAACGTAATTTGAATAAAAACGCACATAGCACAGCACTGAATGACACCTCTAACGATTTTAGGTGTTAGTTGTTAGACGTTTTGTATCTTGAGCTCTTAAATAGAGTATTATTAAAGACGGTCAGAGGCATCTTGTCGTAGTCTGTGCGGCTTCCCCTGTCGGAGGTTCGAGTCCTCCCTCCAGCATGGGTGTGTGAGTTGTCCATAGCGTAAGTTAGTTTAAGTGGTGTGTAACCTTACGGACCAATGACCTAAGCAATTTGGTCCGAAACAAAAAAACAAAAACAGAAAGAACCATAAGATATTGTGAATACAGGTCTGGATCAAAGGATGATATGTTTTAAGTCTCTATTGTTGTCCAGATTTTAAAAACGTGTAGGACATTTTGTTTGTATTCAGAAGTGAACATGGCTGGCCACTATCTCAAACCCGAGGCCAGTGTAGATCCTCGTCATACCATACACATTTTGTAATTTCCTTGAACTTCAATGCTCGCCGGTGGACTCCGTAGTGCGCGATATTCTCGCCCAGTTGCCCACCTCGAGTAAGCATTAAGACTGATACTGCGACCGTTGGTTGCTGGAAGAATTTCAATACTAATTGTGCTCGACATTGCTCTCAGCTTACTGACCTGGACTAAACAGGCGCTTGCGAAAGATCTTAACGGCATTCCTGTACCCTAAAACTAAACATTAGAGGCAGGAGGTATAGTTTACAGAGGGAAGAATGCTGTGACCGCCCATTTCATACAACCTTGTGCCTACTGCATCGGCATCTCACTCCACATCCAACCAACACAGGATGCTTGCCTCACAGGGCGCATATTCACCAGGAAAAGCTACGTCGTCTGTGTTGTCAAAACAAATACTTACCAGCGACACAACACAACACAACACCAGGTCTCCACCAAAGGCCGCCAGGGACCACAACCCGTTCATGGAGCCTGCAGATCAGTTTCACCAGAAGTCTCAGCTAGACCAGGAACTACCTTGATACGCCAGGCACGTGATGGAAAGTAGTTCCGGCAGGTACCTCTGCCAACGGGCTTTATGAGGCGGCGCAATGCTGCCAAAAGGCAGTTCGACGCATCGCTTGGAAGGATAAAGAACTGCCACCCCAGCAGCCACGGCCAGACGCCTCTCTCTTGTAGATGGACTTGGTATAGTCGACGAACCGCTTGACATTGTAGAATGGCTTCGCAGCCAGTGAAGAGTCAGGTCTTTTCTTTTAATATTATTTGATATTTTATATTTGTGTCTATCCGCAGATGGGATCGAATCTGTTGTCCTTTTGGAGATTGTATTATTGTTTCATTTTGGTGAGTCCAATAAATTGTTTTCGGACTTGTGCTTTCCGCATTTCTATTCTGCCAGCGCAGATACTTCAGAGAGATGTTGTAATATTAATTTTTTTCCTATCTGCGTCTACATCTACATCTACATCCATACTCCGCAAGGCACCTGACGGTGTGTGGCGGAGGGTACCCTGAGTACCTCTATCGGTTCTCCCTTCTATTCCAGTCTCGTATTGTTCGTGGAAAGAAGGATTGTCGGTATGTTTCTGTGTGGGCTCTAATGCCTCTGATTTTATCCTCATGGTCTCTTCGCGAGATATACGTGGGAGGGAGGAATATACTGCTTGACTCTTCGGTGAAGGTATGTTCTCGAAACTTTAACAAAAGCCCGTACCGAGCTACTGAGCGTCTCTCCTGCAGAGTCTTCCACTGGAGTTTATCTATCATCTCCGTAATGCTTTTGCGATTACTAAATGATTCTGTAACGAAGCGCGCTGCTCTCCGTTGGATCTTCTCTATCTCTTCTATCAACACTATCTGGCACGGATCCCACACTGTTGAGCAGTATTCAAGCAGTGGGCGAACAAGCGTACTGTAACCTACTTCCTTTGTTTTCGGATTGCATTTCCTTAGGATTCTTCCAATGAATCTCAGTCTGGCATCTGCTTTACCGACGATCAACTTTATATGATCATTCCATTTTAAATCACTCCTAATGCGTATTCCCAGATAATTTATGGAGTTAACTGCTTCCAGTTGCTGACCTGCTATTTTTTTGCTAAATGATAAGGGATCTATCTTGCTATGTATTCGCAGCACATTACAATTGTCTACATTGAGATTCAATTGCCATTCCCTGCACCATGCGTCAATTCGCTGCAGATCCTCCAGCATTGCAGTACAATTTTTCATTGTTGCAACCTCTTGATACACCACAGCATCATCTGCAAAAAGCCTCAGTGAACGTCCGATGTCATCCACAAGATCATTTATGTATATTGTGAATAGCAACGGTCCTACGACACTCCCCTGCCGCACATCTGAAATCACTCTTACTTCGGAAGACTTCTCTCCATTGAGAATGACATGCTGCGTTCTGTTATCTAGGAACTCCTCAATCCAATCACAATACCTATCATATAGGTATTAGATGTTATTACCGAGAGTTTTGACCTGGAGGAAAAGATTTAAGTGATCTGTGTGCGGTCAAATAGTGGTTACAAGGTTACAGAGACTGGAGTTCACGGCCCTGTAATTTACAATAGCTGCACAGACTTATTCATGTAATTGCTAAATGAAAGTGTGAGTTACAAAACTGAAGAGCTGGGAAGCAGTGCTGCATGAAGTACACCCACTTGCATGCAATATGGAACCCATGGTCCTAGCCAGTCGTCAATTAATCAATAACGGAAAGTTTTGTAGGTACGGAAAATGAGCGTAAATGCAGTTTGTCACTGTTTAGTAGCGAAGATTGAAGTTGCGACATCTGTTTTCTGTAATCGCCCCGTCTAAAGGTGGGACGTCTAGAAGGGCAATGAGTGTTGACGCGACACAGGGCCCTTTCGCCTGCCCTCTGGTTCGTTCCTCCCCCTTTCCGCGTGGGTGGGGGCTTATACTGGTTCCTTGGAGGTTTGTCAAATACCCTTCCTTTTCTCTTCCGAATTTGTCAACAGTTAAGACTATGTCTTAAATATGCTACTAATGCAATGATCTTCTCTGCAGGCAAAGCAATATGTCGTTTTTCATGACGACACGACCATAATAATGAGAAATGGGTGGTAGTGGTAGAGAAGCTAAGCAGTATTTTACTCGCCATTTGTATCCCTCCGCCAGAGCCTTCAGGAAGAAAGCTGCTAAACTCGCCATGTTAGCCATTCGTGTCCTTCTCCTGCCATGTCATGTTTCATAATGAAAACTAGTCACTCACTGAATGCCTGCAAGTTTCCGCTTTGCCTACTAATTGCCATTCGATACTGCAATTTGACACAAGTTTTTCCAGGGCAAAAATATTAGGTGTATACCTATGATGAACGCTCATGTACCAGTCTGAAGAAGTACCAGGAATCTACTTCTCTTTTCACTGAGGAGATGGCTGTTAGTTGAAACACGTGAAGGTATTAAGTGTTACCAATAAATGCAATCTGGGCTGAGCTGTTAGTGTTACTATAATAGCAACTCTGTACAAGAGTTTTATATTTTCTGCAGTGATTGCTTTTACTTCCATGGAAGTTCAAAGAACGTACACAAACATTAAGAAAAGTCGCTTTTTGTAGGAGTGATAAATGAACCCCGAATTAGTAGTTAGAGAAAAATAGTGCTTGGCATGCAACCCATGTTGTAGTTCGCTGTGTTTGTTCATGGTTTATTTACCTTTAATGATGAAGGACTGATGGTTTCTCTTTCTGTTCGTAGTCTCTAGTTTTTCAACTGATGTCATGCTGTCTTTCATTAGTTATTATATTGTTATGATTCCTTGCTGTTGCCTAGTTGCAATATGTATGAAATTATGAATTCTTTGTGTCCTAAGAATTGCGACGTATATGTTTCTTTCCAAAGCAGAAAATTTGTGAAGCATATCTCAATTTTACATAATGACCTATATTTGATGACAGAAATTTTCGACTTAAATTATAAGACTCTGTGAATTTAACGTTTCAGGTGCTACCAGAATTTCTGGACAGACAGTCACATGTTTTGCATAAATTTGATTATACATGTAAAATACATAGAACATAAACGTAGAATAGTAGGTACTAATAATTCTAATTTTTTTACAATTTCGTATATTCACATTGTCAATTTTTCAACGATATTTTCTTTGTGTGTGTGTGTGTGTGTGTGTGTGTGTGTGTGTGTGTGTGTGTGTGTGTGTGCGTGTGTGTGTGTTTTGGATTCCGTTGAGTGAAAATACATATTTGAGTAGCATTGTTTGTGTGACAGTGTTTGAAATACATTAGTAACAGTCGCAAACGTAACGTAACCATAGTTTTTAAAATCAAACACAACTGTATTATAGTACTCTCAATTACTCTGTTGTGGAACTTTAGATAAATAGCTTAGCCATTGCCACTGCTACCCAATTCATTGTATAATATTGTATGTGGAATCTGTTATATGCTGTTCAAAATAAAATACAAGACCAAAATGAACCCAAATCCTTCAGATAAACTAAATAAGGATTTCACAAATAAGCTTGTGGTGTGACAGAAAAGCAGATTTTACAAGTTCGCACTACCAAATTCCATACACGACAGTTATACGTGGATTTTCAACGTAAAATACATTCCAAATGTGTCGGACCACAAAGCAAGTAATTACAAGATAAAAGCTGGAAAATGTTTGGAGAAATGAGAAACAAATCAATGTGTCATGGAAAAAACTGGAATGGAGGATTTAATTACAACTAACAGCAATATGCGGCATTGGCCCATTACATAGGTTGCATCCATTGCTCATATCAGGCCAAGCGCGAGTGAAAAAAGTGCAGGTGACTCCTCTTTATAAGTATGGTAAAAGAACAGACCTGAAGAATTACATGCCAATATCCGTAACATTGGTTTGCTGTGGAATTCGTCTTTTGTTTTTTATTCTGTCATTCATAGTATATAAAGTAAAACAAAAAATTACATAATCCATATATATTATAAATGAGGATGTTCTTCTAAACCACTGGATCTAATCCGATAAGACTTGGTGCACGTCTCACTTGTAGCCACTGTGGGGCTATGAATTTCCTCTCAAAGGAGTAGGAGTGAGGGTGAAGAAAAGGCGCAGCTCACGACACGCAAATACCCAGAGTATACTCATCCAGTATTTGATAACGAGAGCACTTAATAGCTCGCAAGCAACTTAACACATAATTTAAAACCATTGCGAGACTTTTTGTCGAAACTTTATCGCCTACTATGTCATCACTGTTCATGTAGTAAAACTATCGCATAAGGTATCATCCTTTTTTTTGCTTCTACTACTTGCAACACATTTTGCAGACAATATTCACATATACCACTGAATGTACTTCCAAAAATATATCATAGTAAAACACACAGTTCAGGAGATATTATAAATAACTGAGATACGTGAAAGGCTGCCAGAACATGCATGACATTTTAGTGTATTACTTCTTGACTACTGATCCCATTCGCAAACATATCACTGGTATTACCCTCAAATACCACAGCATGTATCAGTAAAATTATATTATTATGCGACACATAGTTTAGTAGGTTTGATCTCACAAAACTTAAGTTGTTTGAAAAAGAAAGTGCAGAGCCCAATTCGCTATGGATACAGGTGAAATATTTGTACAAATATGTGTGAAATATGGTAAATTTATGTGAAATACACACTTCAAAAAAAACTTATGCATCACCATTCCGAGAGATCCGGAGCCTACACAGAAAATTGGAATAGCGATCAACATAACCATCATTTCCGCCCTTTTCATTGCTCTTGAAAACCACACATTGCATGTTGAACAACCATAAAGCGAGATCTCGAGAAGAGGTGGTGGTCCAGATTGCTGTAAACACCGGTACCGCTAATACCCAGTAGCGCGTCCTCTTTCATTAATGCATGCCTGTATTCGTCTTGGCATACTATCCACAGGCTCATCATGGCACTATTGGTCCAGATTGTCCTACTCCTCAACAGCGATTCGGAATAGATACCTGAGAGTGGTTGGTGGGTCACGTTGTCTATAAACAGCTCTTTCCAATCTACCCCAGGTTTGTATGATATGGTTCATGTCTGGACAATTGTGGTCCATAAAGATGAATGCCTCTCCAATATGTTGCCGATATGGCTGCACTATCGGTCGGAGGATGACATTTACATATCGTACAGCCGTTACGGCGCCTTCCATGACCACCATCGGCGTACGTCGGCCCTACATAATGTCACCCCAAAACTGCAGGGAACCTCCACCTTGCTGCACTTGCTGGACAGTGTGTCTGAGGCGTTCAGCCTCACCAGGTTGCCTCCAAACACCTCTCCGACGATTGTCTGGTTGAAGGCACATGCGCCACTCATCCCAATCCTGAGCGGTCCATTCGCCATGTTATTTGACGCTTCTGTACCGCGCTGCATGGTGTCGTGGGCCTCGCCATGGACGTCGGAAGTTAAGTGGCGCATCATGCAGCCTATTGCGTCGTGACACCACGTCCTGTGGCTGCACGAAAAGCATTATTCAACATGGTGTCGTTGCTGCCAGGGTTCCTCTGAGACATAATCCGTAGTAAGCGGTCATCCACTGCGGTAGTAGCCCTTGGGCGGCCGGAGCGAGGCATTCCATCGACAGTTCCTGTCTCTCTGTATCTACTCCATGACCGAATAACATTGCTTTGGTTCACTCCGAGTCTCTTGGACACTTCCCTTGTTGAGAGCCCATCCTTACCCAAAGTAACAATGCAGACGCGATCGAACCGCAGCATTGACCGTCTAGTCATGGTTTAACTACAGTCAACACGAGGCGTGTATCTCCTTCTTGGTTGAATGACTGGAACTGATAGACTGTCGGATTTTCTTCATATAATAGGCACTACTCATGCATGGTTGTTTACATCTTTGAGTGGGTTTAGTTACATCTCTGAACAATCAAAGGGACTGTGTCTATGATACAATATCCACAGTCAACGTCTATCTTCAGATGTGCTGGGAAGCGGAGTGATGCAAAACTATTTTTGATGTGTGTATAGGTATGTGATATGCGCATACTTAAGTAAAATCACGATTAAAAAGCCGAACATAAACCCCTAGACAGATTTCAACCATACTTCGTAATGTATTATTTACTCTCTGGAAAGAAATACTGTTTGCTGTAAGGGTCTGGAAGCTCCTACTAAGGTGAGAGTAATAACGTGCAAAGAGATGGGGGAGAAACAGATGGAGACACGAGAGAGTAAAGAGGGAGATAGATAGCAGGAAGGATGTACAGAGAGAGGGAGAGTAGGAAGATAAAGAAAGAGGGAGGAAGAGATGAGGAGAGAGAGGGGAGAGGAGATGGACTCAGAGAGGAAAAGGGGAGGAGATGGACTAAAGAAATACTGGAAAGAAATACTGTTTGCTGTAAGGGTCTGGAAGCTCCTACTAAGGTGAGAGTAATAACGTGCAAAGAGATGGGGGAGAAACAGATGGAGACACGAGAGAGTAAAGAGGGAGATAGATAGCAGGAAGGATGTACAGAGAGAGGGAGAGTAGGAAGATAAAGAAAGAGGGAGGAAGAGATGAGGAGAGAGAGGGGAGAGGAGATGGACTCAGAGAGGAAAAGGGGAGGAGATGGACTAAAGAAATACTGGAAAGAAATACTGTTTGCTGTAAGGGTCTGGAAGCTCCTACTAAGGTGAGAGTAATAACGTGCAAAGAGATGGGGGAGAAACAGATGGAGACACGAGAGAGTAAAGAGGGAGATAGATAGCAGGAAGGATGTACAGAGAGAGGGAGAGTAGGAAGATAAAGAAAGAGGGAGGAAGAGATGAGGAGAGAGAGGGGAGAGGAGATGGACTCAGAGAGGAAAAGGGGAGGAGATGGACTAATAGAACTGGAATAAATTCATACCCGGGCAATGTCGGGTACTCAGCTATTTTAACTATATTAATCTCCTGCGCCAGATGCAGTTAATCGCAACATATCGATAATAGTGTCAAAAAATGTCAGTTGTCTGCATGTCAAACGAAAGTTTCACATAGATTTAATAGACTTAGAACACGCGCTTCTGGATCCATTACAATCACATAATAGTGTATTATCTGGAACCTGTATGCGGCATGAAAACAGAATTACTGCAGCCTCTCGCCGTTGAATATCGAATTTGATGCACGATATGCTTCTAAACTCGTTCCATTTCCACCCAAATTTAATCCTCACGCTAATTTCAAGTGCTGGTATGAAAGCGACAACTACAGTAGCTCGCTTCCAAGCTCATTGCGCAGGCAGATGATATAATAACCAAATGCACGAGAAACAAATTTCGGACATCCATCACTGAATACACTGTTCGATAAAAGCGAGGAAAATGAGCAGCATAAATATCGTTGAATCCTCGAGCAGGTTTTCGGCTAGAAACGTTGCGTAATATGTTTGAAACAAATTCCATAAGGCGACATTTTGATAAATGTGCTGCCGTACGGCGAAACCTCAGTAGAGACCATGCCTTGTAGATGATTATAATAAAACGATCATATAAAGCAATTTTTTAAAAAAAATTTGAAGGTAACATTTTTTTTGTAACTTTGAAAAATACACCACGCATCAGAATTAAAGAATATTTTTCTTGAAACCCCGTGAATCCCACACATTATCACTCTTAAGTTTTAAATTTGGCTGAAAGGTGCGCACAACCTTGTGTATTGTGTAATGTGTATTGAACCGGGGAAGTAGAAACAACGGAGAGTCTTCGTCCTGCCGTAGCCCTTAGTGGTTCACAACCCAACAACAGGCCACAGCAGCCCACCAACCTCACCGCTGACCCACACTGAACCCAGGGTTATTTTGCGGTTCAGTCCCCAGTGGAACTCCCCTCCCCTACGGGAATGCCTCATACTAGACGAGTGTAACCCCATATATTTGCGTGATCGAGTAATGATGGTGTACACGTACGTAGAACAGTGTTTGTGCACAGATTTACTCTGTAATGGTTCAAAAGCGTGTCTCTCTGTGTCGTCACACTCGGTCTCGACAAAATTTCGGACAGCGAGATGCAGACACATGCAAAAAAAAAAAAAAAAAAAAAAAAAAACGCCACAGCTCAAAGTTCTTCTGACTTGCCATGTGGGTTAATTATATCACGCTGGCAACAAATTTCACCACAATTCTGTCCAATGCCATCATGTACGCGTCACAGGGTCTGAAGGGCGTCACACCCCTCCCTCTTAACAATATTTCACCACTTCCTTTGACGCCTCTGCGACGGATGTCAGAACATTGACACCCAGCGCTGAAATACAGCGGTTTTCTTATGAGTGGTCGAGTAAAACATTGCAGAGACACCGATGCTCAGAACAGGCACAGAATAGAGGCAGGGGATGACATAAAGGGTGTCATCGAAAACAAACATTTCCCTGGGGCGCTGATTGAACAGATTTCGTGGTCAATAGCAGAGCGATGAGTAATAGGAATATACAGTATTCTTGACAAACTTCGACACTACTGACACCCTCGGACGTTTCAACCCTTCTCAAGGACACTATGGACCTACACCCCATGAAACGTGATCGCATACTTTTGGAGCGCATTTCAACCGCAAGTTGTGCTCTCTTGTACATTCTGGAACCACCAGAGACCTTCAAAACCATTCGTCGAAATCTGAACTTGATCCAAAGCAGCTAGGGCTATTTTTTCAACGCTCCAATTTCGTGTCTTGCTACATGGTTGAGCTCCTTAAAAATTATCTGTGCACACAGGTGGACAGAAATCGTAAAGAGAGTCCCAGGCGCCCGCAGGCAGGTTACGTGTTGCTCTGCAGCCACTACTCTGTTGGCCGTCCACAACTAGAGAGTAAGGAAGGGACTGCCCACCTGCGTGTGTCAAGGGCTTTGACACAGTAGCTGCCTGTACAGGCACACTTTTATAATTGTCAATAAAAGTAGGTGGATGAAACTGAGGGTTTTGCGAACTGTTCGTGTCGCAGACGGACCCTTGGCCGTTTTATGGACGCATGTGTCAACCTCGCATCCCTCCATGATCAAGCCACAAGAGGACACAAAATAGGAGCGCTAAAATAAACACCCTTAGCTGCATCGAATCCTGTTCAGATTTCGTGGAATGCTTTTTATCGGTCTTTAGTGACTCAAACCTGTACACGACAGCCAAAATTGCTATTGCACTGAGTTCCAGGCGGTTGCGATCACATACGATGTGGACGCAGACCAACTACGTCCTTAGAGAAGGGTAAATACGCTCGACGATGTCAGCAGTGTCACAAGTTGTGAATAACGTCTACATGTTGTTCACTGCACTGCAAGCTGTCGTTTTCGACCGCGAAATGTGTGGGAATCAAATCAAATGGATCCAAGCACTACGGGACTTAACATCGGAGGTCATCAGTGACGTGGACTTAGAACTACTTAAACCTAACTAACCTAAGGACATCACACACAACCATGCCCGTGGCAGGATTCGAACCTGCGACCGTAGCAGCAGCGCGGTTCCGGACTTGTGGGAATCAGCCCGCTAGTGAAAAAGGTGGTTTCATTGATGCCCTTTTTGTCAGCTCCTTCATCCTTATTGTGACGATTCTGAGCATCGCTGCGTCTGGAATGTTTTCCTCGGCCACACATCAGAAAACTGCTTGATTTCAACGTTGGGCGGCATTGTTCTGACCTCCATCGCAGAGGCGTCAAAAGAAGGAATGAAATGTGGGGAACTGGGGTGTGAGGACCTTTCGATAGTGTGACACACCCACCGTGGCATTGGGCAGAAATGTGGTGAAATTAGGTGCCAGTGTGACATTATTAACCCACCTCACAAGGCAGATGAACTTCTGAGCTGTGACCTTTTCTTTCTTTCACCAATACAGATGGAGGTTGTAACCACCTTTGAGCCAAAGTTCAAACTTAGCCAAGCAACTGGTTTAATTTATGGAGTTTCGAAGAAGTGCTCCATTAATTCTGTTGCGCGCAGGGAAGTTTTACATACCTTTGAGCTAAATTTCAAATTTAAGCGAAGTAATGGATGCGAACTATGGGGTTTGAAGAAGTGATCCTTTAATTCTGTTGCAGAGTAGTGATACAAACACAAAACATCAATATTAGTGACATAAAAAATACAGATTATTACTTGCAGATGACAGTATGTGTACCTACGAATTTGCACACATTTACACCCACATTGTGTAAGTATTTCTTAATTTTCAAGTGATCTCCTACAGCCCATTTTTGTATTCACTGAAATCACTTTTTTTCTCAAATCTCCGTATATAAACTGCCACAACTGCGAGGCGTATATTTAACCAGTGAGTTGCATTTGAATAACAATTGTCTATAAATTGTTTCGTGTCCTCCCTTCATAAGACTGTTGATAACTTGGTGGTGGTAAATCTTCTTTTGGTGTTGGTATTTCTTGTAATATATAATTAAATGAGAAAAGAATATAGCTACATTCTTTGAGGCATTTGATGTCGGGAGATAGGACATATTGCTTATGATTTCTACGACTGTAAAATGCATCTTCGTTCAACTAACACATCTTACAGTTATTTATTAACACTTGCGACCTGTAGCATCGGGTTCAATTTAGGCCATTTTTATTACATTTTCGTTTATACGAGAGATTCTGAACGTACTCTTACAGTGTTCCACTGTTTAATGGTTATAGGAACAGATTTTATCGCACCATTTCTGGTAAAATACGTAGCGTTGACTTGAAAGTGATTTTACTGAACGTAGATTGTAGTACCGGCTATAAAAGTGTTCGGACGTTATTTAACAATGATGTCACTTTATGAAACACTGATTTCACTATGTACTCTTTTGACATTCCGAATTTGTGAGATAGACTTTCGGGAGTGACGAATTCACCAAATTTTTGATTTCTCATAGTCAAGAAGCTAAGGTATCTCTTTACAAAACGTATCTCGTTTCAAGAGGATGCTATCAGCTCAATGATTTTTATTAAATTCATCAGAGTGCAGCTGATATTCCTCCAGTCAATTTCATGGGGACTCTAGAAGATTCAGAGTATCGGTGCCAATACCTCTCTGGGAATGGGTATTAGGTAATACTGGACATACATCTTCCAAGGGCAAAATGGGGAAATATATAAGGCTGCAACTCTGAAGTTCTGTTGCACAAAATACCAGTAACATGTTCTAGAGCTACTCTGGGGTTTTCTTTGTTCCACAGTGCTGGTTACACTACTGTCCATTAAAATTGCTACACCACGAGCATGACGTTCCACAGACCCGAAATTTAACCGACATGAAGAAGATGCTGTGATATGCAAATGATTAGCTTTTCAGAGCATTTACACAAGGCTGACGCCGGTGGCGACACCTACAACGTTCTGACATGAGGAATGTTTCCAGCCGATTTGTCATACACAAACAGCAGTTGGCGGGCGTTGCCTGGAGAAACGTTGTTGTGATACCTCGTGCGAGGAGGAGAAATGCGTAGCACCACGTTTCCTACTTTGATAAAGATCGGATTGTAGCCTATCGCGATTGCGGTTTATCGTATAGCGACATTGCTGCTCGCGGTGGTCGAGATGAAATGACTGTTAGCAGAATATGGAATCGTTGGGTTCAGGAGGGTAATACGGAATGCCGTGCTGGATCCCAACGGCATCGTATCACTAGCAGTCGATAAGAGAGGCATCTTATCCGCATGGCTGTAACGGATCGTGCAGCCACGTCTCCATCCCTGAGTAAACAGATTGGGACGTTTGCAAGACAACAACAATTTGCACGAACAGTTCGACGACGTTTGGAGCAGCATGGACAATTAGCTCGGAGACCATGTCTGCGATTACCGTTGACGCTTCATCACAGAAAGGAGTGCGTGCGATGATGTACTCAACGACTAACCTGTGTCTCCCGCTTCAGTTGGCGTAACTTCTACGTTACATTTGCTGTTCCCCCGTGTGATATCGTGAAGCAGCAGTACCTCTTGTGACACCATTCCACAAAGGTAGTTTACTACTTACATGCTACCTCATAATCATTCATCAGTGTCCAATGGATACCCACTGGTATTTTTTCTTCGACAGCCAAGAAAAGCATAACAGCACGTTGGTCTTCTTTGCACGCAAATGTTACTAATGGTGGCATAGTTCACGTTTCCACATATACCGCACGCACGTCGGAAAGACACCACTGCCACACTAATCCATTGCCTACATGTCGGTCCTTATGCGGGGTATCTGTTCTAAGAGCCGCCAGGCCTACTGTCACCGGTGTTTCGGCTGGTATTCGCAATTTAGTTTTTGTATTGTGTAGTTGGAGTCAGCCCAAACAAATAACGCGCATCAAATCTTTCATGCGACGACCAGCGATAACGGAAAGCTTCGGTTTGTTCCCCATTACAAAACAAAAAAAAAAAAATTAATGTCGAATTTTATGTGACCATTCGATAAAGCGATCCAAAATTAATCGAATACGATGTTCGTTTCATCAGGGTGTGAAACAAGAAGAAAAACCAGCACCCCAGTAGCAATAAAGCAGCGCTGCAGCATGGCGGCAGCAATCAGTGCGAGTCAGGGCGCTGCTCAGTGGCTGCTGGAGTACTGGTTAATCTGCGTATTTTATCGTCCCTGTCAATACATATTGATAAAATGAATATTGAAATCGATTAATTTTGGAACGCTCCATCGGTCTGGCATGTATAGGTTAAAAATCATTTTCTTTATTGTGGGGAACATAGCGCCCCAAACGTTCCCAGTTGGGGAGAGATCTGGCGACCTTGCTGACCGAGGTAGGGTTTGGCATGCATGAAGACAAGCAGTAGATTCTCTTGCCTTGGGCAGGCATTATCTTGCTGAAATGTAAGCCCAGGATAGCCTGCCATGAAGAGAAATAGAGCAGAGTGTAGAATATGGTCGACTTACCGCTGTAAGGATTTCTAGTCACGTTTTCACTAGTCATCGGGGCTCAATTTGAAGCGGGACTCATCGCAGAGGACAATTCTACTCCAGTCACTGACATCTGTCCTTATTTGAGAACGGTTGGATCATTATGGTGAGGACCCTCAAAACAACTCGGGATTTTTATAACATAACGCGCAAGTTGAATAGAATCGGGCATGATATGCTCCGAGGACGACACCTAACAAGTCTATCAATCACTGCTAAGGCGAATAACTGCTTCCAAGAGTCCAAAGATGGGCCAAGACGCTGCTGACTCAATTTGTAAAGCTCTTTCTTTTGCATAAATCACCTAATTTATTTTTTAAATTGTAATCATTTGTTTGTCTACACCGATTTCCTTCCCATCCGGATTTCTTATTTGTGTGTGTTAGGCTATGGATACCGTACTCTTCTGTGCTATACCATCATAGTTACAAATAAACCACAAGTCATTATTCGTGATTTTTATGTCCCAATGTTCTCATGTAAAGAAAAACTTTTCTGTATCTGGCTGAATAGACCAACCGTTCCTCTAACGGAACACTTTGGGAACACTTCGAGAATACTTGTACCTTCATGGAACACCCTGTTTATTTTGAAGATTGATACAATTTCAGAAATGAGAAACACGTGTTTATTCAGAGATTACTCTAGTTTAAATCAAAATTAATAACAGATATCATAATGAAATCTTTAATTGGTAATCAGCATCATTAAACTTTCGGAAAAAGCTATGTTGTTAACAATACTTCACCGAGCACTTTTCATTTCGCATGTAACATAGGTTTGGGAAATCCTGGTGTAGACCCATAAGAGTGCTCTAGTCAATAACTCATTTTTATATAAAGCTTAAGAGCAGCCCCTGCCGTTACACAGAACAACCGTTATTTTTTTCTTTCTATGTATTTCACCGGTGAAAAACTTCCACGTAGTAAACGTTGAAAGAAATCAGATTCTTCCTATTGGAGAAGTAGGTGAGGTACATTGGCAGTCAGGAGTTTTGGGAAGGGAACAAGCCCGGTTTCGGTAGATTTGCTGGTCCCCTCGTACGTCAACAGTTGAGAATCCGTGTCGAGCCCCATTTAAGAAAGATCTACAAATTACTCGTTACTGAAACAATCGTTCAGAGCCAACTGACAGTCGTCTTTTGAGTCACCGGCCCATCACTAAACTCCAGGCCCATCCAGAGCAAGCAGATAAACCCTACCAATCACCAAAAAATTGGTGATGTCGACATTGTCGATACCGTCTGGTCTGCCACATGCCACCAACGTCTCACACAGCACTGTCGATCGCCATTTGATAGCTTCTAATGGTCCTCTGTGTAATTAATGATCCGCACGTCTGCAACTGCAGCCGGTAATTCGAAAACGGTCGTTCTCTCTCGGGAGGCAGCGACAAGTGGGTGCTATGAGCCTGCGGACCTATCAGCAGCAGCAGGCGTCGAACTCGGCAAACCACCCCCTCCCCTCCACTCAACGCCACTCACCCCCCGCCGACACAAAGGCGGTGTGAGCTTTGTGGCTGCGCTGCGCTCTCCACATACCGTCTCATTAATTACGTCCACCCGTAAACTTCTTTTCTTTCATATCGGTCCTTTGTTACGCACAAACGCCGCCATTCACGTTTCAACATAATTCGGGATTCTGTCGGCTGCCTCACTGTCAGTGACTATTGGTAGTTGTGAAGCTGTCCACTCAGTATAATAATGCCGTTTTCACTCGAAGAGCCTTTCTTTCGCATGTCTATGCTTGCGATTCTCGATAATAGCTGTTACCCAGGGACTGCTATGGTAGCATTACGAACTGAGTGAACAACGTTCGAAAAATATCATTCGACGCAGCAGATTGAGGAAGGGAGACCATGTTGGTACCTTATGTCTCTTTGGGATGTAAGAAAATGGTACCGAAAAGTCCTCTCTGATCAACATGAACTCAAT
Organism: Schistocerca gregaria; assembly: GCF_023897955.1. Lineage (NCBI taxonomy): Eukaryota > Metazoa > Arthropoda > Insecta > Orthoptera > Acrididae > Schistocerca > Schistocerca gregaria. The sequence continues at coordinate 726,659,855 of NC_064922.1, read as the reverse complement.
TCTGCTGCGTTCCCAGTTTTTTTCATTTTTTATACGAAACACCCACGTCTCATGTTTCCTAATCAAGGTACATTCTTTCCGTGTCTGCTTCATCATTATTGTTAGTGGCAGCCTCAGCAGTATAAGAAGTACTGCCAGTATTAACTTTATTAGTTCATAGCCAGTTTTAATACTATATGTAATATTAAAATTGTTATTTGTTAGGTAACTATCACGTAAAAAATGTACGCTATGTTCGACAATCTGGTCCTATGTAAGAGTGGGTTGGTTGGTTGGTTGTTTTGGGGAAGGAGAACAGACAGCGAGGTCATCGGTCTCATCGGATTAGGGACGGACGGGGAAGGAAGTCGGCCGTGCTCTTTGAAAGGAACCATCCCGGCATTTGCCTTGAGCGATTTAGGGAAATCACGGAAAACCTAAATCAGGATGGCCGTACGCGGGATTGAACCGTCTTCCTACCGAATGCACCACCTGGTAGCCTTAATCAGATCAGGTTAAATAAATAAATAAGTAAAAAAGGTACCTATGTGCCTGTGACGGTTACCAACACGAAATGGCTTCGTTTTAATGATTCACGCCCATCTTAATCAAAATAATGAAATCAGAAACCGAATTTAAAATAACGAAACCAATTATATCGACAGATTACAAAACGAAAAACAGTGTAATATGTCTTTAGGCTAACTTTTTAAGAGCAAAGGAAGCGAAACTACGTCTTAAAAACGTACCTAGGAATTTCCAGTAACTCATTTTACTAAACATTTATCATAGATAGAATCCACACATGCTTATTAATTAAGCCTTGCGCCTATCTAGGGTTGAGTGTCACACTTTGAAAATCGTGTATTTTCCGGGATGCTTATATCTGAACTTCCCCCAGTCCGAGCAGATTTCCAGCGTGTTCTTTCACTCCGCAATGTCGTATTTTCGTAGAACCTACTAGTATTCTAAAGTGTCCTTATGGAAGTTGCCCTCGTGAAATTGTAATCTGTTGTAGAATGATTCGGATAAAAGGTATACTGAAACAGGTAGTAGAGAAATGGCTTGGCCGAAGTCCAAGGGATCTTGTAAGCTGTGCCAAAGCCATTCGTCTGCAATATCTCTTCTCGAAGGGCTGCAAGCTATGGAGTGAGGATTTTAAGTTTGAAAGTTAAGGGAGAGGTAGTGGACTAAGTGAAGCTACAAGAGCGGACGGTACCTGAAAGTAAGAGGAAGTTTTTGATCCGCTGCGCAGTTTTAATTCGCCGAAAAGTTCCGAATGGAAATACGATTTTTTCTTTTTTTCTTCGACGCGCTCCATGAGGCCATTCACGTTTTCTTCTATGATAACCGCTTCATCTCAGAATGGCACTTGCAATCAATGTCCTCAACTGTCTGTTGGATATACTTTTATGCTCTATGTCGCCCTCCAGTATGATGGAATTTGTACCCTGATGTCTTCCCTGTCAGCATGACCCTTCTTGTAGATGTTTCCTTTCCTGCCCGAATCTGCTGAGAATCTCCTCATCCCTTATAAATCTGCCAGATTTGCAGCACCCACTTGTAGTATCACATTTCAAACACTTGGATTCCTTTCCTTTCTAGCTTAAGTACTCCTATTTAAACTCTCCTTGTTGCTCTACTGGCAGTTATTGTACCGTGTCCCAGGCACCAGATCTCTATTATTTTACCGGAAAGACCTGATACTTCTACAAGAACCCGCCCCGAACTTTTAAGTAGAGGGTGGAAAGCACGCGTAAGCGGGCCAGACTCTACGTTCGCATAAGCTACCACTGTCTTTGAGTGAGATCAGCGCGTTCGACAATTCGCCGAACACCCCTCGGGTCCGACGATATTAAGTATCATGAGATATGTGTCGCCGCGGTACGTGGTCTGGGACCGTAAGGCAATTCTATCATACTGACGTCAAGTACTAGCATCTGGAGGATGTTGCCTTAACTGCAGTCAAATATCTCCTCCCTCCTGGAATCTTATTCGCAGTCATACACTGACACTATTAGAAACATTGAACTATACAACCTAATTCGCAATGTAGCTGTGTCTAATTTTTCGATGACGCCCTTACTTCTGTCCTATCGCTTCGTGTATGCTGTGTGACAAACACGTACAAAACCCACAGACAGAACCATTGTACCAAGGCTTGTGCAGTTCCCACACTCATTGTTGCTGGAACACTAGGCGGTCGTGTATTAATGATGCATGTATGTCATATATTTGTGTGATCTGCTGTGTATTTACGTTAGTGTAAGAGTGTCGTGTTCAGCAAGGTATAACAGTGTAAAAGGTCTATTTTGCATCGCGCCGATAGTCGCGATTTTAGGCCCAATATTACACGTGAATGCCATAAGAAAAGACTTATATGCATTTATTTTCCTTTAAATATATTGTTATCCTTTGCTTGTATATGGCGTTAACGCTTCATAAAATAAATTGGCCGTGTATGATAAATAGGGCCAGGATTTTTAAGTTTTTATAGAATGATTTTAGCCATTTATTTTCTTTGAATAGCTCTCTTTAGGCTTCAACAAAATATTTTAGATTTTTTTGGAGTCTTGTAATAAAAAATGTAATAAACACCAACATTAAAATAAAATATTTTGTTGTAATTTTCACACAGTTATTCTTGTTGCTTGTGGAAAATAAACAATTAATTATTCCTTATATCGTCACCCGAAAAACTGCATAAATGGTTGAGATATTTATCCGTGACACAATTATATTCTCCTTTTAAAATATTTTAATAAAAAGACTTCTTACGAAAAATTCCTTTCATGTTAACACTCAAACAGAAACGCACACTTGAGATGTGTACCAAGTAAGAAATTTTATATTACAATTTGGTATTGCAGTACACAACTAACCACATTTCTAAGTCTTTTAAAGAGAAATTTTTGCGGTTATCTTCTAGTACATTTTTTTAAGCTAAGAAAGATCTCTGTAAAGCAGAAGACGTAATTGTGCATGTCTCATTCATATAATTGGATGTGGCCCCCAGTTCAATCCACCTTCAAACTTCTCCCCCTGATTAATGGCGGACACTATCTTAATGTCCGGGTTTGCTCAGAAGAATATTCCTTCAATTATCGACACATGTTGTACTCACCGAAGCAGTTATTTCCTTCAGGGATTTACAGAACCTTTCAGTGGTAGAGGTGCGGACTATAGGCGTTGAATCGCAACAGGTAGATGTCGGATGTGAGTTTTTAAAAATACCAATGCACCATTCTCGTTAATCTTAACGGCTGTCTTGGCTTTTTTTCGGTGGAAGCTGATTCACTAGAGTAGAATTTTCTACCAATTATTTTTCTTTTTGGTTGTGTTACGCATAATATAAAGCAACCAACAGCCAGGTGCACCAACATTTAACAATGGGTAAAGATGAGAGGGGAATGATTGAAGATATTTCCTTAAAGAGCAGAATGCGAGTGGGACCTTTGTGAAATACTTCCTAAACGGATAAAATGATACTGTAACATCAGGAAAACTACCTGTGTCTTCCTATGCTAGACGGTGTAGACCATGAGTAAGATAAGAATTCTTTCAGCGTTGTTCCAAGTTAACATTCAGGCAGCACAGCAAAAACTTCTCATTTTTATCTTCTCCTGGCCGTATGATGCGTAGGGCATTTCTAACAGTGTTGACTACAGTTCTGTGATCCGTCTTCCTTAATTCTTCAAACCGCAATAGGCAGGGTTTTCCTGGTGCCGTAGAATCTAATTTCTCCACCACTACATTAGCTATAAATCTGTCACAAAAGTTAGTGGTCTTTTCGACTGAAAGCAAAATATGTCTTTTTCAGTATTAGTATTAGCCTTCTCATACACTTGTTTCAAAGGACTTTTGCACAATGTCGACTCATCTGGTACACTGCGACCTTTGATACCGTCCATCCAGACTTTGAAAGTATGGTAATTTATCACGTACCAAGGCTCATTATTCGACACCAAACTATCATACAAGTCCAGATCAAAGCTCTCCATTGCACAACTTGTCACAAAGTAAATTAGTAGTGAATCTGTTGATTGTTCTTCTTCCTAGTGACGCTCTTACTGTGAGCTGCGCACTCTTTGTGTTTGAGCGAAATGTGACTTTTTATTGTGGCTTACGCAAAATTAAACAGTATCACTAAAAAGATGGAACTAACTAAAAATAAACCAAGAAAAGTGGAAACGTAAAATGTCAACTTCAGTTGAATCGCTTATGCATGTCATCAATTTTAAATCTTGATTTGCAAATGCAAGGGAAGAAGATTAACAAGAAGATGGTAAACGAAATAAATAATAAAATAACCTGACAGGCTTGGCAAAAACACTTGGCAGTCAGTTGCGAAATTAAAATTTTCCCCAATCCATTGCCAGAATAGACTAATTCTTGATAATTTCTCTTTAGACATAACAAAATTACAACTAAAGCGCCTGCTCAATGGAAGTCAAGACACCCCCAGTTTTACTTCGTAAAAATGCAGCCGTCCGAAGAAAAAAGCGAAAAATCAAAAAATAAGAAATTTGAAATGTTTAAAATGTAACCGTATGTACACATTAATTTGCTAAGTGAATGCAAAATGACTCGTTCCTCTTCACTACGCTCTATCGTTCAAAATAGTCCATTGAAAATGTAAGTAAATAACTAAAGACAAGCAACACTGCGCCGTACACGGTCTTGATTTCAATGCAGTGTATAATTTTATTTATTATGTCCATTCTTAAAATGTGTAAATTTACATTATTGACTTTCCTTAGTGTTACAACAGAAAATCTATTTACAGTCCGCGTTCTTCTGCAGAAATCCACTCTAGTCCCTTTCTTTCTGCAAAATATTTAACTCACTTTAGGCCTTTAATTAGGATGTAGCTTTTTTTTAGGTTTTGTAAGATTAACACCTTCATCTCCGGTCCCTAATAAGCAGAGATGTTGCTTGAAAAGAGATAAACTGGTGGTGTTCTGGTAAAATACTGGGTTATGGCTTCACTGGGGCGATTGGAAGGAGAAAAGGCTGGGTTGCTCAATGAGGCTTTTCCATGGAACTTTTCCATGGAAAATCGAGCACCAAGAGGCCGATATATGTGCCCTTCAGGCAGAGTTAGGAAACGATGATTTGAATTACTACAGTTGGGAAAAAGAAAAGGGGTGCTGCAAAAGGTGGAAAGCACAAGTCTGACTCGGGACAGCTTTATTAGCAAATTGGAAATTCCGTTAAGCAGTAGATTTCGCGTGCTCTCAGAACGGAGAGAGAGTTTCATACTGTTGCTGAGAATGTAGAGTGCTAGGGAACTTAAAGCACATAAGTTGTAATTTGTTTGTAATATCGTGTTAGTTGGAAGACTTTATGTCATTTGTCTGTCTGAACCATTTATAAGTACAGGGACAGAACAGTTTCACATAAGTTGTTGTAAATTAGCTGCGTATAGGCCTACGTCTAGATCCGATATGGATTAAGGAGAAGTTGCTAAATACATAAGATGAGTACTAACATAGAAATGAAATGAAGAGCTAAATAAATTATTTATAGTTAGTGCCATAAATCATGTGCTTGTAAGTTAATATTGGGAATTGTAGTACTTGCGATTGTTACAGTTTATTCATCTCCACTGGAAATTGGGAATATTTTCATGTCAACTTTTGATAGAGTATTGTGCTGTCTGTTAAACAGAAGGAAACCGTTGTTAATTTTTTATGATTTTAAAGAACAATTTTAAAAAACTGATTGTCCTTGCTGCACCAAAAAAGTACTTTTATCAATGTGTTGTGCATACCACGGAAAATTTTGCTAAGCACTTCACTAATAGTTAAATACGTGTTCATGGAAGAAAAACCGGTTGGGAGTTACATTCCTCAAAGGCTGAAAAGCCTGAATACAACATCTTTCAGCATGGAGTAAGACTCTATGATTAATTTACCAAGGGTAGGAAAAAGATTACTAAAATAAGTATGTTAAATAGGCAGCTAAAATACACTTCAAAAGTAATGCGTAGTATGTGATTTACCACTACTTCACCTAGCTGCCTAAATTAACTTGATCGCTTTCGGCTGACTTCAATACTGACCCTACCAACACCGACAACTGTAATTAACTGTATCACCGGCCTCACTACTAAACGTTGAGCCCGTGAGACAAAGGTAATTCGCTAACTGTCATCAGACCTTTCTGAGTGCTCCTTTCCGGACTATCCAGTATCTGCAAGCTATAGGGATATCAGCACCGGGAAATGTGCAACAATAAATCGAATTAAATTAACAGTTCTGCCATCCACTGAAATCTTCCAGAACACACTGGAATGCAGCAACAACACAAAATACCTAAAACCTCCTTAAAGAAAGGAAAGACTAATTACTTATAAGAACGCATCAATATAAATTAAGAGTGAAGCGCTTTTATTAAATTTAAATTCGAAGTTACACTACTAAATTAAGGCCCAGCAATTCCATGCTTAGTATCAAAACTCAAGTCGTTCCTAGCACAATCCTAAGTCTCAGTAACACCATTAGAAATTCATTCTCCTGAAAATTCGTCACAGAAATAGAAAGCTACGAATACTGCAGTCCTTTACCGAACAGAGTTCGTTCGTGTCACCCTTGTACTAACAACAATGAGGTCCCTTCAGCAGTATACCTCGAGTTACACAGACGTATCTCTCTGCTTTCCGCCACTCCATGTAGAGCTCCTTGCCCCCTCTTGCGTGCAGTACACCCACTGCTGCCGTTACATATCCCGTCGCACTCAGCACTCGCCAGTCCACTCTTGGGCGATCTCCACTAACACTGAGTCCGTTTCCGTCCCCTATCCCGATACACATTCTCGGCCTGTTTGCTATCAACGTTGGTTGACTCACACACATCCAGAGAGGCGTGCTCACACTGATCATTTGGCTCCCTTCTACCGCGCCGCCTTGCTGTCTCGTCTCAACTAAATTTCCCCGTACAGGTGTCGTCTTTAATCAAGAAATACACTCCTGGAAATGGAATAAAGAACACATTTACACCGGTGTGTCAGACCCACCATACTTGCTCCGGACACTGCGAGAGGGCTGTACAAGCAATGATCACACGCACGGCACAGCAGACACACCAGGAACCGCGGTGATCGCCGTCGAATGGCGCTAGCTGCGCAGCATTTGTGCACCGCCGCCGTCAGTGTCAGCCTGTTTGCCGTGGCATACGGAGCTCCATCGCAGTCTTTAACACTGGTAGCATGCCGCGACAGCGTGGACGTGAACCGTATGTGCAGTTGACGGACTTTGAGCGAGGGCGTATAGTGGGCATGCGGGAGGCCGGGTGGACGTACCGCCGAATTGCTCAACACGTGGGGCGTGAGGTCTCCACAGTACATCGATGTTGTCGCCAGTGGTCGGCGGAAGGTGCACGTGCTCGTCGACCTGGGACCGGACCGCAGCGACGCACGGATGCACGCCAAGACCGTAGGATCCTACGCAGTGCCGTAGGGGACCGCACCGCCACTTCCCAGCAAATTAGGGACACTGTTGCTCCTGGGGTATCGTCGAGGACCATTCGCAACCGTCTCCATGAAGCTGGGCTACGGTTCCGCACACCGTTAGGCCGTCTTCCGCTCACGCCCCAACATCGTGCAGCCCGCCTCCAGTGGTGTCGCGACAGGCATGAATGGAGGGACGAATGGAGACGTGTCGTCTTCAGCGATGAGAGTCGCTTCTGCCTTGGTGCCAATGATGGTCGTATGCGTGTTTGGTGCCGTGCAGGTGAGCGCCACAATCAGGACTGCATATGACCGAGGCACACAGGGCCAACACCCGGCATCATGGTGTGGGGAGCGATCTCGTACACTGGCCGTACACCTCTGGTGATCGTCGAGGGGACACTGAATAGTGCACGGTACATCCAAACCGTCATCGAACCTATCGTTCTACCATTCCCAGACCGGCAAGGGAACTTGCTGTTCCAACAGGACAATGCACGTCCGCATGTATCCCGTGCCACCCAACGTGCTCTAGAAGTTGTAAGTCAACTACCCTGGCCAGCAAGATCTCCGGATCTGTCCCCCATTGAGCATGTTTGGAACTGGATGAAGCGTCGTCTCACGCGGTCTGCACGTCCAGCACGAACGCTGGTCCAACTGAGGCGCCAGGTGGAAATGGCATGGCAAGCCGTTCCACAGGACTACATCCAGCATCTCTACGATCGTCTCCATGGGAGAATAGCAGCTTGCATTGCTGCGAAAGGTGGATATACACTGTACTAGTGCCGACATTGTGCATGCTCTGTTGCCTGTGTCTATGTGCCTGTGGTTCTGTCAGTGTGATCATGTGATGTATCTGAGCCCAGGAATGTGTCAATAAAGTTTCCCCTTCCTGGGACAATGAATTTACGGTGTTCTTATTTCAATTTCCAGGAGTGTATTACCTTTAATAGGAAATAACTCTTTACAGCTGTTCACCGACATTTATTCGGTGTAGTTCACTATCCTATGATGACTAATCCTGTATAGGATGGTTTCTAAATGAATGAATAAAGAAACAAAAATCTACAAATTGTAAACGTTAAGGGAAAAGGGGGAGGTTGCTCAGTGTCGAAACTACTGAAGATCATAAGGAAACCTTAACGGATTTTCACTAGAGTAAGCTTACAGTTATCCTAATAATTAAAAAAAAAAGCACTCCGTCTTCAGGCCACAAACGGCTCATCGGGACCATCAGACCGCCGCGTCATCCTCAGGTGAGGATGCGGATAGGGGTGGCGTGTGGTCAGCACACCGCTCTCCCTGTCGTTACGATGGTTTGAGCCGCTACTATTCGGTCGAGTAGCTCCTCAATTGCCATCACGAGGCTGAGTGCACCCCGAATAATGGCAACTGCGCATGGCGGCTTGTATTGGTACCCATCCAAGTGTCGGCCACGCCCGACAGCGCTTAAATTTAGGGACGTCACTGGAACCGGTGTATCCACTGCGGCAAGGCCGTTGTGACAGTTATCCTAATGCTAGCTTTAAATTCAACATTTTTCTTAATGGGTTTATACCCACTTTTGAAACTAATTTTCCAAAATATAATTAAATGTAACAATGGGAAGTGTATAGCAAGAGTATTAAGTTCGACCTCTCAAGAAACTTAACTATCCAGTAACATGTCTAGTTATACCAATTACGAAGAATTTTCATAAAAACAAAAATATTTCAAAAAAACCATGGAATAGCGGTTGAGAATGCTCTAAAAATTTTATCCTTTTATTACAAAACTTCACTGGAAAAGAAAAGCTAAATCAAATAAATAACGAAGAGTTACTATTTGACTTCCTGCATATCAGTCTCCGAGCGTAGCAAATTAACCGAACTCATTCAAGTGGCTTCGTCAAACGATCAGCCAACTTGGTTTTTACATCGATATGTTCCAACGTAAGTTCTCCATTCACTAGTCTTGCATGAATATAGAAGTGTCGGAACTTTATATGTTTCTACCGTCAACGCTATTGTGTTTTTTTTCTTTTTGCTAGTTTTAATGCACTAGAATTGTCGAAGAATAGTGTTAAAGTCTGTCCATTTGGATTAATTCACTTATTAAGGAACACAATCATTAATTCTCTGGGAACTTTACTTGCCGAAACAATTTCTCCTGCAGATACAGACGTAGCCACTACACTTCGCAACTGACATTTCCATATGTTGCCGCGCCAGAGTACTTTGCCAGAATGGCGGTTGTTGAACGTCTTGTTTGCTTCGCACCAGCGAAATAAGCATCACTGTAAATTCCCAAATCTGCTTCTGTCATAATTAATACCACAATTTAATGTATCTTCCTGATACAGGACTCTGCTGTTCACTCGATTCCAGTCCTTATTTATTAATCAAGCAGCTTTATTCTCTACAAAAGTTAGGTCTGGATGAGTTGCTACTGAAAGGCAAGTACGACATTCTGTTGCTTCGCGACAGGAGATGAACAACAAAATTGCTTCATTCTGGTCGTCTTCACATTCAGTGGCAGTTGAGATCATGTTGTATGCTGCCATTGGATATTGTTCCATTATTAATTTCATATATTTATCTTGATATCACAATCGCTCCCTCTCCATTCTGCTTTATTTTTACGTTAAGAATACTATCAGTGTTACCTGGTGGTACATTAAATTTACGTAGTAAAATGTTCAGAAAAGCTGCAGTTTTTGGTGGTACATTAAATTTACGTAGTAAAATGTTCAGAAAAGCTGCAGTTTTATCCTTGAAACTTCTAACGCTCAGGCCATCATCAACATTAATTATTACATAAAGTCTGTTGTTTTTTTGTCTGCGATAAAACAGGAAGGAATCTGCAGCACAGTTTTTAAAAACATCTTTTTTTGTGACTTACATAAAACGTTTGTTCCAGTCAATAGAGACTCTATTTCAAGAGACACATTAGATCTGTATTGCCTTCGAATCCTCGTAGTTGTTCCCTATATACTTTATTTTAAAGTATTATATTGAAATAGTTTGTCTTCACATAAAATTATTTTACTAACATCTCCCTTGGAGCAGCTACCGCTAGCAAATTTCAAATGTTGTTAACCTGCACAGAACTAAAGGCTTCTTCATAATCAATCCGTTCTTACTGCGAACACCCTTCGGGAACCAATCGGGCATTGAAATGAGTATTTCCATCATTTTCGACTTGAAACCGAGCGATTCTGTGATACTTTAGCAATTCGTAGGTGACAACTAAAGCTCACATGTAGTGATTTGATTTCTTCCTTAATACCATAGATTCATTTTTCCCTTCTAAATTGACTGCAATGCTCCAGTAAAATAGTTTGTATTATTATGTTCGTGAGCAACAACTTTCGCTGGCATCAATAATTCCTCGCTTTTCACTCAGACTGATTTTTGTTTTTTTTTTCATTTTCTTCTTTTTGGAGTTCACGTTCTTCAAAACAGTCAGAAGCTTCTGCTTTCAAGAATTCTTTTTCTATTCTTTATTACCTTCGCTTAGTACTTCCTGTAGCGTCAAGAGCGAAAATTTGTTTTGCACTTTTCCTTCTTCCGGATGAATTTGACTGTAACATTTTTCTTTTCTGATTGAGGTACCACATCCAGCCGTTTCAGATCTTGGAATTCTTATCAAGAAATACCAAACTCAACAAGTACGCTACAGAAATTACAAATTATTTATGATTTTAATTTTACGTAACGATTCAAGATCAATTTCCTTTTAGAATAATTTAGAAACTAGATCGATAATTATCACTGACATACCCAATAAGTTGTCGAAATACAGCCTTGTCATCTAGCTTTAAACTGAAGTGTTTGCTTATGTGAAGATAGCAAACAATGCCAAACGTGCTAAGGTGAACAAGATTTTCTAAGGTTCTAAGCTCGCTTGGGGGTTTGACTGGAACTGAACACCTTCCAGCACGACTTCAGAATTGTACTGCTGTAATAAAAGCCTCTGTCCCAAACCCTTTCGGCTATTTACGTTCATTCAGCAGCAAATGCAACGTGTCAACAATTGTTCTGTTTTCACGTCACTCACACCGTTCTGTTAATGGCTATAGGGTGTAGCAATCAACAATTTTGTTTCTTTATCGATGAGCATTTTCTTAATTCTCTTGTTACATTATTTTCTACCACGGTATGTAAATGTCCATTAGTATACGTTTTATTCAAAACTTTGTTTTCGCGCTACGTACATCAAACAGAAAGAAAATTCGACGACATTTACTGAAATCATCGTTAAAACATTCTGCATTCATTGGTCCATTGGGATCTGCATAGATTAATTCAACCGTAGATTTGGAGCGGTTTATCCACTGTTTGAATGGAATTTTGTGCTTCTCTCCTATGCACAACCATCACTAAATTCATCCCTGTAATCTTCTATAATGATATCAAATTTCTTCAAGATGTTCTTGACGTGTTGTTCATTTGGATGATCGAATCTTCTGTGGTACACCTTATAGAGATGGGGCCCCTCCACGCCCGCACCAACGTGGTGACCAAACCAAAAGTTCTACTGTCACCTCCGTCAACATGTTAGTTCTCTAGTAAGTGGATCACAAGATGCTGGGCTGTGATGTTGTCCGTGCGTCTGGGTAAGACTGCGCATTAACACGGTCCATCAGTGATAGATAGTGGACGAAACGCGAGTGAGGGTAGCGATTTGAAGAGCAAAGGGAAAAAAAATCTCTGCGACAGTGGGATGGGTAGTAAGAGCAGTAGTGGCTTACTAGCTGCGATAGTTCATGCAAGGTTGGATTTGTTAGTATGGGTATCATGCATCGTTACCGTGGCAAGCGATAGCGATGTATCCCAGTTGCTGCAGCCACTACATTCCTGGAACAATCAAGATCGTAATACAGTAGTGGGAGATCGGCCATAGATCATCTCACTGTGTGGGGGATGTGTGGAGCGTGTCTGCCCACAGTGTACTGTAAGGCTTCCCTGCGTGTTGCCAGTTATTCGGCAGTGTATTCCAGCTGGTTATCTAGTAATGGCGTCTGATTAACAGGGGCTCACCTGTACCGTTGTGTTTGTGTGTGCTTGGCCATAGATGTTAGGTCCGTACAAGTATGTCTCTTGGTCTTTTATGTTTCCATCTATGGTTGTGGCCGTAGTTACCCAGATGCAGAATAAGCTGGTTCTTCGAATGTTGGAGTTTCTGTATAGCCTTGTGGTGAGTTTGTGGGTTACCTCCGTGAGAGTCTCAAGTCGGTATTCCCGGTGAAGGTTCGCGATGCGTGTGTGCATGGCTTATGATTTTGAGTACTTTGATTTGTATGAGCTGCAGGCGCGTGGGCGCAGCGTTTCCCCAGACAGGGGCTGAATACGTCATCAGGGGTCGACTAAGTGTCATGTACATGGACCTCGACACCCTTCTGTTCAGTGTGCTACGCCTGTTGAGCATAGGGAAGAGATGTTTGAGCCTCGCGCTAGCTCGGTTGGTCATGTGTTGTATGTGGTACCCCAAGAGAAATTTCCGGTCCAGCCAGACACCGAGGTATTTGACTTTCTCACGGAAACGTATTGGGCGTGCATGTAGAGTTATTGGTCTGCAGTTTGCCCAGTTGCTTCGGTCTTCTAGTGTACAGAACGGCTTCGCACTTGTCGACGTTTACTCTAACACGCCATTTCTCCAACCAAGGCTCAGCCACTCTGAGTGCAGTCTGTAGGCGTGACGTAATGTTTGATGGTTTCCAGTCTTGAGCGAGGAAGGCTATGTCATCCGCGTAGATTGCCATCGTTGTGTTGTGTGTGGTTGGGAGATCGTTTATGTAGAGGTTAAACAGTAGGTGCCCTAGGATGCTACCCTGGGGTACTCCCGCGTGTGACCATATGTAATGTTTCAGTTAATTAGATTGTTCCTTTCTGGTGTTACAAAACGCATAGTCAATACACAGAGGCCATTCTCCACATAGCCTATCATGACAATGTCGTTGTAGTGTGTCTTTCCAGAATCCTAACATTTTTTTAGTAAAATATTACATCATAATCAGTATACGCAGCTACTTTGGCTGAGGACAAATGAGCGCTTGCATCAAGCAAATATAAATCTTTTTATTTGAATCACCGGTCTTCTGACTGGTTTAATGCTGACCGCCACGAGTATCCTCTCCTGTGCGAACATAATCTCAGAGTTGCACTTGCGATCTACAGCCTCAACTACCTGCTGCATGTACTACAGTATATGTTTTTACGCTCCAGCTCTCCCTGTAGTGCAATGGAAGTTATTTCCTGAAGGCTTGAAAAATATATGATCCTGTTCCATCTTAAATTCAGTGGTTTTCACATATTCCTTTCTCTCCGATTCTGGACAGAAACACTTCATTCCTTACCTTGTCAGTCCACCTAATTTTCAATATTGGCCTGTAGCACCACATCTCGAATGCTTCGATTCTCTTCTGTTCCGGTTTCCCCATAGTCCCTGTTTCACTACCATACAATGTTAATATTCGCACTTCAGTATTTATAGTTAGAATTGTCCGATTATCTACATCTAGCAGTCGAAGTCTGTCGTTTTCTAGACCTTGTTCTGGTGTTATGTATGTGGCTAATTCTACGTCTATACGATAATGAATGTAACATCGTGTTTCATGAGATGTGAATAGTGTAAATTAACATCTGCTATTGTAAACTCAATGGAACTGAAGTAAACTATTTACTGAAGAATAACATTCCAATCTCCTCTAAGATATGACTTGAGTTTTTAATTTTCGACTTTCGTTAAGTCTGACAGGCAGAATTTCCAACTTTAACGTGCCTAGAAGTGTGTAGTAAATTATCATATCAGTAAAATCGCCAACAATATAGTTTCCTGCAAAGAACTAAATGATATTGGAAGATTGCATTTTTACACTGCAGACAGAATGGAGCGTTCATTACTAAAACGCCATTAACTTGCAATATTAACTTATTCTGCAAAATTATTTCAAAAGTATGTAAAAAATCTCGTATTTCAGTAAAATAAAGTTGTATTACTACAACGTACCGATTTAAATACTAACTTCCCCAAACACTAATAATGGAAAACGCATATATCGAGCATTCCACTAGATTTCTGTACAGCATGCTACATTGGTCTGTCAGCTACATTTCAAATTATACAAATAAAAATCAATTGGTACAAGTATGAGAGATCATCACTTGGTAACAGCTGGACCGATTTCGCTGATTTTTTCCACCTTTTTTTTCATGGCAAGGAATGATATGAAAGAAAATTTTTGGAATAATTGGGTGGAATTTTTGCATAGAATCTTAATAAAAGAAATGTGACAGATGGTTTGACAATTCTTCTGTCAGTTATGTGCATAACAAAAATATGTGACGTTCAGTTGACAGTCCCGCTGTCGCATGTTTTCATAACAACAAACACCGCAATAAATATTTATATTTTGCGAAAAAGAATACAAATGAAAGCCATGTTTCAGTTTGTTATCGGTGGTGAACATATCTTTGCTCTGTTGCTAAGGCATATCTTTAGTGTGTTGCTTTGATGCGAGTTCTTGGTAGTTTGGTGGGTTGCAAACATGCAATTGATTTCAGTTTGTGATTGTATTTCTTTGGAAAAATTTTCTTCAGTAAGATTTCGAAGTATCGGTCCGCACACGCACAACGCAAGCTAAATACGTAATCGTGGGTTCAATGAAACTGAAGAAGATCATAGACAACGTTTGGAGGCAAATCAAATGACAAATTCTCAAGTGCGATCCATTAGAATTCCGGAACAACCGATACAGTCAGCTTCGACTTACTCTGTTGGAGCTTATTCAAAAAGTAATTTGGAACGTCAACAAACCAGACGTTCAAACGTGACAATTTGATCGAACGTTTGGCGTTCAGATATGACCCAATTTTCTATTACATCAAGGATGCATTGATAAATTTCGGAACAATGAACAATATTGATCAACATCGCAATGCTTAAGGTTTAGACACGAAACGGTAGGATTATGTTGTGCGAACGGAAATGGCAAATTACCGCAACTGACACATCCAGCAGAGCCACTGTAATCATTGATTTCTGGTCAATAACATCGATCGCAGCATTTCTTGCGGAATATACAAACGTACAACAGTTTCTTCTAAACGACACCATTTGAGGCGAATATTATAGAAGAACGAAGATTTAACCCAACTTTAGGTAAATTCGTTTTCAACTGCATCACACAGCACATGGACAACATATCAGCACATGCACAACGTATCAGCGATTCACAAAAAATGGCTCTGAGCACTATGGGACTCAACTGCTGTGGTCATTAGTCCCCTAGAACTTAGAACTACTTAAACCTAACTAACCTAAGGACATCACATACATCCATGCCCGAGGCAGGATTCGAACCTGCGACCGTAGCAGTCGCACGGTTCCGGACTGTGCGCCTAGAACCGCGAGACCACCGCGGCCGGCAGCGATTCACAAAGATTCACAAAATCTCATAAATAAATAATCTTCGTTTTTACAGATTCGAGGTCAAATTTGCCATCGTGTGGGAACATTGTTGCCGCTATTAAAGCAGATCACAGATATCTTCAAATTTATTTCCTCGGAAATTCTGATGATGAAATCAATCAGATTGATGCCATCAGTCGTGTGATTAAGCGAGAGATTATTGCGCAACTATAACAGCTATGACGTGGACATGATCAAGGGGGGCAGGAAACTGATATATAAAAGGTAAAGCAGGAAATGGACAGAGAGATAATGGAGTAAGAGAAGGATAGAGACAGTGTGGGATAAGAGATGTACATGGAGCGGGGGGAAGATGATGGACAGAGGTATGGGGGAGGAGGAGGAGATGGGAAAGAGAGGGGCAGAGAGAGAGGGGAAAAGGATGCTGGGCTGTAATCCAATTCTCATACATATTTAGCAAAGTTCGAAATATTGCAGGGTTCGCTACTTATCAATAAAAAACGTAACCTGCACAGTTCGCTGGTTGCAGTTGCTCCCGCTTCCTATATGGCCGATAAGAATTTAATTGAGGGCAGGAGCGCCTGCCCTTGAGCGTCCCCGCTGTCTCGGTGGACAGTAATTGGCGAGCCGCGTCGCGCTCGGCATGCGCTGGGGCTTCCCCGGGTCACCTGCAACCGACCGACTTCTGGCCAAGAATGCCAATATTCCGCGCAGAAACTTTCCGGATTGTTGCCCCGTTTTCAGCCGTCGCATCTCCTGCTTGATTACTTCGCGAGAGCTTCTTTCATTTTTTAAAAATTCTTGGTCAACTTCTCGCTCTCGACTTGGTAGGTGCTCTTCTTCTTTCTCTAGCTATTTCTTCCATGGGCAAGGCACCTACGCGCAATTCCATGCGTTCTCGTACTTAGGTATCTTGCATAAGCAGGAACATCGCTAAGGTGTTTGAGATTCTACCAGCTCTCAATACAGTTCGATATCTGTAAGTAGCGTCGTCATCACTACACACGTTTTCAATACTACAACCTAGGAGCAAATTCGCTGTTTTGAACCTCACAGCACTCACCCATAGTGTGTTCTTTTGAAGCAGGTTTGGCTCATGATTTGAAATAAAGTGTCATTTGTAACGAATAACTCAACGGCTCTCCATCGTTGGTAAATACAGTTAATCGCATTGTTTTATGTCATTTATTACCCAAACACCCAAGTTCATTAAAGGATTTCACGATCGTTTCCCGTCTCTGTCACACGTAAGTAATAATATACTACTTATGCCACAACATTTGCCGTACTTGTTTCAGACCAGACTTCGTATAAATAGTCCAATTATCATCAGTGCTATACTTGTTACGATTATTTGTCTGTGCATCCGCCTTACACTAATAGTTATGAGTTACATAACTAATCGAGATACATACAACAATCTGAAAAAGTATTTGGCGCCATATTTCTAACTTGGACGCCGAGCCTAAACCATGAATTTCGGAGCAGGTTTCCCGCATAAAAGCCTGATCACTTTGACTTCCTGACAGCACACAGCACACAGCAAAATAAAAATTGTAATTTTTGTATAGAAAACATGTATTTTGGGTTGTTGTTGCTAGTTTACATAGTTATTGCAAATATTGTCGACAGAACAGAATGTGTGGCACAGTCCGGACGATCTTCAGATTTTCTGTATTGTAAATGGTTCTATCGATAATAAGCCTGATGCGGATTGAAAGCTAGTTTGTGCATTCCTCTCAGTTCCTCTTTCTATGACAAAAATTGATGTACAATGTTAATAATTTTGACTAGTAATTCTCCTTAAATTCTGAATAAGAGTCGTCGGACACTGCGGGACTGGAAAGCAGTATTAGGAGAAGGAATAAGAGAAAGAAATACCGTTGAATATGTGTTTGATAGTAGGAATGAGAGGGGATAAAGTCTAACAGATTTTTACAATAAATTTCAGCAGGTAATACATTTTTCATAGCTGAGAATAGGGGATATGTATTTGGAGAAGGTCTGAAGATAAGGTATTATTATCGCTAGACTGCAACATGATCAGACAGAAACCGCATAATCATACATTGGACTTTAAGGCGTATCCATGAGCATATATAAACTCGCATTACACCTCAGTAGTTATGAAGTGTATACCGAAGTTTGAGAAGACCGTTAGGATCGACGTAGAAATCGCAACTTAAACATTGCGCAAACATCTCACTGATGTCTATTTCAGGTTTTAACCAGCTTTCTGTAATTCGTATTTTGTGACCTTCATTGCTTTTCAGAAGCACTTTGTTGCGAATGCTTCACCAGTTAACTGCTACGATTTTAGTACTCTCGCCTGTGTGCCCATCTGTAAGTTTTTCGATTTGTGAAGTTCAGAATCCCGTTATGGAGTAGGATTGGTTTTGTGCCTTCCTCATGCTGCCACTGCATTATTGCTTAATCCAGAAAAATCCGCAAGAGTAAGAGCTTAACTTATTTACAAAATGATTATTGGATAGAACTCACGAGGTCTGATCCGATTGGCCAAAGAGGTTCATAAACTGGCAAAAACAACCAGATTTCAGAGGGTGAAGATGGAGAACACTGGCGTTTAGACGATCGATGAGTAAATTCTTACTTCTGGGATATCGATGAGACGTCTCTTGCTATTGCACAAAAGGATGTCCCGACTTTAGTATTGAGTAAAGAGGATGAGCAGGACTTAGAATCCCCAGCCGTTACGGCCGTCGTCTTCCACCATTACGCTGTGTTAGAGTCGTAAGAATAAGCTGGCCATGCAATCACTAATTCGATTGGAACAGAATGCTATTTATCTTTTATCAGGGGGTAATTTCACAAATCCAATGTTCTCACCCAGCTAGTTTCTTCCATCTTGCTCTTTCGCTAGTCTACTGGTGTTCTTACATGTTTTACTTGATCCCGTTCAGAAAATAAGCATTCTTGCTGTCATTGGCCCTATCCGCGGTTTACTCTCGTGACTATGCCTTTAGTACGCTGACCCGCCTGTGCCAAGTTTAGATTTTTTAGCTACAATCACTGGCACATTTTTTAAATATTCACTGACTTAGTGGGTAGTTCATATGTTAATGCTTCACACTAATAAACATGATTCTTACAGTGACATCTCGTTCCTGATATAGATTCACTGCTTCGCTAGCGTAGAATGTATGGTGCGCATAGAACTTTTTATGTTATCCACAAATTGCAACACCTTCTAAACTTTTCACGCTAATTCAGGCCTTAGAAGCATAGTTTTTCCGATTATACTTCTGACCAAAAACCAGTTCTGGTACCTGGACTCCAGACATGGCATTTATGTTCTTGTGGCGATATTTCTATAGAAACTTTCGTCCGCTAGGGCATATTTCTTTATATCTAACCGAGAAGTGAAATACCAAACTTCATAGATATATTTTTTAATATATCGAAATATTGTTCTTAGAAACTTTCATCCCCTATTAAGAGGTTGAATTTCCATAAACATGAAACACATTTTTTTTTTTTAGATTTCTAGCTAAGGAGTCACGTACTAGTTGTCATGGACGTAGCTTTAAAAAAACCTTTGGTAGTTCTCTCATAAATTGCTTTTCAAAAACCTCTCTCTCACGATTTTACCACTATAGTGGTACAATGTTCAAAAATGCTGGGACAGGCTCTTCTTTATTTCTGACCGAAAAATCAAATACCAATTTTCGTAGTCATAACTTCAAAATTTCCTTAACAGCGAACTATTTTCACAAAGCCGTTCATCCTCTATTTCAGCCTCTTATAATGGAATATCGAAAAATCCCTTCTTAAACAAGGCGAACAGTCAGTCAGGACATAGAGAGGATTCATCTTTTCATTAATACATCCATGTTTGGTGTAGCATGTGCATTTTCATACCTGATTGAACCACCCTTATTAATTATCGTTCATTAAGACCTTTCCGTTACTGGACACTGTAATTTCCTTAAAATAAGAGTGGTCTTATGGGCAGCTTCCCTTCTCTGTAGGTCACCAGGCATCAGACTAGCAGCGTCTCACGGATATGCTAAACAGCTCAACCGCCACCCCAAAATTCCTGTGGGTAGCAAATTTCCTGTCACAAAATTTGCAATGTCCAATGCAGATTTACAGGTACTTCTTGAAGTAACAAACAACGTTAAACAGTATCCTGGCAACAGGATCCCTACAGTGCATTGCAACAATAAAGAGCAAAAAACCTACCAATTTCAACCGTAAGGTTAATCCTGTTTTAAAATTGTTGATGTTTGAAAGTAAGCAACAAAAGCTTCAGCCTGCAAAGACTACAAGAACAGGGAATTTATACTACGCAGTTTGTTACAGTTTCCTTGTGAGGATTATTAAGCCCTGTTACTAAGAAAGAAATTTTGTGAGCAATGAATAGAAGTAGAGTGTTAATAAACCATTGAAATCGTATTTATTGTAGTTGAAGAAAGGATTGTGTGAAACAGATGTAACGATAGGAGCATCTGTGATTTCGAGCAAGATACCAGATAGAAGGACTTTGCGCTAAGGGGGGTGGGGGGAGGATGGAGAGAGAGAGAGAAATAGAGAGAGAGGGAGGGAGGGAGAGAGGGGTGTAGCCAGAGGGATATGTATTGCAGTCATTCTTTTGGAGGGCGCGACTTGTCGCTAGCTGCCTGCGCCGCCCACTCGCGGCCGTTAAGAAAAGGCCAAGGGATCCCGAGACGCCATAACTCAGGCACAAAACTCGGGCCCGTAATTGCCCTACAGCTGCGGGGAAAACACTGTATAATCTTCTCCTGGCTCGTGTCTCAGAATTTATGGGTGCTTGGAGGACTTTGACTTTGTTCAAAGTTCTGCTCTAAAGCACAACTTAGCTCCAAAGCGCTACAGATGTAAAACAACAAAAATTCAATAGATTATTCCCACAAACGTTTCCTAGACTTCTGAAAGGTAAGTACCTCATGGCAAAGACACATTTTTTCATATATTGTCCAAACTGCGGATGCTGTAATTTCAAATGATTATTGTGGGAATAGCTCCACGTCTACTGATAGAAGGCTAGTGTCTTTATTGGTATATAGACGTCGGTCCCAACAACATTAGGGATACTTCCTTAGTTGGCTTACTCAAACGTTTTGTACTCATTGTAGTAAGGGCAAATGAAGATTTGAAATGGAAATAGTTAACGTGTCGAAAGACATCAACGTCCAAGAAAGCGTGGGATGACCATATCCAGCTCAAAGACTGGCGTGCAAGGAAATATTTAGTAGAGGATAAAACACTTTTCGGTCGGTTGACTAGTGGTCATGCAAGCAAACAAATTCCGTTCTAATTTAAATACGAAGTGGCTATAACCCAACTTTCGCTACTTGAGCCAGCGTCGACGGAAAATTATTTGCTGTGTGAGTACCCAACTTTATGGGAATGATCATAATGTGCGCTACAAGACTTGTATTGTTAGTAATATTACTGTCATGAGCTGCCGTTTGGCGGCTCTACCAGTACGGCGGCGCAGGCCTGAAACACAGTCATCAGCGTGAAGTAACCTTGCAGTCAACGTGGGTCTGGACAATGTGAGCAGGGCTCTGCTCGTTGAGCTATTTTATAAAAGCACCAGCAACAGCGCTACTGCTTTTCACGTGAATCGGCATACTAAAGGTACTTTCAGAGGTCATCTTTCCTCACAGGGGTTGAAGAACATAAACGAACGTTCGAATTTACTATCTAGGAATTGCTCCTGCGAGAGGCCGACGACCAATTGCAATACAAAATTGTTGATGAAATTACTGTTGCCACGGCTGAAAATGCTGAACGCGATGTGTGATCTGCAAGCAGTGCACGAACTGTGAAGCTTCAGCTGAATATTCCAAAGTCCACCGCTCTATAGCACTGTGAATAATTGTTGTGAAGTGTTAACTCTAGTGCTGTACCAGGCTGTCGTGGATGCAGATGATCGTCACAATGAGCAACGTTTCTAACCTCGAACTTCAACGTGGTACGGAATGCACTAACGTTACCCTCTCATGTGGAAATTAAAATTTGTTTCTTTCATTTATTTATTATTTCTCTTCTGCACAGCCTCGTAAAAGTTTCCACAAAGTTTCATTGTCGTATGATCACTAGTTTTTCATTGGAGCCGTCTCAAGAAGCGAAAGTTTAATTATATCAACCCTGTGCAAAGGCTGTTCTCGAATTTTTTTCTTTCCAAAATGATACTGATTTAGGGAACACGAACCTAGTGAGATTAATGGTGTGCTCCTTTGCAGAGGAGTTATTGTTCGCAATTTGTGTATAATACTTCGGGGCCGACGCAGTTGTCTTCTCGTGCTTCGAGTTGTGCTGTTATCGTGTAGTGACTGCATGCAATAAACAAGTCTGTCCGTGAAAAAGAAATCCAGTTCTTCCGGATGAGGTGGTTGGAGAGCTCTCAATAAATTCAGTGCGAGACCTCAAGCCTTGTTTAAATTGAAACCTTCCTCCATGTTTGTTTAGTTTTCCGACATCTTTATTTCGATAGATTCCTTCATTGCGCTGTCCCGTAGTACTTTATCTCATGTTTATTTTCGAGGCAGTGCAACGTGACAGCTGACTGGTTTGGTTGTTTTAGTCGGGTGTGTCACTGATGTTCATCAGATCCCTCCTCGACCTGATTGCCTCGCATTAGTCATGTCACATTCGTATGAAACGCGGTAAACAGTCGGCTCTCGGAGGCCTACGTAACATTATTGGTCATATCTTTGAGACCTTAGAATTCTGTGAGATGTTGCAAGGGTAAAAGCACATGCAGGCCGTTTCCGCTTATCTGACCTACAAATTTTCGTCTCAAAAGGGAAAGAAGTGGAAACTTTAATTCTTAATTGGGGCTTTATGGTTTAGTGTTTAAGTACGTCATTGAAAAGCCAAATATTCGGATTACGGTTACGCCTTGAGTGTAGTATTTTTTTTTCATAGCTGATTATGCTATTTTAATGCGGAGTACGCCGAGCTATAATATTGTTCGTATTTCACTTTGAAATGTACAAGCATTTCATAGCTATTTGGATGAATTGGCTTACAGATAGAAAAAGGGTAACATAACAAAACCGTATCCAAAAGAGAATTCAGGTATCCACAACGTCATTCAAATGATTAATTGTCTTAATTATTAACTTGAAACATATGGAACGTAACTGAGTGAGATAAGTTCAGATAAGGTACACTACGTTGTGTAAACTGGCAGCGGTATTCCACTCTGATGAAATTCGTGCCCTTTTTTGCTATTCCAGGACAGCGCCAGCTAATACACTTCTTGTGTTTCACCGCACGCATTCTCCAAGACTTTGAGACGCTAAGAGTTAACTGTTTTGTTCCACTATCGGCGAAACGATGGATCAATCAACCACCTTAATGCACCAGTGACGCCAGCTACGCTGGTCGAATACCTCTAGAGTTTGTTGGGGTAATGATGAGCTGTGAACAATAAATTATATAGACCATTCTCACGTTGCGGTTGATAATGGAAGCAAGACTAAAGCAAAATAAAGACACCTTCATATGATTTTTTGACCGTAAAAGAGCTTTATGTAGAATGGTGCAAGTTGTTGGAAATTCTTAGAAAAACAGAGTTAAGCTATAGGGAGAGACGGGTAATGTGCAATACGTGCAAGAGCCAAGAAGGAATTATAATAGTGGACGACCAAGAACGAAATAGTTGGGATAAATAGGGTGTAAGACAGTGATGTAGTCTTTCCTCCCTGCTGTTCAATCTGTGCCTCCAGGAGGGTAGGATGGCTATCAGAAAAAGTTCAACAGTGGAACTAAAATTCAAGGTGAAAAGATGTGAATGATACACGTACAATTGGCTGATGACATTGCTATCCTAAGTGAAAGTGAAGTAGACTTACATGATCTGCTGAATGGAATGAACATTCTAATGAGCTCAGAATATGGATTGAGAATAAATCGAAGATAGACGAAAGTAACCAGAAGTAGCAAAAATGAGAATAGCGAGATATTTAACATCAGTAATTCTACTAGCTACGTAGTAAAATAACCAATGGCGAGCGGAGCAAGTAGGACATGGAAAGCAGACTAGCACTAACGAAAAGTGCATTCCTGGCCAGAGAAGTATTATCAAACATAGGCCTTAACTTTAGGGAGAAATTTCTGAGAATGTACGTTTGGAACAGAGCGTTGTGTGGTAGTGAAACGTGGACGTAGGAAAATCGGAACAGCAGCGCATCGAAGCATTTGAGATGTGATGTACAGACGAATGTAGAAAATTAGGTGAACTGATAAGGTAAGTAATGCGTAGGTTCTGCTCAAAATCGGACAGGAAAGAATATGCGGAAAACACTGACAAGGATAAGGGTAGGATGATAGGAAATCTGTTAAGACATCGGCGAGTGACTACTACAGCACGGGAGGGAACTATTTAAGGCAGAGCTAGGAATACATACAGCAGATGATTGAGGCCGTTGATTACAAGTGTTACCCTGAGATGAAAAGATTGGCACAATATATGAACTCGTGGCGGGCATTATCAAATCAGCCGGAAGACTGTTGACTCAAAAAAGAAGTAGCGGGTGGAAATCAAAGCTCATAGGGAAAGCTATCTATAAGGTGAGAGATGTTCCAGAGCCAGATCATTAACCTCCGCGTGCATGCGGTCGGAGTCTGGCTCACTTTGAAATGTTATAACTGGAGTGCTCCACGTCAACCTATACGGTTAGGTACTTTTGGAAGCTGGTTATTTGTCTCTTACTTTTACAAATAAACTCAGCTACTGTTCTGTTCGTTTGTTGACTCAGCGATGACCTCTTGTTTGCTTAATGCTTGTCTTTGCAAATTCCGCTGCTCTTTTCTAAAATGAATTCGCATTGTGAGAGTGGATCCCGCGATCTATTTTGGAAGATACTTTCTTAATCAGACCGTATTATCTTGATCGCCTTTGGTGAGCGTATGGCAGTTTGCTAGTTTCTACTCTTAGGGGTGTCTTGTTAGCAACGTAACACATCAAAAATACTTCTATCACCCATTGTGTAAATTAATTGACAACAACAAAGCTCACTAGATGACTATTTGACGTGTCACATCCTTAACGAGTCACTTCTTAATAAAATTTCAAAGGGACAGATTTCGTTATTTAATTTAAATGTCCAGAAATGTAAAATCATGCAGTTCATAACAGGAAATCACGGAGTATCGTGGAACTACAATATCCGTGAGTCACGACCGAAATCCGTCAATAAATACTTGAGTTTAAGAACGCAATGTTTGATTTCTACAAATTGGCTTACTCATAGATAATGCCAGTGACAGAACTATGTTCATTAGTTGAATATTAGCGAGATTTAATCACTCTAGAAAAGTGATCGATTACAAAAGTCTCGTCCGACCCGTAATAGACTATTGCATAAGTGTGAGAGACTCGTATAAAATGGCAGTAACAAGGAATATTAAGACTATAGGAAAAACGGCAACACAGCGCAGGCTCTTCTGGCCGATGGGAGAGTCTCGTGGAGATGCTGAAGAAACGGAGCTGGCATAAACACGAAGTAGTGACAAACTATTCCGAGAAAGCGTATTTACAAAGTTTCAAGAACGGGCTTTAAATGATGAAGCTGAGAGTATACTGTAACCCACTACGTATAACTCCCGAAGGAATCGCGGGATATCAGATAAGTTACAACACGCAAAGAGGTATTTAAATATTCGTCCCGCACTCCATGCGTAAACGAGGAGAAGCCTTGATAAGTGGTACACATCGGAAGTACCCTCTGACTTGCATCTCGTAGTGGTCTGCCGAGTATGGATGTAGGTGGCTCTGATGACGAAACCGGTAAGCTGTCATAGTTGCACAAAATGTGAAAGAACAATTATGATTAAATCCGCGCTTTTCGGTCGGTGTGCCGATCGTAACCTCACGCACGCCCAGCTCTCATGCGGTGTGTACGCGTCACGTTAGTCACCAAGTCGCGCTTCAGCCAAACCGAGTGCCGGCCTGCGCTGGCCATGGGCGGCGCTTTGATTGGTCGACCGGCCGGCGGCGTCCTCTAATTGGAGCCGCTTCCGCTCTTTTGTCGCGCTCTCGCCGCCAGGTGTAATTGCAGTTTGCGACGGCGGACCAGCACCCAGATTCTGCTCACGTTCGCTGCAGTCCGCTCTTTCAACGCCTCCTCCAGTCGGCAGCAGTCTGTGGTACTTCTCCCGAATACAAGAAGCTCCAGCATCTTGATGTACACCCACACCCTCCGACACTGGTGGGGTTGTCTTTAAATCCTATGAGCCTCCATAAAAAGTGGATACCACATTTACTCACAACGGTTATTTGTCGCATACATCAAAATTTCTTTCCCTCCCTACAACTTAATCCTTTACATGACGTATATTCCCGGATTGGTAAGAATGCGCTACCAACGTGTTTCAAAATACCACGCATAGAAACGGATTTCTTCCGGGGTTCATACCTCAGGTTCCATTTGTGGTAGAAAGGTAGGGTCAAATGTCTTGGCTAGTAGGCCTTGGGCTAGGAACCATTCGTATATCAAACATAAGGATCGTCTTCCTGTAGCTATCCTACAGTAGAGGGGCTAAGTCTGAATGTTACAAAATTCCTCAGGCGGACCTTAACAGGCTTATGGAGACAAGATTTATTTCACGGGCAGTTCCTGCGAGAACCCGAAAAAAGCGTTTCTAGTGGGTACGAGAGAGCTACAGTTAGGACAGCTTGTGGGAGTGAGTGGTTCTGACTTTACAGTCAGAATCTTTTAAACAGGAGCGTATTCGCCATTTTCGTGCTCCGTTAGGAGCACTAGTCAGTGTTTTCCAAATACTTCTTTCCTCACCAGCCTCCTCACTTCTTACCTTATTGGTATACCTAATTTTTCAGCATCCTTCTGTAATATAAATTTTTAAAAACCGATTCTCTTGTTTTTCGATTTCGCAGCAGTTCATGATTCACTTCCAAACAATGCTATACACCAAACGTAAATACTCACAAAAATGTTTCTACAAATTAGGACCGATATTCTTGTTTTAGCAGGGAATGGCCTATTTCCAAGATTTTCTTCGTCTTTCAGCAGTTACTTTGCCTCAAGGGCAAAAAAATTCCTCCACTTCAGCTACTACGTTCTCCCCAGTTTTAATGTTAAGTCAACGGTTAATTTCATTTCTGTTTCTCCTCACTATTTTCGTGTTTCTATAGTATACCCTCAACCCATATTCTGTATTGTCTTATTACTTTCACTGGCGGTATCAATGTTACCAGCGAACATTACACATGTTCACACCTACATGTTTACTCTGAAAGTCACACATATGCCTCCAGCAGAAGTTTCATAGAATTACTTTAATACTATTTCTCTACTGTCCGACACTCGAATTAAACTTGGGAAAAATAAACGTGTAACACTTTCCTTACGAGCTCTGACTTCTCTTATTTTTTTACGAGCGAGGTGGGAGTCAAGTAGTTTTTGGCATCAGCAGCAGGCAGATGCTGATTGAAATTTTGTGAAAACAAAAAACACTTTTATTTAAGCGACAGCTATCCCAACTCGCTTGCTATGTTCACGTCATTTTTTCCCTATTTCGGAATAACAAAATCCCAGCCCTTCTTTGAGTTTTTTCGATGTTTTCCGTCAATTCTTTCTGCTAAGGATCACACAGTGTATCGCACTAATCTAGCAGATGATGTTCAAGTATAGCGTAGGTACATAAGTAGATTTTTCCATCTTCTAAGTATTCTATCAATAAACTGCAGCCTTTGCTTCGTTATCTTAAATATTTTCTGTGAAATTATTACTTTTGCAATTGTAACCGCTAGGTATTTGCTTCAATTTACAATGTCTTATTTATAGTGTAATGGAAATTTAACAGAAATTTTGTAGTAATTACGTGAGTACCTCGCACTTATTATTGGTCTGATGAATAGCCACTTTTCGTACCATGCGGACATTTTGCCTAAATAAATTTGCCATTTGTTATGATTCTCTTATTATTTTAACAAACGGTAAATGACTGCATCTTCTGCAGTCAACCTAACAAGGCTTCTAAGATTGTCCGATCGTTGACATCTACTCGCCTGTTTTAATGGCACCCTTGAGTCTTTCCTGCACTCCGATCATTTCTTTCTTGATGTGTGGATTGAGTGATCGAGAGGAAAGACTGCGCTATTGCCATTTTAATCCGAGCACTTGTCATCAATTCTAAATATTCCGTCTTCTTTCTTGTAGATATTGTCGATTATCCTTCTTGACATATACCTTATTTTTCAGAGAATTTCTATCTTTCACTATTTTACGTTGTCTACCGCTTTTCCTGGGGCAACAAGTCCTACAGACGTTTGTTCATTTTTCTCACATATTTCCTTTATTAACATGTCTAACGCCTGTGGAGCCGTAAACTTTCCTAAAGCTAATCTTATCTTCGTGTAACCGATTTTCAATGTTCTTTTATACTCCACGGATTTTTTTCTCAGAAACTTAGGAGCATACGATGTTAAGCTGATGGTGCGACCCTCCTAGTGTTTATCTCCCTCAGATGTGACTGTTGCATTTAGAATTGCTCTAGTAATGTGGCTGTCAAATACAATTTTGAATTACGTGTGTCGTTGTTTATCTCTTGACACGATGAAAGTTTTCCCATGCGGTATACAGGCTACGTATACTGGAAGGCTGAATACTCTTTTCTTATCAGTATCTTCGGGCACTGTCTACGCACGATATTCTGTGACGTAATGCAGCTTCATTATCTGGCAAAATGCATACAGTAACGGTATTTTGACAGTTTTTTTTACACAGTTTGTATCAGATGTTAGGCAGTGTAACGCCTGTGTAACTGCCACAGTCTTTCTTAAAATGTGTACGTAAATATTGGCCTGTCTATAGATTAAAACTCTATGCGACGGACGAGGACT
This sequence comes from Schistocerca gregaria, assembly GCF_023897955.1. Taxonomy (NCBI): domain Eukaryota; kingdom Metazoa; phylum Arthropoda; class Insecta; order Orthoptera; family Acrididae; genus Schistocerca; species Schistocerca gregaria. The sequence goes on along the minus strand of NC_064922.1, from coordinate 726,631,153 downwards.
CGAATCCAAAACCATAGCCAATCGCAAACAAATTCTTTGAATTATCAGCGCCTGGATACCTCAGTTTCTCGAGAATTTGCTCAAAAGGCGACGGTTCTGGTTCGAATTCGAGTTGGGCGCAAAATTTTCACCTCCTCGGGAGCTTTTAATTAGCAGACATACAGGGTGTAAGGGGCTTAACCGCAGATATGTCTTTTGGTATCTGAGGACAGTGTACTGAACGACATTTGATCAGCAGACTAATAATTAAAACTATTAGGAATAGTGCGTTTTTAGTTTGATTGATAGCTACATGTGGTAGAAGCAAACCATTACTGGTTTATTTCCCCTGGCCAGCAATCAGTTGCTGAAGTGTAACACGTGGACACAAAATGATTTTTCCATGCCGAAAGGCGTAGCCCACTTAGTGGTGCAGCTATGGCCATGCAGAAAACATCAGGTCATAAAGTTTTTGGCGTGTTTGTGGGGAGATGTTCAATACAGAGAAAAATCAACGAAAGCATCTGTGCGCATGTGTGTGTGTGTGTGTGTGTGTGTGTGTGTGTGTGTGTGTGTGTGTGTGTATTAAGATACCCCATACAAAAATATCTGTAGTTACACCAGTTAGACTATGCATAAATGCAAACTGAAAATTTATTTTGAGATACACACTTTTACAGTTCTCCATGCTCTTCTGGTACATGTACCAATTTATTATTAAATATAGTATGCAGAATTTCTTCATATATATCACTGATGAAAAGCTCATTGGCTCCTAGTCAGATGGTAGTACTGTGAAGGATATATATTCGTGGAATCTACCTGCTCACTAACTCACTGCCTATCTGTCCTTCGAGATGCCTCATCCACCGGAAATGGTTTGCGCCTCAATTATATACTTTGCCACCTATTCTGAGCCGCGTTAGCAGTGTAAACATGTTGCTGCTGGAAGTAGAGACGCTCCAATGATCGGCATAGCGTTCTGCAACATTCCCTCTTATATACTCATATCGCATTGGTTCTAATAGTTTTATTGTTCATTTACTGCTTTTCTTTCTTTTATGGTACATACTCTTTCCTGAGAGTAAAAATAATATTATGCATTATCACTTTAAAATTTTTATTGTTGTCCTATGATGAATACTCTGTGCAGTTAACGAATACTTTACTTAAAATACAATTTTGTAATGCTTGTTTACCTTCCACTTGAAGATAATGACAATGGTGTGGAGAATTATAATTGAACCTGCCGTTTCAGAAACCATGTAACTCCATAAATGCATATTTTTCAGGAAACACAAAAAACTATTTTTATAAGAGAGTTCAACACATATCAGAAGTTTGTTCCTCCTTTGTAAAGAGTAGAGTTAGATGAGCAATTTAACATACAGTATAATCTCCAGTTCCCAGCAGCAGGGTTGTACAGTTTAATGTATCTTCAAACAGCCCAATAAAAATCATGGAATATTTAATTAATGAATTTATTAATAAATAGCATATTTGTATAATGTATAGAGTCGAAATTCTTATGTTATACTTTGGGTATGTGACAATGAATGTACATGTTGCTTTTATCGAACGATTAGCATAATTTCACTTGTAGAGTTTTGTCCTTAACTCTTATTCTGTTTTTAAACTCTTTGTATTGTGTGTTTGGTCAGTTGTTGATGCAATCATTATGCAGACTGGCCTGAAATGGTACAGTGAAACACCGAAACTGGTAGCCATATAATAAATAACACAGTTCAAATGTTCAAATGTGTGTGAAACCTTATGAGATTTAACTGCTAAGGTCATTAGGCCCTAAGCTTACACATACCTTAACTTAAATTATCCTAAGTACGAACACAAACACCCATGCCCGAGGGAGGACTCGAATCTTCACCGGGAGCAGCCACACAGTGCTTGACTGCTGCGTCCGAGACCACTCGGCTAATCCCGCGCGGCAAATAACATAGTAAGGGCGGCTGTAGGTGTTCCATTTTTTTACATTATAAATATATTTTTTTCATCCTTTTTCTTGAAATTATTAAATCTAACAAAGATGCTTGATGAAATGTAATCAAAATTAACAAAACATGCTTTCTTACAACTGCATTTCTCATCTGTTTTCCATTCCGCTATTGTTTTTCTGGCATAGTTTATGTATTCACTTCCTTAACACGTGCCCTTTTTATCACCACACTCTCGAATTCAGCTTCATTCCTCACACATGCCCCAACCATTTTGTTTTGTGAAGTGTTTCTTTATGAAAGAACATTAAATAAAACTACTCTCAACCTTCACGATGTAATCACGTTACAACCAAACCCAAGAATGTTCCATTCTGTCTAAAAGACAAGCAGCTCTGCAACAATGACAAATCTGATTAGCACTGCCAACAGAATAAACAGTGCTGCCATGTTATGGTTAGAAACAACAGAACTCCAAGAGTTACTTTGTTTCTAAAACTGACACGAACTTACCAGGAACTATAAACATACACAGGTAGACGGAAATTACGTTGTTTCTATACAGAGCGCCGCGGCTACCCTTAAAGAGGGCCTGGACATAAATATGTCTAGTTTTCATAAAACGTTGAATTATGTTGCATCTGAAGTGACCGATTAAGTTATAAAAGTTTCAAGTCTTGAAGTCGCATACAGAGAACGTGCGCCTGTAGCGTTATCAGTGTGAAAGGAAGCTATGTACCGCATGTGTCACAATATCTTTACACAGACCTGGTCTTTTAGTTATTGTAACAATAGATCTTATACGCATTTGATGTATCATACCTCATGGGTATGAACTGTAATTTCCTTAAATTCATTGTTACGTAAAGTGCAACTATCTTTAAATGATATGCCTATAATTTGGTTTATGTTTTCCATTGTAGTTTCTGAAAATTCAGTCCGAGGTAAAACTTTTAGGACTATATTCTACACAAAATAAAAGGAATCGATTACTGAAATATTTCTCACTCGGAATACATCCATAGCAGATGTAATTAAATTTTGTGTATTTGAGCAAGTAAATTTCGAACATATCAGTCTGCTGTTTCTGGTGCAGTACAACAAAAGAAAACAAACGTTCTCCAGAAATTATTCTTAATAATGTGAAGAAAAATTTTTCACAAAATTGTTCCCCAAGGAAACGAAAACAGAGTCTTGAGAGTGTAGATTACGGTTCCTTGATCAATGAAAAGTCGATCTAAACAAATTACGTTTTCAGAGTCGTATTTCCCCAGCGGTACGACTTGTCTACGGCACAAACAAGGCTCGTAGCAAGTGTAGTGGGAGCCCTCCTGGTGGCAAAGGCGACGTCCAATCCGAGGCGATATCCAAACGGTGATAGTACAATGCTCGATGGCTGGCCGAGAAGAAATTGGTTCCAGCGGGTACCGCGCGGGTAGAGATATTCGCGCCGCCGAAGGTTACACTTTTTCTAATGGCTATCGAATTTATGGCGGATGCAGCCAGATGTGCATGTCTGGAGCGACCCCTGTTGTTATCAAATGCGCCCTCTGCCTCGTTACCGGGATGCACTCTGGGGCTGACGCGAATACCGCGGAGACCACCGAGAACACAGGGGTTAAGCTGACGATAACCCGCCAAGAGTTAAATGCGAGTTGGCGGTGTCGAGTGCGAAGGCGAGGGAGATGCCAATAACCACTTCTCATTACAAAAGTTTAGGCACTATAGTTACTATTGTAGCACATCCAGTCCTCTTCTTCATTCCACCACGTAAGAAATTTAAGCTGTTGTACCTGACAGGGTAAGTTACGGAGTCTGCATATGTGGATTAGTAGACCTTTCCTCAATCTTTTCTGGGTGTGTTGAGATACTGTGGCTTTTCGATGAGTGTCATCATTTTCTCCAAAAGATGATTTGAATCACACTTGTGTCAGGGAGTCGATATGCTAAATGTTTTCCTGCTGCCACTTACGCATTTCGTTATGAAAAAAACGTCGTATTGCAGGGTAAATATACTGATAAGTTCTATCATCATTGCCGTATGTCCGGGCAGCACCTTAATTTTTTCGAAGTGATAATTAAATAATTGACTAACCCTGAAATACTACACTGTTCGTCTTCTCATTACAAGAAATCTGATACTATAACCACAAGAAGATATTTGCGGTGAGGAAAGGTTGCAGACTTTGAAACTGTAGTGTCACTTAGAAAGGTACGTTGCTGCGCAGCGTGACTCGTCGCTGGTAGTGCCCCTGGCGCAGCCGGCGACGCAACAGGGCGTTGCAGCGGCGAAGCGGCGCCGTGGTCACCAGCTGCGATCCTAAATGGAGGAGGAGCCACGATCGGCTTAGAGCGTTCGCTTGTGGCATTCTTTCCACGGTCCTCCCTCGTACGCACTGGCCGCGGCCAGATAAAGGTCTTAACTCAATACTTAACGAGGAAGGCTGGATCGCCGTCCAGTGTTCGGCACACACTTGTTTGTCTGCAGGTGACAAGTATCTCAGGCCACCTGCTTCACGTAAAATTGCAGCTAAAAGTACTTTACTATCCAGTTACGCCGTGAAAAATAAGATTTGTGTCCGAAGAGCAGTTCTAGTACAGTGTTCTATAATTTGCGGTTCTTTCTTCACTTTTAAATTAATGCCTTCCGTTCTTCACGCGACCTTCAGCAGAACGTGATTTATTGACTGATGCTGCCTGCTTTTGTGAATTTCACTGCTTTAAGAGGTTATATTAATTCTTCTGATCACTTCTCATATACCTGCGGCAAACTTTTAGTGAAAAAGCAACAGCAGATAATTTCAGACTTCCTCAAAAAGGTGTATAAAGGGTGAATATAAAGATTCCATTCTAAGGTTGAACAATCGAGAATAGGTGTGCCAAACATGCAAAATCGCCACTACTATTGAGGCAATCATCCCACCGACGCACCATGTAGAAGACAGCCGTTTGGTAAAACACGCGGTCTAGGCGCTAGAGTCTGAAACCGCGTGACCGCTACGGTCGCAGGTTCGAATCCTGACTCGGGCATGGACGTGTATGATGTCCTTAGGTTAGTTAGGTTTAAGTAGTTCTAAGTTCTAGGGGACTGATGACCTCAGAAGTTAAGTCCCATAGTGCTCAGAGCCATTTCAACCATTTTGAAACACGCGTCCTGCTACGTGAAAAAGTAACAGCCGGCTGCACATCCCAGTACTACAAGGCATCGTCGACCTTTCAAGGATTTTTCAAGGGACCGAAGGAGTGAAAATCTCATGGGGAGAGATAAGGACTGTAGGCCGGGTGCTGGAGTGTTTCCTAGTTGAGTTGGTGTAACTTCTGCGCCACATTTGCTATATGGGAACGTACATAATTTCGAAGCAGGGCCACTCCAGTTTTAGACGAACATGCTGCCTCACACATGAAGGGCGTATTTCAATATGGGTACAAGTCCATTACCTACACTTTTCTCACTATAACGCTTCTGAAATTAATGGTGGAAACAAACGGAAAAAAGGTTCATCTCTAGCCATATGGTTGAATATTTCTGGTAGCTCAAATGCAGATTTTTCAGCGATCATTCAACTTTGGGACTCTGTATCTCAGAATGAACAAAAATGGACTTGTACCACTATTGAAATACGCCGTTCCCCTTTTCGTCCAAATGGTTCAAATGGCTCCAAGCAGTGTGAGACGTAACATCTGAGGTCATCAGTCCCCTAAACTGAAAACTACTTAAACCTAAGTAACCTAAGGACATCACACACATCCATGCCCGATGCAGGATTCGAACCTGCTACAGTAGCAACAGCACGGTTTCGGACTGAAGCGCCTACAATCGCTCAGCCACAGCGGCCAGCATTTTCTTCATTCTCCGTTGGATATCTATTGGTGCTTCTCCATTGGCAACCCAAAAATGGCACGCCGATCCTGTTTGGGCACATTTCCACGAATGCCACACTAACCTCTTGCTTACATGTCGGTGCTTACATATACACATCGGAGTCGCGCAACGTTGCATATACGCTGCTGCATCGCCTTCTAAGTGAAACAATGGTGTTAAGGTTGGAGAACTGGTCCAGTCATGGACCCCTCATTGAATGTGTTCAAGTGGTGAGGAATGACCCCCATGTAAATGGGAGAAAATCTGCCACAACTTCTCAAGAAAGTTCTCAGTATGGCACAATTTATCACAGAAATGCGAGAAGATGCTAACGCATTCAAGCATGTGGCAAGTACATTAAAGCGGTTATTAGAAGATAAGATGAAACAAGGAACTTTTCGTAGGCACTGGCGTTAGGAAATAAATAAAGACAAACATCTGAAGACAAAATGAATGAAATTTAATGATCGCCTTGTATATTCTTTGAAGAACTTGACACCAAGTTTCTTGTCCCCTTCAAACACACCGACTCGTAGTACATTGTCAGAAACGTGCTTGATAACTTTAAAACATTGGATGCCTCGATGAGCTTGAAGCTGCACTTCCTAGACTTCTCAGGAAAAATCTTCACCTAGTGCACAGATGAAAGAGCAATGGAGATTTAAGAAAGAAAGAAAATACTTTTTACCACTTAGTGTGCTTCTTGAGGTACATAATGCTTACCATAATAGTTGTAATGACTGATGCTATGCAATGCTTTTTAATAAAAGTTTTTTGAATGTATATATCAGATCAATTTCTAGGATTTTCTTCATTACTTTATGAAAAACCCTTGCATTTCTGAACTCTGCGTATCAAAAAACATTAGTATCATCTAAAACGGGCAAAGAAAAAAATTACAATGTATGAATTGGCAGATCTATGTAATTTAAATAACTTTTTTTTAAGTTCTCAGAAACTTAAACACTGTATATGAAATTGTTGATTTCTAAGACGTCAAAGTTCAGTGAATCGAGAAAACGAAACGTGTTTTGTTTTCTCTCCGTAATTTCATGGGCAGCAAAGAACATAATAAATAACCAATCTTATTTCGTCGCAAAAAAGTACCAAATGCCTTTTCTGTCTCTCATCTATGAATTTGATACCTCCCTCAATGGTAAACAGTTTCAGAAGTACTCCGTTCTAGCTGTTACAGAATTTTTCGTCTTACATAAAAGGTGAAACTAGTAAGCGTTCGTCTAGACAGCAGCGGTAATCGGAATAATCAGCTCATTTCTCTTACAGCATATTGCTGGTAGTTATGGAAACATAATCAAATCCGAATAAAGTGTTTCAAGGTAAATTCATTATTAGGGAGCTAATAACAATAATGATATCTCCACGTGACAGTGACTAAGGACAATTTTCTGCGAGGTTTCTTGTTCTGTCAGTTGAGAACTGACGTAGACACTTGTGGTCTGTTGCAGCCATTCTGTCGTCCCTGTGCACTGAGTTCCTGTCGGTGAACGTGTCCGCCATCCTGTACCTGATGAACTACGAGAAGTACGGCCGCAGCACGGCGTCCGCACAGTACTTCCTGCAGCTGGCCGGATACCTCGGCATCCCGGTCATCGCCTGGAATGCTGACAACTCCGGCCTGGAGCGTGTAAGTACCTCGCAATCACACCCATGCTCTGCGTGGCCCGGGCCAGCTCTGCTGACTACAAAATAACAGTTGAACACGCTACTGTCTTCTTCAGTGCATTTATGGATATTATTTCCGTCTTCTGGGTGCGTCTTCTAATCGGGAGTGCAACAGGGTAGAGCTGTAAGGATTATGGTAGAGGGTACTTCTGACGATTGTCGGTGTCTTTGGCCCCATGCTTGGACAAGGCTGAGTGGTGACTGTCGGAATATTCCCATTAGATATCGATTGTATACACGAAGCCATGAGTGCGATCGCTATGAGCTCCAAACTGATTCTATATGCCTAGATTTCCAGACTGATTTTGACACCGTTCTTCGCAAGTGGTTAATATTAAATTGCGTACTTAACAAGCATACATCAGTTGCACGACTGTATTCAATATTCTTGTCAGAGGAGCAGCAATTGTTATTGACGGGTAGTCATCTAATGAAACCAAAGTGGTACCCGGAGTTCCACGAGATTTTTAGGACCTGTGTTGTTCTCAGTCTGTGCAAAGGTTGTAGGAGACAGTCTAAGCCGCGCTCTTACGTTGCTGACATATGATGCTATCGTTGACTCTCCAGTAAAGCTATCGGAAAACCAAAATGAATTGTAAAACAATTTAGATGATGTGTCACAATGTGCGAAAAGTGGCAAATGACCCCAGCCAATCAAAAGTGTGATCCATTACTATGAATCCTAAAAAAATTTCGTTAAATTTCGAGAGATTTTAAATAATAACATCTTAAATTGAAACCATCACATAGAAAGTTTACCAAAGACTGTATTTTATTGGGAGGACACTTAGAAGATGAAACTTATCCACTAAACAGGCTGCCTACACTACGCTAGTCCATCCCTTTATGTAATATTGTCCACGGTAGGGGATCCTTTTATTATAACATCGACGGAAGACATCGAAAAATTTCAAACAAAGGAAGCTCGTTTTGCCTTATCAAGAAAGAGGGGAGAAAGGATCACAGAAATGATAAGCAAGTTTGAGTGACAATAATTGAAATAAATGCAGTTTTCTTTACTGCGAAGTATTTTGAAGAAATTGTCATCATCAATTTTCTACTCCGAACTACAAAATATTTTGTTGATTCCAACCTACATTGGGATAAAAGACTGTCATAATAAAACAAGAAAAACCTGAGCTCGTGAGAAAATATTTAGTTGTCTATTTTTTCCATATCCAATCGAGAAGTAATCACCAAGTTGGTTGATAAACCGTCTGTCAAACGTGTAAATGTGAACTGCAAAGTAATGTACACTGCAGGACTAACAAGTGAAACACGCAAAAGACATAGTCGGATGCCAACGTATCTTCGTATGCGTACCTACCATCGGCGGGCATGCAAACGATAAGAGCTGCGTTTCTCTGTGACATGTAGGACGATCACCAGAGTGCATTAGAACTGTTAGGAAACCTGGTTGAGCATATAATGGCCGTGAACACTTTGTCATATGTACGGTGCTCTTGTTAACAAATTGCGGGTCATATCAAAGACATCTCCATGTAGTGCAGTGCTCTAATTTTTCGAACAAGCTGAAGAAGGTACCACTCTTCTTCTACTCAGAGGTATGCGACATTTTAAACAATTTCATTTAATGTTTGTTTTGAATATAGAAGTTACACATAGACAATTCATTTTTTATTTATGTTACGTTTGATGAAACACAGCACTAACAATGCTTATGTCTGTTAAATATGAATTTTGTTGTTTATCTGCACAACGATTCTACTTTTTACTTAACGTAATCTGACTTTAAAAGGAAAGGTTAGTGACAGAGGCCGCTACATGTAATATTTATTATTGACTACTGCAGTCCATAGGTTTCTTTCTTCAAAGAATGTCATGATCTGTCATCTACACTTGAAGAAGTGCCCTCAGGAGCATTCTAAAAATATACTCTCTGCTATCGCTATATGGTGATGAGCCCTGATTGAGTGCGTCGCTCCCTTCTGGAAGCACGGGTACTAATATTTTTACTGCTATAAATATCACTTGCAATCACGGAGGAAACTCGCTCAAAATGGTTCAAATGGCTCTAAGCATTGTGGGACTTATCATCGGAGGTCAAAAGTCCCCTAGGTCTTAGAACTACTTAAACCTAACTATCCTAAGGACAACACACATATCGATGCCCGAGGCACGATAAGAACCTGCGACCGTAGTAGGCACACGGTTAGACTGTAGCGCCTAGAACGGAGGAAATTGAAGTACATGTTCAATATAACTTGGAACAAGGTGCAGCACTCTCACTGACCAAACCCTGTTATTTGCACCAATAACATAATTTAGTTTCCCTTTCTTCCAGGCCCTCCTTTGCATTTCTTGTATACTCTTACAAGTCGCGGCTAGTTGTTATAAAAACAAATTTTCAGTTGTAAACATGTACATAAAACTCGCCGGAAATACGAGGAAAAAGCGAAAGTTTCGCGCGAACAGGGGAGCCAACCGTGAGCACGAAATATCACCGTAAGTTGACGAATAAAGTATTTAAAATTCATGAAGCTGATGAAAGGCAGAAGTGGAGCGTGGCAGCTTGTGCTGTCCTTAAAATGCATTAATATTTAAAGCATTTAATGTCTAGAATGCCCTTTTTTGCCATCGGTCTTATGACTGGTTTCATAATGCGGCCCGCTACTAATTCCTCTCCTGTGCTATCTTCATCTCAGAGTAGCACTTGCAACCTTCGTCTTCTATTATTTGATGGATGTATTCCAGTCTCTGTCTTCCTCTGCAGTTTTTGCCCTCTACAGTTCTCTCTAGTACCATGGAAGTCATTCCCTCGTGTCATATAATCCTGTCCCTTCTCCTCATCAGTGTTTTCCAGATGTTCCTCTCTTCTCCTATCCTGCACAAAACCTCCTCATCCCTTACGTTATCAGTCCACATAATTTTCAACATTCGTCTGTCGCACCACATCTGAAATGCTTCGATTCTCTTCCGTTCCGGTTTTAATACAGCTCATGTTTCACTATCACAATGCTGTACTTCAAACGTATATACTCAGAAATTTCTTCCTCAGATTAAGGCAGATATCTGATATTAGTAGGCTTCTCTCGACCAGGAATGCCCTTTTAGCCCTTTCTAGACTGATTTTGATGTCCTCCTTGCTCCGTCCTTCCTTAGTTATTTTATTGCCTAGGTAGCAGAATTCCTTAACTTCATCTGCTTCCTGACCATCAATCCTGATGTTCAGTTTCTCGCTACTCCCATTTATAGTACTTCTCATCACCTTCGTCTTTTTTCTATTTACTCTCAATCCATACTCTGTACTCATTAGACTGTTCATTCTGTTCAGCAGATCAAATGGTTCAAATGGCTCTGAGCACTATGGGACGTATCATCTGAGGTCATCAGTGCCTAGAACTTAGAACTACTTAAACCGAGCTAACCTAAAGACATCACACACATCCATGCCCGATGTAGGACTCGAACCTGCGACCGTAGCAGCAGCGTGGTTCCGGACTGAAGTGCCTAGAACCGCTCGGCCGCAACGGCCGGCTCTTCAGCAGATCATGTAATTCTTCTTCACTTTCACACAAGATAGCAAAGTTACCATCGAATCATATAGTTGATATTTTTTCACTTTTAATTTTAATTCCACTCCTGAACGCTTCTTTTATTTTCATCATTGCTTGCTAGATGTACAAACTGAACAGTAGGGGCGAGAGGCTACATCCTTGTCTCACACCCCTTTTTAATACGAGCACTTCGTTCTTGGTCGTCCACTCTCATTATTCCCCCTTAGCTGTTGAACATATTGTATATGACCCGTCTCACGCTATGGTTTACCCCTACTTTTTCAGAATTTCGAACATCTTGCACATTTTTCATTATTGAACGTATTTTGCAGGTCGACAAATCCTATGAACGAATCTTGATTTTTCTCTAGTTTTGCTTCCATTATTAACCGCAACGTCAGAATTGCCTGACTCGTTCCTTTACCTTTCCTAAAGCCAAACTAATCGTCATCTAGGGCGTCATGAATTTTCGGTTCCATTCTTCTGTATATTATTCTGATAAGCAACTTGGATGCATGAGCTGCAAAGCTGATAGTGCGATAATTCTCGCACTTGTAAGTTCTTGCGGTCTTCGGAATTGTGTGGATGTTGCTTTTCCGAAAGTCAGATGGTATGTCGCCAGACTCATACATCCTACATACAAATGTGAATAGTCGTTTTGTTACCACTTCGCCCAAATATTTTAGAATTTCTGATTGGATGCTATCTATACATTCTGCCTTATTTGATCTTGAGTCCTCCACTGCTCTTTTAAATTCTGATTGTAATTCTGGATCCCCTATCTCTTCTAAATCGACTCCTGTTTCTTCTATCACATGAGGCAAATCTTCCCCCCTCATAGAGGCTTTCAATGTATTAGTTTCACCTATCCGCTCTCTCCTCTGCATTTAACAGTGAAATTCCCGTTGCACTTTTAATGTTATCACCCTCGCTTTTAATGTCACAGAAGGTTGTTTTGACTTTACTGTATGCTGAGGCTGTCCTTCCATCAATCATTTTTTTTCGATGTCTTCATGTTTTTCCTGCAGTCATTTCGTCTTAGCTTCCCTGCACTTCCTATTTATTCCTTCCTCAGCGACTTGTATTTCTGCATTCCTGAGTTTCCCGGAACATTTTTGTACTGCTTTCATCGATCAATTGAACTATTTCTTCTGTTAGCCATTGTTTCTTCGCAGTTACCCCAAGTTTCCTTTCCCATCTTCAATGATGGCCATTTTAGTACATTCCTCTTTAACTTTACTGCCCACTGTGCTACGTCTTATTGCTGTATGTATAGCCTTAGAAGACTTATAGCTTACCTCGTCATTCCTTAGTACTTCCGTATCCCACTTCTTTGCGTATTGATTCTTCCTGACTAATTGTCTTAAACTTCAGCCTACTCTTCATCACTACTATATTGTGATCTGAGTCTATATCTGCTCCTGGGTACAACTTACAATCCAGTATCTGGTTTTCTGATTTCGGAATCTCTGTCTGACCATGAAGTAATCAAACTGGAATCTTCCCGTATCGTCCGGTCTTTTCCCAGTGTACCTCCTCCACTTGTCATTCTTGAACAGAGTATTTGCTATGACTAGCTGAAGCTTGGTACAGACCTCAGTTAGTCTTTCTCCTTTGTCATTCCTTGTCCCAAGCCCATATTCTCCTGTAACTTTCTCTTCTGCTCCTTCCCCTATAACTGCATTCCAGTCCCCCATGACTATTACATTTTAATCTCCCTTTACGTACTGTATTACCCTTTCAATATCCTCATATACTTCCTCTCTCTCTTCCTCTTCAGCTTGCAACGTCGGCATGTATACTTGATCTATTGCTGTTGGTGTTGGTTTGCTGTCGATTCTGATAAGAATAACCCTGTCACTTAATTATTCCCGTTAACACACTCTCTGCCCTGGTTTCCTATTCGTAACAAACCCTACTCCATTTATACCATTTTCTGCTGCTGTTGACCATCTGACCAGAAATCCTTGTCTCCTTTTCACTTCACTTACCCCTATTATATTTAGATTGAGCCTTTGCATTTCGCTTTTCAGATTTTCTAGTTTCCCTGTCACACCCACGCTCCGACTCATAGAACGCTATCCTTTCGTTGATTATTCAATCTTTTCCTCATGGCAACCTACCCCGTGCCAGTCCCCTGCCGGAGATTGGAATGGGGGCAATTCCGCAATCTTTTGCCAATAGAGAGATCATCATGACATTTCTTCAATTACATGCCACATGTCCTGTGGATACACATTAACTGTCTTCAATGCAGTGATTTCCATTGCCTTCTTCATCCTCATGACTTTGACCATTCCTTATTCTTCCCACTTTAGGGACAGTTTTGCACACCAAGGAGAAGAGAGTGCTCTGAACCTCTGTCCGCTCCTTCGCCCTCCTTGACAAGGCCGCTGGCAGCACGAGGGTAGACGTTTTATGCAAGAAGTCCTCGGCTGCCAATGGTGATTGTTGATCAAAATTTAAGCAGCGTTCAGATTCTAGCATGGGATCGATGACGTTTTCGTTATTAATTAAAGACGCTACCCCTAGACCACGGATTAATGCTTTTGGGAAACATATTTATCTGGTAAAATACTCTCTAAAGAATGTTTATGACCAAAAAAAGTTTTGGTAATTTGTACCCCGTGAAAGTAGAAAGAAGAGGCACGGGTTCTTTCGCTTCCATTTGTAAATTATTATTTGTTATTTTGTTTGTCGGCACCAGTTGTTGATATACCAACTAGTAACGGCTGCACAACTTGGATTAATCATTGTTGAAGAAACTTTCTTCAATTATTTTACTTGTATTACTCGAGTGTTTCTTGCATCCTCGGTATTCTACGTCAGATGTTAGTTTTATCGACGTTTTTGCACAAAGTCGTTTGTAATCGTTTCTGTCTGACTCGCCACCCGACACTGCTCTGGCGTCCATTATGTCGGCCTGGCACGTCAACTTGCATCTTGCGCCCTATTTACGCAAGCAACCTGCAGGGCTTAGGAACAACGAAACATATGCCCTTCACGTGATCGTCAAAGGAGCGCAACACCATTTGGAAATTCCTTTCCTTGACTGTACTTTTACACTCAAACAGCTACTCAAGAAGGTGCACTGAGTCCAGGGACGAAGTTAAATATTCGCTTACATAAAAAATTAATCTTCTGTACGTTATAACAATGAAACAAGACACCTGACGCCTCTGAGGATACAATTACCTCGCAGTTCTTACGCGATTAGTTTAACTCTGTTTCCAATTAATGTTATCACATTCGCAAGTAATGTTAAACTGTCTTATTATGTCGCATAAAACAGAAATTTTTACCAACTTAAACGGTAATCTCAAGGATTGCACAAGAACGGTAATACGTGTGGGAAACAGATAAGAGAATGCAGCTTAATAGCATTAGTTTCACATGTACAGTGTATGATCGAAAACGTCCGGATTCTCCCAGTGCTACCAGCAGAAAGCTAAGCAAAATAAGTGCGCGACACTTGGAATGGTGTAAGCAGCGGCACCACTGGTCAGTGGATGACTGGAAACGAGTTCTATGGTGTGATGGAGCACGCTGTAATTTGTGGCAATGCGATTGATGAGTTTGCGTTTGGCGAATGCTTGAAGAACGTCAACTGCCATCATGTATAACGCGAACAGCGAAGGACGCAGTAGATCGTGTTACGGTACGGAGCTGTACTACATGGTTAGGTTATAGTCCCCTTACCACGTTAAATGCGGAATATGACAAACACATTTTACAGCATTGTGAACTGTGCATAGTAGAGGAACAGTCTCGAGACGATGGATGTATTAACATGAAACTTCACCTGGTCATAGGCAGCATATGTGAAGCAATGGTTTGTGGACATAACATTCCTGAAAAGGACAGGCCGATCTCAACCGAATGAAACTCCTCTGGGATGAGTTAGGACGATGATATCTCAACCAGACCACATGGTTAGACGTCACTACATTCTCTAGTTTCGGCTCTGTGAGCGAATGCGCTGTTATTCCTCCAAAGACATTCAGACACCTCACTGAAAGTGTCCTCAGCAGTGTTCAAGTCTTCAGAAGATGAAGGGAGGACACGCCACCCCATGTTAACGTGCTTTGATAGGTGTCCCGCCCGCATCTCGTGGTCGTGCGGTAGCGTTCTCGCTTCCCACGCCCGGGTTCCCGGGTTCGATTCCCGGCGGGGGCAGAGATTTTCTCTGCCTCGTGATGGCTGGGTGTTGTGTGATGTCCTTAGGTTAGTTAGGTTTAAGTAGTTCTTAGTTCTAGGGGACTGATGACCATAGATGTTAAGTCCCATAGTGCTCAGAGCCATTTGAACCATTTTTTGATAGGTGTCCGGATACTTTTGATCAGATAGTGTATATGTAGTGAAGTTTGTATTGCTTTGTAAGATGTCGAACATGTCGTAGATGGTAATCGTTTACTAGTTAAGAATAGATTTTAACTTGTACGTTTTTATAGTCTTGTATGTAGTCTTCGCTATAACCGCAGTGTGTACTATTGTACCATAGAATTCCATTCTTAATTTTAACAGCTGTGTTAGACATTTCTCGTAATAAGTCTAAAAGTTGAGCTAATAAAATGAAATGAACTGAGCTGCACCCAGTTCCACTACTACTTTCGAGAATAAAAAATAAAAAAATAGAAAAACCCACATAAAAGGGTGGTAGAGGGAATATAGAATCTTTTTAGATGTTTTTACGTCGGTGAACATAAACCATGTTCAAAATTATTAAGTTTGTTTCATAATATGCACAATGTATACACACACGTCATGAAAAGTGGAAATGTTGTTATGTTAGTATCAACGTCTGTTATACGTTTTATGAATATGTAATTTTTGCCCATACTTGGGATGTTTAAATCGCGACTCTATAACCCACTAAGCCCCTCTTGCCGCAAAACTGTCTTTTTATTCATGTACGACAGTTTTATGGCAATGGGACCGCGTTTTTTCAACTGTGTTGTGGTAGATTCAACGATGTAATGTACTAAGTGGTCAAATCACAAAGTTATTGACGACGGAAGTGACATTCCTAGTACAGAGCAGGAGCTTCTAGTTCCTGCAGTGCCTAGGATCATAAACGCTCGTACATGCAAATCTCTAATCTTGGCAAAAACCGCCATTACACTCCCCCAAAAATTTCCTCACATTTGTCTTATCGGATGAAGTTGATTCGCCGCAAAGTAAACAGTGCTGAAAGGTTATTCTGAACGTCATGAAAGAAACCGGTGCCAGTATACATGAATAAAATGAAACACAGTTTTTTACAAATTTCAATACTGTGGTATGATATAAAACAGTAATTACGAGTAATATGCACTCCATCAATAAGATGCAAAACATATTTGACGCAGTTATATGGTTTTAAATTATGCCGGCAGGTTCTATGTAGAAAGAAAATGCATGCCATTGGGTGAAAATGTGAATACGCCTGGGTGGTCTCTTGCGGAGTTCCAGGTTCAATAATGTGCAATGAACGGTGGGCTCCGAAACAATTCATTGTCAACAGAGCACTGAGTTCGACCAGATTGATGCCAGGGTGCTCCCTGCCTGCGCTGATATCGTCCCCCCGACCCCAGAATATGCCGGAAGATAGTTTCGTATGAAACTACAATGATGAAAATAATAATTTAATGCCGGCAAATTTAGTAATTTATAATGACTTGTGTAGGTAAAACCACACAGGTTCAAATACTTTTTGTGAATGATGTAAGCTCAGCAGACATGAGAGTTTATGTGAATGAAATCTTAATATTCGTTACAATGTTAACGATCACTTAGTAAACTGTCATAAAATGTCCTTCCACCAAGTCTTTGAACCTACAGGTTTGCTTCACAAGATGATGGCAATCCGTTCCACTGTGTGGCGCAGTAACCAGCAGTCGTCTTTACTTTCGAGGCTGATACCCATCTAATCCTAGCAGCCTAGGAGTTACGAGCTACATCAGCACGAAATTCTGGGTTGAGTCTCACAGACTGCAGCGGATGCGTCGTTAGCGGCGGCAGCCTCAAATGAGATCGGGATTCACGTCTCACCTCCGCGAGACTGCGCTTAAGAGCTCCTGCTGACTGCTAATGGCTAGGGCAAGCCATGAGTGCTTATTTTCCCCTGAAGATGAGGACGGGTGTTGGAGGTGTGGACACTTGGATTCAGAACGGTTAATTTACACTTACTGGTGTAGTTATAACTATGCATAAAACATTAGGTAGTAAATTAAGGCCGGCCGCGGTGGTCTCGCGGTTCTAGGCGCGCAGTCCGGAACCGTGCGACTGCTACGGTCGCAGGTTCGAATCCTGCCTCGGGCATGGATGTGTGTGATGTCCTTAGGTTAGTTCGGTTTAAGTAGTTCTAAGTTCTAAGGGACTAGTGACCACAGCAGTTGAGTCCCATAGTGCTCAGAGCCATTTAGTAAGTTAAGTGAAGGCTGGTGAATGCAGAGAAGAAACAACTAAGTCAGTGAGGTGGGTAAATATTAAGGTACTAATGATCACAATATCATCATCCTATATGCGTAGAGTCGTGCGCCACAGTAGATGTACCAAGTGTTAGTGAATGTCTCAACACAGCTGTGGCCGTAGCTTAGGCTGTGCGGAACAGCTACCGTTGCAGCCCAGCAACAGGGCAGCCACAAGTTGGCGTAGGCCGTGTCGGGCAGGGCTGGCGGTGACACTGACAGATTGGCTGTATCGCGGAAGAGCTCCGCTTTTTGGGGGCCGTCTGTGGAGGCTTATGTCCGCAGTGAGCTGCCGGCGGGGCCGGGGCCTGGATACCGGCTAAGTGATTAGCCTCTGGGGCGTTGCCCTGCGCACGCCGCAGCGCGCTCCTCTCGGGGACAGTTCACTCCGGCCTGCCGCAAGTGGTGCACTGGCTCTGACCTCAGCACACAACAGAGAAGTGCTCAGACGTGTTCATATTTTTCTTGGCGTCTCCCATGGCGCCATTTACACATAAAACAAAATTTGAATATGCTACAAAAATGCCTTTTAACGTCGTCGATTTTGACATTTTCTCAAGATTTTGACCCCGAAAAAAAATCACCAAAACACAGTACACTGTAATATAAAGATGTATTTATGCAATCGTCTCCGTTTGTCATCCAATATCGCGCTTTCAAGGAATCGTCTGATTCAGCGTAGATGGCGTGGCAAGGAACGTGGATTTATATCCATACATGATATAAAATTGTAGGTATGTATTATTCGTTTGTCTCTCTCTCTCTCTCTCTCTCTCTCTCTCTCTCTCTCTCTCTCTCTCTCTCTGTGTGTGTGTGTGTGTGTGTGTGTGTGTGTGTGTGTGTGTGTGTGTGTGTGTGTGTGTGCGTGCGCGCGTGCGTGTGTGCGCGTGTGTAAGTATGTATGTATGTTCCATATCTCCTGTTAAATCACTGGACCGAATATAGGCACCCATGTTTGAAGACAGTATCAATTCATGTGTTTAAGTCATCCACTTCTTTTTGAGGAATTCAATTTTGCATGACTCGGTGCAATTAGTAGGTGACAGTTGAGAATGAAACGTAACGATACATCCATTAACCACTTAAATACGTTTGTTTGTATTATCACTTAAGCATTGTGTGCTTACATTATTCCGAAACATAAAAGAACCCAGCATACTGTACGTACAGAACATACAGATGCATTACAACAGAGGCTCCGTGTGGTGACAACCAACGTTGTTACAGACATCGTACCTACGAAGCATGTTCTGGTACACCGTCCCCATCCCACCCAGTGTCTCTTCAATTTCTAGTGTAGTGACCAGCACGCGTGCCAGTAGATCTCTCTCTGTCCTTAAAGGAGTCTCGTAGCAAGGCAGACGTTAACTGACACTAGAAGATCGTCTGACGCAGTACACGTAATCCTGTGCACCCTATTGCTTACCAGGACGAGAATGAGACTTTCTCTCAGCAGAAGTGGACGCGTTGCACTTCTCAAATGAAACCGTCATTGAACGTAAACTTTACATTTCCGCATATGACTTACTATGCAGAATATCACTTTTCATTCCCCGATATAAGTCCTAGAAGCTGGTAATGGTGATTTCTGAACACCACGTATATCCCCTACTATGAGGCAAAATCGCTGTGGGGACAAGAACCACCTACCGTAATTCAGGAGATTTACTGCATGCATAATACATGGCATTTAAATGTACTACTTCTCTGCTAGAAACTGTATTCGCTATAAATTTTGGCAGCAGTTTCCACATGATCCGCCAAATGCACCACAAAAGTATGTGGTGATAACACATGTAGTTTAGAAGGTATGACTTCATACGCACTGAAATTCGTGTAAAACCGCTACATTCAATTTTATTACTTTTTTCTGCTAACTCCATTCGCAACACAGTATCCTCATATGACAGTGATTATACCTACATAATTATATAATTGTGTGGCACATAGATCGGAGGTTAAGACGTCGTAAACACTGAGATGCTTGAGGACCTGCCGCATCATGCATGAGGTAGTAATACATTTTTTCTTTACTACTAAGGCACCTTCCCGGGTTCGATTCTCGGCGGGGTCAGGGATTTTCTCTGCCTCGTGATGGCTGGGTGTTGCGTGATGTCCTTAGGTTAGTTAGGTTTAAATAGTTGTAAGTTCTAGGGGACTGATGACCATAGGTGTTAAGTCCCATAGTGCTCAGAGCCATTTTACTAAGGCACTCTTACACTTAGGTTAACTTAAGGAAATACCTAAGAGGTATCGAGGCTTGTAACGCCTTTCAACTGCCAACTTCAAATGGCTATAGGCGAAAACGATAGTCGACCACAAAGCTATGAAGACGCGATGCTATAGATATGTTTACAAAATCGCGTTGTAGAAGCTCGAAGCAACTTCGCCCATAGTACAGAAACAGTCCGCTGTCATTTTTCTTAATTTGAATACTGAACTCATACACTTGTACATTATGCATACTTCCATGTACACCGTGTTATCAAAACTATCCGGACGCTTACAAAAACATACATTTTTCAACCTTAGATACATCGTGCTACCATCTACTACCAGGCACTCCATATCAGTGACCTCAGTAGTCATTAGACATCGTGAGAGAGCAGTATGCGGCAATTCGCATAACTTCGAAGGTGCTTAGGTGATTGGGGGTCACTTGTGTCATACGCCTGTACGCGAGATTTCCACTCTCCTAACTATCCCTAGATCCACTGTTTCCGATGTGATAGCGGAGTGGAAACTTGAAAGGACACGTACAGCACAAAAGCGTACATGCCGACCTCGTCTATTGACAGACAGAGACCGCCGACAGCTGAAGAGAGTTGTAATGTATAATATGCAGACATCTATCCAGACCATTACACAGGAATTCCAAACTGCATCAGGATCCTCTGCAAGTACTATGACAGTTAGGCGGGAGACGAGAAAACTAAGATTTCATGGTCGAGCGGCTGCTCATAACCTGCATATCACGCCGGTAAGTGCCAAACGACTCCTCGCTTGGTATAAGCAGCATTTAAACATTGGACGACTGAACAGTGAAAAAACGTTATGTGGAGTGACGAATCACGGTACACAATGTGGCGTTCCGTTGGTAGAGAGTGGGTATGGCGAATGCCCAGTGAACGTCTTCTGAAAGCGTGTGCAGTGCCAACAGTAAAATTCGGAAGAGTGGTATTATGGTGTGGTAGTGTTTTTCATGGAGGGGGCTTGCACCCCTTGTTGTTTTTAGTGGCACTATCACATCACAGGCCTACATTGATGTTTTAAGCACGTTCTTGCTTCCCACTGTTGAAGAACAGTTCGGTGATGGCGATTGCATCCTGCAACACGATCGAGTACCTGTTCATAAAGCGCGGCCTGTGGCGGAGTGGGGAGTGGCCGAGCGGTTCTATGCATTACAGTCTGGAACCGCGCGACCGCTACGGTCGCAGGTTCGAATCCTGCTTCGGGCATGGATGTGTGTGATGTCCTTAGGTTAGTTAGGTTTAAGTAGTTCTAAGTTCTAGGGGACTGATGACCTCAGTGCTCCCATAGTGCTCAGAGCCATTTTGGCGGAGTGGTTACGCGACAATAACATCCCAGTAATTGACTGGCCTGCACAGAATCGTGACATGAATCCCACAGAACACCTTTGGGATATTTTGGAACGCCGACTTCGTGCCAGGCCTCACCGACCGACATCGATGCCTATCGTCAGTGCAGCACTCCCTGAAGAATGGACTGCCATTCCCCAAGAAACCTCCCAGAACCTGATTGAATATATGCCTGCGAGAGTGGAAGCTGTCATCAAGGCTAAAGGTGGACTAACATCATATTGAAATCCAGAGTTACCGATGGAGAGCGCCACGAACTTATAAGTCATTTTCATCCAGGTGTTCGGATACTTTTGACCACATAGTGTATGATTGTTTCGTAATATCAAAGGTGTTTTCACGAATACATGGAAATGAAATTTTTTAGATACTTTAGTACAAGCACAGTTCAGTTTTTGTTTGTATTTCTGTTAGAAAACTGGCAAAATAAATACCCGGACAATGCAGGGTTTGTCAGTTTTTTCCTTACTAACTTCAGAAAAATGAACTGTGAAAATCGATTATATGTGAAACTGTTCACCAGTCGGAGGATCGAATTCGAATCCTCTTCATGCAACACAACTTATTCCCTCACGTTCAGTCTACACATGGAAAAAGCAATAAGGAAAAATACACTAAGGCTGAGAACAGGATTACATTCGAAGATCATGTGTTCACGGAGAAAGCGAGGAAAAATGACAGGGCCTTTTGAGTAGAATGAACACTCTAAAGAGCACAAACGATTGTTTGAGAGTAAACGGAAGAAAGATAAAAATGATGAGGAGCAGCAGAATTCAGATTGGGGATAAACTTAAAGCCAAGATTGGCGGCCACGCAATAAATTAAAATACCTTGGATGCATAAAAAAACACAGAGTGTGACCCATAGAGTGTTCGTAGCAGACACTGCACGCGGCAACTCCAGGCAGACTGCCCTGGCTAGTGACAGGAAACAGGGCGCATGAAATAAAATTAATCCAGAAAATCTGCTTACAGCTTCATGACGCTGACTAGATTAAAGGGTTATTGGTACCAAGCAAGAACCCACTGACTGCGCAATTAAAAGTGAAATCTGGTTTCGCAGGACAGAGTGGATCAAGTTGTGGAAAGGGGCCAAGGTCAATTACTGTTAGTTATACAATAACACACACTACTTTATTCCTCAAACCAACGCACATTCTCTTTAAAACAACAAAGATCAATTCACGGCTGAGGGCCCAAGTAACTTCTCCAGAATAAGTTTAAATGATTGCTTTTCAAACATCAGGATTTAGAGTAACGGCTGAAGGCCTTACTTAAGTAAAATACAATATCTTCTCTGCTAAAGGCCGAAATAATATTTCAGATCAGTTAAGGAAATTCTTTAAAAGCCAAACATTTACAAATTCTGGCTAAAGGCCATATAAAGGAAAATTCTAGCTAAATCTCCGGCTGAAAGCCCAAATTAAAAAAATTTCTTTACGTAATAAAAGAGAGACCTTGAAGATAAGTCTTTACACAGTACAACAGAAAAACATATTAAGAAGACTTGAATATCTGGTCGGCTGAAGGCCCAGGCAATTACATAAGGATAATTGAACATAACCTTCAGATAAACATTTACAGAACACGGCTGAAGGCCGTATCAGGAATTCAAAATAATTAAAGAGAAACTAACTTTGTTGTTGTTGTTGTGGTCTTCAGTCCTGAGACTGGTTTGATGCAGCTCTCCATGCTACTCTATCCTGTGCAAGCTTCTTCATCTCCCAGTACCTAGTGCAACCTACATCCTTCTGAATCTGCTTAGTGTACTCATCTCTTGGTCTCCCTCTACGATTTTTACCCTCCACACTGCCCTCCAATACTAAATTGGTGATCCCTTGATGCCTCAGAACATGTCCTACGAACCGATCCCTTCTTCTGGTCAAGTTGGCCACAAACTTCTCTTCTCCCCAATCCTATTCAATACTTCCTCATTAGTTATGTGATCTACCCATCTAATCTTCAGCATTCTTCTGTAACACCACATTTCGAAAGCTTCTATTCTCTTCTTGTCCAAACTATTTATCGTCCTTGTTTCACTTCCATACATGGCTACACTCCATAGAACTACTTTCAGAAACGACTTGCTGACAATTAATATTCGATGTTAACAAATTTCTCTTCTTCAGAAACGCTTTCCTTGCCATTGCCAGTCTACATTTTATATCCTCTCAACTTCGACCATCATCAGTTAGTTTGCTCTCCAAACAGCAAAACTCCTTCACTACTTTAAGTGTCTCATTTCCTAATCTAATTCCCTCAGCATCACCCGGCTTAAGAGAAACCTTACAGGCAAGGATTTACATATTAAATCCACAGATTGTGAAACAAACGCGGATGAAGGCCTAAATACAAAGCAACAAGAATTTTGAATGCAACACGGCTGAAGGCCTAATCTTAAAGTTATTACGAAGTTCAGCTGAAGGCCATATACTAAACATAAAGCAGACAATGTTAATACACCGCTGAAGGCCTGGCGCATTACCTGTGAGCAAATAAATAGACAATGACAAACAACAAACAGTGGTGCTCCGAAGTGTTCCAAGGTTCAGCCTGCAGACGAAACTGTAACCACAATTTAGGTGAGGCATACAGCCAAGCTTAACGCTAAACAATGCACGCACGACCTACGGATGGCTGATGAACCAACCAAGCACCTAATCAATTCCCTTCCACCCGACCAACAACACGACAACCCAAGGTGCCAGCGAAGACGAGGATCGCAGCAGCATTATTTCTTAATAACTGGCATACAAACACAGTCAAGGCAGAACAAACACTCAAAGAGATAAAGAGAACAACACCAAACTGTCGGACTGCACGTCGTGCCGAACTACGCTAACGATCGGGGAAGGTAACCACAACGTTAACGCCACAAGGCTGAAGATACCGCTGGTGCACTTCACTAATAAATTATAATCATTTTTAAGGTTAAACACCATACAGGGAGATGGCTGAAAAATTTTGCAGACTCCAACACACCATAATGCTGCTGCTTGCGGAGACATCCCAGGATGTAACAACCAGCAATCAACGAAGAGATGTCACAATGGTTGAACTTTCATGACAGGTTCACTGATTACTCATCTCCAGCGTTCAGGTGCGGTGGACGACGAACTTAAGCAGTTCTCGCAGCTGGTGCCACACAACTCCAACCGCGCGTGCACGGCGCCAGAGGCCCCAGCCTGATCACACGCCACTGAGACTTCCTCGCTCCTCCGCCGCAACCGACCTACTGCCACACACACCATAACACAGAAATATAACTGCCACACCAAAGAAGTTACAGCAGTACAAATATCGATAAACGCTGCTACTGCCACTGATGAAGGCAAGTCAGTAACTCATTCAGATAGTAACTGAGGGAGGAATAAGACGCCACTCTATGGTGACAAAATGTCCAAATAGAGGAACGGCATTAACGCGAGCCGATCACGTTTCAAAAGCAACTCCATAATTAGATCGGTCTATTTCAGTATTATTATTACTTTTTCTGGCCTAAAAACACCACCTGTGTCATGCCTACATTGTAAATTTTCGGGTGGAATGGTTAAACGGTTTTCGATTTCACCATTCAGTTAACGCTAAGACCGTTTCCAATGGTGAATTTTCTTGAAGATGGGGCCGTTACTTTCAGACGTGATCAGAGATCACGTTGGCCTTTAGCCACACCAACTGCACGTGCATTCGGAGAAATGGCATCCAATCGAGCCCTGTAATCTAATGTTCAAACAGTCGGACCATACCACCACAGAAACTGTTAGCGCCTTCTCCTCACGGTTAAGTTAGCTAGAGCACCACTTTGCCTATGGTGAAAGAGTATTATGGTTGGCGGCCGAGATAACAAAAGTACGGAAAACCATCTGTGGGGTTCAGTTGTATACAGCGATTTGAAGATGTTATCTCTAACAATACCAAGAGATATTCCACAAAGAGCATTACCAAAGGGTCCGGTACATTATGTTCACCCTAAAAATAATTTTCAAAAACCCAGAATTCAATAATTGTTTTTAAATTATACTAAAAATGCTGTTTTAACAAATACTGACGTTTAAATGGAGTTCAGAAGCTGAAAATATGAAAATACCTTTTAAAACACTCTTAGCAGTATGAACGCACTTTCTATGACTTTATGACCTCCACAAGAAATTTTAAAAATCTAAAGTTCTTTCATTGTTGTTGACTTTTACTCTCTAAATATTTTTTAAAGAGACTAGACGATTAAGTAAGGCCTAGAACATGGAAATACTGAATACGACATTCAGTGGGGAAAGTGACATCTACTACATGAGACTACAATATTTCGGTTAAGTTTAACTGAGAAATTTATGTTCTGGTAGAAGAGCTCATTAAAAACAATAAATATTGTTTTCAAAATTTTAAAATATGAAGTAACCGACTAAATATTTTCGAAAATTGGACGAATAATACCTCTTCCCCCCTTTGCATTGTGAGTGTTAAAACGTGTCGCTTCGTGAGTAAACGCAATGTGAAAGTTACGACTACCTTTTAACACGGCTGTCTATCATCACCTTGGAAGCAACAACGTAAATGGACCAGATAGGAGTCGACAAACATGATGGCTGATACGAAGCTTGCAGTAACTGCAGTGGTTGCTCCCGTGGAGTCACAGCGAATGGTTCGCTAACCCAAAGAACCTCGAATCCGTCAGCAGTAGTGCAGTAAGATTCAATTTGCTGCCCGTGTTTCTGCTAGCGTATCTCGATTCCTCGGTTCCCAGGACACGCATTTCCCATTTTAGAGGTTCAGCTCCCACCATTAGCTCTTACATTTCATTGTCATTATTGAACTTCTTAATGTGTTTGTTATATGTAATACCTAGCGTACAACACAAAGGCAGCTCGCGAAGTCATTTGTAATTGTAGCTAGTCATATGTAATAGTATGAAAGGCTATCTCAGTTTATGATCCTTTTCGTGTAAAATGCACTTTCATATTTAAATTCACTGAAGGCCCTCACTTACAGTAGCTTTTGCTACAGCTTTCTTTTTTTCAAATAAGTCTATAAAATGCTTGACTATAAAGCAGTGCACGTAGGTGAAGAAGGATTGTGCCTTTGCTGTCTAGGGACAAAAGAGCACAAGCCGAGTGGCGCTCTAACTACCTGACAGGGGAAAGGTATTAGGTCATCCTTCTTTTTTTCATCTCATTCGTCGCGATCACGGTAATACTGCTTAGCGGGATTAGCCGTGCAGTCAAAAGCGCTGCAGTCATGGACTGTGCGGGTGGTCTCGGCGGAAGTTCGAGTCCTTCCTCGGGCATGGGTGTGTGTGTTTGTCCTTAGGGTAATTTAGGTTAAGTAGTGTGTAAGCTTAGGGACTGATGACCTTAGCAGTTAAGTCCCATAAGATTTCACACACAATCGAACATTTGAACGGCAGTACTCCTTTACCAGCGGCTGATAAAACCCCCAGTCGCTACAAGATCGACATAAAAATACGCCAGCACAGGCGAAGAGAGCATTTCTGGTCAAAAGAAGTCTACTAATGTGAAACATCGGCTTTCATTTGATGTAGAAATTTCTGAGAGTGTACGTCTGGAGACAAAATTCGTGTGAAAATGAATCATATGCTGTGGGGAAATCGGAACAGAAGAGAATCGAAGCATTTGAGACGAGGTGCTATACACAGTACTTGAAAATTAATATAAATAATATAAAATAATATAAAAGAAATGATAAGCTCTACCCGGAATCTTCAGGGAGAAGAACATACGGAAAACATTGACGAGAGTAAGAATTACAATGATAGGACATGTGTTAAGACATTAAGGAAAAACTTCCCTGGTCATCAATGAGCTGCAGAAACTGAACCTAAAGGAGAACAGAGATTAGTATACATCCAAAAGACAACTACTCTGAGATGAAAAGATTTTTACTAGAGAGGACTTTATGGCGGGACGTATCAAACCAGTCAGTAACATGTAAAAGACGTCATCTCTGAATCTCGATCTCGATTTTACTAATGTACCACGAAGTGCAGACCTGCTCATAAAATATTAAGGGCTAAAACCGACATTAATGGGCATCACAGCCTTGATAAACCTGAAGAAAGACTTCGTTCCACGAGGCTATATTTAAAAACTGTGCTTCCTCAGGCACAATTAGTTTCGAGCGTTGATGACTTTGAAGTTGCATCTGTAATTATTGTGGATATATCATCCTCGTGAAATAGAAATGAAAGTCCTACGTCATGCGTGATTGTGCACAGCAGGGTCGGCAAATAAAATCTGTCACAATCACGCACGACATACGACATTTATTTATTTTTATTTAACTATGATGATGCATCCACATCTGTTAGAGATTTACTTGAAAATTAACCAAGCTCGACACTAGTAGTGGCCAATAAGGAACAACGAAAATATAGTCTGCTGGAACGATGTTTTTTTTTTTTCAACCTGCAAACGGTCAGAGGGGCGACCAAGTTAAACATAATCGACACTTAGTAGAAGTTTCGTTATTTGTTCCGACTGTGACTTCTACCGGTGGCTAGTATTAGGCTGAATAGGTTTGTTTATCTCACTGAAGTTGATACGAAACTATATGAAAACTTGTCCAGTTGCTAGTCAGCAAGGACTGGCGCAGTGAAGTAACAGTGTTTGAATTATTCTCCACCCAACCTATATACACACTTCAAAAATAATTTTGCACCACCGCGGTTCGCCAAACTCCTGAAGATTGACGTTGACTGCAACTGCGCATACTGTTTCACAGACAAAGTCCCTGTGACAGAGGGTCCGACAGCCGATCAGTTCCAATCATTCCACTAGGAAGGAGGTACACGGCTCGTATTGTCTGTAATTCAACCATACCTAGACGGTCAATACCGCAGTTCGATCGCGTCCGTATTGTTACTTTGTGCCGGGAAGGGCACATAACAAGGGATGTGTCCAGGTGTCTCGGAGTGAACCAAAGCGATGTTGTTCGGACATGGAGGAGATACACAGAAACTGTCGATGACATGCCTCGCTCAGGCCGCCCAAGGGCTACTACTGCAGTGAAGGACCGCTACCGACGGATTATGGCTCGGTGGAACCCTGACAGCAACGCCACCATGTTAAATAATGCGTTTCTGCAGCCACAGGACGTCCTCAAACTGTGCGCAATACGCTGTATGACGCGCAACTTCATTTCTGATGTCCATGTCGAGGCTCATCTTTGCAACCACGACACCCTGCAGCGCGGAACAGGTGGGTCCAACAAGGTGCCAAATGGACCGCTCTTCACCTAGGAGTGTTGCATGTGGCTTCAACAATACAATCGTCGGAGACGTGTTTGGAGGCAACCCGGTCAGGGTGAACGCCTTAGACACATTGTCCAGCGAGTGCAGTAAGGTGGAGCTTCCTTGCTGTTTTGGGGTGGCATTATTTGGGGACGACGTACGCCACTGGTGGTCATGAAATGCACCGTGACGCTTGTACGATATGTGGATGTCATCCTGCGGGCGATAGTGCAACCATATCGGCAGCATATTGGCCAGGCATTCACCTTCGTGGACGAGAATTCGCACCCTCATCGTGTACATATTCTGAATGACTTCCTACAGGATAACGACAT
The DNA here is from genome assembly GCF_023897955.1 of Schistocerca gregaria. NCBI lineage: Eukaryota > Metazoa > Arthropoda > Insecta > Orthoptera > Acrididae > Schistocerca > Schistocerca gregaria. The sequence goes on along the minus strand of NC_064922.1, from coordinate 726,602,534 downwards.
CGCTCGAATAGTGTGGTCACCATGTTCTCCAGACATGAACGGTATCACACACGCATGGGGTACACTGAAAAGGGCTGTTTATGGACGACGTGACCCACCAACCACTGTGAGGAATGTACGCCGAATCGCCGTTGGGGAGTGGACAATCTGTAACAACAGTGCCTTGATGAACTTGTGGATGGTATGTCACGACGAAAACAGGCATGCATCAATGCAACAGGACGAGCTAATGGGTATTATGGGTGCCGGTGTGTACAGCAATCTGGACAACCACCTATCCTGAAGATCTCGCTTTATGGTGGTACAACATGCAATGTGTCGTTTTCATGAGCATTAAAAGGGGCGGAAATGATGTCTATGTTGATCTCTATTCCAATTTTCTGTACAGGTTCCGGGACTCTCGGAACGGAGGTGATCTAAAACTTTGTTTGATGTGTGTATATATACTTTTACTTAAGCTATTATGGGCTGCACATATACTGCCGAGCTCCTGAAACATTAGTATTGGATGCTCGTGTTAGATTGACTTCTTACTAGCTACAATATATGACTATGTGTTGAAAAAAGACCTTTGTACATATTGCTTTGTCTGGTTTTAGTGATTTAACGTGTATTGTTACATTTACTTTTTATTTCTGTGCCTATAGTCCACGTCAATACCGTGTAAACTGTATTTGTAACTTAATACTACCGTCGTTCCACGCAGCGTCTGTTAATGGCCGGTTGCCACATCATGTTGCCGATCTCTTCGCCACTGCAAAGGGTCTCTAACGAGGTGGTCAGGCTTGAGGTGCTTCATTTAAGAGAGGTTGCTGCCTTGTAACAGTACAGTACTTACTTATGCGCAGCGTACTGCCTACACATTGCACTCACTAGCTCGCCAACACGCTCATCGTAAATTGGCCCGTAGCAGCTCCTGTTGACACACGCTAACACGCAATGTGATACGATGGCAGGGATGAGAGTGCGGTTTATTGCATGAAAAAATAAGTTACACAAGGCCCACGCTAATAACCTTTAGACATTTAATCTGTAAGTCAAACGCTCACACTAAAATTATAGAAGATCACAAGCATTGATTAAAAGCTTGCAAAATCCTTTAACGACGCCAAGGATTCGATAAAGCAATGTCAGATCAAAAGCCTTTGAAAGCGCCACCCAAAATAAATGAAAAACCATGTAATTCCAAAAAATGTGTGCTAATGGTTCAATTAACAAACTCCTGGGCTTCAAACCTGCAATAACTGCATTAAGCATTAACAAAGGAGTCAAAGGCACTGTTTGCATTAATACGAAAGAAAATAATTTTTTCTGTTTTTAGAAGGTTACCAAAAAGTTAAAATAATTTAATCAGGCTACCTTCCATTCTGAAAGTGGATACACTCAGCGACTGTATGTGACTCATAAATTACAAGGGGCAGCAATCAGTCGTCCTTTTTAGATTGTATTATGCAAATCCAGATTTCGGCTAGTAGCTAGAGATTCTCAATGCGCTATTTTTTATTCTCTATTCATGTAAGTTCCTTTTGTTCGAATTCAAAGAACTGGGACTGACGCCCGAACAACAGGGACTTACATGAACTGAAAACAAAAAATAGCGCATTGAGAATGGCTAGCTACTAGCCAAAATCTAGATTTGCATAATAAAAATTAAAAAAGACGACTCATTGCTGCACTCTATAATTTATAAGTCAAAACAATTTATTATAATTTTTTTTTAAATCTCAGCGACCAACTTAATTCCAACATGATTCCACGGACACAGGATAAACTGCATTGGTTTTTTTAAACAAAACTTCTCAGGCAGTAACTGACGAACGTCAAGGCTTCACCCTGAGAATCTTGCCCCAAAAGACTGCTTTTCACATGGCCACCCCTATAAGTTTTACACAGGTGGGCAAAAAGTGTTAGGTTTCAGAGCTAAAAGACAGATAAACAGCAATGTTAGAAACACGCAGAAGTACCATTAAAAGAATTAGAAACTATTTACCAATGAATAGTCAGCTAACATATCACACCTTTTATCTCACAGAGCGTCTTTAAGCGATCACCGACTCTGGCTGTTTAATGCAGACATTGTTTATTGAAAATACCGCTCGGGTGGTGCAATAGCTTAACACTGGAGGAGGAGATTAGTGTTTAACGTCCCGTCGACAACGAGGTCTTTAGGTCTTTAGAGCCGGAGCACAAGCTCAGATTAGGGAAGGAGAGGGAATGAAATCAGCCGTGCCCTTTCGAAGGAACCATCCCGTCAATTGCCTGAAGCGATTTAGGAAAATGAGGGAAACCTCAATCAGGGTGGCCGGAGGCGGGTTTGAACCGTCATCCTCCTGAATGTGAGTCCAGGGTGCTAACCACTGCGCCACCTCGCTCGGTAGCGCCACCGAAGACATACACAAATTAACACTGATACACCCTTAAAGAAACAAACAAAACTGTGACTGGCCACTGAAAAACTCACGAGGGTTCCTAAATTCAGTTACCTTTGGCATAACCCAGTTATTATCAGATTCAGCAGGCAAAACCTCACCATCAACCTGTAGTGTGATAGTAATAACAGCTCACGGTCTCCCGCCAGCGACTTCGTGGCGAAATTACCTTGCTTCAGTGGGTTCGATGTTCCGTACCGGCTATAGAGATGCCACTAATGGAATGACAACTTTGCCTGTAGCTACCCTTCGCATAGCCACGTCTTAAGATGAAAACCTGTTGCCGTGCCACATCAACGCACACCACAGTTGAGGACAACCCTTTCGTGTTTCTGCTGCTAGAGAACTAACCACCACTCTTCGGCCAAGCCCCAAACTTCATTTTTACACGACGTCTTCAGATCGCCTAACCGAAAACAGCATGCTCTTGCGGTGCACCAGTGAACGCTAAGTCAATGCATTACCGTTGGCTTACCCACGCTATGTCGATATGAACGTATCATATTGGATACTGGGTCATGAATGCTCTCGTTGCCTGTGCAATTCTACTTCGTACACGGGACGGTTACTGAACTATACAAAATGAAATCGTCATAACTTCCGAACTGTTTGCGTTAGGATGTCCAAACTGCAAGGTTGGCCGCGGGACATGGTGGAGATTAGTATGGTTTGTCTTACCGACGAAGCCCACTTTCATTTGGTTGGGTTCGTCTATAAGCAAAATTAGTTCATTTGGAAGACAGAGCCTGCAATTCACGCTCGAGATATCTATTCACCCACAACTGGTGACTCTGTGGTGTGCAATTTCTAGTTACGGAATAATCGGTCTGATATTCCTCGATGGCACAGTGACTACCAAACGGAACGCTAGGGATTTGGAAGATGATTTCGTCCCCATTATCGAAAATGATTCTGATTTCGACATTATGTGGTTCGTTCAAGACGGAGCTCGACCCCATCGAAGTAGAAGAGTGTTTGATGTCCTGAAGGAGTACTCTGGGGTCCGTAATCTGGCTCTGGGCTACCCAGACGCCACTGACATGGACCTCGGTGGCCGCCATATTCTCCGGATCTGAACATATGCGACTCCTTTTTGTGGGGCTGTATGAAAGACAAGGTGTACAGCAATAAACCCAAAACCACTGCTTATCTGAAAAGAACCATTCAGGATGTCATCAACACCATCGGTGTCCCGACCCTTCAGCAGGTCACGCAGAATTTCACTATTCGTGTGCGCCAGTTGCAAGCGTATCGATCGAACGTGTCATAACCTAAATCCGATTACCTGTCGGAATATTTACATCTTGAATAAAGTGATTGAACGCAGTAGTTTGTAACAAATTTATGCTTGTTTTCATATAGTTCAATTATTGTCAATCTGTATGTCCTCCTTGGTTCCTAGACAGCAGAATTCCTGATCATTAGTTTTGTAAACAAGTTTCTCGGTATTCTCATTTCTGCAGCTACTCATTACTTTCGTCTTTCTTCGGCTTACTTTCGATCCATATTCTTTAATCATTGCATTGTTCTTTCCATTCAATAGATCTTGCAGTTTTTCTACATATTCATGGAGGACAGAATCTCATAAGCTAATCTCATCAGTGATACCCGTTCAGATTGAATTTTAATCCCATTCTTGAACCAGTCTTTTATTTCCTTCACGGCTTCTTTGATGTACAGGGCGAAGCACTATACCCCTAGTTTACCCCCTTTTTAATCCGAGCACTTCGTTCTCAATCTGCTAGTCTTTTGTTTCCTCTTGGTTCTTCTACTTTTGTACATCACCTCCTTTACTTGTAGAGTACTCCTATTTCCCTCAAAATTTCGAACGTCTTACACCATTTCACTTCATTAAACCCTCCATCGAGATCGACTTATCCTACGAAAGAGTTTTGACATTTCTTCATCCTTGATTCCATTGTCTAGCACAACGCCAGAATTCCTCTCTGCTGCCTTTATCTTCAAGAAGATCAAAGTAATCGACAAATAACAGTTCCTCAATTTTCTTTTCCATTCTTCTGTGCACTACTATTGCCAGCAACTTGAATGCATTATCTATTAAGTTAATTGTGCGATAGTTTTTGCATCTGCTCGTACCATAATCGGAACTGAGTGGCTAATATTTTTCCGAAAGTCTGATGGCATGCCGCCAATCTCATTGGTTCCACACATGAACCTGGATAGTTGTTTGGTTGGCACTTAGCCCAATGATTATAGAAATTATGATGGAATGTTATTTATCCTTTCTGTTTTATTTAATCTCGAGTCTTCCAATACTCTTTTAAATTCTGACTCTAGTGCTGGATATCCTCTCTCTTAAATACAGAATGTCTTCTTCTGTCACGTCATCACACACTCCTTCCTCCTCATGTTGTTGTTGTGGTCTTCAGTCCAGAGACTGGTTTGATGCAGCTCTCCATGCTACTCTATCCTGCACAAGCTTTCTCATCTCCCAGTACCTACTGCAACCTAAATCCATCTGAATCTGATTAGTGTATCCCTCTCTTGGTCTCCCTCTACAATTTTTACCCTCCACGCAGCCCTCCAATATTAAATATGTGATCCCTTGATGCCTCAGAACATGTCCTACCAACCGATCCCTTTTTTTAGTCAAGTTGTGCCAGAAATTTCTTTCTCCGCATTTCTATTCAGTACCTCCTCATTAGTTATTGTGATCTACCCATCTAATCTTCAACATTCTTCTGAAGCACCACACTTCGAAAGCTTCTATTCTCTTCTTCTCTAAGCTATTTGTCGTCCAAGTTCCACTTTCATACATGGCTACACCCCTACAAATACTTTAAGAAACGACTTCCTGACACTTAAGCCTCTACTCGATGTTAACAAATTTCTGTTCTTCAGAAACGCATTCCTTTCCATTGCCAGTCTACATATTATATGCACTTTACTTCGACCATCATCAGTTATTTTGTTCCCCAAATAGCAGAACTCATTTACTACTTTAAGTGTCTCGTTTCCTAATCTTATTCCCTCAGCATTAAACGATTTTATTCGACTACATTCCATTATCCTATTTTTGGTTTTGTTGATGTTCATCTTATATCCTCCTTTCAAGACACTATCCATTCCGTTCAACTACTCTTCCTGGTCCTTTACTGTCTCTGACACAATTACAGTGTCAGCGGCGAACCTCAAAGTTTTTAGTTAATCTCCATGGATTTTAATTCCTACTTTGATTTTTTCTTTTGTTCCCTTTACTGCTTGCTCAATATTCATATTGAATAGCATCGGGGATAGGCGACAGACCTGGCTCAATCCCTTCCCAACCACTTCTTCCCTTTCATGCCCTCGACTCTTATAACTGCCATCTGGTTTCTGTACAAATTGTAAATAGCCTTTCCCTCCCTGTATTTTACCCCTTTCTCTAAGCCTACAAACGATAGAAAAGTAGGTATGCCTTTCCTTAATCTATATTCTAAGATAAGTCGTGGATTCAGTATTGCCTCACGGGCTCCAACATTTCTACAGAATCCAAACTGATCTTCCCTGAGGGCGGCTTCTACCTGTTTTTCCATTCGTCTGTAAAAAATTCGTGTTAGTATTTTGCAGCAGTGCCTTATTAAACTGATAGTCCGGTTATTTTCATATCTGTCATCACCTGCTTTCTTTGGGATTGGAATTATTATATTCACCTTGAAGTCTGAGGGTATTTCGCCTGTCTCATACAACTTGCTCACCACATGGTAAAGTTTTGTCAGGGCTGGCTCTCCCAAGGCTATCATTAGTTCTAATGGAATGTTGTCTACTCTCGGGGCCACATAGAGGCCTTCAATGTACTGTTTCCACTTACCTGCTCTCTCCTCTGCGTTTAACGGATGAATTCCCAACGCTCTCTTAATGTTGCCTCCCTTGCTTTTAATTTCACCAAAGGCTGGTTTCACTTTTGTACATATTGAGTCAGTGTTCACTATGATCATTTCTTTTTCGATTTCTTCACATTTTTCATGCAGACATTTCGCTCTCCTACACTTTCTTTTTATTTCATTCTTGTTTGATACTGCTGTATTTCTAGTAACTCCACATTGACCTTAATTTGAGAAAGACACTACTAAGAATGTATGTCTTTATCACTGAATCGTACGGAAAAAATGTTGGACCCTGGCAAAACCGGAAGTTAACTTAATCTATGCGTTTGCGGTATGGTATTGCCACAGGATTTCGAAAACTAAGCCGAATTGGTACGAAATGAAGGGGTCCTTCACAGACTCGGCGAGGTAAGGAGAATGTGAAAACCGCTAAGTATAAGAAGGTACAGGATGATACGACATCTTTTTATGACATCAGGGGACAACTTCCATTGCACTAGATGGAGCCGTGGAGGGCAACAGCTGTATGTGAATGCAGGGATTGGAAAATACCCCAAGTAATTCAAGAAGATAGAGAGAGAGGTCGGTATGAGAGAAAAGGCTATGGTTTCAGGCAACAGATTAGTCACAAGACTGATAACACAAATCGTATCTAAGTTACACATAGTGCTGAGAGTTATCTCATTTTTTATGATAAATAAGAATTTTGGTATGTCGAAGTTTTTATATTCACCTTGACCTAGTTCTATATTCTTTCGTCTTCTGACCTACAACATACCAGGAGAAAACATTTTATTACAATCTGCGTAGCTCTACGACGAGTGTACATGTGGAGAAACACAGTAACCAGATCACAATATTTTTGAATACCTTTTGGAAATATATAACTGTGCATTATTCGCACCAACGTCGCAAGAGAACATTTCATTTATAATAAAATGGTTCAAATGGCTCTGCGCACTATGGGACTTAACATCTGAGGTCATCAGTCCCCTAGAGCTTAGAACTACTTAAATCTAACTAACCTAAGGATATCACACACATCCATGCCCGAGGCAGGATTCGAACCTGCGACCGTAGCAGTCACGTGGTTCCAGACTGAAGCGCCTAGAACCGCTCGGTCACCACGGTCGGCTCATTTATAAAAGAAAGGATGCCACATTAGCTTGTCAAATGCATAAAGCAGAATAAATAAAATGTTAATAGCACCAACAGTGTGCCCTGGAGTGGAAAGGAGTTCCTCTCTGGAGCGTTTATAGCTACGGCCCCTCAGGGAAGATTGAGCGGGGATGCGGTGCAAGGACAACCGGTAGCAAACATGTGGAGTGAGCGAGCCATTACATTGCTTATTAAATAGTCTTTGAAATACAACAAACAATGTACGCGCTATAAACACTGAAATAGAAAGGGTAGTTATTATATAATAGACAGCTTACATTTCGAACTAAGCGGTAACAACCAAAAGAATTTACATCGTATCCCAACTTATGGCAAAGAATGTTAGTTCACCTGAATCAGCAATTCAATTGTATCGTACGTAACAATAATTATAGCTTATTTATGCCTGCTCTTAATAAATACATCTGTAAATTGGCTCCTCTGATAATCTAAGGCAATGCAGTTATGGACCGTGCGGCTGGTTCCGGCGGAGGTTCCAGTCTCCATCGGGCATCGTTGTGTCTGTTTGTCCTTAGGATAATTTAGGTTAAGTAGTGTGTAAGCTTAGAGACTGATGACCTCAGCAGTTAAGTCCCATAAGATTTCAAAGATGTACAAAGCTTATGAAACTGCGGTATAAAAATGACCAGTCTGCTTTATTCTACTAATTAAATATGTTCTTATTACATTTGATGACCCATTCGTCACTAAAAGAGCCCCTCATATTTGTAGTACTCTATCCATAGATGCACACTGTTTTGAAGCATATAAAATTTTCTTATTTTTAGTGCCAATTTTATTTTTTCAAGACTAATATTAGAGCTGTAATTCTAAGGTACACTGCTGGAAATTGAAAAAAGCACACATTGACACCGGTGTGTCAGACCCACCATACTTGCTCCGGACACTGCGAGAGGGCTGTACAAGCAATGATCACACGCACGGAACAGCGGACACACCAGGAACCGCGGTGTTGGCCGTCGAATGGCGCTAGCTGCGCAGCATTTGTGCACCGCCGCCGTCAGTGTCAGCCAGTTTGCCGTGGCATACGGAGCTCCATCGCAGTCTTTAACACTGGTAGCATGCCGCGACAGCGTGGACGTGAACCATATGTGCAGTTGACGGACTTTGAGCGAGGGCGTATAGTGGGCATGCGGGAGGCCGGGTGGACGTACCGCCGAATTGCTCAACACGTGGGGCGTGAGGTCTCCACAGTACATCGATGTTGTCGCCAGTGGTCGGCGGAAGGTGCACGTGCCCGTCGACCTGGGACCGGACCGCAGCGACGCACGGATGCACGCCAAGACCATAGGATCCTACGCAGTGCCGTAGGGGACCGCACCGCCACTTCCCAGCAAATTAGGGACACTGTTGCTCCTGGGGTATCGGCGAGGACCATTCACAACCGTCTCCATGAAGCTGGGCTACGGTCCCGCACACCGTTAGGCCGTCTTCCGCTCACGCCCCAACATCGTGCAGCCCGCCTCCAGTGGTGTCGCGACAGGCGTGAATGGAGGGACGAATGGAGACGTGTCGTCTTCAGCGATGAGAGTCGCTTCTGCCTTGGTGCCAATGATGGTCGTATGCGTGTTTGGCGCCGTGCAGGTGAGCGCCACAATCAGGACTGCATACGACCGAGGCACACAGGGCCAACACCCGGCATCATGGTGTGGGGAGCGATCTCCTACACTGGCCGTACACCTCTGGTGATCGTCGAGGGGACACTGAATAGTGCACGGTACATCCAAACCGTCATCGAACCCATCGTTCTACCATTCCTAGACCGGCAAGGGAACTTGCTGTTCCAACAGGACAATGCACGTCCGCATGTATCCCGTGCCACCCAACGTGCTCTAGAAGGTGTAAGTCAACTACCCTGGCCAGCAAGATCTCCGAATCTGTCCCCCATTGAGCATGTTTGGGACTGGATGAAGCGTCGTCTCACGCGGTCTGCACGTCCAGCACGAACGCTGGTCCAACTGAGGCGCCAGGTGGAAATGACATGGCAAGCCGTTCCACAGGACTACATCCAGCATCTCTACGATCGTCTCCATGGGAGAATAGCAGCCTGCATTGCTGCGAAAGGTGGATATACACTGTACTAGTGCCGACATTGTGCATGTTCTGTTGCCTGTGTCTATGTGCCTGTGGTTCTGTCAGTGTGTTCATGTGATGTATCTGACCCCAGGAATGTGTCAATAAAGATTCCCCTTCCTGGGACAATGAATTCACGGTGTTCTTATTTCAATTTCCAAGAGTGTAGTTTGGCCTCCATGTATCTCCTTATCCAACTGTTGTTGAAATTACATTTAGAATGTGTTAGTATAGTGTTGCGGATGAGCGTGTAAATGTAGGAACTATGCCTGTATGCATAGTTATCCTCAACAAGATAATTGTCTGCTGGTATAAATAAGCTATAAATGCAATAGAGTACGACATATTTGTGTCGGTGACTCAATTGAACTGACAGTCCTTGCCCGATCTTGGGATATTATGCAAATGCTGGTTGATTTTACCGCTTAGACCGATAGACAGCTTTTCAGTTCTATAACAACCATTCCTTTGTCCTTGTTTCTAAGAAATATAACGTTGTATTTTAAAGAATGTTAAATAATCAATGTAATGGTCACTTAAGCCAGCTGTTGACCACTCCGGGGCACTTTTGGCTCTATGGAATTTATGACAACCCAACGTGGCGCCTTTGTTTTATAAATGGAGTTTGTTGTCGTTCTGACTGCGGCTCATGAACACTAACATTATTTTCAGAAGGTACGTAAAAAAATATTGTGATCTGGGTATTATCTTTTTCTACTTGTACACAGATTGTACAGTAATGCAGATTTGCAGATTTTCATATAATGTCTTTCTCCTGTTATACAGTAGACCTAAACATGTAGACTCATTCGAAACCGGTTACAGAGGAAATTTGTCAACGCGCGAGCTTTGCTGCAAAAATTCTTATTCATCGAAAAAAAAAAAACAGGTTTGTCGTTATTTTCGGTGGTTCTTCCGGTCAAACACGAAGTAAATTTTACTCTTCAGTCCTATGAAAAATATATTTATTCAAATGAGGCCGTACTTCCCATGTTACTAAAGACGACTTCGGTATCAATAACGCCTCACATACGAACCTACAAAGATTTCTATTTTACCAGGTAGAATTTAAATTCGAATAGTTTCGTTATTTGAATCACATCTAGAACTCGAATTGCATACCTTTATCTCTATGTGACGTAGCCTACTCACTAGTTTGAAACATATCCTTCAGTTATGTATGAAATGAGTTAATGACTTCGTTAATCATAAGATCAAAGAACGGTAAAACTTCCAGAACGACTCATCCTCAGAGCACGAGACTACCAGAACGGCACCTAGGTAGTCGCCAAGCAACGTCTCAAGATCAGTACAGAGAAAATTCTGTTGCAGAGACATGTCATCATTAATACGCATGACTCCAAACAACAAAGAAACAGAACACCTCACATTGATTTACATCCGTTGTCAATAAAATACAGTGCACCACTCTGCGCTTCTTTTCGCATGAGTAGAAAGATTGCAGAGTTAATAGTAAATGAAGTACACGAAACGTAACAATGTTCATGAAGACGACTACATTGCCTGAAGCTCATGTCCATTCGCTGACGTATCCCCACTCTCAGGAGAACATTCCGGACGTAGCATAGAGCCGAAACTGCAGTACGCCACCAGCCTCTGCATGAACATCTACCCGCAGACCAACCACAAACCCCAAGCACTTTCTTCAAAAAACGCCACTCCTCTTAGCGGAAAAGAAACGTATCGCATTACTGGCTGGAAATAATCCCAGATATATGAGCAGCAGAGGCAGTATCAGTGTGGAGATACCGCAGTACGTAACCGTTTTGAATTCAACTATTGGCCGATAAAGATTTTACGAGAGCTACTCTACTTTGAAACGTAGTGAGAGACTACGGTTGAGCATTTAGAATACCCTTGAGATGCTAACGAAATCTGAATTCGGTGACCTATCATGTGTAATATTAAGAAAAGGTCGTGCAACGGACACTTTTGAACAACTGAATTTAAAGAGCGGTGGCCCAGTTGCACATGAATTATGAGTATAATGAGGAACAGATTTCATGGAACAAATGGAATGAAACGAAAGCTCGCAGTATAGTTACTTTTATTACCAAGATGCATTAATTTGATTCCATTCACTGAACAGGCAAAAAAATATTATACAGTGTACAAAGGTGCAAATAATCATTAATTATACACGAAAATACCTTGGAATTTTTAACAAAATTATACAATTAGGTGTACCCACGTAAATGCCAATGATTACTGAATTAGTCACCAGATTAAAGAGAAGATGCAGAAAAGTACATTTGGGCACCAGTTCCCATGCTAAGCAAATGCTGATTTCAACTAGTAGACCACGCGAACTAAATCAGATAAGCAAAACACAAACTAGAAATAAATGACTTCATTCAGTGTTCCTGCGAATCATGCTTACCATCGTTCCAGGATTCAGAGGATGGCTGCATTGTAAACTGTGAGTCGTAAATCCAGCCCCGACGATTAGCTTTAGGACGATGTCCTCCATCGCGGCTGCTTTAAGGTGAAGGTACCTCCCCCTCTTACGGTCCAAGGCGAAGATGTTTTCTCTCTGGAGATCTAAGAAGAAGTGTGGGTTTGCTCTCCTCAAAATCTTTTTGGTTCTGCCAGCTGAGGATTCTCATTATCCAGTCACTGTGCGCCTTCAAAGTTCCAAACAATGAAAAAAATGTAACAACACAAACAATCTCCATCCTCCTAAAGAATGTGCTGCGATCAACCAGTAACGTACGTTTTTCGTCTTAGAGTTCGGCAGAAATTCTCTTACATATCAGCGTCATTTTTGTGGTGTCGTCCGAAGAGTGAGGTGCCAAAGCAAGATCGGTACCTCGCAACGCAACCACAAGAATATTTAGTTGCTACAAGCCTCATCGACGAATGAGTGACATCCTCACAGCCACGCCCACAAAACGTTTCGCTATGCCACCCCTCCGCTCGTCTACTTACAGCAGAGAACAGGATCGCCCTTCTCTGTCTGCAATCATCGACTACGACGACAGCATCGTCATCTAGAATCCCGGCAGAGTAATCAGTTTATTAAACTGAACTTAGTTAGTGTTTTAGTTAGTTTTTTTTACGTCCCGTCGACAACGAGGTCATTAGAGACGGAGCACAAGCTCGGGTTAGGGAAGGGATGGGAAGGAAATCGGCCGTACCCTTTCAAAGGAACCATCCCGGCATTTGCCTGAAACGATTTAGGGAAAAGACGGAAAACCTAAATCAGGATGGCTGCAGACGGGATTGAACCGTCGTCCTCCCGAATGCGAGTTCAGTGTGCTAACCACTGCGCCACCTCGCTCGGTTAAGCTGAACTCTAGGTCAAAGTTATTGTTAGTTTAGTCATAGTGAGGGACTTGTATTTTGTCTGTATCAGCTGATACGTCAGTGTGCAGAGAGAGTTGTAAGTCCTCATGACATTCCAGTAGAAATGTACTGCACAAAGATGAGTATTCTTCTTATCTGTGTTGTAATAAAGTGAACTTGATCTCCACCTAGAGCAAACCGAAGAACCCACCATTGTACCAGCGAGGGTAGTTTCGTCCAGCATAACAGTTTCCCAATTCAGGCAACGATAGTGGCTGCACTTATGGACTTCAGTCAATGCTTACCTACTTTGGACTCCGGCCTTTAGCGAGAAACAGTTTTACAACTCGCTTGCAGTTCTGCCCTTGTTGTCCCTCTTTGCCAGTCAAGAAATGAAATTGAAAAGTATTTACGAAGTTTGGAACCATTGGTTTTTGTTTCATTTATCTGCGCACTTGCATGACTTGGATGTTACTGAGTGGTCTTTGGATTATTGTACATCTACTGCTGATGGAGTGCAGTGAAATCAACATCAAAATAGCTCTGTAATCGAAACTAGCCTATAGGGCTATAAATGAATACTATTCTCAGAGATCATACAATCTTGGTGGATGTAATGTCGTCTGTGACATAAGCAAATTACGTTTGGAAATATGGCATCAACGTCAAGTGTTTTGGTTTACTAGGGCTAATGTTTCATACCTGGCGGGAAGTGTTCACCCGAAACACGTAAATTCCAGACCACACGAAGGAAGGGTCATAGTCCATACAATAATCCTTCAAGCAGTGTACGCAACACAGACATTACTTGACCGAGCGAGCCGACCCAATGGGTACGACATTGAGGCTTCGCGTTCAGGAGGCTGTGGTTCAACCTCACGTTCACGCAAACTGAATCAGTTTTTTCATCGTTTTCCTATAACATTCTCGGAAAGTCACTTGGTGGCTCTTTCAACATACCGTGTTCAGTCTTTCCTGCGTCTTTATCTTGACCCGTATTAACTTCCGTTCCCACTTTTCTAGTTCTCAACGTGAAGTTTAGCTTCCACCACTCTTCAGATGGTTTGCTAACGTCAGAATTATGCACAGGAAAGGTTTTCATATTGAATAACGGTAAGGAAATTCGGAACAATACAGGCAGAAAGAAATACTTTGCTTTTGCGATTTTCTCCTGGTAAATTCCTCATAAACTCAGCAGTACTACTTTGAGCCACCTTATTTCTTCGCTTCTCATTTTAGGCTATAAGCTGCGTGTTATGGTTTCCTGATTTTCCTCGGTCTTGCATGGTCATGTTTGCCCTTTGTTCTGTATTCTTACTAGAAATGTTCCAGTTTCCTTTCTTTGTAAATGTTCTGTCCAGGATGATCACTGTTGGGCATGTACCGAGCGAGGGTCAAAGCTATCAGTCACTGTTCCAACCTTCCACTTAGGAAACAAGGGGCAAAATCATTGAAAGTCCAGAAAATCAATAAAGTGTGGCACTCAGTTCTGTTTTAATGTTAGATGGTCTAACACAGTTCAGTATTTCTCCCGTTACAAAATTTCACTTTAACTTCATTTTTCTGCACTTCTGCCCACACTCTCTGATCAATTCAGTTCCTACACATTTTCCTTTATTTTTTTTTAAGTGTGATGTCCGTAAAAGCTATACAGTCTCTTGTTTCATTATATGTGTCTTTTTCCTACAGTAATAGAAATTACTCATTTCATGAACCTATTTCCTCTTACGATTTACAATGCTATCTTTTACTCCGATTCTGCATCTCTTCATACATGTAATACCTCATAAAGCTATTCTTCGGTGCTCCTTTTTTGTATTAATTTTATTTTATTGTGAATGTTCAGTTATTTAAATCGCTATATAGATTTTTAGGTTGCTTTACCCCATGTACTGTTTGTGTGTAATTCTTTACTAATCCTGACTCCCCCCCCCCCCCCCCTCTCTCTCTCTCTCTCTCACACACACACACACACACACACACACACACACACACACACACACACACACACACACTCACACTCACAAGCACATGCACGCACCACACATACACACACTCTGTTTGTTCAGCTACTAGAGTTAATGTTTGTTTCTGATTTGTTCTGTTTGTATTTATTTAACATTCAGCTTTAACAACGTTACCACAGTACTGTCAAATATGACATTTACTTTGACTTTGCACCGCATTCTCGGTGTGTGACATTTTTTCAATGCTCCTCATCAGTATATTCTTTCCAAGAACAATAGTTAATGTCTAGTTATCTGTAGTAATAGTAACTCGTGCGATATGAAACTTCTTGGCAGATTAAAACTGTATGCCGGACCGAGACGCGAACTCGGGACCCGTTCGAATCTCGATCCGACACACAGTTTTAATCTGCCAGGAAGTTTCATACCGCGCACACTCCGCTGTAGAGTGAAAATTTCATTCTAGAAACATCCCCCAGGCTGTGGCTAAGCCATGTCTCCGCAATATCCTTTCTTCCAGGAGTGCTAGTTCTGCAAGTTTCGCAGGAGAGCTTCTGTGAAGTTTGGAAGGTAGGAGACGAGTTACTGGCGGAATTAAAGCTGTGAGGACGAGGCGTGAGTCGTGCTTGGGTAGCTCAGTCGGTAGAGCACTTGCCCGCGAAAAGCAAAAGTCCCCAGTTCGAGTCTCGGTCCGGCACACAGTTTTAATCTGCCAAGAAGTTTCATATCAGCGCACACTCCGCTGTGTAGTGAAAATTTCATTCTAGAAACTCGTGCGGTACTTTGGCGTAGGGACGTACACAGTGTGACAGATTGAAGTTTGGGTCGGTCCGGAAGGAAAGTGCGGATAGCTTAATGGTAAGGCGACCACTCGCGCCAACCGAGAAATCTAGGTTCGAGTCCCAGTACAGTTCAGATTTTCATGTGTCACCAACACCAGGTAGTGCATCCGTAATCCGTACCTAATAGAGCTGACGCGAAGTTCTTCGTATTCAGGGTTATTTATTTCGGTCCACTTTCGTATGTATTTAGCCGAATTAAATCACAGAGAAGTCACGAAGTCACAGAACTGCATTTTGATGACAGAGATGATGTCACTGTCTCTGACGGAGCAACATTATCAGCGATGCTGATTCCGTTTGATGGTACACAAGTTATATCTCTGTAGCTCCTCAGCATTATACTCTGCACTAAGCACACTCACGGTGTTCAGGCGCCCACTGCAGTCCCTGGCGTTGGTGGTTTCTGATCAATGGTTGGTGCTTTCTGATCAATGGACGCTGGCGCAATAGCATTTGGGTCACCAGTGCAGCGTTCAGCAGACGACGTCGAACCGTCGATGAACCCATGTGCATACCCACTGCACAGTGCCAACGTAAAGCCAATAACGTGGACAAAGTTGTTCTGCCGCTTACAACCACGCAGACAAGATGGCGGTCATCTCTCGCAGTGGTCACGTTATGGACACACTCGTCGCTGCGTATGCTGCCAGAGACCACTTATTTTGCCCCATTCGAACTCTTTCACGTAGTGATGCATTGCCATTTGACGTGGACGAGGTATACCGGCACTTTCTTGAACATTTACACTTGGCTTGACAGTTCTGTGCCAACTGAGCCTGACGTAACAGCGGGGTCTCAATACACAGAAAAGATGGCGCTGCTTGGAGTCTTAATCACTTACGATGTTTCCACTGTTTTATTCTGATTTATATAATGGAGCGAGTAGATAATTTGCCCGCATCTCGTGGTCAGGCGGTAGCGTTCTCGCTTCCCTCGCCCGGGTTCCCGGGTTTGATTCCCTGCGGGGTCAGGGATATTCTCTGCCTCGTGATGGCTGGGTGTTGTGTGATGTTCTTAGGTTAGTTAGGTTTAAGTAGTTCTAAGTTCTAGGGGACTGATGATCTAAGATGTTAAGTCCTATAGTGCTCAGAGCCATTTGAACCATTTGATTAGACAATTTCTTCTGATTGTTGTAATTTTTATTTATTTGTTGGTCTTGGGTTACACAAGTACAGCCATTGCAAACTAGCAATGCTTGCCAACGTTAAAAAAGTGTCCAGATTAAGTCTTCAGATCGCTGTCCTTTTGTTCCATATGACTTTTCCTAGCCAGCTGCCCATCCAAAGACTTACTACAAAAAACTATTTTATGATTACAATGGGTGCACCAATTTGTGCCTTCTAATTATATAGAGTGACAGAAATGCTCCAAAGTAAAACATAAAGCTATGATGTGGAATTTAGTAGCATTGAAATATTTAAAATTAACTTTATAAAAGAATTATACAGTTTTTAAAATATTTTTTAAGGATCCTAGCCCGTGCAATGATTGATACGCGCGAAAGTGCCCTCCGTGGACTGATATCATAAAAGATGTTCCTAAATGTAACAACTGCAACATCGATGAGGACATTATTATTAAAAACTTTAAAAGAGCTTTAAAACATCCAAAAATACTTTCTCCTCCATCCGTTTGGTCATCATAGAGCCAGTATCGCTCAAGAGTGCGCCCTATGGACTGAAATAATTCATATATAAAAATGTTCCTATGCATAAAAAACAAAAATCATTAAACATTTTAAGAAACGTAGAAATTTCCAAAGTTCTCTTCTCTTCTTCTGATTTGGCGGTCCTTCAGTTACCACTGCGCCAGGCCAAACAAACCAGGCCGAAAACCGCACCGCGTTGAATTTTCCTGTGCCGAGTTCAATTTGCCGCCACGAGCGTGCTGATAGCTGCCGCAGCTGATGTCTGGCAGATTGTCAAACTTCACACCAAAGCAAAGACTTTATAAATTTCGTAATAGCTGCAGTTCATGAAGGACCTTTGCTCATTAACTAGTTTCTCTAGTGCTTTCACTCGGTGAGCGCAATTTTTTATTTCCTCCAGCACATTTAAATAAAAACTTTTCGGAGCTATATGTGGCAAGTACTTCCATTTGATCGTTTATTGCGCTAGCCTCAGGTGCTCTACCTTCGACATGCACTGCAGGTACTGTCCCCTTACCTTGTATGTATGTATGTATGTATGTATGTATGTTAACCGGGGGCCTAAAAACGACGGAGAGGCTCCGTCCCCGCCGCAGCCACAGTGGTCCACAACAACACGACGACTACCGCAGTCCACTTCGCCTATCCGCCGCCCCACACCGAACCACTCTTTCAGGGTTACTGTGCGATTCGGTCCCCGGTGAAACCCCCAGGGAACGTCTCACACTAGACGAGTGTAACCCCAATGTTTGCGTGTTAGAGTAATGGTGGTGTACGCGTACGTGCAGAACTTGTTTGCGCAGCAATCGCCGACCTAGTGTAGCTGAGGCGGAATAAGGGGAACCAGCCCGCATTCGCCGAGGCAGGTGGAAAACCGCCTAAAAACCATCCACAGACTGGCCGGCTCAACGGACTTCGATACAAGTCCGCCAGGAGGATTCGTGCCGGGGACCAGGCGTTCCTTCCCCATCCGGAAAGGGCGTGCGTTAGACAGCACGGCTAACCGAGCGGGCCCGGTTACCGTGACTACAATGTTCATTGTATCGAATTTCAAAATTTCACCCCAATGTAACACCTAACAGAGTCCGCGTGTTTGATCTTGTGCACTCAGGAGTTGCAGTATTTATTTTCCTTCGTCACAGTCGGTCAGTGCTTTAATCTGTGGGCCATTGGCCCATCCTTTTGAAATTCTACAGCAATATCTTTAGGAAACACTCCCAGTGCTTGGCAAAGTGACGAATTTCTTCCTGACTTTAATCTCATAGTTCTCTTCACTTGCACTGGTAAACTTGTTTTTGAAGGAATTAAACATTCGGATAACATGTCGTATCCTGTAACATTATCTGTAGCAACTTCCTTAACAATATCTATTCCTATTTGTAATTCCTCTTCCCTTAGAGGCAGTTTCAGAGATAAGTTGCACACTGTATAAAAGTACGCTCTTTTATTTTGGATTGGGTGACGTGTGATCGCTCTCGCAATGCTATCTGAGCACGTGTCCTATCTAAGGACGCCGTATGCTTGCCTTCCTCCATCCCTTTTTGTCAAATCTAAGAAGTTAATTCCACCATTATCCTCAATTTCTAATGTGAAGTGCATTGTTAGATGTTGATCGTTTAAAATCCCCATCATTTCTACTATTTCTTATTTCCTCCATTTAAACAGTAGCCGTCAACACACCGTGTGTAACAGATCATCTTGTCGTTTGTACAATTTTTGAGTAATTTAAAACAAATTTCATTAAGATGGTTAATAACAAATAATTAAATGCAGTGGCATCTTAGCTCAACTGACTGCTTTCTGATAAATCGAAATAAAAACGAGCTCGCACACACACACACACACACACACACACACACACACACACACACAAACAAACAAAAGCCGAAACTTATAGAAGACAAATTCACAGGCGATATATAAATGTCTATTTTCTGGACGTTCTTGATTCGTATGGATCATCTGCATAAGTAACCAGTTTCATTGTCTTACATATATAGGGCAGCCAATGTAGATGCAACTGATATCCCGAATGACCCCACAGTCCCAGTTTGGTGGTGGTATGATGTATATTCAATTGGGGTACTGACGGCAGCAGCCGTGGTTGAATTTCACCTGGGCAGTGGTACTTAAGGACAGTCTCAAATTCCCTTTGCGAGTTGAGTTACTTCTTATACTCCACTTTGCAGCGTTCTTTTCGGACTTCAATAAATTCGGTATTCTTATTTGTCACAGACGACCCTACGCAGATCTTCGATTTCTGTTCAATTCGACTTTTCCCACGTCTCTGACTATGGCAATTACACCATCCGCCAGGATGTATCACTGTTGTATTCATTGTTGCGTTCTTTGTCAGATGGTCAGCTCTGTCATTTTTCATAATCTCAGCATGTCCTTTGTGACGCAAATGACACTTCTACACTATGTGATCAAAGGTATTCGGACACCTGGCTGAAAATTACTCACAAGTTCGTGTCACCCTCCATCGGTAATGATGGAATTCGATATGGTGTTGATCCACCTTTAGCCTTGATGACAACTTCCACTCTCGTACGCATACGTTCAGTCAGATGCTGGATGGTTTCTCGGGGAGTGGCAGCCTATTCTTCACGGAGTGCTGCAATGAGGAGAGGTATCGATGTCGGTCGGTGAGGTCTGGCACGAAGTCGGCGTTCTATGGGATTCAGATCACATTGTGTACCGTGATTCGTCACTTTACACAACGTTTTTCTACTGTTCAATCGTCCAATGTTTACGCTCCTTACACCAAGCAAGGCGTAATTTGGCATCAACCGGCGTAATATGTGGCTTATGAGCAGCTTATGAAATCCAAGCAGTCTCACCTCGCTCCTAACTGTCATAGTATTTGCAGTGGATCCTGAAGCAGTTTGGAATTCCTGTGTGATGGTCTGGAGAGATGTCTGCTATTACACATAACGGCCCTCTGCAGCTGTCGGCAGTCTCTGTCAATCAACAGACGAAGTCGGCCTGTACGATTTTGTGCTGTACGTGTCCCTTCACGTTTCCACTTCACTATCATATCGGCAACAGTGGACCTAGGGATATTTAGGAGTGTAGAAATCTCACTTACAGACGTATGACATCCAATTACCTGACCACGTTCGAAGTCCGTGAGTTCCGGGGAGCGCCCCATTCTACTCTCTCTCTCGATGCCTAATGACTACAGAGGTCGCTAATATGGAGTACCTGGCAGAAAGTGGCAGCACTATGCACCTGATATGAAAACGTATGTTTTCGGGGGTGACTGGATACTTTTAAACGCAAAGTATATGTCGTTGCTTTGTAGCTCTGATACAGCAGCAGCTATGTGATAGAGTAAATAATAACCCCCTTTATCTTCGTTATTTGATGTCAGTGTTTGCACAGTGGAGAGCACGTTCGTTGTTCTTAAGTGTCGATACCACCCCAAGCGTGTCATAGGAGCGGAATTGCAAGTTTCCAGTAGATGCCCATATTGGTCGCGCGGGATTTGGTGGATACCGTGGTGTGCAAAGCTTGAGACACGTCTCCAGCGGCTTGGTACCACGAACGCGCTCCTCCACCACGATATAGGACGACCAGTGGAAGCCACTGAAACCATTTGCACTTGGAGCAACTCCAAGGAGCCTCATCCTAGTTGCTACTGTGTGAGCTGGCTTCGTTCAAATGGTTCAAATGCCTCTGCGCACTATGGGACTCAACTGCTGTGGTCATTAGTCCCCTAGAACTTAGAACTACTTAAACCTAACTAACCTAAGGACATCACACACATCCATGCCCGAGGCAGGATTCGAACCTGCGACCGTAGCAGTCGCACGGTTCCGGACTGCGCGCCTAGAACCGCGAGACCACCGCGGCCGGCTGTGATCTGGCCTCTGGTTCTTCTAATGAGTCTTTGTACACTTTGTTAAACTGTTCGCTAATGATTTCTGCTGATGTACAGCTTTCCTACCATGACAGCTGCCGGGCCACTTTCTAGCCTCCCCCCCCCCCCTCTCTTTGCCATTGTGTAAAACGTTGTAAATAACATTTCGTGTGATGATCATGCTGTATCTTAGTGCCGTTTCAATGGCTAGGATTTGGGCCGTTTCCATTGGCGCTTATTTCGGTAGGCAGAATATCGCGAACAGAAATGCATCTGCTACCGCATTTACGCAGGATTCCTGGAAGATGGGAACCCAGTCAGGAATTTACTGTTGTGATAAGTTAAAGGAGCGACATTTATCCAAGAATTCGACTATGCTTGTGTGTGGCAGAAGTTTGGTGGGGTACAGTTGGTACCTCAGGGAGCAGTTTTGCCGGACTGTT
This sequence comes from Schistocerca gregaria, assembly GCF_023897955.1. Lineage (NCBI taxonomy): Eukaryota > Metazoa > Arthropoda > Insecta > Orthoptera > Acrididae > Schistocerca > Schistocerca gregaria. The sequence continues at coordinate 726,580,955 of NC_064922.1, read as the reverse complement.
TAACAGGCGTCATTGGCGAGACCTTGGGAATGGGAGCGACAGCTCGGTAAACGAGCGGCCCGGTCGATAGCGGGACAACCCGCCGCTGCTGGCGCCCCGGCCGGCTTACCGCACAGATCCGCGCCGGCGTCTCAGCGCGGCGCCGCGGGCGAGGGAAGTCTCCCCAGCGGTGGCACGCGCCGGGGTGGGCGGGGTCCCCAGTTAAGAGCAGCGCTAACAGCCACCGCCAGGCACGCTGTCTTCTGCCTGTTGTCTATTTTAAGAGACGTTGTGTCGGACCACCACTCATAATGTTCTGCCCCAAATCCTTGGCGTATATATATGAAATTTTCTTAATTCAATTTCATGACCGGTTTCAAAGCTTTGAGCTTCATCTTCAGGCGCCACCAAATGATTACGTAAGGCGGTCGCATTATTCAAAACGGGGGATCACACCCACGTGAAACAAACGCTTTCGACCTTAATACCGGCAACCACAGTGCCCGCCTGGACAGCACGACACGGAAGTGACTTTTCACCTTGTGGTTGTATTTGGAAACGCAAAAGCCAAAACACACAGTACAGAGCAAAACTATTCTATCCTATCACTATGTGGATTTGGAACCCTGCCACTCAAATGGTACCATTGAGGCAGTAGGCAGCTGTTGGGAAACGGAAGCGCTGGTGAAAAAAATTGTATATACTTAGGCAATAATTTACTATCGGTTAACAACTGGTGACTTTACAGTTAGTAAAATACATAAACTGTGTATAGATTTATACAGTAGTCTATTATCAAAAAAGCATAGCACATTTTACAATTAGTAAAATACACAAATAAAATAATTGAAATCCTAAAAATGCGTAGGTGGAAGATGTAACTAAGAAAAAGAAAAAATACACAGAAAAAGAGAAGTTCGCCAAACGTTGGCACGTTTGTGGACGCCAAATAAAGTAACCTTTCTTTTCTTATCAACATAATTAAAAATACTAAGCAGTTGCAGCAGGGATTATTAACTGCCGAACGGCATCGCTCAGTCACTCTTTAATAGAGAATAACAGATCATTAACTTAAGTTGATCGGTCAAATAAAAACATTAGCAACTGCACAAACGGCTGAAGGGCTATTGATAAATGTCTATCGCGATGAATCACATTTAAGTATTTAAACTTTACATAGAAATTTCATTAAAGAACAAGATCCCTCGCTCATAAAGACCCGCTTGCGGCAACGCTGACCAATCTTAAGTCTACAGAATTTCAATATTTGCGATGTTACGCGTATAAGGGTAGGTGAAATTTTTGTAGGGCTGAACGCAGGGCGCACCGCAGCAGGCCCAACTAGGCCACCGATATGGGCCAACCCAGGTATAAAGAAAAGCACCGTCACCCGAAATGGATAAACGCTCAAGCTCGGAATACCGATGACGTTTGCCTCACTTAGCAGAATATTAAATGACCTGCAATGGTGGGCTTTGAGATAACTGAAAAATGGCTTCCTACAGCTCATTGAGAGTATGTACTTTACCGTCAGGTGATAATACAGACCTAAATACATCGGCGACCTCAGAGAAATGAGGCGCATCCAAAGCCAAAACCAACATCTTTTAAACTACAGAATTTAATATTTCACAGCGAATAAACATTTTCACAACGAACCTCTGAATGAACAACTTTTAAGTACCTCTCGCGATTTCAGCATATGATATTTCAGATGAAAGCATTAGACTGTAGCTATCACCTTTGAAAACTACGTATCTGTATTTACTTTACTTGTTGATTTATTACGTTTTTATATCTTTTCATAATGCAAATGTTTGGCAGAACAATCTATCATTTACAGTTAACAGTGAATCAAACTTGCGTGTTTATTTAATGAACAGTTTACTACTTTTCCACTAACTTTACTTAAATATTAGTTAAAATCATAAGAAAAAATCAAGGTACTTTATGGTCATCACATGTGTCAGCTGATACCACCTTTGTAAAAGGATGCGAAAAAGGTGTTCTGAAAAGTAAAGAAAAATGTTGTTTTAAAAATGCCGCAGATGGATTGGAAGAATCACCACCTTTTCCCTTCCGTGCTGCGTGCCTACAGTTCTGCTGTCCTTTTTCCCCTCCCTTGGGGAACATGTCTACAATGTTTTCGGAAGTGTGTTCTGCGTTTTCAGTAGCCGATATCAGAATAGTCTCTCCAATGTTTTTGATTCCTTTTTTCTTTCTTCGTTTCCCTCCTCCTATCCTTCCTCCTCTTCGGCTTTTGAGGTGCCTCTTCTTCTTCTTCTTCCTCCCTGTGTGCTCCTGAAGGTCAGCCCATGCATCTGACTCGTTACAGGTGACTGAGTAACGCGTAATTCCCAGCCCGGGATTGACAGGCAGGTTTCGCACGTACCCAATGGTACAGATCAGTGACTGCCTGTGCTGCTACATTCCCAAATTGCCGATTGGTCCCTCTGTCAGGTGTTCCGAAGGAGTCGCTCTACTCCAAAGGGGTGACCTGAGGTGGGAACAGTCACCTAAGGCGGGTGCGCCACCTTCTGAGCGAGGACGATGGGAGCAGTTGTAAGGAGTGCGCCATCAGAGACGCTGGCAATTATGTGGGATGTTCCTCGCAATGTTATCATGTTCTTCTAAGTCAACGTATACTAAACGTAAACGGGTTGAGGCTAATGATTTGTAGGTCGTCCCAGCTGCACCACGATTTCACATACTGAAGACGGTCAGTCCTGTGCTGTGGTAAATCCGTTTATTATTCAAAAAGGTGTTGATGAAACTGCTAGCTCTGTGAAATCATGCTCTCGTTTACGCAGTGGCACTTTGATTTTGGAGACTACTTCTGATTCTCAAGCACATCAGCTGCCTGCATGGCTATCCTGTTCGTGTCGAGGCGCCTTTAATGGTGAATACTTTGCATAGCGTTATTTGCACTAGACTATTCGATATTCTCACTGAGGCAGAAATCCAAACTTATCCCTCTGATCAGGGCGTCATTACATTCATTTGGATCACGAGAAAGGAGATACATCCTTAGTGCCCACACGCGCTCTTTTTCTCATGTTTGACAGAGAAGTGCTTCCATCAAAGCAGGCTATGAAGTCATCACGGTCCAACATCACATTCAGAACCTGATGCCCTGCTACCAGTGTCATCATTACAACCACACTCGAATGTCCTGCCGACACCTGCCCAAATGTGTAACCTGTGGTAGGGATGCTCACCTTCTTCTCCTAGCTGTTTCAATTTAAATGGCGACCATGCCACCTCCTTCCGAGATTGTCACGTGTATCTCGATGAGTGGGGTGTCGAGGAGATCCGGCTGAAGGAAAAGTGTCCCACTAAGTTGCTTGCAAGTTATTGGCTAGTCGCAAACACTGTATTCTAACATCTAGCACTTACAGGACTTTTCTTGCTACATCTCGCCCCATGCAGGACATAGCCACGCAGACATGCGATTTTAAATTCAGCACCACGGTTATAAAATTCCCCAGTGTCACGGTAGCGCCCAATCTCCTCCTCCAACTGTGCAACAAGGCACCGCCGGCCTCTGTGGCCGCGCGGTTCTAGGTGCTTGTCCGGAATCGCGCTGCTGGTATGGTCGCTGCTTCGAATTCTACCTCAGGCATGGATGTGTACGATGTCCTTAGGTTAGTTCGGTTTAAGTAGTTCTATGGCTAGGAGACTGATGGCCTCAGATGTTAAGTCCCATAGTGCTTAGAGCCATTTGAACCATGTGAACAAGGCACCAGACTTTCGCCTCATGGGGTGAAGTCACCTGCCACGGTGCGGCGAAAAAGACGGAAGGAATACCTCTGTAAAGAGTTCCTACATCCATCCAGACAATAAACATCTGAATCCTCCTCTGTCAATCGGAAAAGCTCCAAGAAGTCCTACAAAGTCAAAAGATCTTCTCCTTCTCCAAATCCGAGATGCTCTTCGACGGTGTCGCCACATGACAACCTAGCCCGGCCAACAATTTTTCAGCACTACACTCTGACGACAGACAGAAGGAGGATGCCGATGCCTTTGTAGATCTTTGACTATCTGGCTTCAAGTTCTTGAAGTCGACATTTTCCTTCCTCACTTGAACGTATGAGGTCATCAGTCCCCTAGAACTTAGAACTACTTAAAACTAACTAACCTAAGGACAACACACATATCCATGCCCGAGGCAGGATTCGAACCTGCGACCATAGCGGTACGCGGTTCCAGACTGAAGCGCCTATAACATCACGGCCACATCGGCCGGCGGTAAGGAGAGAGTGGCGTCGTCTGCACACATCGGAATGTAATGTATTCTCCGCGTGCTCACAATATTATGGTAGCAAAACGTTCCACAACGCATTTCAATTGGTTACATCAACACAGAACGTCGTCGGAATGGGGTGAAATGGAGTATCAACGTCAAGGATTTTCGAGAAGACAGTTCTGACCTTGACAAATGTAGGGGGAGAGTGGTGTCGTCAAACAGCACATGTTAATCAGTTTCATCCTGCTCGTTCACATTTTAATTTTGGTTTCTGTAGTTTAGTGTCTTCCTAGTATTTGTCTTGTTTGTTTTGTTGCTGTGACACTTTTCGAAAGTTCAATTTTTCCTTGAGGCCAAATACAAGGGTTGTCCAGAAATTAAGTTCTGATCGGTCACGAAAGGGAAACCAAAGTGAATATCAAATATTTTACATGAGATAGTTAGCTACACTTCCCTACTACTTCTGTACGTAGTCGCCGCTCCGACTCAGACATTTGTTGTATCGTTCTACCAGAGTTCTAATACCCTCGTCATAGAAGGCAGCCGCCCGTGATTTCTGCCAATTCTCTACGGTGATCTGAGGATCATCGTCTGTGCCAAAATGTTGTCTTCGGAGCCAGTGGTTCATGTGACAGAGATGAAAATCAGAGGGAGCCACGTCTGGGTTGTATGGTGGGTGGTACAGTCTTCATTGCCCCTGCAACGTACGACAGAGAACTGTCGTATGAAATATACGATAGTTCCGTTATGCGAGACTGCATGAAATCAAGTGAAATCTCTCGACAAACACCCGTGTTTGGCATCTTTACATGCTCACTGTGTTCTCATAACTGAAAAGAGTGACGTGGTGCAATCGATGGGCATAGTAGAGACACTGCTCAACTCATCTCTGCAAAGCTTCACTGGATTTTCATTGTTGTTTCCAATTCGTGATCGATCAGAGAACTTTCTGGACAGCCGTCACATCTATCAGCGAAAACTGATTTTACGTTTGCAATACTTGGACGAAGAAACAGCCTATACTGTGATTAACTAGGGTCATAAACAGATGAAACAATTTTCTTTAAAAGCTTACCTTTAAACAATCAAGAAGTCGGCTCCAATGGAGTACAAACGTAAACCATATTTTACGTTATTTGTTACTTAGAAAGCAAACAAGCAACAGTGGCATAAGAGAAAAAGTTATATCTATTTTCCCATAAATGCTGTACCACATGTTCGTATTTATATGTTTTCTCTGGAAACTAAATTTCGAAGTTCAGAATCATTTGGCCGTCTCTTATCTTCCCTTACTGTTCTTGGTAAAGTGAAAATTTACCTTACGCTTTTGTCACGAGCGTTCGTTATGAATTTTGCTTTTGACGGTGATGATTCTTTCCGTACCGTTTCGTTCAAGTCCACATTGCGTCGAAAATTATTCAGAATTACGAGGGCTAACCAGAAAGTAGCATCCATTAGGCTATAACTGTAATGTATAGTGTTTTCAAGGAAGACGAAAAATGTTCTCCAAGGGTAGTATGTTGCAATTACCGGCGTAATTTTCTTAGCCTAGGTTTACTGTTAACAGTTTGAATGGAAAACGTTATCCATATAAAGAGGAATTCAAGAAGCAAAACATTTTGACATGCCATTCTGCCTAGATGTATGATAACGAAGTCCAAAGACCTGATTCACATGTAAGTACTGGTAAAAAACAAGGAATGAACAAATAACTGAATACGAACAATCACACAAGAAGTTGTAAACCACTGGGTATCAACAATGACAGAGAGCACAATCACTTGACACGTGAACTTTTGACCGTAAATAAATAGCCGAAAAGCCGGCCGATGGCCCAAGTAAGAAAGAGCAGTGTCTGTCCTGTTCACGGCAGCAGTGCACTCTTCGATAATAACTGATACACGCCGTGCCAACAATCTGCTAAACATGGAGTTCTATCACTTTGTTTAATAGTGCTCCGACCCAACGGTCCTTACAGCCGAGTACGAGTACATAAACATTGCGTATAACTTAACATCCCAGAATTAGGAGAATACATTTACCATGGAGGTAATAAGAATCTCACGGCATGATAAGAAACAGATGAAAATACGTATAATCATAGGTTCAATTTCTCTGCATTACAATTACTACTGCTTCATTACACTTTAAATAATGGTATGTTTAGAAGTACCATTTTCATACATAAAAAAACGGACGTGTTCAAGAAGGACTCGCACCCTGTGGGTTCTATCCAAACGTAAGTATGTATTTAGAAGTATATAGATTCCGCATCAGTAGGTTTTGATGAGAGAATTTTCGAGTATCAGAATATGTGTCATAAGTGGCATTGGTCTATACAAGGGAGATGTATTTGAGGGCAATATTATGGAAATGAAAGAGGATGTAGATGAAAATGAAATGGGAGATACGATACTGCGCGAAGAGTTTGACAGAGCACTAAAAGACCTGAGTCGAAAAAAGACCCACGGAGTAGACAACATTCCATTGGAACTACTGACGGCCTTGGGAGAGCCAGTCCTGACAAAACTCTACCATCTGGTGAGCAAAATGTATGAGACAGGCGAAATACCCTCAGACTTTAAGAAGAATATAATAATTCCAATCCCAAAGAAAGCAGGTGTTGACAGATGTGAAAATTACCGAACTATCAGTTTAATAAGTCACAGCTGCAAAATACTAACGCGAATTCTTTACAGACGAATGGAAAAACTAGTAGAAGCCGACCTTGGGGAAGATCAGTTTGGATTCCGTAGAAATGTTGGAACACGTGAGGCAATAATGACCCTACGACTTATCTTAGAAGCTAGATTAAGGAAGGGCAAACCTACGTTTCTAGCATTTGTAGACTTAGAGAAACCTTTTAACAATGTTGACTGGAATACTCTGTTTCAAATTCTGAAGGTGGCAGGGGTAAAATACATGGAGCGAAAGGCTTTTTTCAATTTTGTACAGAAACCAGATGGCAGTTATAAGAGTCGAGGGGCATGAAAGGGAAGCAGTGGTTGGGAAGGGAGTGAGACAGGATTGTAGTCTCTCCCCGATGTTATTCAATCTGTATATTGAGCAAGCAGTGAAGGAAACAAAAGAAAAATTCGGAGTAGGTATTAAAATCCATGAAGAAGAAATGAAATCCTAAACTCTGATTGGAATGTATACCGCAGAGATAGGCTGGACAGTGAAGGGGGAGGCGTGTTTATAGCGATAAGAAGTGCAATAGTATCGAAGGAAATTGACGGAGATTCGAATTGTGAAATGATTTGGGTGAAGGTCACAGTTAAAGCAGGCTCAGACATGGTAATTGGATGTCTCTATAGGCCCCCGGACTCAGCAGCTGTTGTGGCTCAGCACCTGAAGAATAATTTGGAAAATATTTCGAGTAGATTTCCCCACCATGTTATAGTTCTGGGTGGAGATTTTAATTTGCCGGATATAGACTGGGAGACTCAAACGTTCATAACGGGTGGCAGGGACAAAGAATCCAGTGAAATATTTTTAAGTGCTTTATCTGAAAACTACCTTGAGCAGTTAAACAGAAAACCGACTCGTGGCGATAATATATTAGACCTTCTGGTGACAAACAGACCCGAACTATTTGAATCAGTTAATGCAGAACAGGGAATCAGCGATCATAAAGCGGTTACTGCGTCGATGATTTCAGCCGTAAATAGAAATATTAAAAAAGGTAGGAAGATTTTTATGTTTAGCAAAAGTGACAAAAAGCAGATTTCATAGTACTTGATGGCTCAACACAAAAGTTTTGTCTCAAGTACAGACAGTGTTGAGGATCAGTGGACAAAGTTCAAAACCATGGTACAATATGCGTTAGATGAGTATGTGCCAAGCAAGATCGTAAGAGATGGAAAAGAGCCACCGTGGTACAACAACCGAGTTAGAAAACTGCTGCGGAAGCAAAGGGAACTTCACAGCAAACATAAACATAGCCAAAGCCTTGCAGACAAACAAAAATTACGCGAAGCGAAATGTAGTGTGAGGAGGGCTATGCGAGAGGCTTTCAATGAATTCGAAAGTAACGTTCTATGTACTGACTTGGCAGAAAATCCTAAGAAATTTTGGTCCTATGTCAAAGCGGTAGGTGGATCAAAACAAAATGTCCAGACACTCTGTGACCAAAATGGTACTGAAACAGAGGATGACAGACTAAAGGCCGAATTACTAAATGTCTTCTTCCAAAGCTGTTTCACAAAGGAAGACTGCACTGTGCTTCCTTCTCTAGATTGTCGCACAGTTGACAAAATGGTAGATATCGAAGTAGACGACAGAGGGATAGAGAAACAATTAAAATCGCTCAAAAGAGGAAAGGCCGCTGGTCCTGATGGGATACCAGTTCGATTTTACACAGAGTGCGCGAAGGAACTTGCCCCCCTTCTTGCAGCGGTGTACCGTAGGTCTCTAGAAGAGCGAAGCGTTCCAAAGGATTGGAAAAGGGCACAGGTCATCCCCGTTCTCAAGAAGGGACGTCGAACAGATGTGCAGAACTATAGACCTATATCTCTAACGTCGATCAGTTGTAGAATTTTGGAACACGTATTATGTTCGAGTATAATGTCTTTTCTGGAGACTAGAAATCTACTCTGTAGGAATCAGCATGGGTTTCGAAAAATACGATCGTGTGAAACCCAGCTCGCGCTATTCGTCCACGAGACTCAGAGGGCCTTAGACACGGGTTCACAGGTAGATGCCGTGTTTCTTGACTTCCGCAAGGCGTTTGACACAGTTCCCCATAGTCGTTTAATGAACAAAGTAAGAGCATACGGACTATCAGATCAACTGTGTGATTGGATTGAGGAGTTCCTAGATAACAGAACGCAGCACGTCATTCTCAATGGAGAGAAGTCTTCCGAAGTAAGAGTGATTTCAGGTGTGCCGCAGGGGAGTGTCATAGGACCGTTGCTATTCACAATATACATAAATGACCTGGTGGATGACATCGGAAGTTCACTGAGGCTTTTTGCAGATGATGCTGTGGTGTATCGAGAGGTTGCAACAATGGAAAATTGTACTGAAATGCAGGAGGATCTGCAGCGAATTGACGCATGGTGCACGGAATGGCAATTGAATCTCAATGTAGCGAAGTGTAATGTGATGCGAATACATAGAAAGATAGGTCCCTTATCATTTAGCTACAAAATAGCAGGTCAGCAACTGGAAGCAGTTAATTCCATAAATTATCTGGGAGTACGCATTAGGAGTGATTTAAAATGGAATGATCATATAAAGTTGATCGTCGGTAAAGCAGATGCCAGACTGAGATTCATTGGAAGAATCCTAAGGAAATGCAATCCGACAACAAAGGAAGTAGGTTACAGTACGCTTGTTCGCCCAATGCTTGAATACTGCTCAGTAGTGTGGGATCCGCACCAGGTAGGGTTGATAGAAGAGATAGAGAAGATCCAACGGAGAGCAGCGCGCTTCGTTACAGGATCATTTAGTAATTGCGAAAGCGTTACGGAGATGATAGATAAACTCCAGTGGAAGACTCTGCAGGAGAGACGCTCAGTAGCTCGGTACGGGCTTTTGTTAAAGTTTCGAGAACATACCTTCACCGAAGAGTCAAGCAGTATATAGCTCCCTCCTACGTATATCTCGCGAAGAGACCATGAGGATAAAATCAGAGAGATTAGAGCCCACACAGAAGCATACCGACAATCCTTCTTTCCACGTACAATACGAGACTGGAATAGAAGGGAGAACCGATAGAGGTACTCAGGGTACCCTCCGCCACACACCGTCAGGTGGCTTGCGGAGTACGGATGTAGATGTAGATGTAGAAAGGTTCGCCGATGACATCGTAATTGTGTCAGAGACAGCAAAGGACTTGGAAGAGCAGTTGAACGGAATGGATAGTGTCTTGAAAGGAGGATATAAGATGAACATCAACTAAAGCAAAACGAGGATAATGGAATGTAGTCGAATTACGTCGGGTGATGCTGAGGGAATTAGTTTAGGAAATGAGACACTTAAAGTAGTAAAAGAGTTTTACTATTTGGGGAGAAAAAGAACTGATGGTGGTCGAAGTAGAGAGGATATAAAATGTAGACTGGCAATGGCAAGGAAAGCGTTTCTGAAGAAGAGAAATTTGTTAACATCGAGTATAGATTTTAGTGTCAGGAAGTCATTTATGAAAGTATTTGTATGGAGTGTAGCCGTGTATTGAAGTGAAGCGTGGATGATAAATAGCTTAGACAAGAATAGAAGCTTTCGAAATGTGGTGCTACAGAAAAATGCTGGTGATTATATTGGTAGATCACATAACTGATGAGGAAGTATTGAATCGGATTGGGGAGAAAAGTTTGTAGCACAACTTGACAAAAAGAAGGGATCGGTTGGTAGGACATGTTCTGAGGCATCAAGGGATCACCAATTTAGTATTGGAGGGCAGTGTGGAGGGTAAAAATCGTAGAGGGAGACCAAGAGATGACTACACTAAGCAGATTCAGAAGGATGTAGGTTGCAGTAGGTACTGGGAGATGAAGAAGGTTGCACAGGATAGAGTAGCATGGAGAGCTGCTTCAAACCGGTCTCAAGACTGAAGACCACAACAATAACAACAACAAGTGGCATTGACTCAGAAGCTAAATATTTTACATCTCTAAGGGACCGTAGATTTTAGTATCTGATAGTACATGATATAGTCGGCTTGGAGACACTGGTATGTACACTTGAAATTCTGGAGATTTTATTAAAACCTTTATCTGGTAATATCAATATGTAGAAAACAGTGATTACTGGTTTCAATCTTCTAAACGGTGATCTTCGAGTGTGGAAAACGTTATAAAGAGGTTACATGTCAAAATATTCCAGGAGTACAGCAGCATTAACACGAATAATTATCTAAATATACTTTCGAACACACACCGGGATACAAACATGAGGTGTCTAAATCAAGAGAACAAGTAAGACACCTCGTAGTGACAGTGTTAACATAAGGAAAAGTCATCTGCAAATCAATATTTAATAAAAATTACCTGATATAATTCAATGGTCCGACTGCATGCAACACAATTACAACGAAAACATGATTCATACAGTAAAACGCCGTTGCAATAATCTGAATAAGACATAAAATAAAGTCACAATGGCAAATCAAAGCGTCAATCAAAGTTTACCAGACCACTGTAAAAGCAGACTGACGTTGAGTACACGGGCTCAAAGCTCAACGAATATGGCACCACGTGGCATAATGAAGCGTAATATAATGTACAGTAAGTATTTCCCTGTTTTAATTATTAAATCAAGACAATGGAATAAAAGTTTAACAACAGTGAAGCTCCACCTGCTCAGGGCGCCTATAAATGGCGTAATGTTATGGAAGGTTAATAATACCACAGCTAGAGAATTAATATAAATATTTTTTAATTCTTTATGTCCTCATTACAGAAATACTGTCATCACGTGTCCAAAGCCTAAATGAAGTTACGTTGGATCTCCTTATACAGTAGGTAAGCCAGGAGATGACGTATTTAAATAAAATTTCTATTAATTTTAGTTAGGTTGCTAGAAACAGTCGACGTTTCAAAGGTGAATGAAAAATGGTCCACATACTGAGCTGTTTTCATATGGGTATTGTGGTGGCGTAATGTACATTTATGTGCGGTCTGAAAGCGAGTGCTCAAGCTCTTTAATGCACAACTCAATGAGCCTTCTAAACGACCTGCGAAGTAGATGTAAAGTTGCTGGTCCCATGGAGTGACAATCCTCCTTAGTGTGCGGCTCTAACATGGGGGCGTGTCTCCTCCTCATCAAATCTGTGGTATATTCTTGGCTATGCCAGAAATATAAGTGATTGAAGTGGAAGCTCCATATGGTTAAACATTTAAAAGATAATATCCTTTTTGGGAGCGTGTCAGTTGGTAGCTGATTGTTGGAGACACAACATCGTTGTCACAGGTAGTCTGCGAAAACCATTTCGTAAACGTTTGCCACTGATGAATGGTGTGTATGAGTGGAGTTAACCCCTCAGTGTCAGTTAAGGGTGTACTGAAGCACCGAAACTTGTAGCCATATAATATAAAATATAGTAAGGACAGCTGAAGGTGTTCCATTGTATTACATTATGGAAGAAGATTTTACATACCTTTGAGCCCAATTTAAAACTTATGCGTTTCAGTGAGAGATTATTACGCTCTTTCGAGAAAAATGAGCCTTTAATTCTGTTACGCACTGTATTGTCGACATCGGCTGAAGTATAACTTCGCGGTACTCCACTAGATAATAGCAACATGTCAGGAATTCAGAAAGAGATCTTCACTCTACAGCGGTGTGTGTGCTGATACGAAACTTCCTGGCAGATTAAAATTGTGTGCTGGACCGAGACTGGAGCCGGGACCTTTGTGATCCGCGGCAAGTGCTCCACAGAGTTCGAGTCTCGGTCCGGCATACAACCAGGAAGTTTCATGCCAGGATTGCTTTTCTCGATTTTAAGAACAAATAGTTCTACAGTCAAACACGAACATTAGGTGCCATAAAAAATATAAGATTTCCTTAATGATAAGCTTGCCTAACTACGCATGTTAACGTGACCGCTTCCGGAACAGGTAGGCAAGCCACGGCCTGATTAAATCCGTCCGGCAGGTTTGCAGCGAGGGGTCAGTATACCGGACAGCCGCGACTTAATTTTTAGGAGTTTCTCTCATATCCCAGGAGCTGAATAACGGCCTGGTTCCGATGTTGTTCCTCAGATACACGCTAAGGAAGCATTTAGAAGACTTTCTCAAAGATCTTGCACACAGTATTTACTCTATGTGCAGATAGATTGGGTACACTGGTTCTGCCCTGGGAGGGAGGCGGGGAAAGGTGTGAATTGGAGAGTGATGACCTTAGCTGTTTGGCCTCAGTAAATACTTTCTCATGATTCCTTTAATGCCGAAAGCTGCTGTAGCACATATTCGAAATAGGAAGAGTAAAAATTTCCGTAGTTTACCACAGGACATGCCAGTATCATTCTCCGAGCGAGTATTTGGTCATAGCCAGATCCAAAGAGATATTTGAGTTGGAAACATTGTGTGTCGCTGGATTTTATATTTTAAACAAAATAGACTGACGGAAAAAATGCAGCACCAAAACTTAATTGGTGTAGAGTAACGAAATTTCTGGAATATATTTGTCCGTTAATGTACGCGTGAGACAAGGCATTGTAAGTGTGAAATAATGGTACATTAATCCCGGGTTTAACCACCAGAATGTTGAATTCATGCTTGCAAACGTGCATGCATTTTGTTTTACAAGTGCCGGTTCTGAGTTTGTGGAATGGAGTGCCATGCCTGTTGCATTTAGCCGGTCAATACAAAGACGGTTAATGTGGGTGTGGAGGATGCTTGGAGTTGTCGTCCGTTGGTGTCCCATATGAGCTAAATTGGAGACTGATCTGGTGATCAGCCAGTCAGAGCAACGTGTCGACTCTCTGTAGAGCATTGCAACAGCGGTATTTCGGCAAACATTATCCTGTTGGAAAACAATCCCTGGAATGATGTTCATGAATGGCAGCACAACAGGTGGAATAACCAGACTGAAGCACAGGTTTGCAGTCAGGGTGCGTGGGATTACAAAAAGATTGCTCCTGCTGAGAAACGAAATAGCAACCCAGACAATAATTACAGTTCTTGGTTCAGTGTGTCTAGGCTGCGGACAGAATGGTTGCAGTCGTTCGCCTGGCCTTCTTTTAACCAAGACGGCCTTCACCGCTGTCGAGGCAGAACTGGCTTTCATCAGAAATTTCTCTGCCTCGTGATGACTGGGTGTTGTGTGCTGTCCTTAGGTTAGTTAGGTTTAAGTAGTTCTAAGTTCTAGGGGACTGATGACCATAGATGTTAAGTCCAATAGTGCTCAGTGCCATTTGAACCATTTCAACAGAAAAAACAATAGTCCTCCTGCCCTCAAATAAGCTCTCGCTGGACACTAATGAAGTCGCAAATTGCGGCAGTTTAGGGTTAATGGAATGCTGAATCGGAGCTGTCTTGAAGTAACCGATGAAGTACGATGCGCCAGAGCCATACGCGGAATACGATCTTCTTCTCTTTGGGTTGTGCCACGTGCCCAGCAAGAGCCCGGTCTTTTTGCGACTGTACATTCTCGTACAGCCAGCACTCATGAACAGTGGCCACATTCTTGCCACATCTATCTGCGATATCGCGGAAGGAGCGTCCAACTTCTCGTAGCCCTATCACAGGACCTCGTTTAAAGTCATTGACCATCGACAACGTCGCTTTAAGGGGGGTAGGACGTCAAACGGGGCGACTTGGAGTAGGAGGGGCACCACATGGCATTTCTATTTCCACTGTCTATACTTTCAAAAATAAATTTATAAATCTTTGTTAGCATGGCCAGGAAGGATTCAGAATTCACACTCTTACCAGTGGAAGTTGTAAAACAGAAAGAAATAATTGTTTTTACACGTGAAATTTCATCATTTTTTTCACTTACTAATGGCAGCATTTGTTGCTATAGGTACACATTTCTTCACAAATAAGAGACATTCTTCGATGAATTTTGCACAGCATGCAAACCATACTTAAACGTTTATGATACTCTAAAATTTTCCAAATCTATTAAAAACTGTGGTAAAAATTTAGGTAGTTTACTACACAATTTGTGTTTTTTCTAAATGTTATGTTTAAAATACAAGAGCTCATTCGTTTTTTCATACATTAAATAAATTCTAGAGTTTCATACACCTGTAAGTATGGTATGTATGCTGTGCAAAATTCATCGAAGAATCTCTCTAACTTCTGAAGAAAAGTATACCTATAGCAACAAATGCAGTCATTAGTAAGTGAAAAAATGATGAAATTTCACACGTAAAAAAATGTATTTTGTTATGTTTTCGAACTCCACTGCAATGAGTGTGAATCCTGAATCCTTCCTGGTGATGCTAACTAAGCTTTATGAATTTATTATCAAAAGTGTAGACACTGGAAATTAAAATGCCCTGCGATGCCTCTTCTGCTCCAAGTCGGCCCGTTTGACGTCCTACCCCCATTAAAGGCATTCTTGACTAATACCAACTCACCACGTCCAGTCTCAAAGATAACTAACACTCACGACCGCTGCAGCGCGTATTTAAAGAAAATCTGATTTGCACCCTCATAGTGGCGCTACTAGCGTCACGTTTATGCTACTGGCCCGAAATCTGAATAGGCGTCATATTTCAGATGTAGAAAATGGCGTACCAATTTTCGTTTACCTCGCACAACCCCTTCCTTGGGCTGTGATTTCTTTCTGTCAGTGAACATGTTAATTATCTGATACGTACGGCTGCCGAAGGTAAACTGTACACAAAACAGCCTTTCCACACTGTTCGGTAAGTCGGTGTTCTCGCGCCGGAGCTGGAGGCATAATATGAAAGCCCATGCTCTCAGCTTGACAGTCACTTGGCTCCACGCCTTGTCGCCACCAGCTGGCGGAGAAGGCTGCGGTTCTCTGTGGCAGCGGTGCAAGGGGTGGCTGTTTTGCTGCACGTCATAAGGGGCGGGGGAGAGTGTTGCTTGGGAGGTGGGGGTGGGGGAGGACGGGCAGGAGGACGGCGGATGACAGCGCAGACATCGATTTTCAGCGGGGAAATTCCGCGCTCCCAGTCCGCGACGCGGCGCCCGGATGGTCTCTCACACCTTGACCCACACAGCTCCGCTAATCTGTAACGCTCACTCTCAGTGTCAAAGTCACGAAATCATACCGCGTGTGGAAGTTGGGTAAGCGCTGAGTATGACTGTTGATGTAGCAAGGAGAGATATCTTAGGCGTCCTGGATTGCTGGAATTTAACTTCATGCTGTCGCGTAACTTTCGGCAACTGAGACGCGGTATGTTATTATGAGGTTTCTTGAACCTTAGGAGAAAGAAGAAAAGGAAAATAAGGTTTGAGGCACCTACGGTTACAATACAAGAGGCTTAGCACAATCTCACACTGAGGAAAGAATGACAAGAAAAATCTGGCTGACAGGACACGTCCCCGAGAATTCAAGTCCAGTGCGCTAACCAATCTGCTGTCTCACAGAGTTTTAGTTTTTGAAACGAATTACCTTCGTAAAGTGTTCTATGATGATGTATTACTTTCATAAATGTTATTACACGTGTCCATCCTGTAACAGCACACCAATGGATGCCATTCTCTTTCACCGAATATATTATTAATCTGGAACATAACAGGAATATAACACGCACAGTACACGTAGACGTGCACTCGATTTCTAACAGTGCCGTAGGTTAACGTTTATTATCGTATCATTATCAATAATTTCATATTTAAAATATCTATGTATCACAATAAATAATCGAAAATACAAGCTGGCCGGAGTGGCCAAGCGGTTCTAGGCGCTACAGTCTGGTATCGCGTGACCGCTACGGTCGCAGGTTCGAATCCTGCCTCGGGCATGAATGTGTGTGATGTCCTTAGGCTGGTTAGGTTTTAAGTAGTTGTAAGTTCAAGGCACTGATGACCTGAGAAGTTAAGTCCCATAGCGCTCAGAGCCATTTGAACCATTCGGACCAAAAATTCAATATCAGTGTGTTCTCCATTTGTCCCGTGGGAACAACATCCGTTGCTTTTGTTAGTATCTGTCCAAGTTACTTTACACTGAGGCGACAAAAATCATGGGATATCAGTACGCATACATACAGGTGGCGTTCATGGAGTCCATGACGCCTAGTCCGTACACCGCCACCGCCTACCAACATTGTATGAGGTCTGAAGGTGGCCAGCAACTGAGCGAAACCGGTAACCATAAAACCAAACGTTTCCTGCAGTCGAGACTGTTTACCTTCGTTTTAAAGTACATATACAAATGGCGGTAGTAACACGTACACAAGATATTAACGGACAGTTCATTGGCGAAGCTTCCATTAGCACTCGGGTAATTCATGTGAAAATTTTTCCGACGTCATTACGGCCTCACGACAGGAATTAACAGACTCTGAAGGCAGAAGACGAGTGGTGCACACCATTTCGGAAATCCTTAGGGAATTCAGTATTCTGTGATCAACAGTGACAAGACTGTGCCGACGGGTAAGAAATTTCATTACCTCTCACCACGGACAACGAAGTGGCCGACAACCTTCACTTACGGGCTGGGAGCAGCGGCATTTGTGGACAATGGCCATTCCTAACAGACGAGCAACACTGCTTGAAGTAAGTGCAGAAACCGATGTGGTACGAAAGGGAAAAACATGTCTGTTAGTGCTGTGAAATTTGGCGTTAATGCGCTATGGTAGCAGTCGACCGACGCGAGTGGCTTTACTAAAAGCATGAAATTAACTGCAGCGTCTCTCCTACGCTCGTGACCATATCGGTTGGATCCTAGAGGCTAAACCATTGCCTCGTCAAATACGCCTCGGCTTCAGTTGGTACGAGCTGATGATGGGGTTCTAGAAAGGAAGCCATGAACCTAGGTTGCCAACAATTCACTGTGCAAGCTGGTGGTAACTCCGTGATGGTGTCGGCTGTTTATACATGGAATGGACTGAGTCCTCTGGTCTGTTCGGCTTCTTGCTGCCATTCATGGTCATGCTTCCAAACGACGATGGAATTTTTATGGGTGACAATGCACCATCTCATTGGGCCACAATTGTACGCGACTAGTTTGAAGGTCATTCTGGACAATTTGAGCGAATGATATGGCCACTCAAACCGCCCGACATGAATCCCATCGAACATTTATGGGACACAATCGAGAGATCAGGCCGGCCGCTGTGGTCGAGCGGTTCTAGGGGCTTCAGTCCGGAACCACGCTGCTGCTACAGCCATAGGTTCGAATCCTGCCTCGGTCATGGATATGTGTGATGTCCTTAGGTGAGTTAGGCTTAAGTAGTTCTAAGTCTAGGGTACTGATGACTTCAGATGTTATGTCCCATAATGCTTAGAGCCATTTGACCATTTTGACGAAAGATCAGTTTGTGCACAACATCCTTCACGAGCAGCACTTTCGCATTATGGACAGCTATAGAGAGAGCATGTTTCAGTACTTCTTCAGGGGATTTCCAGCGACTCGTTGAGGCCACGACAGGCCGAGTTTACTGCACTCCATGGGGCAAAACGAGGTCCGACACGATATTAGGAGGAAGCCCATGACGTTTGTCACCGTGGCGTGTATTATCAGTATCATCTACGATGTGACTTACGAACCAATCACACTACCGTCTGTACACGTTTATTTTTCAATTTAACCTCAAATGAGAAACTCACATTGCTTAGACTTGAAGTTCTTGATGACGTGATTCAGTGATCACTCCACCGATTAAATAATGTTCCATTGACATTATTACTAAGTTTGACAGAATTTATTGGGTGGGTGGGGGGCTATAGTAGACTGTAAACAAACTTCATATACAGTATGCTGTAATGACATTGAATTGCGTTGGTCATTGGTATAGTTTACAGTATTTCAATAATGAACATATCTTCGAGCATGCAACATCTCTCTCTTCATGTATATTCGTACTCCGCCCACTGTACGGTGCGTGGTGGAGGGCATTTCTGAAGACGTCTCTTTTCCCCACTTCTGTTTTCTGTCCATGACAGGCGCGTGGGAAGAATAATTGTAGGTACCTCTTTATGACGTCCAGCTTCCACCATTTATTCGTTATTATCATTTCAGGAGACGTATGAGGGAGGTAGTAATACGTTCCTCGAATCTTCTTAGTACGCATGCTCTCGATATGTCCACAACAATCCTCCCCGTGATATACAACGGCTCCTGTGTAGCTCCAGCTGTTGGAGTTTGTTGAGCAGCTCCATAACACCCTTGCATCGACCAAACGATTCCGTGACGATACGCACCGCTCTTCGTTGGATCTTCTTTGTTTTAATGTAATCACCGAAGTTAAGCGCTGTCGGGCGTGGTCGGCACTTGGATGGGTGACCAGCCATGCCGCCATGCGCTGTTGGCATTTTTCGGGGTGCACTCAGCCTCGAGATGCCGATTGAGGAGCTACTCGACCGAATAGTAGCGGCTTCGGTCAAAAATACCATCATAACGACCGGGAGAGCGGTGTGCTGACCCCACGCCCCTCCTATCCACATCCTCCTGAGGATGATACAGCGGTCGGATGGTCCCGGTAGGCCACTCGTCGCCTGAAGGCGTAGTGCTTTTTTTTATTAACCCATCTTGGTAAGGGTCACGAACAAATGGGCAGTAATCGACAATCGGTCGGACGAGCCATTTTTAAGCAACTTGTTCGAGGGGAAATACACTTCCTTACGATTCTGCCAATGGCATCTGTTCTTCCTACTGTTTGTTTTCTGTGGTCACTCAGTTTTATGTCTCTCTGCACGGTTACTCTAGGTACTGTACGGTACTTTCGGTTTAGCATGGTTTTTCGCGAACGGTGCAATCGCTAACTAGTGGATCTTTTCGCCTATTTAAGCGGAGTACTATATAATTATTTACGTTTAGAAAGTCTCTACAGGAGAGTCTCTTTCTATAGACAATAGAATAGCTACGGAATGGGTTCAAATATCCTGCAACCTTATCTACTATGTCTCAGTAGTAACGAGCCTGTAACATTCCCTTGCAGTAGTTCCGAAATAACATTTGACGAGGTTTTTCCGTTGAGGACGACGTGTGTAGTTTTACTGCAGTTGCAAGGAAGTCCTGTATTCGATCACAACTCCGGTCAGATTCTCGGTAAGCTTATATTTTGTTCACTAAACTACAGTGCAGAACTGCATCAAAGACCTTCCGGAGATCAAGGAACACGGCACTTATCAGAGTGCCTTTGGTCACTGTACTCTCGATCTCATGGACGAACAGAATGGCCTGACTTCCGAAAGATAACTTACTGTGTAATCCATGTTGACTGTTATTGAGGACAAAGTGAGATATCGCAATGGACAGTGAATTGAATTCGTATTTGGGAGGATGACGGTTCAAGCCCACGCCCCGTCAGCCACATTTAGGGTATCCCTCATTCCCCTAAATCGCTCCAGGCATATTCCTGAGTGGTTTCTTTGAAAGGACATGGATGACAGTGTTTTATGAAGAGATTTTTGGTCTCCAAACATGTCTTCACCACTCATTTTTTACAGAAATGCTCATATCGCAAAGCTCCAGCTATACTGAGACAAGATGAGAAATTGATGGAGATATTATTTGTCTGGCAGTTATTTTTAGTTTTGGCTGCTATAACTATAGAGTTCGCGATAAACAAAGTACATAGAGATGGACATTGGCTCACTATAGTACACTGAGGTGAAACATCATGGGATGGCGATACGCTCAAATAAAAATGGCGGTAGCATCGCATACACAAGGCACAAGAGAGTAGTGCATTGGCGGGGCTATGATTTGTACTCAGGCGACTCATGTGAAAAGGTTTCCGAAGTAATTATGGCTGCAAGACGAGAATTAGCACACTTTGAACGGGGAATGGCAATTTGAGTTAGCAGCATAGAAAATCGTCAGATAATTTAATATTCCGAGATCCACAGTGTGAGAAGCGTGCCGGGAAAATTGAATTACAGGCATTGGCTCTCACCACGTGCAACGCAGTGGCTTCATTTAACGACCGTGAGCAGCAGCTTTTGCGTAGAGTTGTCAGCAGTAACTGACAATCAACAATCCGTGAATTAATAGCAGAAATCAATGTGGGACTTGTTCCGTTTACTCAAGCATCCAGATAAATGAAAATGCGCCTCGTCACTGAAGAACAAGGGCGTCATGATTCAGGTTTCTGACCAAGGCTTCACATTCGTTTCTCGTCAAACTAAATGGCCTAGATGAAGTGTGTGCACACAATCATTTTGGATGAAATTTCAAGTCCTCATGAAGAATTCGTCTCGTTCTGAAAATTTAAAATCCAAGAGCAGCTGCATGTTTGGGTGCAGAAAGCTTGGAGGAATTCAAAACCGCCAGTCTTACTTTCTCGACGTTTTCTGGTGCCCTGGTAGTTCTTGGAGGTCCTAAGTTTCTTTCTGCGCCCTACTAGTATCCATTAACGTGTTCACTCACACAACAACCGATTTTACATACGGACTACGACCTGCAGGCGCGATATTAAACTGTTCCCTGACTTCAGGCTGGCTTGCGACGATCGAACGGCTGTTGGAACAGTAAGTAGCCATGACGAACGAACGTTCCTCTCTCGTCCACTGCATAATCACTACTAAACTATCCTTTAATATAAGGTTAGGCCTCGCCCTTTCGCATGCGCTCACCCGCACTTTACAATGAGTAACGGCCGCTCTAAAGGCCGCTTTTCAAATAAGAAAGTTTCCCGCACCGCATCTTGTACTTACCAAACCTGTTGTGTATGCTTTTGTACACAACACTGAGGAGAGGTGGGCTACAGACTGCTAAGGGCAACTGTCGACGTAGGAACGCTGGATAGGAGCAGAAATGATTAGGGAGAAAGTTAACACAATAAACAGAAGGTATACTTAACTCGTATTTCTGCAAGTGTCCGAAGACGCATTACAAATAATACAGCAAGAAGTAAGTCCAGCGAAAGCAGTAGCAACAACGATGAAGCCCTCTGAACTAAAGCTCGAACGAAGGTGTCAGAGCCGCGACTAGACAGCGTCTGCGTAGCGTCACGTAGCAAAGTAGCTCCAATGCAAGTGGGATGTGTGGCTGCCAACGGCCATGCTCTGTTGCAGCGGCAGAGGGCGGTCGTAGTCCAGAGCCGCGGAGGTCCTGCCGGTCTGCCGGGTCAACCACAGTCCTCGGCGTCTACCGGAAACTTGCAGTTCACTTGTCAACTTTGACGCCCATGGGCTGGTATCAACACGTGATACCGCAAAATTAGTGGCTGGATCAATAGTTCGTATCACGTCCTTGAGGCATTTGTCACAGCGGTTCATGAATACAGAGGGGTCCAAAAAAATTGTATCCACTGTTCAAAAGTCCATAACTGGCCAACTAATTGACGGAGTTGTCTCATCTTTGGTAGTGTAACAGTTTGTAGTTCCGGCAATGGTCACACAAGCTTTGTATTGCGTTGTTTTATATTGTCAGATGACAGTCGCCAGATAGTCAGTGTTTTGTTCTTAATTGCGTCTAGTTACTCGAGTCAACGTGGCTGGCTCAAAGCTTACATTCGATGAAAGGAAGTCAGTTTTGAAGTGATATTTTATGTACGAAAACATTAAAAAGCGCCCGCATCTCGTGGTCGTGCGGTGGCGTTCTCGCTTCCCACGCCCTGGTTCCCGGGTTCGATTCCCGGCGTTGTCAGGGATTTTCTCTGCCTCGTGATGGCTGGGTGTTGTGTGATGTCCTTAGGTTAGTTAGGTTTAAGTAGTTATATGTTCTAGGGGACTGGTGACCATAGATGTTAAGTCCCAAAGTGCTCAGATCCATTTGAACCATTTGAACCATTAATGAGCTTCAACGGCAATGGCGAAATGAGTATCAAACAGAGCCACCGACACGTTTCACGATTCGTCGCATTCGAGACAAATTTGAAGCCGAAGGATGTGCTAAAGATGTACACAAACAACGATCTGGACGACCTGTAACAGTAAGAAGTCCAGCTAACTCCCGTCGTGCGTTACAACAATTCACTTGCTCACCACAGAAGTCTGTGAGACTTTGTGCCCGTGAAACTAGATTGAGTCGCTCAAGTGTTCGGCAAATTTTGAAGAGAGCAAAGTGCAATTGCTACATTCCACGATTGCTACACGCAATGAATGAGGACGACGCAGATCGTAGAATGGAGTACTTCGAGTGGTTTACTAACATGGTGCGCAACGATGAAGAGTTTGCAGAGATGATTGTGTGATCTGATGAGGCACAGTTCAAACTCAATGGTACAGTAAATCACCAGAATTGCATCTACTGCGCCTCCGAAAATCCGAACGTCCATGTGGACAAAGCCGAGAATTTGTCAGGAGTAAATGTGTGGTGTGGGTTGTTTTACCGGGGCTTGATTGGGCCCACTCTTCTTCGACAGCACAGTTACCGGTGAGGTGTGCCTTTAGAAGCTTCAGACATCCATTTTATATGCCATCCGAGACTTTTATGGAGACGAAGAGTTTATTTTCAACAAGATGGGACCCAGCCCACTACCAAAATCGTCTTAGGGCGTATCTCGACGAAAATCTACCAGGAAGATGGATAGGCCATAGAGTTGTTGTGGAGTGTCCACCACGTTCCCCAGACCTAACTTCTCTTAACTTTTTCCTGTGGGGAACATTAAGGACGTTGTTTATCGACAAAAGCCACGCACATTGGACGAACTTCGAGAATCCATTGTACATTCATGTGCAAATATCCAACTAAGCACGTTGCAGTCATTAGTTCGTGCTGCAGTTTGGCGTCGTCGTTTGTGTGTGGATGTTAATGGTGACCATTTCGAACACCTAAAGTGATGTCTTCAAGTTGTACTTTAAGCTACACTTTCTCCAAAAATGAGACAACTCCGTCAGTTAGTTTGCAAGTTATGGACTTTTAAACAGTGGATACATTTTTTTGGACCCCTCTGTATAACAGTTAGGCCGTTTTTTGGGCCCTTGGCTTCGATTTCGATCACCGTTTGACCGCATATTCGTGTTTAAGAGAATTATGGGAATTAGGACTTTGTTCATCGATATTGGTTTGAGCTCATATTACTTGTTTTCGTTACATTCACTCTCTGTTTCTACTTGGCGCTGATCTTGATATCCACAAGCTACATGACTACCTGTTAAGCTTACGTCAGCCTACAACTCGAAGGGAATTAGCTTCCTACCATGGGGGTTAGCCTCGAAGAAATTCAGTGGCCAGAAGCCATGGGAGGCATAGTGAGTCGAATTAGTCATGAGCTGCTGAATCCTAGACTATGCATTTGTCTATGTAAAATCCTAACAGAAACACGGTCCTGATATCTTAGGTACAAACCTGCCACATATGACTCCGTGAAGGCGACCTGAAATACATTCGTGAAAAACTTCCAGTTGCCACTTCAGAGGTTTGCCATGTCGAAACACTGTGCTAAGATATTTAAGTTCAGCTCAGTAAATATGTGAAACACGAGTTCTGTTATCATCTCCGATATCCTATGACCCACACATCTGGCACTGACGATCGTCTCTTCTTCAAAGTCAACCTTTCGACGAGCCGCAGTGTTCATTACAGGCCTGCCAAAGTGCATGGATTATGTGTGCACACTAACTCAATATTCGGCATCTAGTCACAACATTTGGCCGTCATAGGAGCCGTGCCTTCATAGGCGACTATTATTCCCTTGACTTTCGACCTTACAATTTATGCACTTCCTCAGAAAAAATGACGATCTGACTACCTCCGTTGTTTCAAAGTACCGCAAAACTTCTATCCCGCATACGTTCACGCAAAGAGAGAGAGGGGAAGGCAAGGCGGGAGAGAGAGAGAGGAAGACTATGACCAGCCGTGTGCAGCTGTAACGGCCGTGGGTATAGTTTTTTAGACAGATTAGAAACGTTATCCCGGATGGCAGTTGCCACCACTGAACAGGGAAATGATCAGTGGCAATTTTGGCAAGTTAGCGCCCAGTACAGGCATACGAAGTCTGCCTCATTCTGCCAACGGCCTTGTCAAAGAGGGCGGAGGAGCGGATAGAGGTTCAGGGCACTATCTTGTCCTAGGGGTGGGAAATTGCCCCTAAAGGCGGAAGAATTAGCAATGATCAACGACTTGAGGATGCAGAAGGCAATGGAAACCACTGCATTAAAGACACGTAACGTGTATCCACAGGACATGTGGCCTCTAGTTGCAGAAGTGTCATGATGATCTCTCCATTGGCAAAAGATTCCGGAATAGTCCCCCATTCGGATCTCCGGGAGGGGACTGCCAAGGGGGAGGTTACCATGAGAAAAATATTGAATGATCAACGGAAGGATAACGTTCTACGAGTCGGGACGTGGAATGTAAGAAGCTTGAACGTGGTAGGGAAACTAGAAAATCTGAAAAGGGAAATGCAAAGGCTCAATCTAGATATAGTAGGGGTCTGTGAAGTGAAGTGGAAGGAAGACAAGGATTTCTGGTCAGATGAGTATCGGGTAATATCAACAGCAGCAGAAAATGGTATAACAGGTGTAGGATTCGTTATGAATAGGAAGGTAGGGCAGAGGGTGTGTTACTGTGAACAGTTCAGTGACCGGGTTGTTCTAATCAGATTCGACAGCAGACCAACACCGACAACGATAGTTCAGGTATACATGCCGACGTCGCAAGCTGAAGATGAACAGATAGAGAAAGTGTATGAGGATATTGAAAGGGTAATGCAGTATGTAAAGGGGGACGAAAATTTAATAGTCATGGGCGACTGGAATGCAGTTGTAGGGGAAGGAGTAGAAGAAAACGTTACAGGCGAATATGGGCTTGGGACAAGGAATGAAAGAGGAGAAAGACTAATTGAGTTCTGTAACAAGTTTCAGCTAGTAATAGCGAATACCCTGTTCAAGAATCTCAAGAGGAGGAGGTATACGTGGAAAAGGCCGGGAGATACGGGAAGACTTCAATTAGATTACATCATGGTCAGACAGAGATTTCGAAATCAGATACTGGATTGTAAGGCGTACCCAGGAGCAGATATAGACTCAGATCACAATAAAGTAGTGATGAAGAGTAGGCTGAAGTTCAAGACATTAGTCAGAAAGAATCAATACGCAAAAAAGTGGGATACGGAAATTCTAAGGAATGACGAGATACGTTTGAAGTTCTCTAACGCTACAGATACAGCAATAAGGAATAGCGCAGTAGGCAATACAGTTGAAGAGGTATGGACATCTCTAAAAAGGGCCATCACTGAAGTTTGTAAGGAAAACATAGGTACAAAGACGGTAGCTGCGAAAAAACCATGGGTAGCAGAAGAAATACTTCAGTTGATTGATGAAAGGAGAAAGTACAAACATGTTCCGGGAAAATCAGGAATACAGAAATACAAGTCGCTGAGGAATGAAATAAATAGGAAGTGCACGAAAGCTAAGACTAAATGGCTGCAGGAAAAATGTGAAGACATCGAAAAAGATATGATTGTCGGAAGGACAGACTCAGCATACAGGAAAGTCAAAACAACCTTTGGTGACATTAAAAGCAACGGTGGTAACATTAAGAGTGCAACGGGAATTCCACTGTTAAATGCAGAGCAGAGAGCAGATAGGTGGAAAGAATACATTGAAAACCTCTATGAGGGTGAAGATTTGTCTGATGTGATAGAAGAAGAAACAGGAGTCAATTTAGAAGAGATAGGGGATCCAGTATTAGAATCGGAATTTAAAAGAGCTTTGGAGGACTCACGGTCAAATAAGGCAGAAGGGATAGATAACATTCCATCAGAATTTCTAAAATCATTAGGGGAAGTGGCAACAAAACGACTATTCACGTTGGTGTGTAGAATATATGAGTCTGGCGACATACCATCTGACATTCGGAAAAGCATCATCCACACAATTCCGAAGACGGCAACAGCTGGCAAGTGCGACAATTATCGCACAATCAGCTTAACAGCTCATGCATCGAAGCTGCTTACAAGAATAATATACAGCAGAATGGAAAAGAAAATTTAGAATGCGATAGGTGACGATCAGTTTGGCTTTAGGAAAAGTAAAGGCACGAGAGAGGCAATTCTGACGTTACGGCTAATAATGGAAGCAAGGCTAAAGAAAAATCAAGACACGTTCATAGGATTTGTCGACCTGGTAAAAGCGTTCGACAATATAAAATGGTGCAAGCAGTTCAAGATACTGAACAAAATAGGGGTAAGCTATAGGGAGAGACGGGTCATATACAATATGTACAACAACCAACGATCAAGAACGAAGTACTCGTTTTAAGAAGGGTGTAAGACAAGGCTGTAGCCTTTCGCCCCCACTCTTCAATCTGTACATCGAGGAAGCAATGATGGATTAAAAGAAAGGTTCAGGAGTGGAATTAAAATACAAGGTGAAAGGATATCAATGATACGATTCGCTGATGACATCGCTATCCTGAGTGAAAGTGAAGAAGAATTGAATGATCTGCTGAACGGAATGAACAGTCTAATGATTGCACAGTTTGGTTTGAGAGTAAATCGGAGAAAGACGAATAAAATGAGAAGTAGTAGAAATGAGAACAGCGAGAAACTTAACATCAGGATTGATGGTCACGAAGTCAATGAAGTTAAGGAATTCTGCTACCAATGACGGACGGATCAAGGAAGACATCAAAAGCAGACTCGCTATGGCAAAAAAGGCATTTCTGGCCAAGAGAAGTCTACTAATATCAAATACCGGCCTTAATTTGAGGAAGAAATTTCTGAGGATGTACGTCTGGAGTACAGCATTGTATGGTAGTGAAACATGGACTGTGGGAAAACCGGAACAGAAGAGAATCGAAGCATTTGAGATGTGGTGCTATAGACGAATGTTGAAAATTAGGTGGACTGATAAGGTAAGGAATGAGGAGGTTCTACGCAGAATCGGAGAGGAAAGGAATACGTGGAGACCACTGATAAGGAGAATGGACAGGATAATAGGACATGTGCTAAGACATGAGGGAATGACTTCCATGGTACTAGAGGGAGCTGTAGAGGGCAAAAACTGTTGAGGAAGACAGAGATTGGAATACGTCAAGCAAATAATTGAGGACGTAGGTTGCAAGTGCTACTCTGAGATGAAGAGGTTAGCACAGGGGAGCAATTCGTGGCGGGCCGCATCAAACCAGTCAGTAGACTGATGAAAAAAAAAAAAGGGTGGGGCTCCATGGCGCTGAAACGAGTGTCTCACAGCTACATCTACATCTACACGATTACTCTGCAATTCACATTTAAGTGCTTGGCAGAGAGTTCATCGAACCACAATTATACTATCTCTCTACCATTCCACTCCCGAACAGCGCTCGGGAAAAACGAACACTGGACGCTACTTACACATCAGTACCTCTTTAAAAAGTCAGCTGTTAATACAAATCAACAACAATTAACGAATATTGATTGTTTTATAAAGATTTAGGGCAGGCATTGGTATTGCAAGTTATGTAAAATATGTTGTATTGCTTGTGTTAACAACTTCGGCTGTGAGAGCACGCATCGGGTACTTTCCAAACTTCTGCGTGTCACGGAATCCACAACCCTTACACTCGCAACTGTTTTCTTGATTCCCCTACCTGGGATAACAAATATTTTATCGCCCTTTTAGCTAGTCGAGACATGGATACATTATTGATGGTTTCAATGTCTATATTCTTCTGAAGGACATTGTAATAAGAAGATAATAATACTGTATAAACCCAGATATTGTAATCATCAATAATGTGTCCATCAAGATAACACCTATACCATCTCTCAGAATGATGTGCAGTTGGTGAGCGGGATGCCTCTACTCATGCCCTTGTGCCCTGCCATTCGTGTTCCTGCGCTCAGGCCAATCTCTCTGTCCTGTGTCACCGTTTCATAGCAGCTCGGGCTTGTGAGAGGTAACGCCCGTCTTCCCGGAAAGGCAGGCCGCTTTCATGCTCTCGTGCTCGTAACTGCCGCTACTTTACGGCTCTCCAGGCGACAGTTACATGAACTCCCAAAGGGGCCGTACGCAGAATGTTTCCATCATTTCAATACCGACTTGTAAGAGGCACGTGGCTGCGATGGCAGCTAGGTACCGTCCGATGCATGTGACATGAAACAAAAGAGCAATTCTCTGTGCATTTCACTCCTAAATTCATAGATAGGCTTTAGAAGAGTTACACATAATGGAGTTATGTTCGCGTTTCAATACTGTACATATTGGAACCTTGTGCTATACGGCGTGAGACTGTCGTTGTTACTTATTCTGGCAGCCATGTTGGGCAATTGATGCAATGACCTGTTCTATCAACTACTCGTATTTTCATGATCGATTAGCACCAGATTCAACAAGATAAATTTACTCAGCGGAGAACACATTACAGAAAAGTAAAGTTCTGCATATATCAAAACAGAAAAAAGGATCAAGGTTGTTCTTTATTTTCAGGTAACCAAGAAAATTAACAATTCTTCAATATTCCTCAGAGTATTTGGCCTGACTAGAATAAAAATTATATTGATTATCCGATATGAGTTTTTGAATGTAATTTCGAGGATGCATTACAAGTTTTCGCCGAGTAAGTGGATGAAGTGAGTGATAGTGCTTCCTTGTCTGCAACAAAGGAAGACAGGACCTGCTGGACTCCTTTAAATGTGTTAGCCAATGAAGTTCTCCGAACCTGCGTGGCCGAACGGGCTTGTGGAACCGTCACCTTCGCAAATTCAAGTTCATGAAAGCATTAAGTGAGCAAAGAAAGCTACGCAAGGCTCTCTTCAGAGAACGGGACAGGTTAAGTGTACATAATTAACGCATGCAGCTGTAGGTGATGTGACGTTGGAAGGAGCAGTGAAGGCTCAGGACAACACGACAATATCAAAAGTAAATTAATACAAATTATAGAGGAAGTTAGCAGTAGTATTTACTTAGAGTTGAACAGATTAAAACAAGCGAGGGAAACGTGGAAAATGGTTCAAATGGCTCTGAGCACTATTGGACTTACCTTCTGAGGTCATCACTCCCCTAGAACTTAGAACTACTTAAACCTAACTGACCTAAGGACATCACACACATCCATGCCCGAGGCGGGATTCGAACCTGCGACCGTAGCGGGTACGCGGTTCCAGACTGAAGCGCCTAGAACCGCACGACCACACAGGCCGCCTGGAAACGTGGAGAACGGGCCTGTAAAGTCGAATGACTGATAACATAAATGAAAAAAACCAAACTGGACGGAAAATTCAGCAGGTCCTCCTGCAACTGTTCCAGTCTGCAAAAGCTTGTGTGGGACTCTGATACATATTTTTTGTCATCGGTGCAGTTGTAAGATACAGCCTACTGCCGTTTTGTGTAAATGATCTCTTACCGATTACAAACTTTCACTCATAGGAATTTTGTACGTACCATATTAACTCTCACCCATCTCGTATAGATGTTGGTGGAAGTGTGTGAGTGCCTGTATCAGAAGAGTGATCTTTTTGTATCCCGCCTGGGAGGCAGCAAGCCGGCCGCGGTGGCCGTGCGGTTCTGGCGCTGCAGTCCAGAACCGCGGGACTGCTACGGTCGCAGGTTCGAATCCTGCCTCGGGCATGGATGTGTGTGCTGTCCTTAGGTTAGTTAGGTTTAAGTAGTTCTAAGTTCTTGGTGACATATGACCTAAGTTGTTAAATACCATAGTGCTCAGAGCCATTTGAACCATTTTTTGGAGGCGGCAAGTGGGTAGGAACGGGGAAAGGTAAGACAAATCGATACTGCAAGAAACTGGTTTACTGGTGCAAAAACAAGGTGATAAACGATTACATAACTTTGTACGTAAGGGCGATGCTGAAGCGAAGTGTCCTGGCTGGCTGCACCTGATCAAATGGGCTGAAGCACTCGCGGAACTCGTAGACCTCCACAGCACCGGCTAGAGGGTGCTGTCGTCGGTGTCTCTTTGTAGTGCCAACCTAGCAGAGCGGACCTACCTTGTGGTATCTTAGCTATCGATACCACAAATTTTACGGTAGTACCAGTGACACCACCGAGCGAGGTGGCGCAGTGGTTATCACACTGGACTCGCATTCGGGGGGACGACGGTTCAATCCCGTCTCCGGCCATCCTGATTTAGGTTTTCCGTGATTTCCCTAAATCGCTGCAGGCAAATGCCAGGATGGTTCCTTTGAAAGGGCACGGCCGATTTCCTTCCCCATCCTTCACTCACCCGAGCTTGCGCTTCGTCTCTAATGACCGCTTTGTCGACGGGACGTTAAACACTAATCTCCTCCTCCTCCACCAGTGAAACTAAAACCTTCTGGCGATACATTCACTTTCTTCGTAGCACAAGTGAAACAAATATCATTTGGCGATATATTCACTGTCAGTCTGGTAGTGACTTCCTCGTGGTGCTTGTGAAACACAAATTCATCTGGCTGATTTTTCAGTCTATTCATCTAGAGATACATTCCTTTTCTGTCAGTTGGCTTTGATTAAAGAATTGTATCCGAACAGTAGTTTGCTCATGATACCAATGAAATAAAGATCATCTGGCGATACGTTCTGTGGACAGCTGCATACATATTTGTGCCTGCAGTTTGTTTACATCTCAAAGAACAAAAAAGTAGACACGCTTTGTGTTTTGAATGGCTGAAAATTGACAGTAATCGCAGCTCCTTACCTCAACGCGTGAAAGATAAGGTACACCGCGACCTACTTTTGATCTACGTCAATACCCTTCAAGCCACCTGAAGTTGTGTGGCAGAGGGCACTTGTTGTACCACTCGCGCATCCTCCACATTCCTCGTGAATGACGCGTGGGAATAATGTTTGTCGGTAAGAATCTGTGTTAGCTCTAATTTCTCAAATTTTGTCCTCGTGATCACTTCTTGAGACGTATGTAGCAGCACGTAATATGATGTCCGACTCCTCCCGGAAACTGCCCTCGAAATTTCAATAGTAGACCTCTCCGTGATGCACTTCGATTCTCTTGTAACGTCTGCCACTCGAATTTACCTAGCAACTGTCTAATGGTCTCTTGTCGACCAAACGATCCCGTGACGAAACTTGCCACACTTTATTGGATCTGCACCATCTCTTCAAACAGTCCTACCTGGTAAGGCTCCCAGATTATGAATCATACTAAAGGATCGGTCAAACAAGGACCTCGTAAGAAACCTGTTTTTTGGAAGATTTACATCTCCTTAAGATTCTTCTTATGAATCTCAGTTTGGCATCTGATTTTCTTACTATTTATTTTACGTTTTCATTCCAGTTAAGGTCGCTCTGGGTAGTTACCCATGGATACTTTACGATAGGTACTGTTTCTAGCAATTTGCCATCAATAGTGTAGTTGTACAGTAGTGAGTTTCTTTCAGTATGTATGCGCAATATGCTACATTTACTTACCTTTACGGTCAACTGCCAGAGCCTGCATTATTCATCAGTCCGCTGTAGGTCATTTTGTAAATCGATACTGTCTTCTGGCGTTGCTACTTTATTACGGACAATCGTATCATCTGCCAGCAGTCTTCAGGCGCTTTCTACTTGATCATTTATAAACACTGTAAAAAGTAACGGTCCTATCAACTTCATTGTGCTACTCCGGAAATTACATCTGTCGATTTTGATCCTTTAAGAGCGACGTGTTGAGTTCTATCTGCAAGGAAGTATTGAATCCTGTCGCAAATCTGGTCGGAACTCGGTAAACTCGTAATTGTTTCCTTGAAACAGCAGTGCGCGACGGTTTCAGATGGCTTCCTCAAGTCAAGAAGCACAGCAACCTGAGCGCCGTTGTCTATAGTACAGCGGAACATTTGGTGGCGTAATGGGTCTGACTGTATAAGGGTGTAGTTAGGGCGAGTTAGCAGTTACAACATACGTATTATCGCTTACATGTCGCGGCAGTCGTGGACTGTGCGGCTGGTCCCGGCAGAGGTTCGAGTCCTCCCTCGGGCATGGGTGTGTGTGTTTGTCCTTTGGATAATTTGGGTTAAGTAGTGTGTAAGCTTAGCGACTGATGACCTTAGCAGTTAAGTCCCATAAGATTTCAAACACATTTGAACATTTTCTAAAGCTTGGTTGTTTGTGATTGACATGCAGATCTAAGAGTGAATCGCATCTTTTTGAATAGCTTCCGGGAGTGCATAAATGTCATTACTATTTCCTGCTTCGACATATCGGCTATAAATCCATACAGTCACAGTCAAAACTCCTTATTAACTGACTGATCAGTAAGATGTTATTCTTCATTATTCCTTCACGCACCCATATTGTCACAAAAAGGAAGTCAGACGACGTGTACGAAACTTCTTTAAAATATAGAAAGGCAACGCAAATTTTCAATTCCATAATCATTATGTGCCTTTTGTTTGTGTATTAAAACTGTCAGGCAGTTCAGACTCAGAAAGATATTCTGGTAAAAGCGAGTATGTTATAGCCATTTAATATGGCCCACTGGTATAGTTTTTTCCACAAAAACGTTTGAACATCAGTTTCTCCCATATCCAGAACCCATTACAGTCATGTAGAGAAATGTTATCGATACTGGTGAAGATATGTCAAGTTACGATTATATGAAGTAAGCAGATTATATTTTCGGCCAGTGAACTTTTCCGTGAAGCAAGCATCGGCCCATCCGAATTTACTGTTAGCGTGGCACATCATTCCCAGCCAAACATGATGATGAAAATTTACAAGTCAAGCGCATATGAAATATATTGTAGGCTTCACAGATATCGGTGTAGAATCAACCGTTGGGTGAATGCAGATCCGTTACAGTCTGTCTCTAATCCGCAAGCCGTTGAATATTTTACTTGACGCATTATACGGACACGTGCTAAATACTTTTATCACTAGTACCAGCGAAGAGGTTCTCAAATGACTGAACATTACACTTGAGTATTTCATTTTCCCATAATGCTTAATTTTATTCGTGTTTTAATTTCGGTGTGTTAGTGAAAATGAATGAGCAGGTCTGGAGCAGTAGCACAGACATTTGTCCCGTTCCTTCTCAGCTTTCCGCGTTTTTAATAGTGACTCATGGAAGTAAGGTGAAGAGGCCTTTGAATCGCGCTTCGATTCATTAAGGATCTCTGCATTTTCTATGTGAAAGGTAAATTGGATGCTGAACAACCTGTTGCACAGCACTCATCTTCAATTCCGAGAAGCTGCTACACCACAGCTAGTAATCATCTCCATACTCTCTCAGGAGGCTGCAAATGGAAGCTGAGACCCAGAAATATGTTACCAAAATATTCTCACTTCTAAGCATTCTAAAATTTAACAGCTGCTTCCTTACTTTCAAATATTTATATGTAATTTTTATTCTAAGATTTTTTCCCATATAACTGTTTACTGTTTATTTCCCAGCGCGACTGCAGTCATCTCCCACACCTACATCGTCGCTAGAATATCGTTTGGCCTCATGCGACTGCATTCCGTCAGTCTTTCTTAGCGTCATCTGTTGGATACATCTGTTCTACGATTTGGTGTAGCGATTTGATTTGCATTTCATTTATCCCAAGGCATTACTGCACAAATAACACGTGGAAAGACAATATACTTTCCTACAAAAAGAATGGCTCTGAGCACTATGGGACTTAACATCTTACGTCATCAGTCCCCTAGAACGTACAACTACTTAAACCTAACTAACCTAAGGACACCACACCCATCCATGCCCGAGGCAGGATTCGAACCTGAAACCGTAGCAGTCATTCTTTCCTACATAAATCACATTTTCAGTATGGGTAGTGAAAATCACAAGAGACCCTCAGCACCGAAAACGAAAATTTACATTTACTCTTGCGATAACACTAAAAATTTTCTTAATGTGGGGCAATAACGTATGTTAAACGGTACAAAATCTTCCACGTACTGAATTGCTACCCGGCAACGAGGTCATAGATATACACTAAGATGGTATCTGTTTTTTCGGACATCTCCAAATGAACAGATTCCATCTTAGTGTATATACAGCGTGTTACGAAAAGGTACGGCCAAACTTTCAGGAGACATTCCTCACACACAAAGAAACAAAATACACTCCTGGAAATGGAAAAAAGAACACATTGACACCGGTGTGTCAGACCCACCATACTTGCTCCGGACACTGCGAGAGGGCTGTACAAGCAATGATCACACGCACGGCACAGCGGACACACCAGGAACTGCGGTGTTGGCCGTCGAATGGCGCTAGCTGGGCAGCATTTTTGCACCGCCGCCGTCAGTGTCAGCCAGTTTCCCGTGGCCTACGGAAGTCCATCGCAGTCTTTAACACTGGTAGCATGCCGCGACAGCGTGGACGTGAACCATATGTGCAGTTGACGGACTTTGAGCGAGGGCGCATAGTGGGCATGTGGGAGGCCGGGTGGACGTACCGCCGAATTGCTCAACACGTGGGGCGAGAGGTCGCCACAGTACATCGATGTTGTCGACAGTGGTCGGCGGAAGGTGCACGTACCCGTCGACCTGGGACCGGACCGCAGCAACGCACGGATGCACGCCAAGACCGTAGGATCCTACGCAGTGCTGTAGGGGACCGCACCGCCACTTCCCCCCAAATTAGGGACACTGTTGCTCCTGGGGTATCGGCGAGGACCATTCGCAACCGTCTCCATGAAGCTGGGCTACGGTCCCGCACACCGTTAGGCCGTCTGCCGCTCACGCCCCAACATCGTGCAGCCCGCCTCCAGTGGTGTCGCGACAGGCGTGAATGGAGACGTGTCGTCTTCAGCGATGAGAGTCGCTTCTGCCTTGGTGCTAATGATGGTCGTATGCGTGTTTGGCACCGTGCAGGTGAGCGCCACAATCAGGACTGCATACGACCGATGCACACAGGGCCAACACCCGGCATCATGGTGTGGGGAGCGATCTCCTACACTGGCCGTACACCTCTGGTGATCGTCGAGGGGACACTGAATAGTGCACGGTACATCCAAACCGTCATCGAACTCATCGTTCTACCATTCCTAGACCGGCAAGGGAACTTGCTGTTCCAACAGGACAATGCACGTCCGCATGTATCCCGTGCCACCCAACGTGCTCTAGAAGGTGTAAGTCAACTACCCTGGCCAGCAAGATCTCCGGATCTGTCCCCCATTGAGCATGTTTGGGACTGGATGAAGCGTCGTCACACGCGGTCTGCACGTCCAGCACGAACGCTGGACCAACTGAGGCGCCAGGTGGAAATGGCATGGCAAGCCGTTCCACAGGACTACATCCAGCATCTCTACGATCGTGTCCATGGGAGAATATCAGCCTGCATTGCTGCGAAAGGTGGATATACAGTGTACTAGTGCCGACATTGTGCATGCTCTGTTGCCTCTGTCTATGTGCCTGTGGTTCTGTCAGTGTGATCATGTGATTTATCTAACCCCAGGAATGTGTCAATAAAGTTTCCCCCTCCTGGGACAATGAATTCACGGTGTTCTTATTTCAGTTTCCAGGAGTGTATGTTAAGTGGACATGTGTACGGAAACGCTTATTTTCCAAGTTAGATCTCATTTTATTACTTCTCTTGAAATCACATTAATCTCGTTGGAATGAAGTCTCTCATCCGTAAAGAGAACATTTGCACTAAAATGAGGATTGACACATTGTTGGATGAACCATTCGCAGAAGTGAACCCGTGGAGGCCAATCAGCTGCTGATAGTGCCTGCACACGCTATACATGGTACCGAAACAACTGGTTCTCTCGCAGTACTCTCCATACAGTGATGTGGTCAACGTTACCTTGTACAGCAGCAACTGCTCTGACGCTGACATTAGTGTAATCGTCAACTGCACGAAGAATTGCCTCGTCCATTGCAGGTGTCCTCGTCGTTCTAGGGCCTCCCTAGTCACGAGTCATAGGCTGGAATGTTCCGTGATCCCTAAGACGCCGATCAATTGCTTCGAACGCCTTCCTGTCGGGACACCTTTTTTCTGGAAATCTGTCTCGATACAAACGTACCGCGCCACGGCTATTGCCGCGTGCTAATCCATACATCAAATGGGCATCTGCCAACTCCGCATTTGTAAACATAGTCCTGACTACAAAACCACGTTCGTGATGAATACTAACCTGTTGACGCTACGTACTGATGTGCTTGATGCTAGTACTGTAGAGCAATGCGTTGCATGTCAACACAAGCACAGAAGTCAACCTTACCTTCCTTCAATTGGGCTAACTGGCGGTGAATCG
Organism: Schistocerca gregaria; assembly: GCF_023897955.1. Lineage (NCBI taxonomy): Eukaryota > Metazoa > Arthropoda > Insecta > Orthoptera > Acrididae > Schistocerca > Schistocerca gregaria. Next base: position 726,544,134 of record NC_064922.1, on the reverse strand, counting down.
AGAAAGTACAGTGCATACTGACGAAACTAAAATGAGCTCTAACATGGAAATTAAGCGTTTTCGGACACATGTCCACATAACATCTTTTCTTTATTTGTGTGTGAAGAATGTTTCCTGAAGGTTTGGCCGTACCTTTTTGTAACACCCTGTATGTAGTTAAGGCTCACCGGCCACTTGACCATCTTCTTCTTCTGTGCGAATGCACAAACAGTGGCCGAACTCTTACGGGAATCGGCAACGCGCCGCGAGTAATGAGTATAATGGGCGGGGCAGTACTATTGTAGTGTGGGACAATACGTTGAAAATGTGGGTCTCGCGGGAGGCGTGCCAGAGAGAAATCCCTGCAGTCGCTCTATCCTCTGTGTCCTCGGTTGCTCAGATGGATAGTGCATCTGCCATGTAAGCAGGAGATCATGAATTCGAATCCCCGTTGACGTATGTCGAGTGTGTTCATTTCATTGTAAGTAGGTCGTCATTGTGAGCTATGTAAAGCTAACAAGTGGCAATTTAGATGTCAAATCCACCTGACAATGGCCTTACTACCGTTACTGTAGTAATACACATTTTTTTTCCTTTTTTATTGATTCGCTGATGTTATGAGCATTGTAGAGAGACTTTGACTCTAGTAAAGGCAGGTCTTACACGGCGTACCAACTGCGAAAGTGATTTCCGGCCGATGGCAGAAATGAAACTTTTACACGTATTGACTGTTCTTGAAAATGATAATGAACTACGCTGTTCTGTAAAGGCGTTATACCCTTTCCTTCTCCAGTGACGTACAATAAAGTGAGTACAGTCGGTCGGAGTGGCCGAGCGGTTCTAGGCGCTATAGTCTGGAAACGCACTGCTGCTACGGTCGCAGGTTCGAATCCTGTCTCGGGCATTCCAACACCGCTTAGTACTCGTGCAACGCCGTAGCTGTGGACCTGTCTGTTGGTTGGTTGGTTTGGAGGAAGGGACGAAACAGAGAGCCCATCGGTCCCATCGGATTAGGGAAGGTTGGAGAGCGAAAGCGGCCGTGCCCTTCCAAAGAAACCGTCCCGGAATTTGCCTGAAGTGATTTTGGGAAATTACGGGAAACCTAAATCAGGATAGGTGGACGCGGATGGCTCTGAGCAGTATGGGACTTAACTTCTGAGGTCATCAGTCCACTAGAACTTAGAACTACTTAAACCTAACTAACCTAAGGACATCACACACATCGATGCCCAAGGCAGGATTGTAACCTGCGACCGTAGCGGTGATGCGGTGCTAGACTGTAGCGCGTAGAACCGCTCGGCCACTCCGGCCGGCGCCTAATACAAATGGTTCAAATGGTTCTGAGCACTATGGGACTCAACTTCTGTGGTCATAATTCCCCTAGAACTTAGAACTACTTAAACCTAACTAACCTAAGGACATCACACAGTTCCATGACCGAGGCAGGATTCGAACCTGCGGTTCCAGACTGAAGCGCCTTTAACCGCACGGCCACACCGGCCGGCGCGCCTAATACATGACCGAGGCAGGATTCGAACCTGCGGTTCCAGACTGAAGCGCCTTTAACCGCACGGCCACACCGGCCGGCGCGCCTAATACATTAGTGGCCCCTAATATATATACTTATTTACAATACTGCAGCTCATCTCAATTAGAAACAGACAGTCACTTTATGACCACGCAAGAATCTACACTCTGATGACTTGTTGTGTCAGCCACGCCACTCTGGGTGTGTGGCGAGGTAAGTCGGTGCAGCGCGATGATGGTTAGCGTCCAGAACGCCGACACCAACCGCCAGCTGGCAGCACGCATTTCAGTGCGGAGTGCCCTGCAAGGCACAGCGCGGTGCGCTGCAGCACGTGTACCTTGAGTGGAAGGGATGGTGTGAGACCCGCCTTGGGCATGACCCATTGTTCCCTGAGCAGGAGTTTGGCCAAGCCCCAGAAGGTGGGTTTGGTGATAGTAGGTGGTGCCGTGGTGTCAGCTGGCTGGGTTCATGGTGGCTGCTGGCTCAGCCGTAGTGAAGCAGCGCCTGGTTGCTAGGCTGTGCAAAATAGTCACAGTCATTCCTACAAGATAGTCCCTAAATTACTGTGCCAATGCGCCACTTTGGTTCATTTTCCGGATAACATTTCTGTGGCCTGCTGCTAGAGAAATCGTTTGACACCTTCTGTAAGACACGTCTTCTTACTGCGGTGGCAGGTTCGTGGTCCCAGGTCTGGTCTATTTTGCAAAGAGGAAGCAGGCTCGTTGCTGTAATCAGTAAGCTGATATTCGGCACTTGCTGGCTGCCTATCGCTTCAGCAATGCTGCAGTGCTAAGCTTCCGCAGAATGCTCCGCTAGTGGCAGTGCTGTAGTACGGAACATTGCACAAGAAAAGTGCAAAGAGGAATCACACGTTCTGGCTTCTGCTTCGTGAACTTTATCATAGATAACATACTATAGTTTAAAAGGAAGGATGATGCAGATAATTATAACTGCAGCCGGAAGAGAAGTATAATTTTTTCGCATTATGGCTGTCTTTAGCATGTAAAACGGATGCAAAATACTGGCACCATATATCTGTATTATTTTTATATAGAAGAGCTGAGGATGAACTCTAAAATTAGTCGAAGAAGAACGAAAGCTATATAAATTAAACTTAGATAATAAGATGCAGCTGTAGAAATTCTGTTGCCAAAGTAAAACTTTGTCCGCTACGGAACCGAAAAAAAAACACTCTTTCTAATGTATTTGATAACATCACCAATCCATGCAAATTAAAAATACTATACACTGCTGACGTGTTACGGCGTAGTGATCGCGAGCTGTCCTTCCTCGCCGTGTTCTCTCGTGCGACACCGGATTCACCGCAGCGTATTGGGTCTGGGGACAACGGCAGGAGCAGAGATCACGGAACTGGGCGAGGGGCGCGGCTTTTACGGGCTGCCGCCGCTCAGCGAAGCATCTGGCGGCGAGCAGACGACCGGCTGCGGGCGACAGCTGCGGTCGGCCGGCGGTTTGCGCTGCGCCCGACGCTTACCACGGGCGGCGCAATTCCGGCCAAAACACAGCAGCCATCATCAGCTGCCGCTGACCACACGGCTGGCTGCGCGAACTTGTCTGCTCCAATATTCCACTTTGTAGCCTTATTGTGCCGTTGCAGAGTCGAACGACAGAGAAACTCAGTGTAGACCGATAAGCCGAACCATTCTGACCACCTGTTTAATAACGTGTTGGTCTACTTTTCAAACAGAGTACAGCAGTGATTCTCCTTGGCATGGGTTCTGCAAGTTCTTGACAGGTTTCCAAAAGTATGTGGCACCATTTTAGACACAGGTCACTAATTCTCTCTAATTACGTGACGGTGGCTTGTGGGCTCTCAGCTGGTACAGGTCAGCGGCTTTTACTGGCAAAGACATCAATTCATTATCATGCTCATCAGACCACTGCATCACGATTCTAGCCTTGTGTCGTCGAGATTTATCCTGCTGGACGGCGCCATGGCCATCAGAGAGGATTTCAACTACGAAGGGATGCAACTGGTCCGAAATAACCTTCAAATAGTTCGCTGCTATCATCGAGTACTACGACGTCCCATAGAAGCCTAACTTAGTGTACCCCATACCGTAACTCCACTCTCGGTGACTTGCAACTGTGACGCGATGCGCGTTTCAAGCAGTTATTTGCCTGGATGACAGTGTTTAAAGACCCAACCATCGACGTTGCTCAACACTCAACAACAAATTCGATTTATTCGGCAGGCGACACGTTTCTCTTTATAAACGGAGAAAACAGTGATGTGGTGCCTATTGCAGTCGTAACTGACGTCGTCGTTGGGTCAACGCAGGAGCACGTAGGGATCTCGTGTTGCCGAGTTCCATATTCAGCAACGGCCTTTGCACGGAGTTCTTCGAAACACTTGTGCCCACACCAGCATTGTACTCTGTCGTCAAATCTCCCACAGATCGCTGCCTATCCTGGATTACACAACGGGGGATCGTCCGACTGCTACGTTTATTGACGATACGTGGACGTCTAATACCACACGGCCTATTCCGTATTTCACCATGGTTCAACAATTTTCCATAGGCGCTCACGACCCTAGCACACAAATAGCCGACCAGATAGGATGTTTCAATAATTCTCGTTTCCAGCCGTAGCGACGTAACAACGTGTCCTTGGTCAGAACCGCTTATTTCAGTGGATTTGCGAATTTTCGGCCCGTATCTTTCTTATAACGAAAAATTTTGAAAAACACAGCCCTCAGTCGCGAACACAATTTGTGATCTAGGTTTCGGTGTCACAAGGGACACCTTCACTGTAGCAGAGGACACATTGCAGCCCCTAGCGGCTAGCATCTCTGTTGCATTATATTTTAATTTCTGACTAAATGACGCTGTCAGGTATCACCGCAGCTTTCGTATTTTTTGGTACGTTATGTTGTAACATTTAGTTTCATTTTTGTCCGAAGAAGGTGTCCCTTCTGACACCGAAACCTAGGTCACAAATTAACTGTGTTCGCGACTGAGGGCTGTGTTTTCCAAATTTTGTATTATACAACAGTCGCTGATTCACAGCCATGTTAAAAACCTTTGTTATAATGACTGGCCATTCGTCTCTCTTCCGCTTACGTACTTTCGTTACTGCCTAACGTTTCTGCAACACAACCAGCAGGTATTCAGCCTCGCGGTGGGTTGTGATCGTAATGTTTTGGTTCATCAGCCTACATGATTATCCGCCAGACATGCCGCCTAGCTTCGGGATAGGGAGATCAACATCAGTTTTTGTTTTGTGTTCGGGAGTCTTACATGCCTAAATAAATTCTTAAATATTATAAAAACGGGTTTATGTGCACATGCACACATATGCATGTACATAGGTTCCGCATCACCTCTTAAGCTACTGGACCCATAGTAACCAAACTTGGTACACATATCGCTTACTGTCTGGGTAGGACCGCTCTGGGGTAAGAACCACGTACCTGCCAAAGCTATGCGGTATGGGGGAAGATGGATTGTAGTCCACAACGCACGAGTATCCTGAATTTACTTATCCAGTGTTTGGTAATAACAGCACTTAGGGCATGCAGCAACTTCACACGTATTGTTAGATCATTACGAAACATTTTTTTTGCTGACACTCCCAGAAACTAATGAAACAAAAAACATTTAATGCTTCTACATTTACACTATTCATGCAGTGAAACTGACACATGAAGCTTAAAGTTTTTACTTATTAATGATTTACTATTAACTGCATACGCGACACATCCTGCAAATGGTAATAATATACAGGGTGTTACAAAAACGTAAGGCCAAACTTTTAGGAAACATTCCTCATACACAAAGAAAGAAAATATGTTATGTGGACATGTGTCCGCAAACGTTTACTTTCCATATTAGAGCTCATTTTATTACTTCTCTTCAAAACACATTAATCATGGAATGGAAACACACAGCAACAGAACGTACCAGCGTGACTTCAAACACTTTGTTATAGGAAATGTTCAAAATGTCCTCCGTTAGCGCGGATTCATGCATCCACCCACGGTCGCATGGTATCCCTGATGCGCTGATGAAACCCTGGAGAATGTCGTATTGTATCACAGCCGCCCACAATACGAGCACGAAGAGTCTCTGCATTTGGCGCCGGGGTTGCATAGACAAGAGCTTTCCAATGGCCCCGTAAATGGAAGTCAAGAGGGTTGAGGTCAGGAGAGCGTGGAGGCCATGGATTTGGTCCGCCTCTACCAATCCATCGGTCACTGAATCTGTTGTTGAGAAGCGTACGAACACTTCGACTGAAATGTGCAAGAGCTCCATCGTGAATGAACCACATGTTGCGTCGTACTTGCAAAGGCACATGTTCTAGCAGCACAGGTAGAGTATCCCGTATGACATCATGATAACGTGCTCCATTGAGCGTAGGTGGAAGAACATGGGTCCCAATCAAGACATCACCAACAATGCCTGCCCAAACGTTCACAGAAAATCTGTGTTGATGACGTGATTGTTCAATTGCGTGCGGATTCTCGTCAGCCCACACGTGTTGATTGTGAAAATTTACAATTTGATCACGTTGGAATGAAGCCTCATCCGTAAAGAGAACATTTGCACTAAAATGAGGATTGACACATTGTTGGATGAACCATTCGCAGAAGTGTACCCGTGGAGGCCAATCAGCTGCTGATAGTGCCTGCACACGCTGTACATGGTACCGAAACAACTGGTTCTCCCGTAACACTCTCCATACAGTGACGTGGTCAACTTTACCTTGTACAGCAGCAACTTCTCTGACGCTGACATTAGGGTTATCGTCAACTGCACGAAGAATTGCCTCGTCCATTGCAGGTGTCCTCGTCGTTCTAGGTAACCCTAGCTTCTTATTTGTTACATAGTTTAATTTCTTTGCGTGTTTTTGGGTACTTGCATTGTTTAATTCGTATATTTCGGGCGTATTATAGTATTTGAGGGTTGTAGCATCGCGCCTTAGTACCTGAATAGTGCAAATTCGCGTAGTCGTCTGTCTTCTGTTTTTGTTTTGAACGGCCAGTGTCGGTTGGTCACAGTCATTGTGCTCCCTGCCGCCGTTGGATAAGCAGCTGCAGCAGCAAGTCGTATAACCCTAGCTTACTTATTTGTTACATAATTTAATTAATTTCTTTGCGTGTTTTTGGGTACTTGCATTGTTTAATTCATATATTTCGGGCGTATTATAGTATTTGACAGTTGTAGCATCGCGCTTTAGTGTTTACTTCGTAGATTCTTATTTAAATTGCGTGTGAGTTTCGTATAGGAGGTGCAGTTTAGAGTTTTAGTTACTGTAATCGTAAATTCAGCAGATTGTAGCGCAGTCGTTAGGCATTTGTACAGGTTAGTTGATACATTCTTTGCGTGTTCCGCTTGCGTTATCTAGGCACCGACTCGTGTTTCAGTAACTATTGTTAAACATCGATTAGAATGGACAGGGACTGCGATTGCTGTGTTCGGATGAGGGCTGACTTGGCATCCCTTCGCTCACAGCTGCAATCGGCGCTGACTTCGGTCGCGCAGCTTGAGGCTGTTGCCAATGGGCACCACTGTGGGGAGCCGGACTCGGGTATCACGGGGATGTCAACCTCATCCCGTCTGTCCCCAGATCGGTCTGCCGCTGTGGTTGCCCCGGTTGCTGCCCGCAGTGGAGCTGAGCCCTCGCCTGTGGTTGATTGGGAGGTCGTTCCAAGGCGTGGCAGGCAGCGAAAGGCGTCCCCGGAAGCTGACCAGAAAGCCTCCCCGGTGCGCCTGACAAACCGGTTTCAGGCACTGTCTCTGGCTGAGCCAGATGCAGCTGCCTGCCCTGTTTCAGAGGATCATTCTCAGCCTTCAAGGTCCGGGCAATCGCAGAGGTTGGGCTTACTGGTAGTTGGGAGCTCCAATGTTAGGCGCGTAATGGGGCCCCTTAGGGATATGGCGGCTAAGGAGGGGAAGAAATCCAGTGTGCACTCCGTGTGCATTCCGGGAGGAGTCATTCCTGATGTGGAAAGGGTCCTTCCGGATGCCATGAAGAGCACAGGGTGCAGCCAGCTGCAGGTGGTGGCACATGTCGGCACTAATGACGTGTGTCGCTTTGGATCTGAGGAAATTCTCTCTGGATTCCAGCGGCTATCTGATTTGGTGAAGGCTGCCGGTCTTGCTTATGAGATGAAGGCAGAGCTCACCATCTGCAGCATCGTTGACAGAACCGACTGCGGACCTTTGGTGCAGAGCCGGGTGGAGGGTCTGAATCAGAGGCTCAGACGGTTTTGCGACCGTATTGGCTGCAGATTCCTTGACTTGCGCCATAGGGTGGTGGGGTTTCGGGTTCCGCTGAATAGGTCAGGAGTTCACTACACTCAGCTGGCGGCTACACGGGTAGCGGAGGCTGTGTGGCGTGGACTGGGCGGTTTTTTAGGTTAGAAGGCCTCGGGAAAGTGCGGGATGGGCTGCAATGTCAAAGGGTGCTTGGCAATTACAGGACGTGCTTGGATCAAGGAACAGTCGGAATTATAGTTGTAAACTGTTGTAGTTGCGCTGGAAAAGTCCCTGAGCTTCAAGCGCTAATAGAAAGCACAGAAGCGGATATCGTTATAGGTACAGAAAGCTGGCTAAAGCCTGAAATAAGTTCTGCAGAAATTTTTACGAAGTCTCAGACGGTGTTCAGGAAAGATAGATTAGGCAGAATTGGTGGTGGAGTGTTGGTGTCTGTCAGTAGTGGTTTATCTTGTAGTGAAGTCGAAGTAGATACTCTGTGCGAATTGGTGTGGGTGGAGGTTATACTTAACAGCCGAATTAAGTTAATAATTGGCTCCTTCTACCGAACCCCAGACTCCGATGATACAGTTGCGGAACAGTTCAGAGAAAGTTTGAGTCTCGTAACAAATAAATACCCCACTCATACGGTTATAGTTGGTGGGGACTTCAACCTACCCTCGGTATGTTGGCAAAAATACTTGTTCAAAACCGGTGGTAGGCACAAAACGTCTTCCGAGATTGTCCTAAATGCATTCTCCGAAAATTATTTAGAGCAGTTAGTCCACGAACCCACGCGAATTGTAAATGGTTGCGAAAACACACTTGACCTCTTGGCCACAAACAATCCAGAGCTGATAGAGAGCATCATGACTGATACAGGGATTAGTGATCACAAGGTCATTGTAGCTAGGCTCAATACCATTTCTTCCAAATCCACCAGAAACAAACGCAAAATAATTTTATTTAAAAAAGCGGATAAAGTACCACTAGAAGCCTTCCTAAAAGACAATTTCCATTCCTTCCGAACTGACTATGCGAATGTAGACGAGATGTGGCTCAAATTCAAAGATATAGTAGCAACAGCAATTGAGATATTCATACCCCATAAATTGGTAAGAGATGGAACGGATCCCCCGTGGTACACAAAAAAGGTCCGAACGCTGTTGCAGAGGCAACGGAAAAAGCATGCGAAGTTCAGAAGAACGCGAAATCCTGAAGATGGGCTAAAATTTACAGACGCGCGAAATTTGGCACGTATTTCGATGCGAGATGCCTTTAATAGGTTCCACAACGAAACATTGTCTCGAAATTTGGTAGAAAATCCGAAGAAATTCTGGTCGTATGTAAAGTACACAAGCGGCAAGACGCAGTCAATACCTTCGCTGCGCAGTGCCGATGGTACTGTTATCGACGACTGCGCCGCTAAAGCGGAGTTATTGAACGCAGTTTTCCGAAATTCCTTCACCAGGGAAGACGAATGGAATATTCCAGAATTTGAAACACGAACATCTGCTAGCATGAGTTTCTTAGAAGTAGATACCTTAGGGGTTGCGAAGCAACTCAAATCGCTTGATACGGGCAAGTCTTCAGGTCCAGATTGTATACCGATTAGGTTCCTTTCAGATTACGCTGATACTATAGCTCCCTACTTAGCACTCATATACAACCGCTCGCTCACCGATAGATCTGTACCTACAGATTGGAAAATTGCGCAGGTCGCACCAGTGTTCAAGAAGGGTAGTAGGAGTAATCCATTTAACTACAGACCTATATCATTGACGTCGGTTTGCAGTAGGGTTTTGGAGCATATACTGTATTCAAACATTATGAATCACCTCGAAGGGAACGATCTATTGACACGTAATCAGCATGGCTTCAGAAAACATCGCTCTTGTGCAACGCAGCTAGCTCTTTATTCGCACGAAGTAATGGCCGCTATCGACAGGGGATCTCAAGTTGATTCCGTATTTCTAGATTTCCGGAAAGCTTTTGACACCGTTCCTCACAAGCGACTTCTAATCAAGCTGCGGAGCTATGGGGTATCGTCTCAGTTGTGCGACTGGATTCGTGATTTCCTGTCAGGAAGGTCGCAGTTCGTAGTAATAGACGGCAAATCATCGAGTAAAACTGAAGTGATATCAGGTGTTCCCCAGGGAAGCGTCCTGGGACCTCTACTGTTCCTGATCTATATAAATGACCTGGGTGACAATCTGAGCAGTTCTCTTAGGTTGTTCGCAGATGATGCTGTAATTTACCGTCTAGTAAGGTCATCCGAAGACCAGTATCAGCTGCAAAGCGATTTAGAAAAGATTGCTGTATGGTGTGTCAGGTGGCAGTTGACGCTAAATAACGAAAAGTGTGAGATGATCCACATGAGTTCCAAAAGAAATCCGTTGGAATTCGATTACTCGATAAATAGTACAATTCTCAAGGCTGTCAATTCAACTAAGTACCTGGGTGTTAAAATTACAAACAACTTCAGTTGGAAGGACCACATAGATAATATTGTCGGGAAGGCGAGCCAAAGGTTGCGTTTCATTGGCAGGACACTTAGAAGATGCAACAAGTCCACTAAAGAGACAGCTTACACTACACTCGTTCGTCCTCTGTTAGAATATTGCTGCGCGGTGTGGGATCCTTACCAGGTGGGATTGACGGAGGACATCGAGAGGGTGCAAAGAAGGGCAGCTCGTTTTGTATTATCGCGTTATAGGGGAGAGAGTGTGGCAGATATGATACACGAGTTGGGATGGAAGTCATTACAGCATAGACGTTTTTCGTCGCGGCGAGACCTTTTTACGAAATTTCAGTCACCAACTTTCTCTTCCGAATGCGAAAATATTTTGTTGAGCCCAACCTACATAGGTAGGAATGATCATCAAAATAAAATAAGAGAAATCAGAGCTCGAACAGAAAGGTTTAGGTGTTCGTTTTTCCCGCTCGCTGTTCGGGAGTGGAATAGTAGAGAGATAGTATGATTGTGGTTCGATGAACCCTCTGCCAAGCACTTAAATGTGAATTGCAGAGTAGTGATGTAGATGTAGATGTAGGTCTTCCCCAGTCACGAGTCATAGGCTGGAATGTTCCGTGCTCCCTAAGACGCCGATCAATTGCTTTGGACGTCTTCCTGTCGGGACACCTTCGTTCTGAAAATCTGTCTCGATACAAACGTACTGCGCCATGGCTATTGCCGCGTGCTAATCCATACATCAAATGGGCATCTGCCAACTCTGCATTTGTAAACATTGCACTGACTGCAAAACCACGTTCGTGATGAACACTAACTTGTTGATTCTACGTACTGATGTGCTTGATGCTAGTACTGTAGAGCAATAAGTCGCATGCCAACACAAGCACCGAAGTCTACATTACCTTCCTTCAATTGGGCCAACTGGTGGTGACTCGAGGAAGTACAGTACATACTGACGAAACTAAAACAAGCTCTAACATGGAAATTAAGCGTTTCCGGACACATGTCCACATAACATCTATTCTTTATTTGTGTGTGAGTAATTTTTCCTGAAAGTTTGGCCGTACCTTTTTGTAACACCCTGTATACCACTGAATGCACAATGAAAATTACATCACTGTAGACACGTAGTTCAGGAGATATGACATGAAATACTGAGATACGCGAAAAACTGCGGCATCAAGCATGACTTTAAAATTTATTATTTCTTTACTACTAATTCCAGTAGCGACCAGTGCCACCGGGCGTACCTACAAATTTATATCATTGTCCAGTACATAGTTCAGGAGATACGTTACAAACATTGAGCTGCGTGAAAATTAAACTGCAGTGCAAAATTCGCTGCAGATACACGTGAAATATGTATTCGTACAAATATGTGTGAGGTATGTTAAATATACCGTGTATGAAATTTATTTGACATATGCGTATATGGGCAAAGCCATAAGTAAACATCCGACCCTAAACCCTAGAAGAGGAGAGGAGATGGACAGAAGACGGAAATATGAGGTGATGGACATAGAGAGATAGGGGAAGAGAGGCAGAGAGGAGGGTGGGGAGAGGTGACTAACGGACAGAGGGGCAGGAGGAGATGGGCAGAGAGAGGAGGGAGGAGGAGATGGACTGACAGAAGACTGGAATAAATATATATCCTGGCAGCGCCGGGCACTCAACTAGTTGACAATAAATGTGTTCTTTAATTTAACAAATAAGCTGATTGACTTTCATACACTGATAAACTAAAACATTGCGATCACTGCACACCGACCGGCCGCTGCTGCTAAGGTCGCAGTTTCGAATCCTGCCTCAGGCATGGATGCATGTAATGTCCGTAGGTTAGTTACGTTCAAGTAGCTCTAAGTCTAGGGGACTGATGACCTCAGATGTTAAGTCCCATAGCGTTCACAGCCATTTGAACCATTTTTCACTGCATACCTCGAGATTCGGTGTCACTTGGTGTCCTTGCATGCACGTCACACGGTGATGAAACTGTATTAGCGAAAAGAAAGAAGAATAGAAAATCATGGACGTACGGGCCAAGAATGGGGATGTGACTTTGACAAACGGCAGGCGTTTTGGTTCGGCGCCTGAGGACGAGCATCTTGTACACAGCGAAGCTGGTCACCTGTTCACATGCTAATGTCGTGAGCAGCTACAGAAAGTATGTGTGAAGCCACGAGTTGGCGACAAGGTGACGGTCGTGCACACTACGTCACAAAACGTTTAAACTGGAGGACTGACTGCACTGTAAATGACGATAGGTGGCGGGGCACAATAATTTCGAAAGCACACTGTTCAGCACAAATTTTGGAAGATGGGGCTCTGCAGCAAACAACCCTTTACGTGTTTCCGTGGTGACCCAACGACATCGTGGATAACGACTGAAGTGGGCAGGGGATAACTGAGACTTGAGTATGCCTCAATGGAAACATGTCGCTTGCTCAGATGAATCACTCGGAAGATGTTGCCCGAAGTTGACAACGAAACGTCAGGCGGAAGAATTTCCACTCCCTCTTAGCCCGGAAGTTTTAGTTAATGAAGACACCCACCGGGAAAGTCTGCATATTAAGTACCTCGTTCTTTGTTTCACCACATCGATCATCGTATTTAAATAACGCATCATCCAGCCGAAAACCTCCTCGAGAAATGCACTGCGCCACACACGCAGGGCGGTGGGAGAAGCATCATTCACCTGAACCTGCGCGTGTCGTATGCTAATAATCTTAGATACCATGATAGCTGTGGCTATATGAACTCTGTTACGGACAACCTGCATCTCTTCTTACTGAATATCTTCCCCGACGGCCGTGACATCTTCCGTCACGATAACCGTCCTTGGGACAGGATCATACTACATTGGTGCGAGAAGCATGACAGTGAAAACATGACTTGGTTTTCGCGGCCACCAAATTCACCTTATCTAAATGCGATGGATGTGACCTGTGCGTATACTTGCTTATGTATAAAATCTCACCTAAAACACACTGTGTTTCACAGCACTTGTAATATTTCACGTTTAGTGTAATAATCGACCAGTTTCTTTTGTAACTGCTTCTAATCTCCATGTTCCTGACGACAATACTTGTTTATCGGAGAGTCAAAATTTCAGTATAGTGAAACGAATTTTTTCCTGAGTACTCTAATAACTAATTGGCGTAGATTATGGTCTCCGTGTGCGTGATACGGAGATCCTCGGTAGGCTCGTCTGCGCTGCGTCTGTACCGAACACTCGATGTTCACCACATCCATGACACTTCGCTGCTCAAATCCCAGTTCCTGGACATTGAACATCGCTTTTTAACCATTCACGGAAATTTTCATCATCTATATGTTTATATTTAGAAATTTTTATTCGTAAGGAGAGTACTTGTTCTAATTATAACAAAATTCTTCTGCCCTCGTTTTTGTATTTTTCAATAATCGCCGAGCTATTCACTGATAATCCACAGCCGCATAAAGTCCTCGGTCATTGTGTAGGACGAATGGCACATGAAGCTTTTAATTTTTCGTTGCTCAGGGAATCATATGATTCAAATGGCTGTAATCACTATGGGACTTAACATCTGAGGTCGTCAGTCCCCTACACTTAGAACTACTTAATGCTAACTAACCGAAGGACTTCACACACATCCATGCCCGAGGCAGGATTCGAAACTGCGACCGTAGCAACAGCGCGTTTCCGGACTGCAGCGCCTGGAACCGCTCGGCCACAGCTGCCGGCTCTCAGGGAATCAAACAAACTTGCTGTGCCCAGTGGCAGCAAATACTCATAACTTACACCATGTACTTTCTGTGCATTTCTTATCTTTATTTCTGCACATTTAAATCAACTCAATTCTCCCCAATTTCCCCCCCCCCCCCCCCGATCTGAGTAGAATTATTATGACTGAATAATAGCTGTACTGTATTCGCGTATGCGGCGTATAGTCTCTTACTAGCAACTCTAATCTCACTACAAGTGCATAATGGTCCAACACAAAACACAATTACTACAGATTTAATCGTAGTCCATTACTCCTCACCATAAAACTCATAATCACTATGAATTTATTCACCATACTCCTTTTCAGACGGTAAGCTACTTCACATGATATGTCTTCATATCTTGACGGGAGTGCAGTCATTTGATTCATAAACTTTCTCGATACGCCAATAGATACGCATCAGGATTTGAAATATTCACAATTATGAATGGTCCAGTGTATAATAATTGCCACTTTCTATTCTTTTTGGGAAGTGATGAGCTTAGTTGATGTGCTCTCATAAATGCCATTTCTCCGATCCTGAATTTTTACATCCGTTTGAATTTGCTTTCATAATCCCTGGTCCTCCCCCCATGAACCTTGGACCTTGCCGTTGGTGGGGAGGCTTGCGTGCCTCAGCGATACAGATGGCCGTACCGTAGGTGCAACCACAACGGAGGGGTATCTGTTGAGAGGCCAGACAAACGTGTGGTTCCTGAAGAGGGGCAGCAGCCTTTTCAGTAGTTGCAGGGGCAACAGTCTGGATGATTGACTGATCTGGCCTTGCAACATTAACCAAAACGGCCTTGCTGTGCTGGTACTGCGAACGGCTGAAAGCAAGGGGAAACTACAGCCGTAATTTTTCCCGAGGACATGCAGCTTTACTGTATGATTAAATGATGATGGCATCCTCTTGGGTAAAATATTCCGGAGGTAAAATAGTCCCCCATTCGGATCTCCGGGCGGGGACTACTCAGGAGGATGTCGTTATCAGGAGAAAGAAAACTGGCGTTCTACGGATCGGAGCGTGGAACGTCAGATCCCTTAATCGGGCAGGTAGATTAGAAAATTTAAAAAGGGAAATGGATAGGTTAAAGTTAGATATAGTGGGAATTAGTGAAGTTCGGTGGCAGGAGGAACAAGACTTCTGGTCAAGTGACTACAGGGTTATAAGTACAAAATCAAATAGGGGTAATGCAGGAGTAGGTTTAATAATGAATAAAAAAATAGGAGTGCGGGTAAGCTACTACAAACAGCATAGTGAACGCTTTATTGTGGCCAAGATAGGCACGAAGCCCACACCTACTACAGTAGTACAATTTTATATGCCAACTAGCTCTGCAGATGATGAAGAAATTGATGAAATGTATAATTAGATAAAAAAATATTCAGGTAGTGAAGGGAGACGAAAATTTAATAGTAATGGGTGACTGGAATTCGAGTGTAGGAAAAGGGAGAGAAGGAAACATAGTAGGTGAATATGGATTGGGGCTAAGAAATGAAAGAGGAAGCCGCCTAGTAGAATTTTGCACAGAGCACAACTTAATCATAGCTAACACTTGGTTCAAGAATCATGAAAGAAGGTTGTATACGTGGAAGAACCCTGGAGATACTAAAAGGTATCAGATAGATTATATAATGGTAAGACAGAGATTTAGGAACCAGGTTTTAAATTGTAAGACATTTCCAGGGGCGGATGTGTACTCTGACCACAATCTATTGGTTATGACCTGTAGATTAAAACTGAAGAAACTGCAAAAATGTGGGAAATTAAGGAGATGGGACCTGGATAAACTGAAAGAACCAGAGGTTGTACAGAGTTTCAGGGAGAGTATAAGAGAACAATTGACAGGAATAGGGGAAAGAAATACAGTAGAAGAAGAATGGGTAGCTCTGAGGGATGAAGTAGTGAAGGCAGCAGAGGATAAAGTAGGTACAAAGACGAGGGCTGCTAGAAATCCTTGGGTAACAGAAGAAATATTGAATTTAATTGATGAAAGGCGAAAATATAAAAATGCAGTAAATGAAACAGGCAAAAAGGAATACAAACGTCTCAAAAATGAGATCGACAGGAAGTGCAAAATGGCTAAACAGGGATGGCTAGAGGACAAATGTAAGGATTTAGAAGCTTATCTCACTAGGGGTAAGATAGATACTGCCTACAGGAAAATTAAAGAGACCTTCGGAAAGAATAGAACCATGTGTATGAATATCAAGAGCTCAGATGGCAGCCCAGTTTTAAGCAAGGAAGGGAAGGCAGAAAGGTGGAAGGAGTATATAGAAGGTTTATACAAGGGCGATGTACTTGGGGACAGTATTATGGAATTGGAAGAGGATGTAGATGAAGACGAAATGGGAGATACGATACTGCGTGAAGAGTTTGACAGAGCACTGAAAGACCTGAGTCGAAACAAGGCCCCCGGAGTAGACAACATTCCATTAGAACTACTGACGGCCTTGGGAGAACCAGTCCTGACAAAACTCTACCAGCTGGTGAGCAAGATGTATGAGACAGGCGAAATACCCTCAGACTTCAAGAAGAATATAATAATTCCAATCCCAAAGAAAGCAGGTGCTGACAGATGTGAAAATTACCGAACTATCAGCCACGGCTGCAAAATACTAACGCGAATTCTTTACAGACGAATGGAAAAACTGGTAGATGCAGACCTCGGGGAGGATCAGTTTGAATTCCGTCTAAATGTTGGAACACGTGAAGCAATACTGACCTTACGACTTATCTTAGAAGAAAGATTAAGAAAAGGCAAACCTACATTTCTAGCATTTGTAGACTTAGAGAAAGCTTTTGACAATGTTGACTGGAATACTCTTTTTCAAATTCTAAAGGTGACAGGGGTAAAATACAGGGAGCGAAGGGCTATTTATAATTTGTACAGAAACCAGATGGCAGTCATAAGAGTCGAGGGGCATCAAAGGGAAGCAGTGGTTGGGAAAGGAGTGAGACAGGGTTGTAGCCTCTCCCCGATGTTATTCAATCTGTATATTGAGCAAGCAGTAAAGGAAACAAAAGAAAAATTTGGAGTAGGAATTAAAATTCATGGAGACGAAGTAAAAACTTTGAGGTTCGCCGATGACAATGTAATTCTGTCAGAGACGGCAAAGGACTTGGAAGAGCAGTTGAACGGAATGGACAGTGTCTTGAAAGGAGGATATAAGATGAACAGTAACAAAAGCAAAACGAGGATAATGGAATGTAGTCAAATTAAATCGGGTGATGCTGAGGGAATTAGATTAGGAAATGAGACACTTAAAGTAATAAAGGAGTTTTGCTATTTAGGAAGTAAAATAACTGATGATGGTCGAAGTAGAGCGGATATAAAATGTAGACTGGCAATGGCAAGGAAAGCGTTTCTGAAGAAGAGAAATTTGTTAACGTCGAATATAGATTTATGTATCAGGAAGTCGTTTCTGAAAGTATTTGTTTGGAGTGTAGCCATGTATGGAAGTGAAACATGGACGATAAATAGTTTGGACAAGAAGAGAATAGAAGCTTTCGAAATGTGGTGCTACAGAAGAATACTGAAGATAAGGTGGATAGATCACGTAACTAATGAGGAGGTATTGAATAGGATTGGGGAGAAGAGAAGTTTGTGGCACAACTTGACTAGAAGAAGGGATCGGTTGGTAGGACATGTTTTGAGGCATCAAGGGATCACAAATTTAGCATTGGAGGGCAGCGTGGAGGGTAAAAATCGTAGAGGGAGACCGAGAGATGAATACACTAAGCAGATTAAGAAGGATGTAGGTTGCAGTAGGTACTGGGAGATGAAGCAGCTTGCACAGGATAGAGTAGCATGGAGAGCTGCATCAAACCAGTCTCAGCACTGAAGACAACAACAACAACAACAATCCCTGTTGTTGATCCTGGTCTTCTCCGTGAGAGTAACCAGAGCTTGGCTAATTCCCTTTGCGAGGTATATCAATATCTTCTGTATTCAGAATTTTAGCGGCCCATTAATTTCTTTCCTTTCTTCTAAGTATCAATTCATCGGGTGTGAATTTGGTTGAGGCGTGAAACAACTTGTTCACAATTTCCTTTTCTACAGGCTCTTAAGACACCAGTGAAACGGATAGAAGTTATGACTGTATGTCGCATTTGACATAAGATCAGGGACACACATACCCTGTGAGTATTCGGGGTTTTTCTTGAAAAACACCGAATGAGGTAATACGAAGCTTGATAATTGCTGCTTCTGTTAATCAGTGAGATGCATATATTCCTTTAGTTTCTTGATAACTTGATCTGAAAATGTAGATACTTTCATTGTATTCAGGTAAAACATTGTTCTGCATTTATTATTTGTGATGGCCAAGCCTACGCGGGCCGCAGGGCAATACCGTTCATGTACTCCATCTTTCCGTACTACGTCAACCTCCACTGAAGCACCGCAGATCCAAAACTTCTAATTCTCCTAGGAGAAGTCGATGCTTCCGTCCCTCTCTCGTATGCTACTAAATCCCAAGACACAATCCACTATCATTTTTTTCAACAATTAGGAACGCGCATGTAACTGCTGCATTTCCCAAATTCAGTTTCAATTGTGTCTTCAGTCTGACACTTGAGGATCTTACGTTTAGTGCTCCTATCATTCTATAGCTGTCCACTGGCAATACTAGTAGTTTTGCTTTTCTCGATAACTTGCGGAACAAAGTGCATGAAATCACATTACCGCATCTAATGTTACAGTGACTGGAATTCCTTCGACTGCAGCAAAGAAATCAGACACTGGCACGAAAGGAAAAATTGTCACACTGATAAATATTCTCATACAACTCCTACTTTGTCACACTGATAAATAGCCTCACACAACTCCTCCGATAATTCTTCTCATCGTTATACCGTAGCTTCTGCAACAGCGCTATTCGAAAACCTTATCGCGTCGCTGGGGCTCGAGGCAGCCACGATTTGTTGGACGTGCTTCAATGAAACGATTTGCGCCGTCTGTTACCTTTGTAATTATTGGTATCTGCATGAGCCAATATCCTGACATAGACTGCGGGTGTTTTTGTTGCTGCTGTTGAGGAAACTTACTGTCCAAAAGAGGCTAACTCACGATTGTTGGTTATTAGGTGGGACTGGATTGTACCTCCGATCGCCTCTATTAAATTTGTTTCTGGTCGGTAGGAAGCCATTACCTTTCCCATTCTTGTTCTTCCAATTATTGTTTGGATTACCATTTCGTACAATACTTGCATTTGCTTTATCCATTTGGTTGATTCTTTTTTCATTAGTAACCTTTCCACGGCCACTTGATGAGTGATAGACAACAGTGATCGAATCATTATACCCGTTATTCACTGAGCAAGGTGGCGCAATGGTTAGCACACTGGACTCGCATTCGGGAAGACGACGCTTCAAACCCACGTCCGGCCATCCTGCCCTAAATCGCTTCAGGCAAATACCGGGATGGTTCCTTTGCAAGGACACCGCCGACTTCCTTCCCCATCCTTCCCTAATTTGATGGGTCGATAACCTTCCTGTTTGGTTCATTCCCCCAGATCAATCAACCAACCCGTTATTCGATCCTGATACGGACTTCAGATCTTCTTGAATTAGGTCGAGCAAATCTAACACATAAAAATTATTCCAGATTTGCGTCTAACGCATTAACTATCTTGTTTCTAAACTTGATCGGTAATGGAGCATTTAATTTTCTAAGTACATCCTGTTTGGTAGCTGATCGTCCCAGTAGCGACATTTAATGAGATATTTCTCGAAATACTTGGTTAACGTCCCTAGCTTGAATGAGAATTGTTCAGAATAAAATACTTTTTGGCGCAACCTATGTTGAATTCCACGCGACCAGTATTTCGCAAAGAACGCCTGTTCAAATTCATCGTAAGTCCAACAAGATTCGCATGTGTCGGACGCTTCGTCTTGAATATAGCGTGATACAAAGCTTACCTTCTATGTATCAGTTCAGATCCTTGGCAAAGCTCCCCTGAAGCTTCTCATGAACACTACAGGATTTACGTCCTCTTATCGGGATTAAATCTCTAAAATTTCCGATATTTGAGCATTTTCTTTTCGATATTAGGTGTAGAATACATGTACTAGCCCGCAGCGGCTTCTTGTGGATTCTATAGGGGAGTGTAATACGGTCACTATACGTTTGGATTCTCGCAACTGGATGCGTCGTCCGAAGTTTGAGATCGCGGAGGTTGGTATACCTGGCTACCATTGCTCACCACCCATCGAAACTCTTCTAGACTTCCTTTCCATGTATACTGTATGATCAAAAGTGTACGAACATCCCCAAAAATATACGTTTTCCATATTAGGCATTGTGCTGCCACCTACTGCCAGGTACTCCATTTCAGCGACCTCAGTAGTGGTTAGCCATCTTGAGAAAGCAGAATGGGGCGCTCCGCGGAACTCTCAGACTTCGGACATAGTCAAGTGATTGGATGTCACTTGTGTCATACGTCTGTATGCGAGATTTCCACACACCTAAACATCCCTATGTCCACTGTTTTCGACGTGATAGTGAACTAGAAACGTGAAGTGACACGTACAGCACAAAAGCGTACATGCCGACCTAGTCTGTTGACTGACAGAGACCGCCTTCAGCTGAAGAGGAACCTAATGTGGTAATAGGCAGACGTCTATCCAGACCATGACACAGGAATTCCAAACTGCATCAGGATCCACTGCAAGCACTGTGACAGTTAGGCGGGGGGGGGGGGGGGGGGGGGGGGGGGTAAGAAAGCTTGGATTTCATGGTCTAGCGGCTACTCATAGCCAACTCATCACACAGGCAAATGCCAGACTACACCTTGCTTGGGGTAACGACCGTAAACACTGGACGATTGAACAGTGAAAAAATGCCATGTGGAGTGACGATTCACGATACAGAATGTGGCGATCCGTTGGAAGGGTGTGGGTATGACGAATGCCCGGTGAACGTCATCTGCTCGCGTATGTAGTGCGAACAGTAAAATGTGGAGGCGGTGGTATTATGGTGTGGTCGTGTTTTTCATGGAGGGGCTTGCAACCCTTGTTGATTTCCGTGGCTCTATCGCAGCACAGACCCACGTTGATATTTAAAGCACTTTCTTGCCTCCCAAGCAATTCGGGGATGGCGACTGCATCTTTCAACACGATCGAGCACCTGTTCATAATGCACGGCGTATGGCAGTTACATGACAATAACAACCCTGTAATGGACTGGCTGGCACAGAGTCATGACACGAATCCTGTAGAACATTTTTGGCATGTTTTAGAACGTCGACTTCGTGGTAGGCCTCACTGACCGACATCCATACCTCTCCTCAGTGCAGCACTCCGTGAAGTATGGGCTGCCATTCCCCAGGGGAGCTTCCAGCACCTGATTGAACGTATGGCTGCGAGAGTGGAAGCTGTTGTCAAGGCTGAGGGTGGGACAACACCATATTGAATTCCAGCATCACCGATGGAGGGCGCCAAGAACTTGTAAGTCATTTTCCGCCAGGTGTCCGGATACTTCTATATACAGGGTGTTACAAAAGGTACGGCCAAACTTTCAGGAAACATTCCTCACACACAAATAAAGAAAAAATGTTATGTGGACATGTTTCCGGAAACGCTTAATTTCCATGTTAGAGCTCATTTTAGTTTCGTCCACCTACGCTCAATGGAGCACGTTATCATGATTTCATACGGGATACTCTACCTGTGCTGCTAGAATATGTTCCTTTACATGTACGACACAACATGTGGTTCATGCACGATAGAGCTCCTACACATTTCAGTCGAAATGTTCGTACTCTTCTCAACGACAGATTCGGTGACCGATGGATTGGTAGAGGCGAACCAATTCCATGGTCTGCACGCTCTCGTGACCTCAACCCTCTTGAATTTCATTTATGGGGGCATTTGAAAGCTTCTGTCTACGCAACTCCGGTACCAAATGTAGAGACTCTTCGTGCTCGTATTGTGAACGGCTGTGATACAATACGCCATTCTCCAGGGCTGCATCAGCTCGTCAGGGATTCCACGCGACTGAGGGTGGATGCATGTATCCTCGCTAACGGAGAACATTTTGAACATTTCCTGTAAGAAAGTGTTTGAAGTCAATCTGGTATGTTCTGTTGCTGTGTGTTTCCATTCCATGATTAATGTGATTTGAAGAGAAGTAATAAAATGAGCTCTAACATGAAAAGTAAGCGTTTCCGGACACATGTCCACATAGCATATTTTCTTTCTTTGTGTGTGAGGAATGTTTCCTGAAAGTTTGACCGTACCTTTTCGTAACACCCTGTATAAATATAGAAACAGAGATCGTCCCAACAACATGTGTAAGGTAAATGATGAAGAAGGTAAAGGGATTCACCAGACTATGCTCTGCTACTGCGCCAACATCCAGTACCAATGGTCACGTCTCCATTTCCGTCGTAGTTGGAAATGTCGTGGTGTTATCATTGGCACATGCGTTTGTGGTCGGCTGCTGAGGCCCATCCTTAGACGTGGAGTGTTCGGAATACTATGTGTGCTGACACGCTTGTACTCTGCCCAGCATTAAGGTCTGATGTCAGTTCTTCCATAGTTCGCTGCCTGTCCTCTTCTACCAGTCTGTCCAGCCTACGAAGAACGATACCTGTAGACCTGTAGTGAGGATTGGTCGCCAGACTCCATGACGTCTTGGTTTCGTTACGTGTTGAAGGCACTGTCCATAGCACTCCTCGAACACCCGACAAGTAATGCTCGTGCCGATCCTCTGGTCCATCACAATATGCCCTCGGTCAAACTCACATAGATCGCACGCCTTCTCCATTCTACACACGGACAACACGATCACTGATACTACATGCACCGTACGTGTGTCTAGTTAGCTGTCATTCGTTGCCAGGTGGCGTTGCTCTCGCCTGGACGAGTTTATATCGATAGGTCAGCGGTCATAATGTTCTGGCTGAGCACTGTAAACGATTTACACACACGTTTCGTAAGAAAGAATAAATCAATGTGATGGATGGGCTTGCACATTTTTGCAAAGATTTTCAATTCTTGGTTGAAAAGAAGAAAGTGTTCAGCATAAATCTCTAGCATTATTGAATTTGCATCTGTATTTCTTTTTCATTGTTACAGCTACTGGAAACGCCTTTCGCACTAGTAAGTGCTTCAAAATAGTAAGTGTATTCGCCCCTTTAGTTTGTCAGAAATTTAGTCCGCCATTGTCGTAATTTTGAAATCAGCGAATGGCTGTGACGTAATAAATATTTCGCATGAATCGCCGTTGCGACACAAGCATAGATCAATTTTGGAAACTAAGCCAGTGAATATTAAAAGGAACGTTATTAAAAAATACACCCGACTGACTACACAAAATAAGAGGGCACGTACATTCACGAGAAAGTGTTCAAAATAATAATTAATACTGTAAAGGAAATGGGTCATAAGTGTACTTACGTCGATACACAGTTGTATGCGAACGTACGATCGGGATAGACGCACGTGCGTTCTAAGTACTATCATTCCAAGTGGCCTGAGTAAAAAAGAGTTGTGGTTAAAATGCATTTATTCATCTGACAAAGAAAATAATAGGACTTCGTAATTAAATGAAAAGAAAGACTGCAGGTTCTGAATATCGCGGAAATGTGGCCTAAATATTGAAATTGTCCTTACCGGCCACGAAGGGAAAAAGATAACCACATTCAGGTACCTCTATTGTTGAACTGCGCTGTCATGAGGATCTCCCCTGCATCTAAATTCCCCATACAAAATTAAAATAATAACAATCTTCCAGGTTTACGGTAGCTGAAATCCATGGTATCTTAAATGAGAAAATCATTATTTATAAATTGCTTCCATAATGTAGCACAATTTGACTTTAATATTATACAGCACGTCTTTTCACCAGGACATGAGTACAACAAAAGGTAATTATTACAAAAACTAATAAACGAAGAGCATCAATTTTCTTTTGTCCTTCAGTGTTAAATACTGTTCAAATTTATCTTTGGTATAAGGTCAAATTATTATCTATACATTTACCAATAACAAATAAATTATTAAGTGCGTTTATATAAGTAGAGTGACAGTGCTTGCTTTGCAATTATTGGATGAACTTTCAGATATTTTTCTCAAAATGAAGGCTTATCCATGTTTCCAAATTCATACTTGGCTGCAGAATAGTTTTTAATTGCCAAAGCTTGTTTTCGCAGTGTTTCCGACAGCACAGTAACGTCAACGTGATAAGGATCTGTTATCAATTTGTAAATGTTATCACACGAGCTAGGGAAGTAGCCTTCGAATGCCGCAAATTATTTGATATTTTATTCGTAGTATCCGTCTCCTTAAGGACCTTCATTTTACGTTTCCAAAATTGCAGCTTGTCAGTATAGGCAGTGATGTCGCTCCAGTTCTGGTCCCTAACATGCAGTTTCAATTTCAGTGAGTACAATGATTCGAAAATATCTGACAGATACGCCAACACAAATTTGAACACTTGGCTTCCGGGGTTCCACCCAGAATGCAGTTTGAATTTTCAAAAACTGTATCGCTTCATCTCTAAGTTCAAATAATCTAGCTAACACATTTCCTTTTGGGAGCTAGCGTACTTTCGTATGCAATAGTAGTTTCTTTTGTTCTGTTTCCAAATCTTCACAAAGGGGGATAAAACAAGATTCACAATTCAGATAAATTCCTTTAAGACATCATTGAGTTTGTTTGTAGGTGTCTTAGCTGCCAAGGGTTGAAGGTGTATAACACAGTAAAATGAAATAACATTTGTATCTGCACGAATCCTAAGTGAGATCTATTGACGATACGGCAATCTGCATTTGCTACTACAGTTTACAATTGTCAAAAGTTTGAGATGTCGGCATCATTATAGGAATTGATTTGAAAGTAGTCACTAGCTCTGTAGAAATAGTCTCTCGTTTTTAATTGTTTTATTTTGTATGTGTCGAGTGAAAACCAACAGTTTACAATAATTTTCAACATCTGTACTCTCGTCTAAGACTGATGCGAAAAATCCTTATTCTTTCATGACCTGCACTACCGATTTATTATGTTTTCCGCCATATCATCAGCCTGACATTTCACAGAGTTTTTAGGAAGTGGAACAATATCTGCTGCTTTTAACCAGCAAGGGTTGACAAGTGTATCTCAGACAAATTGACTGTTCTTAGCCTTTGCGATGAGCAGCGATATGTCGTAGCAAGCTAGGGTCGTTTTTTCTTTCGACAAACTCATGACGAAGTAAAGGGAAAAATAGCTTTACAAGTCGACAATTTACTTTAACATCAGAAGTACTCACGACTAAACTGCTTGTTTAACGGATATTGATTGAACAACTAAGACTCGAGCGCCAACTGCATAGGAACAAACATTGGCAACAACTGTTATATTGTTGAAGGTGTGAGAAATCTATACAGAAGACGGTCGTCGAAAAATGTTCAGCATCGGGGCGACATGCGACGATCGGTCAAGTTTTCGCACGCCTACTGTACTCGTACGCTACGAATTCCAGCAGTCGGATTGATTACGTGCTTACATTCAGGCTGAAACTCTAAGACGAAAATGAATCTTAGTTTAAACAGGAGAGACTGGATACCCAGTAGACCGTTCGTCGTATCAATATGAAATACATGAGCTATTGTGGAGCTAACGTTAAGTATACCTAGGTTTAAACAGAATGTGAACACCAGCGTGAATGATTTAAGATGGAAGGACAGGCATGCTGGGAATACATGCCAAAGAGGAGAACAATCCATTAACGGTAGAACAGACCCAATCAACGCAGTAACAAAAAGGAATAGTACATTCCCCACTTTTATAAAATCGCAGCGAAGCAAGAAGCTGTGTTTAGAGTGAGTTAAGTCGATTTCAAAACTTTCACACCAAAATCAACAAATTCCACCCATTAGAAAAGCCTTCGAACGCAACAACTTTACTTGCTGCTCAAGTGGCGGTGAGGTGCACAACGTTCTCGCAAACCACTTCCAAACTACGAGTTAATGGGAAAAGGCGATAACTTTGACTGAGAAGTTGCAAACTTTGCTTTGCTCCTGCATGAGGCTCATCACTCAACATTAGCAATCTGCTTATCCCAAGGAATCAATACATAACCAGCCGGTGTGGGCGTGCGGATCTAGGCGCTTTAGTCTGGAACCGCGTGACCGCTACGATCGCAGGTTCGAATCCTGCCTCGGGCATGGATGTGTATAATGTCCTTAGGTTAGTTAGGTTTAAGTAGTTCTAAGTCCTAGGGGCCTGAAGACCACAGACGTTAAGTCCCATAGCGCTCAGAGCCATTTGAACCATTTTTTTGAATCAATACATATCACTATCGCCATGCTTATAAATCGAGAAATCCGCTGCTTCTAGACAAACACAGATTGGTTCACATGTAAAGAAGCGTCAGTGCTGACAACATGTGACCCATGTTGGTACGAACAAAGGTAGAACTCAAATTCAAAATTCCCGGAAATTAAAAAAAAACTCCACGAACCGAAATGAGTAACACTCAAGAGTGCTTGGTGAAATCAATGAAGTTGTTTCATATCAGAAGACAACTTTCTGCCCTCGCTAACCGAAAAACAAAATTTATCAAAGCATGTTTCGAGATATATATACATATTTACCACATCGGCGTCCTGACCAACAGTGAATTTTACCAGAAGCCAGCCAATGCTCATTGCCCTGAGGATCTATTGTTTTAAAAGAGTGGTGGAAGAGGGAAAGAAATTCCGGATAGCCAATGGTTTGGGGAGACGGAAGTGCGCGAAACGCTCTGATTCGCAGAGAGCGAGCTTTATCAGCTGTTCATATAGGCCAGCTAACGGCGGCCACCTCGATGGGTAGTCTCTACTTAATGGAGTCGGGCTGGATCCCATTGCCAGTATTTCGGAGAGAAACAAATGGGACTAATTTAGCTGTAAAATAAGCTCTTTGATAAACTGGAGAAGTTTGGCAAGGTCGGCATTACGCTACCATAAAGTACCAAAAAGTGTGCGTTTCTCCCACCAGCAAGTTTAGACACAAGCACTCATTCATTCTTGCTGAGATTACTCTTGAATAAGGAGTGGACGAGGAGAGGACGCAGGTTACTGCACAAAATAAGTCAATCCCCAATAGGCTATAACAATCAGTAAAACAATCCGTGCAGTTAATAAGCGAGTTTTCCAGACAATATAAGCAAGACAAATGAAAGTGGGGATTTTGATTTCGTTTACCAACTGGATGCATTTTATTTCATTATTGCAATAGCTTATAACACTTCTAGTTTCATAATGGTTTGTTACCTAATTTTACGTTTTTTACTTAACTGCAAGTACATATCTTAAATTTGTCTACAGCAGCGACACAAGCGTGAGTGTTGTGTCCCCAGTTTGCAGCAGGGTCACTCTTCGATTCACACCAATGAAAGTAACGTGCTCAAGAAACCCAAAACGATAGCAGTGATGCTACACGATAAGCGTATCCTTTATCATAGCTGAACAAATTTGTCTGCTGTTTCGTAACATTTTCAGATCTTAATTACATTCATGGCGTAATTTATTATCCCATAAGTCAATGTTTTGTTTACCTATTTACAAAGCTGCCAGTCCGCTTCTACGTAATCTTAGTATCGGCAGTGCTTTTAGTTTGTGCACGCGCGTGCTAAGCATCGTCGGCTGTTTCCATAGGTACGTACCAGTTTCCGTCGAAATGTACCCCACGAACTTCTAAACGTTATTTTTCTTATTTATCATCACAATTTGTTTTTAACTGTTTTACATAGGATGGAGCGACATCTGAACGCTGAACATATTCTGGGGCTATTTTTACTAAAAAGTGCACTGGATGTTTTACAAGATGTAGCAGAGTTTAGTGACAATGAAACAGTAATATCTGCTGATGAAACTGACAGTGAAATAGAGGACGAAGAATAGGCAGAAGAAAAGAATTTTTGTGAAGAAAATCAAGAAACAGTAGTACCATCTGGCTAATTTCATAAAAAAAAAAAGTTACAACTAAGAGCAGTAAGATGGTGCATCGAGATTTTATAAAACAACTCGGCATGGCATTGATCAAAGCAAATATTGAATACAGCAAAATTAAGTCCAGAAATTTATTTAGGGAATTGCAGACTGCAATGGACAGAGCTTCATGCAAAAATTGGAGAACCACCACGATTTTGGTGAATCTGCAGTGCGAGTCCCAGCGGGGCCAAGTCGGCCAAAACAATGAAAATATCACGCCTTAAAGACACAAAAACTACCGAATCATGTTCTAAATGTCAAAAATACTTGTTCAAAATCAATTCCATTTGACAAATAGATATATCTTGCTCACTTCTGAGTGACCTGTTGTCAATGTATAACGTTTAGGAATTATTGATGTCAGAAATTATACTTTTAAAGAGTACCTTAAAGTATGCAAATAGTTCAGATTTATATATTATATATAGAACCACTGTTAAAGAGGTACCCTGCAGATGAACCTGGTTTTTAAATCAGGTCCCAATCGGCATCAGAATATCATATACTTTATGTTGTAGTTGGCAGAAGAGCCAACACCGTGTTACTAGAGGAGGCCAAAATGCACGTTTTTTAGCTCACGCAGGCTGGCGTGAGGAGGAAAGAACTATACTGACGTGAGGTCTGGAACATGACAAGGAATTAGAATTCAGAAAGCGGACGTAATTAGTTTCATACTTAACTTTAATCCATTAATGATGAACGTCGCTCTTGACGGTACGTGATTCACTATATTATCTGTTCAGAATACATTCTTCAAGATATGACTTCAAGTAACTGAGTAATGCGCCTTGCTAGCTCGTAGCAAATGACGTAGCTGAAGGCTATGCTAAACTGTCGTCTCTGCAAATTAGAGCGTATGTAGTCAGTGAACCATCGCTAGCAAAGTCAGCTGTACAATTGGGGCGAGTGCTAGGAAGTCTCTCTAGACCTGCCGTGTGGCGGCGCTCGGTCTGCAATCACTTATTGTGGCGACACGCGGGTCCGACATATACTAACGGTCCGCGGCCGATTTAAAGGCTACCACCTAGTAAGTGTGGTGTTTGGCGGAGACAGTTTCCGCTCCTTACTTTTGCTGACTGTAGCTAGATGTCCTCCTTGCAGAAACAATTTTCGTCATCACCCTCTAACAACTTAACCTTTTTATTCTCTGGTGAGGAACAATACTGCGTAATCGTATGATTCATTTCGGGTCTGAAACTCTAATGGAATTCCACACATTGCCTTAACCTCTTTAACACCAAATACGGAAAAAACGACATCCTTGCGTCACAACAAAAGCACAGCCTTCTCGAAATATATTTTAAAATCTGACCGCGTAGGACTGTTATTGATTTCTGCTGCTCTTAACATTTGAATTTGGGATTATTTCAATAATATTTTGCAGATCGATATTCAAGGCACTTTTCGTAGAGGCTGTGAGACTGGCTGACATGACACTTAAATATGTACCAACATACCATATAAAATGTCCTAGTCTCAGAAGAAATCTGATATGGTTACCTGCTTTTGCTAATAATTTCACTGATGCATGATTTTACTGTCCTTTTTTTTTAAGAAAATAGAATGCGCCTTTTCTCCTGTCCAAGTATTTGGAAAACAATAGGGAACGCATCGTCTAGCATACACCAAAAACTGGTCTTGACCCAATGAAGAAAATTAGTTGGTAAGGTGATTCGTTCATGTACGTAGTGTAACATTTTGTCGAAGGTCATTGTTCATTTATTTTGTTTATACTCTACTTAACAGATCACTGCTTGAGCTCAAAGCATGTTTCTGAACATTGCTGAAGAAGATTTCCATCGTTTTTCTAATTAATTGAAAAAAACTGTGTTTAAGCTGCCAATGTTGGTGTAAGAGACTTAATTTTTGGTAAGATCATATTTCCTCTTTTTAATAAATTTTTATGAATGTAAGTCTTTCTTTATTGATTCTTTGACGACGTTGCAGACAAACCTAGAGGTAAGTAAGTTTCATTTAGTTTTTTTGTTTGAGTTCGAAAACTATCCCACGATGTTACTAACGTCAGTTTAAGTAACGAGCGTTGTTGAGCGTTAAGCTCTTAAGAGTTAAGCTCAGATTTTCTATATGCGAAATTAATACCGTCACTTCATTTTTAATTTTTTTTTACAAGATGTATATTTTCCGGCTGTTGTATTTAGCTTCAGATTTTCCATAAAGACCTGATGATGCTCATTACGGAACGAAATCCATAGTACGGCGACAGTTTGTTTGTGATCTTTGGCGGGAATTAAAGAAACAAACTCTGTACTTCTTGTATTACTGTCTTTATTCACGATAAGTTACAGGTTGTACGAAAGGTTGCATTGCGATTTTCAAAACCACGTTTCCGACTCGTGTGGTTTGATATTGCTACGTGACTGACACGCGTCGCCAAACGCTCGCCGAGGCAGAAGTATTGTTCGGGCCAACAAAAAAAAAGGAACCTCAGCGATCCAGAGAGCAGCACATTGGGAGGAGAAGGGAAGGAGAAAGGGGGCGCGGGCCCTGTTCCGTCGCATTTACCGCTCGGCCGAGCGAAGTCACCGCCGAGGGAGACGCCGGCCAACGCCGTGTCCGTGTGTGTGTGTGTGTGTGTGTGTGTGTGTGCGTGCGTGAAAGCATAGAAGCTTCTGTGGCCGCTTCGTGTTGTTCCTCTATCACGTCCGTGCCCTGTTTCTCTCCTGCCGCAGTTTGAGCAGCCTGAGATTTGGCAACTGACCCAGAATCGGATCCAGGTCTTAGGTATCGAATATTTATTCCTATGTTGACCGAGTGTGCAACTTAACGTCGACATCACGAATGGTTCTAGAGAAACAAGATTTCCGCAATCGATAGAATACAAAGGTTTTGAGGGTTCCTTACCTCAATCGGTAAAAGAACTCTTATAGTGTCCTTTGTTG